>NC_044031.1:113152980-113769007 GCF_901765095.1 Microcaecilia unicolor | reverse complement strand
ACGTGTATGTCCATTTTTCAGCAAACCTGCAAAAAAGGCTTTATTTTTTGCAAAAAATGGATTGTGGCAAAATAAAAATTGGTGCGCGTCCATCCTGGGCCTGAGATATTACCGCCACCCATTGACTTAGCGGTAAAGTCTCATGCTTTAACCGGGCAGTGATCATCAGCGCGCGTTTAGCATCGCATGCCAGAAATTTTCCAGCGCGTGTAGTGGACACGCGTAAAAAATGAAATTATCACCTGGGCCACGCAGTAGCCGGGCGGTAGTTCCAAACTGGCGCAAATTGGGCGCGCATAGGCGACTACACAGCTTAATAAAAGGGCCCCTCAGTTTGGATTAATTATCTGGAGTTTAAAAGTCTGAGGAATATTACATTGCTGATGTTCTTGGTTGCTTGTGTTGCTATTTTTATGTCGGGTCTGTCAAACACATCCGTATATCTGTGGATGTCTTGTGCATCCTTTCTATATGACACCTGCCAAAAAGAGAAAGAGTTTTGTTAAAAACAGAATTAAAAGCAACAGTCTCCTTCACATCACTATGCAATAAACAGGGATATTCAGGCTAACAACCTCCAGCTAAGTGTGATTTATTCCATTGTGTCCTGTCAGCACGAGGCCAAATGTTTCAGTAAAGTTAACACTGAGGGCCAGATGCACTAAGGTCCTCGGAAGAGCCCTTCCCTTACCGATTCCATAGTGAATCAGTAGGGAACAGCCATGCATCAAGGAAATGGAATGCAAATGAGCTGCTCGTTGTAGCTCACTTGCATTCTCTATTCCCTCGGAAGCCAGTCGGCCGGTCGAGCATGCGCAGAGCAGCCAAGCGTTATGCTGGCTGCTCTGCGCATGCCAAGGACGTCCTTTATGAACATCCTTCACTATAAAAAAAACACACACACACACACAAAAAGGATGTCCTTCACTGAAAATCCCCCCCAAAAAAGGATGTCTCTGCCGAGCAGGGCCCTAGAAATGGACCGCAAAGCGCCCCTTCTTTGTTCTTTGCAGACCCACGAGAGTTAAAACTGCAGCAGCCCGACAACTTTATGCACCACAGATCGTTATACTGGCTGCTCTGCTGCTCGGCTTCACGTCCAAAAAACAAAGTCGTACCTGACGGGATTTTTTTTTCTGCAAATTTTTTGACAGGCATCCTTCTTGGACACGTTTTTCTTACAACCACCGCCAGAGAGAATCAGGATGTTCGAGGACTATTTCGACGTCCCTTTCTATTATGCCTCTCCTCCAGGTCTCTCTCAGCCAATCACAGCGCGTTTAGCTGTCACTGGTGTCAGCCAAATGCGCTGTGATTGGCTGAGAGGCCGTGGGGGGGGGGCCTCACAATCATCCATTAGTTTCAGCTGGCGATGAGGAAGCCTGCCCCCCTTTGCCCCCAACCGGACGCTCCCTTCCCGGGGGCCAAGGGCAAGCCGGGGCGCTCCTTCTCCTGGTACGCAAACAGCCGGCGGGCCCAATTAGTGCGCAAGAAGAACCGGCTGCAGCTGCTCCTGAAGAAGCACCTAGCCAGCAAGAAGGGGGCAGGGGGGCTGCATTGCACAGCACTTCTGCAGAAGCCTGGGAAAGTCCCTGTCGACGAAAAGGAAGGGGGACAAATGTAAGCTCTTTCGTTTTTAAAATAAGTAGTAGCCCTTCAGAGAAAGCTGCAAACGTCCAAGTGCTCGTCAGGGAGCTTTTTTTTGGTTTTGTGAGTGGATGCACATGTTAGGCACTATAGAAGGACGTCCCTGACGAGCACTTGGACATTTGCAGGGGAGGGAAATGGCCGCCTCAACTCGCACCGCTGACAGCAGCCCAGGACTGGTCACGCTGCGGCTGAGGTGCCACAGTTCCAACCGCAGCAGTGCCAGGGACTGTAAAATAACCCCTCTGTCTGTGCTAGAGCGGCATTGCAGACTTTTGTTTTTGTTTTGTTGAGATTTTTTTTTTAACTTGGCAAACTTTTGTTTTTGTTTCCATGTAGTTTAAGCAGCTTATGCATTCCCTTCTGTAACTTATTTATTTATATTCTCTGGCATAAGAGGGTTTTAAGATCTCTGTTTTAACTGGACGGGAGCTTTAAAAAAAAATGTGAATTCAACATTTTTTTCCTTCCGATTTTTCACAGCAGCCCCAACGAGAGGTGCAGACCTCCCGTTAGGTTTTCCACGGTAAGGGGATCGGAAAACGGTAGTGCAGCTCATTATAATAGCCTTTGGATCATTTGCATTCCGTTTTCGTTAGCTGCTACTGTGATCGGAAAATGCCCTTTTGTGCATGTCCCTGTTTACTAATTGCACGTTAAACTGGCTAAAACCAGTTTAAAACCCACGTTGCTGGCTCGGAAAGCTTAGTGCATCTAGCCCTGAAAGAAGAAAACAAGATCAAGGATGAGGAGGAAGCAGAAGAAAAGGAAAGGACAAATAAAAATGTTATATTGTGCTTTCAAAAAAACAATTTTTCCTGTACATAGATATGTCTTAATGATCAAAAATATGCTGATTACATAGTTAGTCTCATGGTTGCTACAGCCTTTGACTGCATTCCACTTAGAAATGCTTACACTGCAATCATTTCAGTAAAAACTAAACACTCCCATCAGTGACTCTGGGCAAGTCACTTAACCCTCCGTTGCCCCATGTAAGCCGCATTGAGCCTGCCATGAGTGGGAAAGCGCGGGGTACAAATGTAACAAAAATAAATAAATTTAAAGTAGCCAAAAAGCCTATATATTTCACTTTGATAGAAGAACGATGCAAGAAAGTAACAAAACTCCCTCCGCAGCAAGCATCCTCAGTATTCAGCCTGGCTCCGGTCGCTAGCTAACCATGAGATGCTAAGATGGAGGATTGCTAAATAACTACCACATGGTTGGCTAACAACCCAAGAAAGAAAGAATAGGGGGTCCTTTTACCAGGGGCCTAGCTAGACAACAGATTTTGGGTGGGCCTAGGGGAGAAGTGGGTGGGCACCAAATGTTCTCCCCCACCACCACCAAAAGACATCTCAGCTGAGAGGAAAATGCTTCTTTCCACCTTGGCAGTCTGCAGCAGGCATGCACTAAAAACTGAACATGCGCAGGTGCCAGTATCGTGGAGAGTAGCGTTTTCATTACCATCAGGGGGAAGTCTTCAGCTGGTAGAGCTTGGGATCTCCACCAGCTACCGCTAAATGTGTTCTACTGTTGGGTGGGCCTGAGCCCTAGGTGGATGGGCCCTGGCCCACCCAGGCCCACCTGTGGCTACACCACTGCCTTTTACTAAGGTGCTCTGAAAAGTGGCCTGCTCTGCTGTAGACATGTGTATTGGACGCACACAGGTTCATTTTTCTGCGCACCTGCAAAAAAGGCCTTTTTGGGGGCCAAAAACGGATGTGTGGCAAAATGAAAATTGGTGCGTGTCCATTTTGGGCCTGAGACCCTACCACCATCCACTGGTGGTAATCGTCAGTGTGTGTAAAATATCGATTATGACCTGGTTAGCGCCGCACGCTGGAAAATTTCTGGCACACCTACTGGACATGCATACAAAATGAAAATTACTGCCTAGGCCATGAGGCAGTTCCAAATTGGCACGCATTGGGCACATGTAGATGCCTAAACCGCTTTGAATGTAGTTGCAAGAACCTCAGAAAGGCGGTATATCAAGTCCCATTTCCCTTTTCCCCTTACACGGCTTAGTAAAAGAGCCCCTAGGTAAGCTGTGCATGAGTAAGATAACTTATTGCCAAGCATGGCAAATCATTTCCCTGCTAATATTAGGAGTTTTAGAGCACACTGGTATGGCTACTGGTTAGTTCTCAGAATCAACTGGAATTTAAAAAGGTTAACCTGCTAGTAAATGATTCATTGGCTAATTTATTGTAGGAAAAACTCTCTCCTGTGTCACAATTAATTAGCCTCATTCCAACTAGCAAACACAGCAACAGTGGGCAGGAGATGAAATCTAAGCAGAAAAAAAAAACCTCTTCAATTAAGTTTTGCATTTCTTGACAGCCACAGAGACAGTTTAACAGAAAGAACAAAGCACAATGATTGTACTGACTTGACATTCTGCCAGTTTTAGCTGGTATATACAATATGAAGACCATCCAGAGTAATCTCCGCAAATCCAAAGAAAATGGGATAGGGCTGCTGTGGCCACAAAGAAGAGAAGGGAGGAGGGTGAAGAGGCCACATACCGAGAAAAAATCCCCAACAAAGTAGCCAGCAATGGTCCCTGCTGTGGGACAGTCTTCCCCACCCATATGCATTAGAAAGGTCACTTTTGTCAAGTATTTATATGTTCATCAATACATTAAATAAGTTAATTAAAGATTCACAAATAGCTGCTACCCTGGTGAATCTACTGGAGCGCCTGGGGCTTCAGATCCTACTTTTACTTGAAAACTCTTAGAAAGCCATTAAACATAAGATTAAAAGCCTTTTAAAAGATGGGCATTTCTGGGGTTGTTGTTGTTGTTTTTTTTTTTTTTTAAAATAGTTATCTGAAGACTGCAAAGCAAGAACACACCCTCCTTTGTTTCTTATTCTAACTTTTGAATACAGGGCTCGATATGCTAGAGTTTTTCTCATTTTGTTCCAATCAGGGAAAAAGTGTGAGTGTGTGTGTGTCTGGATAGATAGATAGATAGATAGATAGATAGATAGATAGATAGATAGATAGATAGATAGATAGATAGATAGATAGATAGATAGATAGCTCAGTACTTTATTTAGGTACCTATGTTTCTTTGTCAAAATGTTTCCTGACTCTAGGCTGCTAGATTTATTCCTATTTCCTGAACTTGGACCCTAAGGGAGTAATTTTAAAAGCCCCTTTCATGTAAAACAAACAAAAAAACAGAGGTTTATGCACTGAGATGGCTTCTTATAAAATTACCTGACATATATGCGTAAAAGTATGTGTAACACCATTTCACACATACTTTTACACATGACCAACAGAGATATATTCCCAGAGTGGAGCTGGGGTGGGTTCTGGATTTCCAAACAAAAGTAAGTTTTCGAGAAAATGTTGTGCACACTATGGTCTAGATCAGGTTTGTCCAACCTACAGCCCACGGGCCAGAACCTGGCCCACAAGTACTTTTTTCTGGCCCTTGGAAGCTTGGTAATTCTTGTGGTACTTAAAACAGGATTCCCGCTTCCCCACTTCGACTTGGCTCTCTGTGGCTCAAGCTTATGGTGAGCAAAGTCATGGTGGGGAAGCAAGAATTCCCCCATTTTCTTCTGCAGCAGAAGCCAGATGAGGAAAAAGAAACTGGGTGAAGGCGGGGGGGGGGGGGGGGGCATGAGTGAGAGAGAGACTGGATGGAGTGGTTTACCGAGGGCGAGGCGGTGGGGGCGGTCCACCCTGGGTGCATGCTGCCAGGGGGGGTACAGGGATAAGCCGCACAGCTGTTGGCTCCACCAGTTCCCTGCTCCCTTTGATGTTACTTCCTGTTCCAGGGCAGAGGGAGCAGGGAACCGGCGAAGCCGACAGCCAAGCAGCTGCTCCCAAAACCCCAAGAGGTAACAGAAATGCAGCCGGGGAGGGTGCTTGGAGGTGATGCACTGAGAGGGGGTGGGCGCTGTACCCAGGGGGTGCACAGCGACAATCTACCCCAGGTGGCAGCCATCCAAGGAACACCACTGACTAGGTGAAGGCTGAGGGGGAGGTTACATAAGTGAGACACAGACTGGGTGAAGGCTGAAGGAAGTTACATGAGAGAGAGAGAGACTGGGTGAAGGCTGGGGGGGGGTTGGTTACATGCATGAGAGAGAGACTGGGTGAAAGCTGGGGAGAGGATGATGCACCATCATATTTTGCCACTAGTTGACGAAACATGCAGCAAAATGCAACAGTGCATGTTTTGGCCCTCCAAATGTTACAAAATACAAAATATAGCTTTGACTGAAAAAAGTTGGACAAGCCTGGTCTAGATTCTAAAATGGCACCCTTAAAAACTGGCGCCAAAAAAAACAGTGTTTAGCATTATTCTATAAACCACGCTTAGACGTGGTTTATAGAACAACGCCTAGAGCTGAGAACCATGACTACATTTAGGCACAACAATTTACACCAATGAAAACCTTGTGTAAATCCCTATGCGTAAATTAAGCACAAATCCTGCTAATTCTATAACACACATACAATTCAGAAATGCCCCTGACCTGCTCATGCCCCTTCTATGGCCATGATCCGTGCACTAGAATTTATGCACATCTCTTTATAGAACACACCTAAAAGAGGTGCGTGCAAATTCTAACTGGTGCCAATTAGTGCCAATAATTGCTTGTTATTGTCCAGTTTGTTATTGGCGCAGATTGGCTCATTAATCACTTAAGTTGTGTGCGCACATTGGACATGTGTCCAAATTTGCAGACGCAACTCAAAGTAGATGCAAATGTGTAATTTAAGTGGGGTAATTTTCAAGTGGGAAAATAACGGCTTCTTTTACAAAGCCGCTCTAGCGATTCCCATATGGCAAATGAGAGGAAGCCCATAGGAACTGAATGAGAGGAAGCCCAAAGGAATTGAATGGGCTTCCTCTCATTTGCCGCACCAAGAATCAGTAGCGTGGCTTTGTAAAAGAGGCCTTAACTGCGCACTTTCCCTTTGGATCTGTTGTTAACTGAAGTACATGCATGTTGCACATTAGCCAGTCTGTTACACAATAACCCTCTACATTATGAACCTAAAATTGAAAACCAGTAGTAAGCGCCTATCTTGATTCCACCAATTTAACATCGCCTTGGACCCCCTCAACTGTGGCAACCTGTATTCTGGCACTCAGTTAGCAAGTGGGCTGATTCAGGCCCCTAATTACTCAGCTTTGATAACATTTATATACGTGTCACTCTGGGCAAAATCAAAATAATGCACAATAATGCACAGACTTTATGATTACACACACCTCCCTGCTTTATTTCTCAGTCCCTAAATCAAGTGCAATGTAGATATGTAAAAACAGCTGTGCTGCATACAAATGCATGCAAAGCAGCTCACTGCCCTGCCAAGGAGAAATGCAGTGCATAAAAATCCTTTAAGCACTATGCTAAGGCAGAAAATAGTTAATACTAATAATGATAATAAATTGTATTTTCAGTCCTAATTTTTCTCACGGTTTTGCATTTTCCCGAGGTGGTGGAAATGAAAACGGTAATAGAATTCAAGCACGCGTGGGATAAACATAAAGGAATCCTGTTCAGAAGGAATGGATCCTAAGGAGCTTAGCCGAGATTGGGTGGCAGAGCCGGTGGTGGGAGGCGGGACTGGTGGTTGGGAGGTGGGGATAGTGCTGGGCAGACTTACACGGTCTGTGCCCTGAAAAGGACAGGTACAAATCAAGGTAAGGTATACACAATAAGTAGCACATATGAGATTATCTTGTTGGGCAGACTGGATGGACCATGCAGGTCTTTTTCTGCCGTCATCTACTATGTTACTATCCAGCTTATAATCGAAAGTGATCGCCGGCCATCTTCCGACATAAATCGGGAGATGGCCGGCGATTTCTTAAAAGCGGCGAAATCGGTATAATCAAAAGCGGCATTTTTGACAGCATCGCCGCTTTCCCATCGCAAGTTCAAGGGGGCGTGTCGGTACATTAGCGAAGGCGGGACATTGGCGGGCATGGGCGTGGCTACCAGATGGCCGAGTTTCGCCGATAATAGAAAAAAAAAGCGGCGTTAAGCAGTATTTCGCCGGCTTTACTTGGTCCTTTTATTTTCACGACCAAGCCTTAAAAAGGTGCCCCAACTGACCAGATGACCACTGGAGGGAATGGGGGATGACCTCCCCATACTCCCCCAGTGGTCACCAATCCCCTTCCAAACTAAAAAAATAAAACTAAAAACCTTTTTTCCAGCCTGTATGCCAGCCTCAAATGCCGTACCACCTCCATGACAGCAGAATGTGTTGTATCCTCCGACAGCCTTTCCCTGGTTGCGATGTGGCTCTGGGATGAGTGTGACACCTTTTCTGTTAGGTGCCCTGCAGAGAGTCACATTAGCAATGCATTGTGGTGGGTGTAGGGTACTGGGCTCTACTCCCATGGTGCTTTCCCCCCCTGCTAACTGGGTCAGAGTGTGCCCTGTTTTGTTTCCTGTTGTAGTCCATGCGGTAGTGGCCATTTTTGTAAAGCCAGTTTTAGTTCCCTTTCCTGTGTTACCCACGTTAGAGAAAGTAATTCTTACCTTCAATGGTGCTGAAAGAGGGCATTGTACACCATTGTGCCAGCTCTGACCTACTGCTAATCTTAGTACCAGGGGACTCTTTGCCAGTGGGGCACAACCTCTGATCTGCAGTTAACTGTGAGTAAACGTGCTTATTTCAAGAAAGGACTTTTTCAGAGAGATTAGTCTTCAGGTGTGAACTGGTGTGCCAAAGTTATACAGCAGCAATAAGTCCTAGAGGCTGTATGCAGGTCCCTGGAGCAATTTTAGTGGGTGCAGTACATTTGTGGGTAGTGGGTTTGGGGAGCTCAGCTCCCAAAGTAAGGGAGCTATGCACATGGTGGGAGCTTTTCTGAAGTCCACCGCAGTGACCCCTAGGGTGGCTGGTTGGTGTCCTGGCATGTCAGGGGGGCCAGTGCACTAAAATGCTGGCTCCTCCCATGGCCAAATGCCTTGAATTTGGCTAGGGTTTGAGATAGCTGACATAACTTTCCATTATCGCTGAAAAACAAACCCGGCCATCTCAAACCCGGCGAACTCCACGGCATTTGGCCGGGCTAAACCGTATTATCGAAAAAAAAAGATGGCCGGCCATCTTTTTCGATAATACGGTTCCAGCCAGCTGTAGCGCTGCCGCCAACATAGATCGCCGGCGATCTATTTGGCCGGCGACGTTCGATTATGCCCCTCCATGTTAACTAGCATAAGAAGATGAAGTGCTATTTCGCAACGTAACCTCCATGTGGGTTCCAAGGGTATTTTGTTTTTCAAAGCATGTTCTATGCAAGGAAATAATGTTCACAAATTTGAGAACCATAACAATATTTAACATAAAAGTTATACTTTATCAGAGGCAGCCTGAGCATTAGGCCACCTGAGGCGGGGGCCTCAGGTGGCACTCTTCAGGAGCAGCATCTCCCCACTCTTCGGGGAGCAGCATCTCCACCTTTGCGGTGTTTACCTCATCACGTTCCAAACCCGGCAGCGATTCCCATGTGCTGCCCTGCCATCGGCACCCGCCTCTTCGATGCAACTTCCTGTTTTGTCAGAGGCTCTGAGGCAACAGCAGTGACGAGAAGAGGCAGGTGCAAGCGGCAGGGCAAGGTATGGGAATCGCTGCCGCTGCCAGGTTGGAGGTAGGAAGGGGGGCAGCATCTCGGCCCAGGAGGGGGAGGCATCTTGGTAAGGGGTGGGGAGCGGCATCTCGCCTTGGGCCGGCCTTGTATTTTATCATCACATACACACAAACTGAAAGGATAACAAACAAGCTGCAGGTGATACATTTTCAGGGAACGAACAAAAAAAATGTGTGTACACGGGTAATTGTTTTAAAGCATATTCTAAAACTGTGCAGGAGTATACATGTGTACAATGCAGGCAGACTAAAAGATACTGCAGACTTGGAATGGCCTAATGGTTACTGTAGCGGGTTGCAGACCTGGGAAACTGGGTTTAATTCCCACTGCTGCCTGACAGTCAGCAGTGGTTTGAGATCCTGGGGAACAAGGTTCAGTTCTCTCTGCAGCTCCATGAGACCCTAGGGAAGTCACCCTCATCTTTCTCCCCACAGAGGCATCCCCCCAGATGGGAGGATACGCCTTCCCTTGAAGGCAGGCCCTTCACTCTCCATCCCTCTCCCCACCGAGGCAACCAGTCCTGCCTGCCTGACAATTCCATGAGAAGGAGTGAGTGAGCTTCACAGCCCCATTATGTTCCTGCTGAAGGGTCTGCACAGCTCTGACTATTAAGACCCACTTCCTATGAAGAAGGCAGGCAGGAAGGAAGGAAGGAGAGGGGGATGGGAGAGATGGCTCACCCCTGCGCTGACTATTAAGCCCCCTCCATCACTCCTCCCACGACCATTGGCAAGTGATGCTTCAATATTGCATTTTCAATTGCTAGGGACAGGCAGGTTCCCTGGAATCCTGCAGAGCTTGCCTGTCTCTCTCACTATTGAAGATGTGATCGTGAAACAGCACCCCCTACTGGCAGAACTGTAGGTGGAGGACTCCCACTCAGCTTAGAGGGAACAGTGATATACAATATTATAAGCAAAGATTTACATGCATACACATGAAAAGTGTTCGAATTAGGTGTAGCAAAATGAAGACGAGAGAAGGTGTAAAGATGTAATTAATAGGAAAAAGGCAAAAAAAAAACCCATGTAGGATTCCTGCTGTACATCTCCATGGATAAATTTCTTCAAAAATGCTGAAGTACCACTTTGGTCTATTTGCGTATAGAACAGCAAGAGAAGCCATCTATTGCGAAAAATGCCGCACTGGCCTTTAAGAACAGATTTTGCAAAGAAAGTTTAGGAAGTCTTTAAAAACAGACAGGTTACTAAAAACCCTTAGGGGTATTTCTTGGCAAAGTGAAAAAAGATACTCCCCAGTTGGTTTTCTTAATTTTCCTCAAGAAGCGTGGAATGTGTCAAAATCACCTCCATATAAATTAGTAAAAGCAACATACTGCAGCAGTACTCCAGCCTGGACTTATGCTAGTCTAAGACAGAGGTAGATATATTTGTATCTCAAGGCCTTAAGCATGAATAAAAGTTGTATCTGTATTAAAAGAGTCTCGGGATAAAGCGAAAGGCATCAATGAAGCATTATTATAGTTACTCTCCCTCTGTGCTCCAAATAACATTTTTTTAAAGCCATGACTATTACTTTCTGTTTTTAAGATGCATATCACCCAAATACATAACAGTTATTTGGAGGTTTTACTTATTTGAGCCCAGAATTATACAGTTGATAACTTTGTGCAAGATATACTGGGCAGATGAAAATTACAGTTTGTTGTGGACAAACTCAAAAGAAACATGTCATCCTTTCTTCCTGGCTTGAGCTATATTTAACAGTCCAGTAATTTAAACAGACAAGCTATGCAAGCAATTGCTGGAGGCCGGGGTGGGGGCGGGGAGGAGGCAGACAATCATGCTGAGGTTTTATCAGTATTTGTTTACTGTGAATTATACGCTGTCTGTACAATCAAATGGCTAAAATCTTCTAATGTGGAACAGGACTATGATTAGTCTTCACCTTCACAAAAACAATCTCCGGGTTAGTTCATGTTTTTTTCTGTGAACTGTTGGAAAATAATACAAGAATGAAGGAATATAAGAACAGGTCACAAAAAACACTAAGAAAAAAAAAAGAGAGGAGAGAGACACACAGTCTCAATTCAAATCATAACCACAACAATCCAGGTTTCAAAGTTCCTAAACTTTGCTAATTATGGGCTCCTTTTACTAAGCAGGGGTAAGCACTAATGCGTATTTACTGCATTAAAAAGGCCTACCGAGGGGCGTGCCTGCAGGGAATCCTGCAGTAGTTTGGGAATTGGTGCGTGCTTCCCATGCACTAAAAATTGAAAATATTTAGCACCGGGGGCGTCTTTGGGGGCAGAAAGTAGGCATACCCAGCGCTAATTGGCTAGTGTAGCTGCATCGCTTCCCTCTAACCGATTAATGCATGATTAGCACGGGAGCCCTTACTGCTTAGTAAATAGCTGGCGGTAAGGGCTTCCGTACTGTCACACTCTAAATGGGAAATTAGCACATAGCCATTAATTGCTAACAGTGGCCTCAGCGTGCGGGAAACCAATATACTTGTAATAACGCAGGCCACTTTTTAGTGCAGTTTACTAAAAGGGCCCCTATGTCTTTTGCAGAGTAATCATCATATATGAAGTTAGAGAAACACCAGAAGGAGAACAGAAATAGGTTACTGAAAATTTCCTATTTGTATAAATTACCAATTAAAGTAGCTCAGAGAAGATATCAATATTGAAATACATTAGATATTTTTTTTAAACAGACAAGTATAAGGGATAGGGCATAAGCTTAATCAGAAGCCCTCCACGCTATCAGCTCATGCATGTAATGCAGTCCCGGCACTACCAAAAAGACGGCAGCCTGGGGCATCACCATCCCTTCCCAGTCCTCTTCCCCTCCCTCCCCCCCAACACACTTCAGATTCCCTCCCAAGGTCAGACTGCCCCCTTGATCCCTTCCTTAAGGTGAGACTCCTTCCCAATCCCCCTCTTCCCAGCAAAACCCTGCCCCAACCTACACAGGGTTGCACATTGGTGGTTGAGTGGTTCTCGGCAGTAGAGATCCCCTCTGCTGCCATCTGGTTTGACGTCAGCAGCCAAAATGGTGCCAATGACCCCTATTGGTAGTCTTGTAGTACTAGCGCTAGGGTCAACTTCTATATAAGTAGATTTAGTCCTGATATGGAAAAATGCCCCTAGTAGCCCAGGCACATAACGCCATGCCTGTACACTGTGTGCCCTGAGCAGTAAATGCAGGGTACACACCCTGCATTTCATGCACAGGCTTTGCACTTACTGTCAGTTAATCTTTGCTGTAAATGCAGCAAGTGCAAAAAAAACTTACCACACTATAATGAAAGGGCCCCCTTAGTATGGTATCTAATTGCACTAAATAAGAATAGGGTCAACAATAACGAAATGCATCTCTACAAAATGCTGCATACACCTAGTATATTCCACACAAATCAAGATAACAAGAAGATACCTGACATACCCATTGAAATCTCATAGCACCATTGTAAGGTTGAGTCAGTACCATCTCAAAACATCTCGGATCTATAACAATTTAATAAACTAATGAATGAGTTTGCCTAGCAGATACAGAGATTTTACAAATAGGATAGAAAAGTACTGTATTATTGAAGTGGACCAACGTGGAAACCACAATAATTTGCTTGAGACAGAACATACGTACAAACTCATAGAACTGACCTGATGAAGGAACCATAGCTCTCAAACTAACCACAGGTGTGTGGATTTGTCCAATAAAAAGGTATACAGCCAACAGTTTCGTTGACCTTTACTTCTGTGTAAATTTATATCGATAGCTGAAAACTGCCAACATGGTTGCTGTTGGATCCAGAATTTGGGGGGCGTTTATTGACTCTGATGAAGACTACGGGACCTTATGGGAGCCTGGCCATAATGAGTTAACGTTTAACAATCTGATTTTAGAAAAATACGCTTACATTACTCTGATGTTTAGTGACTTCCATGGCATGCTTAACATCTGGCAGTTCCAGCATATGAGTGTAACTTGATTTCCCCTTCTCGGCATCATACTTTTGTTTGTAGAGTGCCTGAAAAGGAAGAGTCTAATTTTATTTTGTACCAAATGTAGATTTGGATTTCATCCAAGTATTTTACTAATCTAATGAAACACAGTTCAGTAACTGAGGGGCATGGTTATCCATATCCACATGGGCTATCCTTAAAATGTGTTATTTTACCACTAAACTTCTGCTATTTTATATAATGAGACCTAGCTACTAATAACTAGGGTTAACAGTAAATGAACACTTCTTAAATCTGCACACTTTGATAAGTTCTTCCCTTATTTGGTTGACAAAGACTTATGCTGAAATATTCACTCACATGCATTTTTGCAATTCTTTAAAATATATCAACATTAATTGTAGTAGGCGTTTTAAAAAGTCTTGCCTGTCAGATTGCTAGCTCTTTTTGTAGACAGTTGTAGACAGTTGAGTATCACTCACCACAGGTGCAAGCAAATCACCCCTGAGGGTGTCAAACATACATAAAACAGATATGTGTACTATTGACGCAGAGTGCATACAAATCTCTCTTATGTATACTCATTAGGAATATCCTGAAAACCTGACCTGTTTGAGGCTTTTAAGGATCGGAGTTGCCTATCCCTGACCTACCACGTTTTTCCCCAACACTTAGACATCCACACCACTATCCCTTCTTTCATGATAAGAGGAAATACCCCCCCCCCACCCCCCCGCCAAGCAGGTGAAAATCTATATTCTAGGCATCCAGATTTATTTTTTTTATTAGGATTCATGATTGTACTATGATGTAGTAAAAAAGGCCCGTTTCTGGAAGAAATGAAACGGGCACTAGCAAGGTTTTCCTCGGAGTGTGTATGTATGAGAGAGTGTGTGCGAGAGTGACTGTGTAAGAGAGAGAGAGAGAGTGAATGTGCGAGTGTGTGTGTGACAGAGAGAGAGTGAGACTGGATGCGAGTGTGTCTGTGAGAGAGTTTGTGTGTGAGATTGAGAGTGTATGCCAGGGGCGCCCCCCCTCCCAGTTCCAGGGTCCCCCCTCCTTCTGAGTTCCAGGGTCGACCCCCCCTCCCTCCGAGTTCCAGGGTCATCCCCTCCCTTCGAGTTTCAGGTTCCCCCCCTCCCTCCCTCCCTCCCTCCCTCCGAGTTCCAGGGTCGTCCCCTCCCTCCGAGTTTCAGGTTCCTCCCCTCCCTCCCTTCTTCCGAGTTTCAGGGTCCCCCCCCCCCCTCCGAGTTCCAGGGTCCTACCTCTGTCCCTCCCTCCCAGTTCCAAGTTCGTCGTCCCTCCCTTCCTCCTTCCCTCCCTTCCAGTTCCAGGCTCCCTCCCTATGAATTTTAAAAGTCATCTTCACTTACCTCGTTGAAGTTACGTCGGCCGCCAGCAGCGTTAAAAGGCGTGCAGGCTCGGCCCTTCTCTCTCTCAGCTGTGGTCTCGCCCTCATTTCCTGTTTCCGCAAGGGCAGGACCACAGCTGAGAGAGAGAGAAGGGCCGAGCCTGCACACATTTTACTGCTGCTGCTGCCGTCCACCGTGACCCTGACTTGGTAAGTGAATATGACTTTTAAAAATCGGAGGGAGGGGGCCTGGAACTGGAAGGGAGGAAGGGAGGAAGGGAGGGACGATGACATTCTCATGCATGTGACGTCGCATGTGACGAACCAGGAAGTACGCTAACGTCACAACAGAAGATGGATACAGCGTTACAGGCAGCACGAACCCTACAACCCTTCACTGCCACGGAGTCAGCTTCAGAACGTTGGAGGTGCTTTTTTATTATAGTAGATTACACAAATAAAAGTTAGAACACTAGTACACATATCCATATAAGTGCTAGCAGGGGGCCTAAGCACTATTCTGCAATACTCGCTTAACTAACAGAGGGGTCGGGGTCCTTTTACTAAGCTGCGGTAAAAAGGGCCCTGCGCTAGCGGTGGGGGCCCCTTTTTACCACAGTGGATTTTTAAAAAGGCTGAAACAGCCACGGCCATGTGGTAAAATTGCTCACCACATGGCTATGTGAGGGGGAGCACTTACTGCCACCTACTGAGGTGGCAGTAGGGGGTCCTGTGCTAACCCGCTGCCCAAGTACCACCGGGTTAGTGCCGCACTAAAACATACAGCCTTATTCTCCCCAGCACAGGAAATGGTGAGTGCAGGGGCTAGAAATACCGCCAGTGCCCGCGTTGCGCCGGCAGTAGGTTCAGATTAGCAAGCAGTATGCCCACACTGGGCTTATCACCGCTTTTTTGAAGAGCCGCATTGTGCATATTTGCAAAGGGGAGGGGCGTACATAGGCGACACATAGGCAGAGCTCCCACTTACACGATATTAACAAAATACTGTAAATTACATTACTCCCAGTTACATTTACACAGCTGCACTTACGCAAAGTCTATGACTGGCAAGTGTGAGAGCCCTATCAAAAAAGATACAGCGGAATTAGAAAAGGTTCAAAGAAGCGCAACCAAAAGATAAATGGGGATGGAACTCCTCTCGTATGAGGAAAGGTTAAAGAGGTTAGGGCTCTTCAGCTTGGAAAAGAGACGGATGAGGGGAGATATGATTGAGGTCTACAAAATCCTGAACAAGTAGAAGTAAATCGATTTTTTACTCGTTCCAAAAGTAAAAAGACTAGGGGACACTCGAGGGCCTACCAAAACCAAGGGTGATGGGTAGGAGGGGATTCCTTTGTCGCAGGTTGAGGGGAGGGAGAACAGGGGTTCTTTCAAGGGGCCAGAGGGGGCTCAAATTGCTAAGAAAAGGTTGGGGAAATTTATGCAGATCCCAGACGATATTCAGCTGGGGCCCGCATAACTGTCTTATGTAGTCCCTAGCTGAATATCAGCTGGGACCCACATAAGCTCCAGCAGCAAACCCCACCAAAATTAGCCCCAGATATTTAATGCCACTGCCCTGACATGGCCCGGAAATGAATATCTAGGGCTATTTTTCTGCATACAGATATCAGCATTTAAGAAATTGCTGACCGCCACAGGCTCAAAGTCTAACCCAATGTTATTAAGAGGGTGCACTATTTGCAAAGTTATTTTCCCCAGCTTGAATCTCCTTGGAGGAAGCAATTTTGAGGAGTGTTTGGGATCTTTCTAGTTGAAAGTCTAATAGTACTGACACTGAATGAACTTGGTCCGAGGTCAGAGAAGGTACAGTGATTTTTTGGAAAGTGTTTTCTATGAGTGTGTCTTACAAGTAGCTATGGAAGAATCTGGGGTCCAGATTCCAGGATCTGAGGAAGAAAAGCAGAAGGAGAATCCACTCAGGGCTTCCAAAGAGGAGTAAAGGAGGAGGACCATAAGAAGGCCTTGCCCAGATCACAGAAAAAGAACTGCCACTTTCATTAACTTGTTCTTTCTAATTTTGTCTTTTTCACTTTCTTCACTGTATGTACCTGATTTGGGGATTTCAGTTATTAAAGCTGTTTTTAATAAAAATAATACCCTGGTGTAGATTTTTTGGGTGTTTCTTTGTATTCAAACACCAAGAATACAGCCCAGAATACAGCCGCCAGACTCATATTTGGAAAACCTAAATATGAAAGTGCAAAACCACTAAGAAAGAAACTTCACTGGCTTCGACTGAAGGAACGCATTGCGTTCAAGATCTGCACAATTGTACACAAAATCATTCATGCAGATGCCCCAATCTACACGCTAAACCTCATGGACCTACCGCCCAGAAACGCCACAAGATCATCTCACAAATTTCTTAACCTGCACTACCCCAGCTGCAACGGACTGAAGTACAAACTGATGCATGCCACTACCTTCTCGTACATGAGCACGCAGTTATGGAATGCATTACCCACAGACTTGAAAGCAATCAACGAAACTATCTTTTGAAAATTGCTGAAAACATTCCTCTTCAACAATGCCTACAATGAGCACCCACAACCTCATTACCTCATTACCTCACCTCACCAACCCTCTCAACTATGAAAGCTTACCTTACACAGCTATCCAACTCACTCCCTCCTTCTTCCCTCTTCCCTTTCTTGATCGCTACACACTAACTGTATCTGATATCCTGATATGACAATGTCAACAAATCTATGTAAGCCACATTGAGCCTGCAAATAGGTGGGGGAATGTGGGATACAAATGCAATAAATAATAATAATAAGTGTCTTGGGTCATCTGCCTCCTTTTGTCAAGAAGAACCCTTTTATTTTAGGTTGTACCCATGTTTTTCGTTTACCCTCTGGGACAAAGCCTCATCCCAGAGGGAAAGAGGCTACACAAAAAATCCAACATGCTAAAAAAACAAACTGCAACATGATAGCTATGCACACATATACAGGCAAATGTGTACCATAGCTCCATATGAAATCCAGCAATAAAAAGGTCCATTAAGCAGCAATTTGCAAGTTGATAGTAAGATGTACAAAAACAGTGTAGGAAAACAGCAGAAAATGTTTCTTAAGGGCATGTTATATAATTGTTCTATGTTGAGAAGAAAGTATTTTCCTTTTTAAAAGTAGAGATTATGTTGACACTGGAAAAATAAGTGTGCAATGACCCTTTCATGACCCAGACCACATTTAGAGGCCCTGACAGAGAATGTGCCTAAACAAATTCCGTCTGAAAAGAATTGTCCTTTGTCAGCTCTGTGATAAGGCTAGATGTTTGGCAACTGCACCCCCTCTATCTCAGTTCCTGAGGTATGCATACCTCAGTAGTTAGAAAATAAGGGCACAACCCGGTAGACCTCTACAGTCTATATCTCAGAAACACTAAAGAAAGACCATGATCAAATATATATTATCACGTTCATTGTTGATTTAATCATGAATTGATAATGAGTGTGTCTGTTGGGCAGACTGGATGGTCTGTTCAGGTCTTTATCTGCCGTCACTTACTATGTTACTATAGCAGAAGTACTAGAGGAATGAGAAAGGCCAAGGACACAGTTATTTTCCTGCAGTCCAGTGGCAGTTACTCATCTTGTCACCCTATGGTACCTTCCCAAACCAGTTTTCCTTATGGAAACAGTCATCTGGATTGGAAGAGAACAATTCCTGGAAATAAGAGAGGCAAGAGGAAAGAAAAAAAGTATTTTTATTGGAAGGATGTGAAATTTTAGTGTCCTCTCAGGCCTGTGGTACACAAGAAGTTGGTAAAAGATTGGCAAAAAAAAAATGGATCAGTTGAGAACAGTGGAGAGATCTAGGAGGAAAATAGAAAAGGATAGAGGAAAAGACAGTAGGACAACTGAACAACGGTACAAAAAACAAACAGCAGACTATGAAGAGCAGTTATTAAGGCTTGGTAAAAGTTGGGCTTTTACCGCATCTTAATTTACCATAGCTAAAATCCATAAATCAAATGTAATTGCTAAATGCTCTATGAAATAAGTGTGCTTTTAGAGCTCATTTAAAGACAGAAGCTGAAGAAAAAGGGAAAGTGATTTGATATACCACCTTTCTGTGGTTACAATCAAAGCAGTTTACATATTATATACAGGTACTTATTTTATACCTGAGGCAATGGAAGATTAGGTGACTTGCCCACAGTCACAAGGAGCTACAGTAGGAACTGAACCCAGCTTTTCTGGTTCTCAGGTTGTTGCTCTAACCATTAAGCTGATCTTCCAATTAAGTGGAAGATGGAAAACTGGGAGGAAGACAGAGGACTGAGAAAGAAGTGAGGGGCCCTTTTACACAGGCGCGCTGAAAAATGGCCTGCAGTAGTGTAGACGCGTGTTTTGGCCACGCGCAGAATCATTTTTCAGTGCACCTGTAAAATATGCCTTTTTAAATTTTTGCCGAAAATGGACGTGTGCCAAAATGAAAATTATCACGCGTCCATTTTGGGTCTAAGACCTTACCGCCAGCCATTGACCTAGCAGTAAAGTCTCACGCGGTAACCGGGCGATAATGGTCCACGCACGTAAAATGCTGATTACTGCTCAATTACCGCCCGCACACCAGAAAATAAAAATATTTTACAGCGTGTGTAGCAGAGGCACGTCAAAAATGAAATTACCGCAAGGGCCACTTGGTAGCCGGGCGGTAACTCAAAATTGACGCATGTTGGGCATGCATAGGCGCCTACACGGCTTAGTAAAAGGGCCCCTGAGAGAATGATACAGGAATAAAATAGGAGGGTAAGGTATAAACAGAGGGAAGACAAGTGAACACGATAAATTTTCAAGGCAAACTTCAAAACCTGCCTGCTTACCGGTTGGTCTCCACAGGGTGGACCTGGACCATGCAGCTGCCCTTATGTGTTCCCCCTCCTTCCCTATTGTCATTGTAGTTCTCCCCCCTTTCCCTTGCTTTCTTTTTATCTTCCTCCTCTCCTCCTCTCCTTCTCTTCTTTTGCTTTTTACATTAGATTGTAAGACGCTTAGACAACTGTTTGATGGGCAGGGTAGTAAATCTTTAAATAAACTTGAAACTTAAAGAGAGACAAAGAAAATGGAAATGAAAAAGACAAAATAGATGTCAGCGAGATGGCTGAAAGGCAGAGATGGAGAATGGGAGTGATGAGAAAGGAATGGAAAAGAATTCAGGAGGCAGACTAGTGTACAGCAAAAGTGAGTTTCAAAACTTTATGATCAAGAAAGGCAGACAACGTAGGTACAAAAATGTATTCACACTAGATCAGTTGCGTACCAAGTGGGGGGGCGTGGGGGCGGACCGCCCCGGGTGCACACCGCTGGGGGGTGCCGTGGCGCGCGCATGTGGGCTCCGACTTCGCTAACTTCGCTCGTTCGCTGCAGCTCCCTCTGCCCCGGAACAGGTTACTTCCTGTTCCGGGGCAGAGGGAGCTGCAGCGAACGAGCGAAGTTAGCGAAGTCGGAGCCTACAGGCGCGTGCCGTGGCACCCCCCCCCCTAGCGGCGTGCACCCGGGGGGGTGTCATTTCGCCGGGGGGGGGGGAAGGTGTCATTTTGCAGGTGGGGGGGCACGCTGCACCCGGGGGGGAGGGCGCATCGGCGATCTGCCCCGGGTGCCATCCAGGCTAGGAACGCCACTGCAGTAGATTCTCACATAAACAGTACCGACAGGGTTGTTGGATAATCAAAACGTTGGATAGTACAGAAAAGCTGGATGAAGGAATAAAATAGAAATATATTGAATGCATGTTTCAAAAGAGAAAGCAGTAAAAAAAAGCCTGTTTAAAACAATGTGCCCAAGAATTTTACCTATCGTTTCAAATTTTGAACCGCAAAGGGAGCGATATACCAATCAATGTCCAAGAAACAAATCAATTCCAAACAAATATGTATATGTGTATTATTATTATTAATCACTTAACAGCTATCTCAGGAATTATACAAACTCCAACTCTTGTATTATAGTGAAGGAAAAATGAGAAACGTTCCGTATAGGCTGATTCCTACAGCCGAGCCAAGCTTTTAGTGAGAAAATGCTGAACTTCAGCTCACTTAAATGCTCTATACATACAGTGGGGGAAATAAGTATTTGATCCCTTGCTGATTTTGTAAGTTTGCCCACTGACAAAGACATGAGCAGCCCATAATTGAAGGGTAGCTTATTGGTAACAGTGAGAGATAGCACATCACAAATTAAATCCGGAAAATCACATTGTGGAAAGTATATGAATTTATTTGCATTCTGCAGAGGGAAATAAGTATTTGATCCCTCTGGCAAACAAGACCTAATACTTGGTGGCAAAACCTTGTTGGCAAGCACAGCGGTCAGACGTTTTCTGTAGTTGATGATGAGGTTTGCACACATGTCAGGAGGAATTTGGTCCACTCCTCTTTGCAGATCATCTCTAAATCATTAAGAGTTCTTGGCTGTCGCTTGGCAACTCGCAGCTTCAGCTCCCTCCATAAGTTTTCAATGGGATTAAGGTCTGGTGACTGGCTAGGCCACTCCATGACCCTAATGTGCTTCTTCCTGAGCCAATCCTTTGTTGCCTTGGCTGTATGTTTTGGGTCATTGTCGTGCTGGAAGACCCAGCCACGACCCATTTTTAAGGCCCTGGCGGAGGGAAAGGAGGTTGTCACTCAGAATTGTACGGTACATGGCCCCATCCATTCTCCCATTGATGCGGTGAAGTAGTCCTGTGCCCTTAGCAGAGAAACACCCCCCAAAACATAACATTTCCACCTCCATGCTTGACAGTGGGGACGGTGTTCTTTGGGTCATAGGCAGCATTTCTCTTCCTCCAAACACGGCGAGTTGAGTTCATGCCAAAGAGCTCAATTTTTGTCTCATCTGACCACAGCACCTTCTCCCAATCACTCTCGGCATCATCCAGGTGTTCACTGGCAAACTTCAGACGGGCCGTCACATGTGCCTTCCGGAGCAGGGGGACCTTGCGGGCACTGCAGGATTGCAATCCGTTATGTCGTAATGTGTTACCAATGGTTTTCGTGGTGACAGTGGTCCCAGCTGCCTTGAGATCATTGACAAGTTCCCCCCTTGTAGTTGTAGGCTGATTTCTAACCTTCCTCATGATCAAGGATACCCCACGAGGTGAGATTTTGCGTGGAGCCCCAGATCTTTGTCGATTGACAGTCATTTTGTACTTCTTCCATTTTCTTACTATGGCACCAACAGTTGTCTCCTTCTCGCCCAGCGTCTTACTGATGGTTTTGTAGCCCATTCCAGCCTTGTGCAGGTGTATGATCTTGTCCCTGACATCCTTAGACAGCTCCTTGCTCTTGGCCATTTGTAGAGGTTAGAGTCTGACTGATTCACTGAGTCTGTGGACAGGTGTCTTTCATACAGGTGACCATTGCCGACAGCTGTCTGTCATGCAGGTACCGAGTTGATTTGGAGCATCTACCTGGTCTGTAGGGGCCAGATCTCTTACTGGTTGGTGGGGGATCAAATACTTATTTCCCTCTGCAGAATGCAAATAAATTCATATACTTTCCACAATGTGATTTTCCGGATTTAATTTGTGATGTGCTATCTCTCAACTGTTACCAATAACCTACCCTTCAATTATGGGCTGCTCATGTCTTTGTCAGTGGGCAAACTTACAAAATCAGCAAGGGATCAAATACTTATTTCCCCCACTGTAATTCTTCTTAATATTTTCCAACACCATTTGTTTAAATAAGTGATTTTTGAACATACACTACTTCAATGTAATAAGTGTTTCTTTAACTAGATCAATTCCCAAGAAGCTGAACAAGTGCACACAATTTAGCCTGCTGAAAAAAAAGCTCTCCAATTAAAGAGCAAATTCCAAGTCAATTGAAATAAATAGCACCAGACTTTCAAAGCAGATAGGCAGAACACTTCTCTTAGTATTTCTGTATGTTTCATGCCGCTGCTTTCTGGACTGTCTGACAAAGCACCCTGTTTTCAGCAACTCCTTCATCAGTGATGTCTGTGCTGAAATCTGAGCAAATATCAGCAGATCCACAGAGAGACCACCATGACACCTCATCTCACACAGCACCTGTGCCTATGTAGTACATACCAGGGGCGTAGCCAGACCTCGGTGGGAGGGGGGTCCAGAGCCTGCGGTAGGGGTCACAGTTTAGCCTGCCGCTGACCCCCTGCCACTTTCGACACCCCCTCCCGCCGCTGACCCTCCCCCGCCACTTTCAATGCCCCCTCCCGCCGCCGACCCTCCCCCACCGCACCAGGTACCTTTGCTGGCGGGGGTCCCCAACCCCTGCCAGCCGAAGTCTTCTTCATCACAGGATGTCAGGAGTCAGGACTCACAGAAAAAGATCAGCAAACGCACTGGAGACCGGCGCTGAAGAAGACTTCAGCTGGCGGGGGTTGAGGACCCCCGCCAGCAAAGGTACCTTGCGGCGGCAGCGGGTTGAAAGATGAGAGGGCCAGGGCTAAATCTGTGGGGGCCCATGCCCCCGTGGCCCAACCTAGCTACGCTCCTGGTGCATACCCATCCCTCAGCCCCCCCCCCCCCCAAATCTGCCTGTTGCAATCTGTCACAGGCTATGTGAGAAGCACTGCACAAAAGGTAGTCAAAATTATAATATAGAGGTGGTGGAGTCGAGGACTTCCAGAATTTAAAAAGGCATGGGATAAGCATATGGGATCGCTTAGTACACGGAAGAATTAGGGGTTACAGAGGATGGGCAGACTGGATGGGTCATGTGACCTTTATCTGCCGTCATGTTTCTCTGTTTCCACCAACTTGTGTTTTGCAGACGCTTCAGAGTTCACTGGGACCTTAAGTCGCTCTGGCCCTGATACAGAGCTGTCAGGCGAGAGGAGTCCACCCAAATCTGGTGCATGAGGAAGTGTCTCAGGGCCCAAAGTAACGCAGACAGAGCACCACTATAACAGCTCTCTCCCCGATCAAGGCCTGAGAATGCAGCTATCCTCCTTACAGTGTGCCCACAACTCCCGTATCTACTAGAATGTGTTGCTGCCAACCCCCAGCCTATGAGATGACGTGAAAACGAAGGGGGGTGAGGGAGAAGCTCTTTGGAAAGCATCCTCCAGTGAACACGACAAAACTGCCCAGCGTGCCACACACACTACCTAGCACATTTCAACTGCTACGGCAGGGGAAATAAAACAGCAACCCCAAACACCCACAGTGGGAATCAAACCCACGTCCACTGCATTCAGGACACACAGCCCTAACTGCTATGCCAAACACATATCTGACAAAGGAGTGTTCAAGGAGAACAGTACACTGACCACAGAGGGCTCTCACAGAAATCAGTTGGCCCCCAAATGGATGGTCTCATGCCCCTTAACCCACACTCATTGGATACACCATTGTCAGCTCCAAAGCTCAGTATGCAGTTCTTTGGTCCCCCAACCACCCCTGTACAGAAGCTTCCACCTAATGTATACTTCCCCTCCCCCACCTCAGGTCCCTCCAAAGTACGGCCATGAGTCATGGGGTGATGTGCAGCCACTGCCATCAGTCAGGACTCTACAATAGCTAGCATAAGTACCCCACGATAGATGTCCAGTCAAGACATGTCCATTAATTCTGAGTGATGCAAGGTGGGTAGTCAATAGCTGATGCTCTACAAGGTCAATTGCAGAACACAGATCCAAGGATATGAGAAAAAGTAAAACTGCATGTGTCATTTAAAAGTGCAGTTAAAAGGGTTTCTGTACCATGACCCTGATGGCACCCTGACTGTTTACGGTAGAGAATCAGTGAGTTGAGGAAAAAAAACTCTCTAAAATTGTAGAAAAAAATAAAGCAAAGATTTGACACTTGGCAATGGTTGGAAACACTAACAGGACAAAGAAAGGATTATTTTTAACAACTGGTCAAATAGACTGTTTCCAGACAGCAGGCACCTATCTAGAAGAAAGACTAGTGTTGACCATAGATAAGATAAAAGAAAGAAGGCAAGTTAAAAGATGCTTCACATATTTCAAGGAAAGAGGATTTAAAGCTGAAGTAATAGTGTGTATCATCAGGATTGTCAAGGCTAAGTTGAAACGGTAAATTAACACAAGATCAAGCAAAAATTGTTTCATAAAGCTGTTGTATCAGTTCTGGAACTGACTGTCACCTTAGAGGAGTAAACAGTAGTACATGGAACCGTAAAGGGGGAAAGTTTATCTTATGCTAGTAATTTTGGTAGAGAAATATGTAGCAAGTTCATCAGCAGAGAAAGAAGGAGATAACCAGATCCCACATCCTAACCGCTTCTTGGCATAGAATGAAAAACTTGCACCTCCCTCTTGTTGAGAAGAGGCTACTTGGTTGTCAATTTGAATAAGGACAGTTTTCTCTGAAATTCACCATTATAATGTCTGTTGGATGATGTGTAAAATCTTTTCTTGGCACTTCCACAAGTCTTGGATACACAGGTATAGGATATGTTCTCTCCAAATGGATGTGGATCTATCCATGATGAGGATGATATGCTACTGCATCTTTTGAAAGGCATAACCTTTTTGCAGGCTGGAGGGCAGCTACCACTAAAGATGCAAGCATCTTACAGTTAATATTATTTTAATTTTCTTTGAGAGTAGTTTCAACGTTGTGTCCATTGGAACCTGAGAACCATAGCTGATGTCTCATGTGTAATGCTATAAATCAAACAACATTGACTGAAGCTGTCATGCAACCTAGGACCCTGAGAATACTGTGAGCATTCACTACATTGATTGTAAAGATTTGATAATATGAAGAGAAATTCTATAAATGGGTGTCTGCATTTATACACCACTTGCATCAAAGATTTTAGGTATCATATTAGATACCTCTTTCCTATGAGCCACAGAAGCATCACTTAACTCAAACTGTCTTTTTAAAATTATATCAATTGTGTCATATTCAACAGTTCTTTGACAGGGCCCATTTTTTCCATTTTGGTACACTAGTATAATCAGCCATTTGGATTATTGTAATGTTCTTTACTCATCAATATCAGAGAAACTAGGTTTGAAATTACAATTACTTCAAAATTCTGCTTCCAAACTTATAAGTACATAAGTATTGCCATACTGGGAAAGCCCAAAGGTCCATCAAGCCCAGCATCCTGTTTCCAACAGTGGTCAATCCAGGTCACAAATACCTGGCAAGATCCCAAAAAAGTATAAAACATTCTATACTGCTTATCCCAGAAATAGTGGATTTTCCCCAAGTCCATTTAATAATGGTCTATGTACTTTTTCTTTAGGAAGCCATCCAAACCTTTTTTTAAACTCTGCTAAGCTAACTGCCTTTACCACATTCTCTGGCAACGAATTCCAGAGTCCAATTACACATTGAGTGAAGAAACATTTTCTACGATTCATTTTAAATTTACTACATTGTAGCTTCATCGCGTGCCCCCTAGTCCTAATATTTTTGGAAAGTGTAAACAGACGCTTCACATCTACCCGTTCCACTCCACTCATTATTTTATACGCCTCTATCATATCTCCCCTCAGCCGCCTTTTCTCCAAGCTGAAGAGCCCTAGCCGTTTTAGCCTTTCCTCATAGGGAAGTCGTCCCATCCCCTTTATCATTTTCGTCGCCCTTCTCTGCACCTTTTCTAATTCCACTATATCCTTTTTTTGAGATACGGTGACCAGAATTTACTAAGGTGCACTATCATTTATAGAACGTGCTAAAAATTATTGCGTGCTAACGCTAGAGACACCCATATATTCCTATTGGTGTCTTTAGCGTTAGCACCCACTAATTTTTAGCATGGGCTACAAAATGATAGCGTGCCTATAGCACGGCTTAGTAAACAGGGTCCTTATTTTGGGTCTTAAGAAATTTGATAGTTCCACTTTTGCCCTTGCTTCTTTGCACTGGCTTCCCATTCATCTGAGAGTTTTGTTTAAGATAGCTTGTTTAGTTTTTAAGATATTTGATGGTATATCTCCAGAACATCTTTTTAATTTGATTTCTTTTCCTTTGGCTCGTGATAGCTCAAGACGACGAGATCCATTTCGTTTGTTACCTCCTTCTTTTTCTGGTAACAAATATAAAACAATTTTGGAGTACTCATTCTGTTATCAGGCCCCTCATTTTTGGCTTTCACTTCCATATATATTACGAAGTTCTTTTAGTTATTTTCAGTTTCATAAAAATGTGAAGACTCATTTGTTTAAACGTTACTTAATTCAGTATTTTTTTTTCTTTTTCATAAATTCTTACTTTTTACATTTCTTTCTGTTAACCGCTTTGAACCACTGGACAGTGGGAGATGGTGGGATACAAGAGGTATGTCACATCACATCACAAATGTACAGAATATTAGCACCTACATGCTATTCTGTAACAGTGCATGTAAGTGGCGTAGTACACAAATTCAAAGGGAGTGCACATGTGCAGGCCTCTCCCTTACGCACATAACTTACAGATCTCCCTGCTACATTTATGTGATGATAGTTTCACCAAGTGTATGGGTGGTGCAACTGCAGGCAAGTAAATATAAGCTGTGCCAATATCAAGTTAAGCTAGTATTCTACAATGGAATCCAGGTGCCTAGATCCTTCTTTAAGAGAAGTTAGTTGCAGTAGATGACAATTATAGTTATTGAAGATTTGGCATTATTCAATTTAGTTGAAAGGGAAAGTTTCACTGATATTTTATATACCCCTTAAGCAGGCATGTGCTGAAACATGGCCATATCAGGCTTTATATTTGTAATTGATTTGTATTGCCTTCATTTATCCTCACTCTTATCTTTTTTATCATCAAAAGAATAAATGCAGATGAGGTGGGCCTTTTTCCATAGAAAGGAAGGTCTGGATTCATTTTTTCAGCAGAAAGATAGGGGCTCCGCCCGTACGGGCCTAGGCACATCCAGCTCATGCCAATTCAGCATTACCACCCAGCTACCACATGCCACAGGCAGTAATTCTGAATTTGGCATACACTGAAAACACGCTGTAGAAAATATTTTCTATTTTCTACCGTGTGGTGCAGTGGTGTAGCTACGTGGGGCCACGGGGGCCAGGGCCCCCATAGATTTGACCCTGAACCCCCCTGCTGAAGACCCTCTCGACCCCCCCTCCCGCCAACCCTCCCCCACCGCCGCCGTCGGCTACCTTTGCTGGCGGAGGACCCCAACCCCTGTCAGCCGAGGTCCTCTTCTTCCGGCGCAAGGCTTTGTTCTGTTTCTGTGAGTCTGACATCCAACATCAGACTCACAGAAACAGAACGAAGCCTTGCGCCGAAAGAAGAGGACCTCGGCTGGCGGGGGTTGGGGATCCCCCGCCAGCAAAGGTAGGTGGCGGTGGGGGAGGGTTGGCGGCGGGAGGGGGGTCAAGAGGGTTGTTGGTAGGGGGGGTCAAAGTTGGTGGTGGCGGCGGTGGGGGGGGGGTCAAAAATGGCGGGGGGGTCGGCGGTGCCGGGGGGGGGCTAAAATGTGCCCCCTCACCTCTGGCTCTGGACCTCCCCTCCCACCGAAATCTGGTTACGCCCCTGGTGTGGTGCTTACCAGGCGGTAAACAGCAGTGAGCGCACGCTGCATGCCTACCACCCGGATAGAATGTGAGACCTTCCCACTAAGTCAAGGGGTGGTGGTAAGCTCTCAGGCCGAAAATGGATGTTTGCTGGTTTTTGATTTGCTGCACGTCCATTTTCTGGCCCCTTAAAAAGAGAGGCCCTTTTCCAGAACGCAGTAAAAACTGGCACAGCGTGAGCCCAAAAGACATGCTCACACTGCCTCAGGCCACTTTTTGTTGCGGCTTAGTAAAAGGGCCCCTAAGTTCTGTATTCAGAAATCAGAGGATAAGGTGAAAGGAGGTAAGACTCAAACCTAAGAAAATATTCCTTTACAGAAAGGATGATGGATGCACGGAATAGCTTCCCAGTGGAAACTGAAGAGAAAAAGACAATCTGAATCAAAAAGCATGGGATAAGAAGAGATGATATCTGAGGGAGAAGAGTTTGAAGAGACTGGGCTGTTAGTGCTGAAGGGCACACTGGATAGGCTACCTAAAAGAAGTAATGGCAGTCAAATATGGAACAGTGGCATAGACAGAGAACCTCAAACTTTACCTTACATCTTTACTTTTATCCAGTCACCTTCTGTTTTTCAGTCCGTAATCACCTAAACTTCCAGTCTCTAGTCTACACAAATAATACCTTTGTTAATAAGGAAAGGGGATATGCTATGGCAGGAAACATCTACAATCTAGAATGCAAAGAGTGAAACCTCCTACACACTTCTTGAGAAGGTTATTCTCCCATCAACAGGCCTCTCTCTCATATAAGACCATTTTATATTCAACAAAAAATAAATACATACATACATACAATAAAGTCTTGGATAGATATCAAACCTTAGCTATGAGCCAAGGACCTATAATAGAATTCAGAGAAATTGATTTAGTGGTATAAAATGAAACTTGAGTTTAAAATACATAGATAGTAAAATCATTTACCTCTTCTAAATAGATATGATCGCATGAAGTGCTACAAATATTATAGTACATGATCAAATTTTTCTGCAGTTCTCCTGTCTTCATACCAAGCCAGTTTTTATTCAAACTTTTCCACATAAATCACAGACAATACCTAACAATTTTCCACAACTATCTGTATTAGCTCTGTTCAGGTTACAAATATTTCATGAGAAATCGTACCTCACTCTGAAGCTGTGTAATTTCTCTCGCAAAGACAGTGTCAATAGTAGCTGGCATCTCTTTGTACAGACAGTTTGAAAGTTCTTTCTTGCCTGCTTCTTTATACTTTGTCTAAGATATGAAAGAAGAAAATGAAAGAGAAAAAATATTAAAGCTAAAATTACTATAAAATAAAGGTAAATTCAAAAGGTACTAATCTGTTACTGTTTTATATTAACTTTGCAATGTATATTTATAGTTGATTATATTTCTGTTTGGGGAAGCACTGTTTGCGTTGTTAGTATATAAAAACAAAGATCAGACCAACTTCTGACCAAGAAAGGCAATTTTAAAATTTAGAGAATAGATCATCAAGGTCTGACTATAGATGATGACAAAGCATCTTGCTTGTCTAAAAATCCCTCTTTCAGGATATAGGACAGAGTTTTTCAACACTAGCCTTTTCCACAGTGAATATATTTACTACAAGGACTATTGACAACCATGGTTGCCCAAAATACCAGACCTATCTGAGCTCCTCAGGGACTGTAGCGGAGCATTTCTGGCATCCAGTAGGTTAAACAGTATTACAAAGAGCTAGGCCTAAAAATTCTGAAGACTGTCAATTACAGAATCTGATCCAAATATTGTAGAGTGTCTGATAACTTTTTTTTTTTAAGTTGATAATACTATTCTTTGTAGGTTATGATACCTTTTATTGAACCAGAATTACCAAAATAAAATAGTACCTGAAAGAACTTCAAGGGCTTCTCAGAGCCTCTTGTTATTTTATAAAAATGAACACTGATTCACAGACTGATGAAAGTGTGTTAGGGAAATAATAGAAACCATTTCCCCTTGATCAGAAAGTGATAGAGTAGATAAACCCTACACAACAGTTAGCAAGGACAGAGGTAGAATTCTGTCATGGAGACCTCGATAAACCAGCTAAGAAGTTGCAGAAGAAAGCAGTGGCGTAGCAGGGGGGGCTACCACCCGGGGCGGGGCGGTTCGCCCCCCCCCCCCCCCCGGGTGCAGCACGATGACATCCCCCCCCCCTTAGCGCATCGACCCCCGCCCGACCAGCTCACACATCCTACCTTTAAAAAGAATGTCGGAATCCGAGGCGAGGCGAAGCCCCTCGCGCCGGCCCTGCACGTAAAAGAAATGTGGACCGCCAGGCCTTCTCTCACTCTGCGTCAGCGGAGGGTGGGACAGATAGAGCGAGGGAAGGCCCGATGAGACGGTCCACATTTCTTTTACGTGCAGGGCAGGCGCGAGGGGCTTCGCCTCGCCTCAGATTCCGACATTCTTTTTAAAGGTAGGGTGCGGGAGCTGGTCGGGGGGTTTCGATGCACCGAGGGGGGGAGCTGGCAGGGAGCACCCCCCCCCCCCTGAGCTGACACCCGGGGCGGACCACCCCTCCCGCCCCCCTTTGCTACGCCACTGGAAGAAAGCACTTCTGACCAAAAAGACATAATTCCCCCAACAAATGCTTTCCTTACCCAATTAATGCGCCAATACACAAAAATGTATTAACATGAGCCATTAATGTGCATTACCATGAAACCTAATAAGCAAAAGTCACATTAACAGGGCAAATTTATAACCTGATACCAAGATGAAGAAGCCACAATGGGGCATGCTTACCCCCTAATTCTATATATGTCACCAAAAGTTGGGAGGGTTATGGGTGTGACAGGGGCGTTCCTAAAATTAATGTGCATTGTTATAGAATAATGGGGATACGTAGGCACGTACATTTGCACCACATTTCAGTTGGTGAAAATGGCCAAACCCAAAGTTAGGCATGAGTCCCGGGTGTAAATGCTCTTCTATAAACAGCGCCTAACTTTAAGTACGGTTTATAGACTAATGCTCTTTTGGCACCGATTTTTTTGGCACCATATATATAGAATGTAGACCTTAGCGCCAATTCTATAACAGCACTCAGGCACACCTAAGTCATTATAGAACACTAGCACAAACCCACATTGGCATACCAAATTGTAGGCATGCCCATTTATGGCAGCTCAATGCCTAGTATAAGCTGGTACATTTAAGTGTGCCACGCAATATGTAAAAGTGATAGGGGCCCTTTTACTAATCCGCATAGGTGCCTAAGTGCTCCCAACAAAAGTCAATTTTGCGTTACCACCCAGCTACCACGTATCCCTTGCGGTAATTTCATTTTTGACGTGTGTCCACTATGCATGGCGGAAAATAATTTTTATTTTCTGACGCACAACAAAACCCGTGTGTTAATCATTATTCTATGCGCATAGACAATTACCGCACGGTTACAGTGTGAGACCTTACCGCTAGGTCAATGGCTGGCAGTAAGGTCTCAGACCCAAAATGGACGGGCGGCAATTTTCTTTATGCCGCACGTCCATTTTTGGCAAAAATTTTTAAAAAGCATTTTTTACAGGTACGCTGAAAATTGATTCTGCGCAGGCCCAAAACATGCATCTACACTACTGCAGGCCATTTTTCATTTTAGTAAAAGGGCTCCATAGTATGCTATAAGCTGCCTGTCCATGTTCTGCCCACACGTGCACCCCCTCGCAGTTATGAGTTAAATGGTAAATTTACAAAAGGTCATCCAAATTTAGGCACCAGGATGATGCACACTAAGTGGGGAATTCTATATATGGTGCCTAAAAAAACCCACGTGGAAAACATTTTCACCTAAGCGTATTCTATAAGCGGCACCTAGATTTAAGCGCAGTGCATAGAATTCCAGCACTTAAAACTACGCGCCTCCATTTACAGCAATGAAAACATGTCATAAATCCATGAAAGTAGATTTACACGCACTGGGCCATATTCTATAACTACGCATGTAAATTTTGGAATGCCCACAAAATGCCTACTTCTCCGCCCATAGCCATGCCCCTTTTGAACTGTGCACATTAGAATTTAGGCGCAGTTCATTAAAGAATACGCTTAGCGAGCTGCGCACGTAAATTCTAATTATTGCCCATTAGTGCTCATTATTGCTTAAGTACTGTTATCAATGCTGATTATCTTGTTAAGTCAATTAAGCTGCACACATTGTTACAGAATGCACCTGAATTTCGGAGCGGATCTCTAAACGAAGCTGGCTTTAAGCGTGACTTCTAGAATGGCAATTGCACATACAACTGCCCTGGCATAAGTCCATATTTACTTGTAACTGCCTAGCATGCCCCTGATTCACCCATGCTCCCTAGAAGTTGCGCACTCTGGAATTTGACTGCAAAACTTATACAATAGTGACTATGGGCAGTTATGTGCATAAGTGCTAATTTGTGCCAATTAGCACCAGTTTAAGCTAATTAACAGCCAAGTATTGAATTAAGTTAAACGCACAACTGGCCTTATTCTATAACTTGCATGCGTTATTTGGAAATTTGGGCACACAAGTTTATAGATTTAGGGGGTAAGTGATTTTGGCGCATGCTTTACAGAATAAAGCCTAGTACTTATGCGCATAAATGCTATTTTTGGCACCTCTGATATGCATAAGCACTACTGTTCTCTAAACTCTGTGCACACTTGGGGCTTAACAGCAGGTGCCAAGTTATAGAATAAGGATGTATTATTTATTTATTAGGATTTATTTACCACGTTTTTGAAGGAATTCACTCAAGGCGGTGTACAGCAAAAATAAGTCAAACATAAGCAATAGACAATTACAGCAGTAAAAGTATGCATTGGCGAAAACCTCAAGAGTGTGCAAAATATTAGCAGCAAGATTGAAGGATCCCTGATGAGCGGCGAGGGAGCCGCAAAACGCTGGCCATGTCAGAGTCATTGTGTTGGATTGCATCAAAAGAACGGTCTAAGTAGTGAGCTGCATGACTCTAAAAGAAGAAAAGTCGATCTTTAAAAGATATGTAAATGACTCTATGAGCTATATTTTGAGCCTGCTTTAATTGAAAGTACATTTTTCAACAAAAACTGTAAGAGGTGTTGGAACTTATTGATTATGGATCATTTTTGAAGTTCTTCGGATCCACACCAGAAACAGATACAGCAAAAAGCGGGTCCAGAAATGCAAATATTTTTATTAAAAAATCACCCCTGATTAGGATGTCTAGAAAGGCTAATACTCTGTCCCACCCTACCTCATCTCCATCACACTCGTTCTCCAGGTTGTCCCCACCACTCTCTCTATCCTAGTGTCTCTCATTCCCCTACTCAACATGTCCCACCTCTCCCTCTCACCCCCTTTGTCCCATCCTACTAAGCTTTTTTCTTCCCAATCAATGGGCACCACTTTTTCTACTACTACTACTACTACTTAGCATTTCTATAGCGCTGCTGTCTCTCTTCTAGCTTGCTCCCACCACTGTCTCTTCCACTTCCCACCCTCCCCCATGTATCCCAATTATATATTCTCCCAGGTAAAACTGGTCACTACCTGCACAGCCTAACAACTTACACTCCTTGCAGAGGGTACTGCCTCAGACTACAACTAATTTTTCTTCCCTGCATGGCCTGGAGCAGTGTCTGGTATTCCAGGATGCATGCTCATGCATGAAGCCAAAATAATAAAGCCCAGGAGATATTACATAGGACTATAAGCCACAAAAGGCCAATAACGTAAATACAGATGTTGTATATGTTTTATATCATTACACAGTCTTCAAATACGGATTATTTTACCTCAGAAATAAAAGCAGTGACATTTTTCAGATGCTTAAGTTGAAGAGTGTCAGGCACAAATTTGCACTTGCCTTTGGTTCTTCTATACTCTTCTTTATAGCTGATCTAGAAAAGGGCAAAGAAAGTTTGTTTTTATTAATTGTGTGATAATTTTGTACTTTTGCCTCAGCACACAGAAAACAAATTCATTCTCATTTTCTACCCACTGTGCATGATTCACTGCCTGCAGTGAGGTTTAGGGTCATTATCCAATTGGATTTAAATTTCATGATTTGATCTGCTAGGAACATACTAACAACTTCTATCTAGACACCATAAAAACCTGCTCTGACTTACAATACATTTGAAAAAGTGAAAAGTTCAGATTGACACTAGGGCTTTTTGCAATAAATATGCTGGCCTATTTTCAGGCATATTTTCGAAAGAGAAGGGCGCCCATCTTTCGACACAAATCAGGAGATGGGCGACCTTCTCCCAGGGTCGCCCAAATCGACATAATCGAAAGCTGATTTTGGGTGTCCCCAACTGATTCCCGTCGCGGGGATGACCAAAGTTCCCGAGGGCGTGTCAGAGGTGTAGCGAAGACGGGACTGGGGCGTGCCTAACAGATGGGCGTCCTCAAGCGATAATGGGAAAAAGAAGGGCGTCCCTGACGAGCACTTGGGCGACTTTACTTGGTCCATTTTTTCTTACGACCAAGCCTCAAAAAGGTGCCCGAACTGACCAGATGACCACTGGAGGGAACCAGGAATGACCTCCCCTGACTCCCCCAGGGGTCACTAACCCCCTCCCACTCTGAAAAAAACAACTTGGACTTTTTTTGCCAGCCTGAAATGTCATACTCAGGTCCATCGCAGCAGTATGCAGGTCCCTGGGGGGGGGGGGGGGGGGAAGGTATGTGTATGTCAGCGGAGGCATAGCGAAGGCATGAATGTCCTTCTTTCAAACATTTTGGATGTCCTGAACTGCCCCCCCTGACAGGGAAGGCCAAATTTCAAGGGAGCAGAGTGGAGGAGTGGCCTAGTGGTTAGAGCACTGGTTTTGTAATCCAGAGATGGCTGGTTCAAATCCCACTGTAGCTACTTATGATCCAAAATCCAAATAAATAAAGGGGATGTCGGAGGCATAGCAAAGGCATGGATGACCTTCTCACAGAAACATCCACATTTTGGACATCCTCAACTGCCGTCGCAGGGACAGAGGCATAGTGAAGGACGTCCTTCACCCATACTCTAAAAAAAAAAAAAAAACGACGTCCCTGACAAGCACTTGGACGTTTTCACCTGGACTTGCGTTTTTCTAAGGTTGTAGACAGCTATTATACACGCAGCTTGTCTGCATGTATGAAGCCATCTTTGGCATGCACAAAGCAGCCACGCATAATTGCTTGGCTGCTCTGCACTGGCTTCCCCTCCTTAGGAAGGAAATCGTGTGCAAATGAGCTAACAGCAAGCAGCTCATTTGCATGCGATTTCCTTCATGCATGTCCGTTCCTTTCCAAATCGCTAAGGGATCGGTAAGGGAAGGGCTTTTTCCGTTCAGTTAGTGCATCTGGCTGAAGGTAAGGGAGCTATGTACCTGGGAGCAATTTGTGAAGTCCACTGCTGTGCCCCCTAGGGTGCCCGGTTGGTGTCCTGGCATGACCAGTGCACTATGAGTGGTGGCTCCTTCCACGACCAAATGAGTTGGATTTGGTTGTTTCTGAGATGGGCGTCCTTGCTTTCCATTATCGCTGAAAATCAGAAATGACCAAGTCCTGGGGACGACCATCTCTAAGGTCAACCTAAATTTGCTGATATGGGCGTCCCCAACCGTATTATCGAAACAAAAGATGGATGGCCATCTTGTTTCGATAATATGGGTTTCCCCGCCCCTTGCTGGAGCCCCTTTGAAGGCTCTAAAGTATGCTTGTAATGGCAAACCCCTGCCCCAGGTAGCTTTTCTCAGTGCAGATATATTTGTGTGGTCAGTGACAGAAGTTTAGCTGCATAGCGGTCAACTGTTTAAGAACCCATTTCCCTGGGTAAACCATATTTTTATCCACCCAAATAGCTTTAAAAATTATCCTCAATGAGAATAATTTTATAGCAGGTCAGCTCTGTTAAAAGGTACCTATGGGTCTTTATAGAATTGCCCCACAAAAGCTGCAGATATCATGGCTATAATGAAGCTACATAGATTTACATCAGCTCCAAGGCTGATATGAATATACATGTGAACACGCAGAAATTGCAACTCCACTCATGCTCCACCATGCACATTTCTTTATGCATGTAAAGCCCTTTATAAACTTACCCCAATATGCATAGATGTCACCAATTTATGCATTCTTAATATCAATGTTAATAAAGGGCTGTTGGACTATCACAAATCAAATGCACAACAGAGCACAAATTACTACAACATTAAGAAAGTTATTTTATAAGGGGTTGCCTTAGTCAAAGCAAGTGGTGTAGCCACGAGGGGGCCTCGGGGGCATGCCCCCCCAACTTTGGGCTCAGACCTCCTTCAAAATTGTGGCACCAGATGCAAGGCCTACCTGCCAGATTCTCTGCCAGAGCCACAATCCTACTGCTGAACCAGCAAGGGAGCTGAACTGAGTATGTGCAGAAGTGCTGGAATTTGAAGCTGGAACACCCCGACAGCTTCCTCGCTGCTTCTGCAGTACGAGTGCAAATCTGGCGGAGAATCTCTTCCGCTGGTGGGGCTTTGGCATCTCCGCCAGCAAAGATACGTTTCATGGGATGGGGGGGGAGACCTGACAGAAAATGCCCCCTCCCCAGTCCACCCCTAGACCTGCCCAAAAATTGAGTTCTGGCTATGCCGCTGGTGTAAGCATGTTTTCAGGCAACTATTTAACATCAATGTTATAAAAACAAGTAGGAGATTTGGGGGCTCTGTTCTGCTTTGGTTTTCTTCTCTCTTCCATCACAATTTCAGAACCATTCTTACACTGATGACTCCCAGATCTACCTCTCTACACTTGAAATTTCAGCAGGAATTCAGGCCCAAGTCTTAGCCTATTTGTCTGACATTGCTGTCTAGATGTCCCACTGCCATCTGAAACTCAACATGGCCAATACTAAACTTTTCATCTTTCCCCCCTAAACCCACCTGTTCTCTTCCATCATTCTCTATTTCTGTGGATAACATTTAATCCTCTGTCTCATTAGCTTGCAACCTTGAGGTCATTTTTGACTCCTCTCTCTCTCTTTTCTCTTCACATTTCCAACAGATTGCTAAAACCTGTCATTTCTTTCTCTAAAGCATCACCAAAATTTTTCCCACAATATAAAAAAAAAATACCCTTATCCACTCTCTGTGCTGATTTTTTCCAGTGTCCAGATTTGGATGCCATTTACTGAAACTGTCCCCTTTAGCACTCAACACGCACAGAATGCAAATGCAAAGGAGACATTCACATGGATTTGAGAAAGAGTGTCTCCCACAATTACATGAATATGTTATAGTATAGTGTCATTTATGTGCCAAAGTGCCACATTTAGGCACCATTTATGCCTGCCATAAACATGTCGTAGGTAAATGTGCCTAAATGTTGACGCATGAATGCCGACTTACACTATTTTCTATTACAGAATCTGGATGCCCAAATTCTTTTACAGAATTTGGTGCACTTTATAGAATTTCCCCCACAAGGTAGTTATAGGGTAAAAGTGGAGGGGGACATCTAAATCCGATTTTGGCTGTTTTGCAGAAAATGTCCAAAAATCCAGTAGTGAACATGGCCATTTTCAAATTAGAAAAATGCCCAACTTTTTGTTTCAAAAATGTCTATTTGCAAGATGTTTTTGTGCTCAATGCATCTATATTTTTGCACCATTTTCAAAAAAGAAAACGTCCAAGGGAAAAACTCACAAAAACAAGCCATTGAGATGTATGGGTGGCCAGCATTCTTAGTAGACTGGCCACACAGACATCCCAGCAGAGCAATGGAGCACCCTAGGGGGCACTGCAGTAGACTTCACATAAAAGCTCCCAGGTACACACCTCAAGTTTACCCCCTTATCAATATGAGGGGGAGCCCTTCAAAACCCACCAAAAACCAACTATACCCAACAGTACACCACTACAATAGCCCTTACCCTTATGCCTGCAGGTGTCACCTATATGTGGGTACAACAGGTTTTTGGTGGGTTTTGAAGGGTTGAAACATTCCACCACAAGTGTAACAGTTAGAGTGGATTATAGGTCTGGGTCCCCTTCTCTACAGTGCACTGCATTGGTCCCTGGCCTACTCCAGGACCTGCATTCTGCTCTAACAGGGCTGGCCAAAACATCTGAAGCTGTCATAGAGGCTAGTATGTACTGTTTCTTCCACATCTTTGGGGTTTGGGAGGGGGTCACTGACCACTGGGAGAGTAAGGGAGGGTTATGCCTTAATCCTTCCAGTGGTCATCTGGTCATTTTGGGCACCTTTTTGTGGCTTCGTCATGATTGAAACAGGTCTAGACCAAACCGTCCAACTATTAGCCCTGGACATTTTTGTTTTGTTCCATTATGGGAACACCTGAATCCCATCTTCAACATGCCCCCTTGTGATATGGATGCAATGCATATGAACTGCATAGAAAACTGTCCCAAAAATGGGTTTCGAAAATAGCAATTTGGACATTTTGGCAAATAAAATGTCCATATGCCACTTTGTGTTGCTTTTTGGTCATTTTTCTATTTTGAAAATGAGCCCCAAACATGCCTATGTGTCATTATAGCACAGGCTACAAATAGACACCTTCTTGCTTCTCCATGTAGGTGACCTGTTATAAAACTGCTTTTATTCTACACGTTTTTCTAAAATAAGAAGATCAAAGGTCTCTTTATTAATACTCCCAAATTAATCCCATCTCTTCTGTGGGGCAGGAGGGCTACAGTGTCTTTCTGAACCAGTTCCAGATTCACTGCAGCTGAATCTACTTTGCTCCTTTTTTCAATATCTTTGTGGCCACACCACTGGTTCTATACAAATACCAGCTATTTACATTTCTTAAACTAACAGCATCCCTTTAATTTGCAGTTGCATGCCATGGAAAGCAGTTCAGTGTCATAAACAGCTAAAAAACTGCAGTAAACAAATCATAAGAAAATAATGACTAACTTGTAGAGATTAACATGACATATGAGCGCCTAATTTTCATTGCTAACCTTTATTTAATAACACAAATCATTGTACTCTCTATCATAGTGTTGCTTATCCAACTTATCCAAATCCATTTTCCAAGAGATATGATTTATTAGTGTGATAATAAAAACTGCCACTTTTTAGATGCACCGAGTTTCTCAGAACAGTAACACAACAGAGATGTACATTTGATTTATTAAGGCCTTAAAAAAAACATATGAAAAACTGATTTAAGATGAATTAACCTACACATGTGCCTTCATAAGCGTGTGAAACAAAACAAATCAATGAAAATTGGGGAAAAGACCCAAATTTTCCAAAAACAAACCAAACATTTTTCCCTGTATACATCCCTATAACATACTGATGCGATTACTGCATATACACAGGTTATCAATAGAAATCAAACAAAATAAAACATGGAAAAGAAAATAAGATGATACCTTTTTTATTGGACATAACTTAATACATTTCTTGATTAGCTTTCAAAGGTTGCCCTTCTTTGTCAGACACGGCTACCACACTCCTCTGCATATACACAGAATTAAAACAATGCCAAGACTTATCACATTTTTATATTCATACTTTGGGCATCCTTTTCATATATAATATTATCTCCTCAAAGAAGTGGCTAACGTATGCTAACTAAACTGCATAACCACAGTTACATAACTATATAGGTTGAAAGATGACCAACAAACACAATGAGTCCTGTCACTTACATCGCTTATAATATCAGTACATTTCCTGGCAAATTCCATGCTTCTATCTTCAACAACAGGATTAGGAAACACCTGTAAAAAATGAAACATACTCATAATAATGATTTAAGATATTTAAATATGTGCATGCATGCATATGGTTATGTGTGTATAAACAGAGCCCAATACCTTTTCCTCTTCATCACTGTCATCTACCTTTGAATCAATAATCACTGGCACTTTCATTCTTTTTAAAACTTTAGGAAAATATCAAGTGAAAACTAAGTCTCCTGGTATCTCAAATCGGTCCAGGTTCTGCAAAGGCTCTGAGGTCTGTGTTTGTGAAGTCCTGTACCAAACGTTAATCTTATCGAGGCTCCTTCCATATTTAGACAGTGTTCGGGGCCCTTATCTGAAGGATGGTATATGAGTAAGCAGAAAAGCAACCCAGTTAACTCTGCTAGCTACTCCTGTCTCTCTCTCTCTCTCATTTCTAAGAGACAAAATATAATTAGATGACCTTTTCAAATCAACTGTTTCTAAATGACATACGGAAATTGAAAGATTTTTTTTAAAACAAGCTTTAATTTAAACCTGCAATTTGGTAATTTTAGCACGGTTCAGGGTGCTCATTAAATACAAGTCCTAAAACGGCCACACAGACCCAAAGCTCCTGCCATGCTGGCCAGCTTCCACAGCCTAGCATTACCACAATCACAAAGCTTGCTATCACCATGCTCTTGTACTCAAAGCCCAAAAAAGGCTCTCAACAGAATATCTGACACGCTTCGGGTTTAACTGTTTAGCTACTGCCATTGTTTTATTAATTCCTAATTAGCATGTCTTTTTATAACCATACAAATATGACCGAAGAACATCTCTGTTTTATGAACTTTTAAATTACCCATGTAGTCTGAAGTGACGAGACCCTGTGCTAAAATAAGAACCCTTTAACTAAGCTGCACTAATAGGAGCCATGTGCTATGAATAGCGCATGGGTTTCCCTGCGCACTGAGGCCATTTTTAGCATGGCTTTAAAATAGCCACATTTCCATTTTTCCCAATTAGCGCGTGGCCATTAGCATGTGAGTCCATACCGACACCTATTTATTAGACGGAAAGGGCTCATGTGCTAATTGGTTGGCGTGCAGCAATGTACCTACGCAGATTAGCACTGGGTATACCTACTCTCTGCCCCTAAACACACCCCTGACACAAAAAAAATACAAAGTACTTTTTAGTACCGGGAAAGCGTGCTCAGATGCCTTAACTTCTACCAGACGTCTGAGTGCATCCCGCGATAGCGCATTTTGTCGTGTGGGAAGCACACATTAGTGCTTACCGCCACTTAGTAAAAGGACCCCTAAAGAAAGACGATATCAAAACGTGGGCTACCGTTAAGATGGGCTAGTTTACCACAAGTCGTGCTATTTTAGCACAGGGTCTTTTTGCATAAAATGAGATCTGTGCTAAAATATATGAGATGTGATAAAATAAACTGTCTTAACAGTAGTCCATATTGATAACTTCCCCCCTAAGGTTCATGGCTTCCATTTAAAATATGCCAGACTGATAATCGGTTCTTTAAATAAGACATTATTGCAAAGAGGCAGTATATTAAGAGGGGAATTTTCGAAATGACGTCTAAGTCTAACTTTGGACATTTTGCTCAAAACATCTAACATTCAAGTGGGGAACACAGCCAGTTTTTATTTTTTCAAAAATGGCTGTTTACTAGATGTTTTCTGCTCTGTGCATTTATCTTTTTGAACCATTTTCGAAAAAAATGTCCAAGTGCAAAACGCACAAAATCGCCATTTTGAAGTATGTGGAGGCTTTTCAACAGAAGTATTTCCCCTAAAGCAGCTATGTGAAACAGAGATACCCTGTCAGATACTGATTGATGAACTACAAGTGGACAGATCGATTAAATTTGGGCGACATGAAGATAAGATTTGATATATCACCTTTTCAAAGAAGTGGTTTGATCTGCAGTCCTTAGTAAATTTCCTGTTATATGACTACAGCACTTCACTTTGTTTTTGCAATTCTGTGGAGTTTTTTTTGACCTGTGATGGTTGTACTCCCTAGCTCTATGCAATAATAAAGAGCACAGGTTTGACTACTGAGGTCTATTTTCTCAGCTTAATCTATTGGGAAATATATCTACCAAGTGTGATTTTTTTACATCAGTGTTTCCTGCACAAGTGATTTTTGGAGACTAGAGTATCTATTACAAATTTGAGTAGAAATTTGTCTCCAGTTTTTTGGGGTTATATTCAACTATGGAGCCATGTCAGGGTCAGTTGCAGGAACTGTGATTGTGCTTCAAGAAATTCTTACTAAAAAAAAAAAAAATACCAAGCCTGTGAAAAAACAGGGTTGGCTATTTTCTTTTGTGTACATAAATAAAGTGTTGTGATTTATATCAGCAACTGGGTTTGCTGTAGCTTGTGAGGCCCTTAAGCCTACCACTAATCCATGCTACCACACCCATATCTAGGTAACTTTCTTGAAAGAAGATAAATGAACACTAGCTTCAATTATACTCAAAATTAGAGAATCAACTTTTAGATACTGAAATTCCATGAGGAAGATATGCTAAAAGGGTATATAAAAGAAGAGAACTCTGTCACTCTGATCGTTTATAGTCTTAGCACAAAAAGGCTTCTGAAAACAAGTTAGTTGATTTAAACTAAAGCATAGCTGGCTGGTGAAAACAATATTTAAAAAAGGTAACTGGAGATAAGTCCAAAGACATTTTTATAGCTTACTTATGTATAAGGAAGCCACTAAAGTTCCTTATGAATTATTATTGCAATTTATTGTATTTTTGTATTTACTTACTTACAATATCCCATACAATCACAAAGTTCTAGGCTGTTTACAAGCTTACATCCACAATCAAATTACAAAATCATTTTTGTTCACCACTACCATAATATATGGGCAAATTTTATTGCTCCAGTGAGTAGCAATTAGTCACAAATATATGCAAAAATACATATCCAAACTGGCCAAACATTCTGCAGTCATCAGCTCTGTCTTGAGTAAAATCATGAATCTTGTTTCCAGAACTCTTCTCGATAAAAATGGAATTTAGCCTGATTATTTTTCTATGATGATGAAAAGATGATGTGAAAGCAGGGTGGACTGGGGGAAAATCAGCCCTGTCTCTTTCCTTTCTTCCCCTACCCAATCTCTCTTCCCTATCCTCAACCTGGTTGCTCCACTGTGTGCTGGCGATCCAAACCAACTCCTCATTGCACAGCCTGACCAGCCATCAGAGCTCCACCCCTGCTCTTCACTGTGTAGACTACGTCAGCAACTAAGGCTCCAGCTTCTAGCATTATCAGACACTGATGGAGCATTCCCTCCAAGTCCAGTCCCTTAAAAAACAGGAGCTCAGGGGACCAATCCAAGACTGCTTGCCCAGAAACTATGTACCTTTAAGGGAGGAGTGAACCCCTTATCTCCAACACCACCTCAACCAACACCTCTGTGTTAATTGTACTGCAGCCCAACAGTCCACTAGGAAATGCCCTAGAACCCACCCACCCACCCAAGAGACTCCAGTGGTTTAGTAAAAATGGAAAGAAAGCTTCAACTTGGAAGGTCTTCCCTCCTGGCTATGTGTCTGACATGTTTTCCATTTTGGCAGGATTTTTTCTTTTAAATGGCCATAGCACCTTGCAGTGATTTATTTGGAAGTAGCTACTTAGGACCTCTGCAGGTAAACTTTATTTATGTTTTTTAGAGGGTGCTTCCTAGCAGTACTTGTCCTGTGGATTAATGTATCAATCAATCTTTATGATATTTCACCTGCTTGTTTTGTTAGCCCTGATGAAGCCATTTGGGTGAAACATGGCCATGTTGGGTCTTCTAGCTGGATTTTATGGGTCTTTTAATAAAGGAAAGGGGATGGAATATAATAAATAAATATACCACATTTATGTAGTTACAATATGTTTTATTGATGTAATAATTACTTGTTTGTGTTTATATGTTTGTTATGCTCCTTTTTATTGCCCCAGTTCCTTTAATCAACAGCTAACATGGAAAATGCCACTTTGGGGCAGGGAACAGGTAGGGTTTATGCCCAACAGTTAATATGGAATGGAGGAGTAGCCTAATGGTTAGAACAGCGGAATGAGATCCTTGTGACCCTGGGAAAGTCACTTAACTCTTAATTGCCCCAAGTACAAAAAAAATATATTAAAAAACTTTGACTGTGAGCCCACTAGGGACAGAGAAAATACCTGCATACAATATGTACAGCACTGTGTATGTCTAGTAGCACTACATAAGAACATAAGAACAATGGTCCATCTAGCCCAGTATCCTGCTTCCAACAGTGGCCAATCCAGCTCACAAATACCTGGCAGAAACCCAATTAGTATCACCATTCCATGCTACTACAGAAATGATTAGTAGTGGTAAACTGTTAACAAGTCAGATAACACAGAGCAGTTAACACAAACTCAAGAGTGGTATCTTCTATGCAGTTAACATGCAGTAACAACCTTCTCTGTGTTAACTGTACTGCAGCCCTCAAAAAAACACCCCAGCAGTTAAACATGAGGTTTTGAAGTGACCACCTTTAAAAATTTTGGCATTCATCATGCAGTAACTGCAATACCTTACCACTCTTTAGAAATTAAGGACTTGTATTTATATAGAGATTTGGTTATAATTTATTTATGAAACTTATCTATCTACCCCATTCCTTCTGGCTTACAAGGCAACGAACAGAACATGATGCATACATCTATGACAGACCATTTTAGATCTTAAGCTGAGTTACTATGAACAGAAAACCGCAATTGAACACATTACTGCAAAACTAGGTCTATAAGAGTTTCTGAACAGGATACACATTGGGCACTTGTTCATAGAGAAAAGCTGAAGGACAGGAAATAAGCATGTTCTCTTAGGCTTTTGAAGATGGCGTCATGATTGTTGCAATTGTTCAGGTCTTGCTGCATCTGAGTAAGTGGAACCAACATTTCAGCCATCATGCTGTGGAATTCTTCCCTACAAGGAGACTCGACACACAAGCCAAACAGGGTTTCTTGTACCTCAAACCCCAATGCACTAACAATGTCTGGAGAAAGATACTCCAGACAAACAGACCTAGAGTACAGACTAAAATGACTTCTAGACAAGAAACGGACCCCTGGAGGGTCAATGCCTGTTCATGGTCTCTTAGACCCTTTAGTGCCCTTACCCCAGGCTACCAAGAGCTACTTTTTGTTAGATTTTGTTTTTGACTCATACTCTTTTAGTGGCAGCTCCAAGCATGTCATACTATGGTCCAGCTGATATTTCCCTTTCTCCATTAGCCTCAATCTAAGTTTATACCTGAGGCAATGGAGGGACAAGGGTATGCCAAAGATCACAAAGAGCATCAGCAGGATTGACCCCCCTGCTTTGCTGGTTCTCTGCTGGCTGCCTCAACCACTACATAATTCCTCCTTTCCCTAAAGCATCAAAAACTAAGAAGGCTTGCCCAGTTTCATGCAAAGTTACTTAGCTTGGGCAAGAGCATTCCTGGGGAGCTCCCCCTCCCTACATGGCATCCCACTGGCTCCCTCTGGGCCTGATCAGCTCTCCAGGGAGTACAGAGACATTCTCCCCCACTTCCAGTGGCACATGTTGTCTCAGAGGAGGCTAGCTCACAGCCACTAAAATGGGCATGGTTCCTGCCTAAAAGCAAGCCCCACCTTTCTAGGAGCAGCAGACAGGCTGCTAAGCAAATTGTAGGCCATGATACCACTAACTTATAATTGCTTTCACAATCCTAGAATGTTTTCTTGAACAACTATGGCAGCACTTTCCCTACAGTAAGAAAAAAAGCTTATCTGCTCAAACCAAGGAACTACATATGTACTATTTATACATTTCATAAATCATAACAGATCATTTTCAAGTATTACTAGTTTTAGACTGCAATCAACTTAATATTCAGAACTAATTAATACCACATGCGACAATGATTTCTACTTGAGCTCAAGGCACAGGTTTGAAGAATTTATAGGCATTTAGCCTTTATATGGTCTCAAGAGGATATTAAATCCACTTTTAGCTAAATATGTCTCCAGAGGCAACTCTGCTCTAAGAAGAACCTTTACTACTAACTATCAAGAAATGAATCTTTACAGCTTTCGCCCAAAGGAGAGGAAAAAATTGCAGTTCATTTTTCACTTTGTTACAAAGAGTAATAGTGGGAATTCACACTGAGAAGAGAAAGCTGGATGCTTTCATAATGTGTACAGTGTACTCCACACATTCCTTAGTAGCTTGGTGCACCTTCCCCTTTTCACTTCCAGTCATTTTCATAGGTCATCTCCATGTTTTACTTTAAAGAAACATCTAAGATCCACTTCACACACTCACATCTATAATACTATTCACTGTTCCTTTTTCTTTTCTTTATAAGACATAACTACCTGTCCTTATGCAAATCCCTAAAAACCTTCCTGTTCACAAAGTTTTTATTTCAAGATACTAATTCATTTCAGTATTTCCACTGACCATCATAACACTGCACTAGTTGTAAAATTGTTCTTCGCTTTGTAATCTTCAAATCTCACTCAACTTTTGTAATGTATGTAATCCACATTGAACTGAAATTGTTTTTGGATAATGTGGGATATAAGAACCAATAAATAAATAAATCTCTACTATAAACAATGAGCAGCTGCCTTGCTTACCTATCCCATGCAATTGGGTTGATTACTTCTCATTCTTTTGTGTATCCTCTTCATTATCTTAATCTATTTTTTCCACCCCTATTCTGTATTTCCTGTTATTCTCCTGGTCCTCTCTCTCTTCTCCCTCCATTTCTATCTACGCATGCACTCTCTTAGTCATAGCATTGCTTTTGATAATTTGACGTCCAATTCTATTATTGTCCTTTACTCACATGCTGTCACAATAATTGTATTTTAATCCAAACATCTCTGAACTGGATTCTGTTTATCAAGGTTGTTACCCTGTTTATCCCAAAATATCTAATATAACTTGACTAGTTTACTGTCGCTCCTCTATCAATGAAACTATTCATGGCTTCTTTTGACCATTACCTGACTTTTTTAGCCATTTGACATCCCAATTTTTTGCTTAGTTATCATAAAGGGTCAAGACTCCATGGCTTCTCTCATTCATATTAATCCAGTACCATACATTACACATGTCAAAATAGGTACAGTTGATTAGGTCTACTTTTATGTGTATCCTAGCAGCCACCTTTTGTTTCCTCTCCATTGCTGTCTTCTTTTTTTTAAATAGTTCACTTGATCCCTATTTTTCCTTTCATCTACTAATTAGACATTTGTAGCAGTTGTAAATGGGGCAAATTCACCAGTAAATGGCCTTCTACATTACAGATTCTATAAACGAGTCTTTGGCTCTAATCACAGAGATAGTCTGCCAGTTTTGTTTTCCAGTACTCAATTAAAATTCTCCTTTATTCTAGTTCACCACACTTTTTGACCATCACTGTCTTCCCAAAAAAGTTAAATGTTTGACATCACTATCTCAAACCCAACATCAAATTTCTCCACAAAATCTCAGTTCATTTCTACTCAGACCCTTCTTCTTCCTGAGAAAATCAAAAAGCCACGGGATAGCAATGTTCTATTGTGGACTGGGAACTGCTTAAAAGAGAGAAAACAGTTATATGGCCAGTTTTCTAAGGCCCCAATTATCAATTCCCCATGCTTTTCCGAAACAGCGACCAAAATATCACTCCCCAATGATCAATACTAATAACATGCAAATTTAGGCGCATTATTAGCACTGATCATTGGCAAAAAGTGTGGGATGATTGTGCCTGGGCATGCGCTCAGGCACAATCCTTCCACACTTGTTTGACAGGTCTGGGCTCTCAAAAGCCCGGACCTGTCAAACACAGGAGTGGGAGGTCCATGGGACCCCCAAGACCCTCCCAAAAGCAAGGTCCTGGTGGCCTAGTGTCGCTGTCCGGGGGTGGACGTGTGGGTTTGGGGGGGGCACTAGGCCACCAGGGTCTCAAGTATGGGGGGTCCAGGGGCCCAATGGACCCCCAGGACTGACAGTGGCAGCCCAGGCTGCCTAGCAGGGGAGGAAGAGCCTTAACCCTAACACCAGCTCCGAGCTGGCATAGGGCTAAGGTGTTATTCGGCCAGTACGATCAAAGTGCAGTGCTCTGGTCATATGGGCGGAATACCGGAAAGCCCATTTAAATCTAATTTAAATGAGCTCTGTGGTATTCCCTGTGCACTCACACCTGAGCCCTCTGATCATCAGTGCTTAGTAAATGCAGATGCTAGTCCAGTGCTAATGACCTCTAGCACCCACATTTAATTTTGATCATCAAAGCCTAAATAAAGAAAGGTGAATAGTGGAGTGCCACAAGATATTACCTTGGACTGGTGCTTTTTAATATATAAATAATCTAGAAATGGGAATGGTGAGCAAAAGGTGATCTAATTTTCAGATGACACAAAACTATTCACAGTTGCTAAATAACAAACCTTGAAGGTCCTAGCCATGATGGCCTCACTGAAAGGCAAGAGAAGGAACCCAGCAAAACAGTTCAGCAGTCACAAGAATTGCAACTGAAGTACAGTACAATGCATAAAACTGACTGAAATTGAAATAAATAACTCTTATTCCAAGAAGCAGTGTATTTAAAAGAAACAATTCTTTGAACAATACATTTAAACCATTGTCCCACGTTCCAATGCAGAACACTCAACAAAGAAATCTTGTTGTTGAAGTGTGTTCATTTTCTATAAAATGTTTAGAAATGAAAATCTGTTTCATTTAGGGAAAAGAGAATTTGTAAAAGGTTCATCCATAGCTCTTAAAATGGTTTCTCTGAGGCTTCATGCAGCATAAGTGAATGCTGACATATTTTGCAGCAAAGCTACTGAGAAACATCTAAAGACAAAGGGTTTTAAAAATACTTTATCAATCTTTTGTAATACATAATGTAGATGTCTTTCTCTCTATCCAGTTACATTTCCCTCAATTTATTACTTTCCTTTTGGTCTACCTCGACTCCCTTAAATCATGTTTGCCACTGAAAGGCCGATGCTCAGAACTCCCACAATAAACCCAACAGTGCAGAACCCATATCGCCGGTACAGCGCAGAAAACTAACTCACCAGTGCTCAAAGAAAATGGTATTCAAATTATATGCATGCTGTAACAGCAAAAAGAAAGGGGGGGTACATGCTTGGTGAAAGCACAGCTCTTGTGCACATGCGCCAGGCAAACCCAACAGCGAAGTATACATTAGCGCCTCTTTCTGCACCTTTAAATATACGCTTTTCAATTTTTATTTATTTTTTTAACTTGGAAGGTTTATATTAAGTGCAGGAAACAGGCGTTAAAATGTGCTTTCACTTTTGGGTTTGCTCAGTCTCGCACACATTTTATTTCTTAGTATCGGTGCTTACAGGCTTGCACGGGTTTTCTTCCACTTCCAAAAGAAATCAAAACCAGCAGATTTTAAAGAAGGAAGAGAGGATTTCTCATGATTCTAACATCCTAACACCTGCTCTGAACTGGCATTAGGTTTTCAGCGGTTAGGGCAGCTTTGCTTTGTGTGCTGTTCGCTAAGCAATGGGAGGTAATAGGAAATGACCTCATTAACATCCATTTATGAGTGGAGGAGTGGCCTAGTGGTTAGAGCACCAGTTTTGCAATCCAGAGGTGGCTGGTTCAAATCCTGCTGCTGCTCCTTGTGATCTCGGGCAAGTCACTTAACCCTCTATTGCCTCAGGTACAAACTTAGATTGTGAGCCCTCCTGGGACAGAGAAATATCCAGAGTACCTGATGGTAACTCACCTTGAGCTACTACTGAAAAAGGTGTGAGCAAAATCTAAATAAATAAATTTAACTACATTTGCATACTATCCGTGCTAATCCTTGGCATGCATATTGTCTCCTGTGCTACAGCCATCTGAGCATTCTGTGCTAACGCCGGCACTAGTCTGGTGCTAATGGCCTCTTGCACCATTACATTTTGAGCATCACCCTATGAGTTTGATAGAGCATTATAGTAATACGCTCCTTCCAAAGATTTCACTGTGCAAGAGAAGTCCATATCTTTTCACAGCAGAGGAACAGTCTGTTTCAGAAACGCCAGCGGGAGTTATTCCTCTCACTCACAGCAGGACAAACAAGAGGAGAATAATTTTCAGCTTTGCAGACTGTTGACTTTGTCAGTAAGCAGCAACAGTCACACCTTTCCAAAATAATTACAGCCAGGTTCAAACCTGCTGCACCAGCAAGTATGTGTGACACAGAGGGCATTAATGTGCCAGAGATGGATGATTCAACTAATCATGTCATCCGACTTGAACTCTTCTGGCTTATAAGCGCCCACAGTGAATTTCAACTGAGATTTAATAGCAGGCTGGGCAACTCCAGTCTTCATGGGCCTAAACCGGACACACTTTCAGGATAACTCTAATGAATATGCATAATGTGATCTGCATAGAACTGAAGCAGTGTATACACACATCTCATGAATATCTATTACGAATAGTTTGGGGCCTTCAACTACTACTACTATTACTTATCATTTCTATAGCGCTACAAGACATACGCAGAACTGTACACTTGAATATAAAGAGACAGTCCCTGCTCGACAGAGCTTACAAACTAATTAGGACAGACAAACACGACAAATAAGAGATAAGGATTAGAATTGCCCATTGCTAGTTTAACGCAGCTATGTTAGGTCATATAAATAATCCATTGAGCTCACAATCTTGTTTCCAATAGTGACCTAACCAGTTTACTTGGAAGTCTATTATGCATATCCTTACCGCCGCTTAGTAAAAGGACCCCTAAGTCTTCCAGCAACCAATTCCACAGCCGAACTGTACAGATTTAAATTTGGTTTAAATCCCCTAATAATTTGTTTCATGGAATGTCCTCCACTGTTCCCTCTTAAGTTGAACAGGAATCCTCTTATCTACAGTCCTGCCAGTGGGGGGTGCTGTTTCACTATCGAATTTTCAATAGTGAAGGACAGGCAAGTTCTACAGGACTCCAGGGAATCTGCCTGTAGCAATTGAAAACACAGTATTGAAGCATCCCCCACACCCCCTCTGGAAACAATGCAGTTGGAGGACTCCCGCTCAACTTAGAAAGAATAGTGGTTTCCCTAGCCCTAGCTGTATATAAAAGAGTACATATCCCTTTTAATTAAAATATTACATAGGTCTCTTCTTAATTTTAGAATTCTAACCTGTTTAGCTTCTCTTTATAAGTAAGCCATTTCATTCCCCATTTCATGTTGATGCCCCTCTGTACCTTTTCTGAAGAACTGCACACAACACTCAAGGTATGGTCATTACATGATCTACATTGTTTTATTTGCTTTCCTTTCTCTTGATTTCATGATGGCTATGGTACACTTTGCTGAGGATTTCAACTTTATTTCCAACAATGTTTCCAAGGTCCTTTACTTAGGTGGTGTGTACAAAGAGTAGTTATGTTTATTTTGTCATATATGCATCACTTTGTACTTATCCCAATAAATTTTATCTGCCCATTAGATGCCCAGTTCCCAAGACTGCCAAAGTCCTTCTGCAATTCCTCAGTCTGTGTTTTTAGCTATTTTGCATAACTTTGTGTTCTGATCACCTCACTAAGTTTTTTCGCTTTTTCATATCATTAATGAACAAGACAAACAACACTGGGGCATGCCCTTGTGTCACTGGGAAAAATGGCCATCTAGTCCCATTCTTTGTTCCCTGTGTTTTAACCATTCACAATAAAACACTGACAACATTCACATTTCATAAGTCATATCTCATTAGGGACTTTTATCAAATGACTTCTGAAAATCCACATACATTATATCTACATGCGGATTAGTAAAGCAATTTTTCCCTTTGCTAAATCCATGCTAGTTCTTCCCTATAGAGTCTTGTTTTGTTGTGTTAAGGGAGAGGTGGTGTGGCAAGAAACTAATCTGTATCTACCCATATCATCAGGAATTTTGTTCTCAACCTGGTTCTCAGGACACACCCAGCCAGTCAGGTTTTCAGGATACTTACAATCAGGGGCGTAGCTGCTATGGGGCCACGGGGGCCAGGGCCCCCGTAGATTTGGCCCTGGACCTCCCTGCCAATGACCCTCTCAACCCCCCCTCCCGCCGCCAACCTGCCGTCGCCGTCTAGTACCTTTGCTGGCAGGGGACCCCAACCCCCGCCAGCCGAAGTCTTCTTGCTTCGTTTGGTTTCTGAGTCTGACGTCCTGCACATACACGCTGCCGGAGGGGGGGGCTAAAATGTGCCCCCTCACCTCAGCTCTGGACCCCCTACCATATGTGGCAGTTCCGGCATTAATCGGCATGCCAACTGGCCACCGCTCATGTAGTGCATGAGTCCTTACTGCTAGATCAATGGGTGGCTTTAAGGGCTCAGGCCGTAAATAGGCACACACTGGATTCAATTTTCCTGGCCCACTGAAAAAAGCCCTTTTTCCCCAGACATGGTAGTAAACTGGCCCGGTATGCACCAAAAACACACACCCACACTACTGCAGGCCAGTTTTTGCTGATATGGTTGTTGGTAACCAATTGTGTTCTTTGGGTTTTACATGTGAACCAGCTCTGTGTTTTTAGCTTTACTGAATATTTTTCAGCTTTTGACACTTTTAATCATTCTATTCTTTTGTCTAATTTAGAATCTTTGGGGAAAAGCTCTACCATCATACAATGGTTCAAATATTTATTTTTGTATGTTTTATTTTTTGTTTTTTTATTTCAACAAATAAATGTACACAATCAATTTAATTTAACATAGACATTTATAGGTTGCTTAACCAACTAAGCTCAAGTCAACTTACAGGAAAAATCACTAAAGAGTGCAGTTTCCACAAGTGAAATAGTCACAATAAAATTTCTAACCAGAGATGGTTTAAGTCAGCAGTTTCAGAGTGATAAGCTTTATCACCTGTTGTATATAAATTAAGAAGTTTGGCATTTCATAGAGAATATATTCTCATAATATCGAGTTCTTACTGTCATCGGGGCATAAGCAAAATAAAGCCATAAATATGATTTCTGATTGGTTGTACAATAACAGGCTCCTTTTGAGCTAGAAGTCATCAAAGATTAATCAGCTTGGTCACACAACCAATTTGGAGGCCTCAGCTCATTTTAGATTAGGAAACGATAGGCCTGGGGGAGGGACGCCACTCCTGGATAGGTGCGGAGGAGGGAAAGAGTCAGGGCTGCACAGCACAGTTTCGGTTTCAGCAGAAAATGCACCGCCATTTTCAGCCAAAACCGAAATTAGGCCAAATACCAATACCAAAACTTGGACAAGCTCTAATTGAAGACCTGAGTATGTGCAACCTAGAGAAGAGGAGAGGCAAGGGAGATGTGATATGGATATTTAAACTCTTGAAAAGTATGTATGAACAAACAAATTTTTTTCCAAGGATGGGGAAGCTAAAGAACTAGAGAGTATAAAATGAAGCTGCAAGGAGGTAAACTTAAAAGCAACATCAGGAAATATGTTTTTCATGGAAAGAGTGGTGGATGTTAGGAATGCCCTCCTTTTGGAAGTGGTCAGGAAAAAAAAAGTGCCAGAATTCAAAAAGGCATGGGACGAACACAGAAGATCCCTAAGAATATGGAGACGATCCAAGATGGCGGTGTAATGAGCTACAGCACCAGACGCTCCCAGACATGCTCCAAGTTACTGCTGTGGAAGATCTCTGAATCTCTCGTGAAATGGGGAAAAGGAGAGGTAAGGTATGGGATTATCCCTCAACCCCCACCAGGACCCACCTTTTGCAGCAACCGACACTGGAGCAGTTTGGGCTGACGATGGGACCCAGACAAGCTTCCTCCCCTGCTATCGGCGCCAACATTTCTGAGTTGGCCAGCAGTGTAGACAGGGTTTCCTTGATCCCATTCAGCATGCGGCCCCCCCACAGCCAGGAAGAGAAGGCATGGAAGCAAGTCCTGCAGCTTGGCTTTCAGGTGAAGAGGAAGCGAACGTGCAGGGAGGGAACCTGCCCATATCGAGTGAGACGGTTGAGAAAGGTCTGTTGGAAGAACAGATTGCTGTACAAACGTTGCCTTCATAGATAGTGAGCACCCTGAACCAGATTCTCAAAGGCCCCCCTCCTGTTCTTTCTTTGGGGACTTTAGTAAAACCTGCCGTAGTGACAATGGAGTCACTCTGGGACTTGACATTCACTTTACACTCTTCATTGCAATTATTGACTTCTAAAAATACTGCTGAAATTAAGGTGTTGTCTGAAGCAGTCCTTATTCAGGCACAGACAACTGCCCAACAGTTTTCTGAAGTGAAACAACTAGGGAAAAATTACAAACACTGAAAAACTTGGGACAAGTCTCAATTAAGGAAATTTTACCTTTCGTCGATTAGAATATTTAGAGAACTAATCTAGGAAACTTAATTTGACACTAACCAATTTTCCTAGGTCTCCTTTAATAACACCTGCAGATATGGTAAAGAAATATTTGATTGAAATTTTAGGGATGCGAAGTGACTCACTGCCTCTTATAGCACGTGCACAATACTTACAAAGTAATATAAAATCTGCTGTTGGAATTTCTCAACCACAAATAGGAGAAGGTATGAACTTGACATCTTTTTTAGAGTCCTCATTAGAGGTTGTTACACAGAGAACTACTGTCGTGGTGTCTTTTGCCTTGGAGATGGATCAAGATGCTGTTTTGAGACTTTCCTTTAGACACTTACACTCTCTGTTCTTAGAATCTAAAATAAGAATTTATCCTGATTTGTCTAGAGAAACGCAGAAGAGGCGCAAGGCCTTTTTGGCTATGCGCTCAAGGACTTTGGCTTTAGGGGCCAATTTTGTACTTAAATTTCCTTGTATCTGTCGAGTATTATTTCAATCTAAGCAGTTTCAATTCTTTGATCCTAAGCAGTTAGAAGAATTTTTATCTAAAGAAGAGGTGAATGTGATTGTTAACTAACAGCACACTGTGTGATAGGCTGGAGGAAGATAATGGGTCAGCAGTAGCTTCTGTGTTGAATATATTTTCTAAATGTATATTAATATGATATTTTCATATTCTTGGAGCTGAATTGCCTAATTATAAAGGTTGAAGGTGTTATATTTATTTCAACTTAATGTTAATAGGGATAATTGGTTTAAGTCATTATTTTCCAATTGCTATATCATCTCTGTTTGAGCTGTATAATATATAAATGAATAAAAAAGAAAATAAAATAAAAAAAAATAATATAGAATCAAAACAAATGACCTTCACGCTTCAAAAAAGGCACAGAAGGGTATGAGCTGCATGGAATAGCTGGTACAAACCTAAACAAAAGGCAGAGAGGAGATAACCTGCACACTTTAACGGAACAGCAGGTGCAACTCTAGCAACCTTACTGGGCGAACTAGATGGGCCACGCTGGTCTTTATCTGGTATTATGTGGTCCTTTTACTAAGTGGCGGTAAGCACTAACACATGCTTACTGCATGCTAAAAGATACTACGCGCTCAGATGTCTCACGATATTTCTGGGATTGGCATGCGCCAATCCCGCACTAAAAAAATATACAATTTTTTATGGCGAAGAGCATGTCCAAGGGCAGAGAGTAGGCATGTCCTGCGCTAATTGGCAAATCACTGTGCATTGACAATTAGCAAAGATTTAGCACAGGAGCCCTTACCATCTAATAAATAGGTGGCGGTAAGGGGCTCCTGTGTTAAGGCCATGCACAAATTAGGAAATTAGCGCACGGCCATTAATGGAAAAAAACAAAAATGGCGGCCATTTTACAGCCACGCTCAAAGTGGCCTCAGCATGCGGGAAACCCATATGCTAAAAATAGTGATGGCCACTTTTTAGCACAGCTTAGTAAAAGGGCCCCTATGTAACACTTTTGATTGCTTTTTCAATATCCAATAGGTTTGCAACCGTAAGGGAATCATTAGACACAGAATTATTTCAGACATTACATACAAATCTTGTTTTACCAGATGGCAGGCTTCATGAACACCATCTGGTCTCAATGAAAATGTTTCCCAATACTTAACCTTTGTGCCAAATTTTGCACATATATTACAATTCACATTGATTAGAGAAAGTGTTTCATTTTAGGTGTACAAAGGGCCTTTACTAAGGGGCCCTTTTACTAAGCCTCATAAGAGTCTATCCAACTTATAATCGAAAGAGAAAAACGCCTAGATTTCGACCCAAATCGGGAGATAGACGTTTATCTCACAAAAACGAATAAATCGGTATAATCGAAAGCCGATTTTGGACGTTTTAAACTGCACTCCGTCGCGGATGCGGACAAAGTTGATGTGGGCGTGTCAGAGGTGTGGCGAAGGTGGAACTGGGGCGTGGTTATCGGCCGAGGAGAGATGTACGCGTTAGGGCGATAATCGAAAAAATAAAGGCGTTTTTAGCGAACATTTAGGACACTTTTGTTGGACCCTTTTTTCACACGAACAGGTCCCAAAAAAGTGCTCTAAATGACCAGATGACCATTGGAGGGAATCGGGGATGACCTCCCCTGACTCCCCCAGTGGTCACTAACCCCCTCCCACCACAAAAAAATGATGTTTCACAACTTTTTATTTTCACCATCAAATGTCATACCCACCTCCCTGGCAGCAGTATGCAGGTCCCTGGAGCAGTTGTTAGGGGGTGCAGTGGACTTCAGGCAGGTGGACCCAGGCCCATCCCCCCCTACCTGTTACAATTGTGCTGCTTAATGCTTATTAGTCGTCCAACCCCCCCCAAATCCACTGTACCCACATGTAGGTGCCCCCCTTCACCCCTTAGGGCTATAATAATGGTGTAGACTTGTGGGCAGTGGGTTTTGAGGGGGATTTGGGTGGCTCAACACACAAGGGAAGGGTGCTATGCACCTGGGAGCTTTTTTACCTTTTTTTTGTTGTTTTTGTAAAAGTGCCCCCTAGGGTGCCCGGTTGGTGTCCTGGCATGTGAGGGGGACCAGTGCACTACGAATCCTGGCCCCTCCCACGAACAAATGCCTTGGATTTATTCGTTTTTGAGCTGGGTGCTTTCATTTTCCATTATCACTGAATAACAAAAACGCCCAGCTCACAAATTGTCGAATAAAACATGGACGTCTTTTTTTTGCGAAAATACGGTTCGGTCCGCCCCTTCACGGACCCGTTCTTGGAGATAAACGCCCATGGAGATAGATGTTTTTGTTCGATTATGCCCCTCTATGTACGCCCAACACACAACAAAATGGAGTTACCGCCAGACTACCGCATGGCTCTTGTGGTAATTTCATTTTTGGCGTGCGTCCGATACATGCATCTGAAAAATAGTTTTTATTTTCGGGCGCGCGTTAACGGACGCACGCCAAGTGGCATTTGCTGTGCGTAGGTCATTACCACCCGGTTACCATGTGAGTCTTTACCGCCAGGTCAATGGCTGGCAGTAAGGTCTCAGGCCCAAAATGGACACACAGCAATTTTCATTTTGCCACATGTCCATTTTTGGCAAAAAAAAATGGATGTGTGCACCCAAAGCCCGCGCCTACACTACCGCAAGCCATTTTTCAGCGCCTTTATAAAAGGACCTCTAAGTTTTCCAATAAAATTGGCATTGCCTTAACAAAAGATCCCTCTATTTTACCTTCACAGATAAATTATTGAGCTGTCTCAAATTAAATACCATAATATGATGGAAAATCCCTTTTGCAATTCCATCAGAGCCTGGTGATTTGCAAAAAGATAAAGCAGAAATTTCTGCTTGTATCTCTACTTCTCTTATCTCTTTATCCAGTGAGGCCCTATTTGCTGAAAACTATGCACAAAGTAACAGACAGCTGTTTGAACGTGCTATTTCTGAGGTGCACCACGCTGATCAGAAATTTCTAAATTGCTCTACAATTTTTTCACCCTTAACACTGACTCTTTTTTTTGGTTGTAACGTCTGAATTCAGTTTCTAATTTTCTGGCTTTTAAGCACGTGCCAGCAAATAACCACTCCTGCTATTATCTGCATAACAAAGGAGTCTTTTGAAAAAAGATAGAAGAGCCTTCTTGCTTATAGTGCTGTACTTATATTTCAAAAGTTCACACTGTAGCAATAAAGAGTACACTGCTGCTTCAATTTCCTAGTCTAGATCTGAAATTGGTAGCATAATTCATTTTTCTTCGTATTGCTTTGTATTCTTCCCTGAACAGAGAAGTTCCCACGTAGGATGAATTACCAGTACCTTAAATTCTGATTACTCCAACAAAGAAGAGCTGAGCCTTCAAAAGGAGAAGAATCAACTCCCCCAGAGAAATGTAAGGGAAATACCAGCATAATCTGGCATCTCAGTATTGAGAATTTCAGTCTCCTACACGCTAGGTAAACTACTTGACCAGAAAATAGTCTATTCTAGATTAGGGGTGTGCAGCCAGAAATGTTTCATTTTGTGTTTCCCATGTCATTTACAGGTATGTTTGCTTTGTTTGAGGTTTTCCATGTATTTTATTGTTATAGGTGTTGTCGTCAAGAATGCATACCAAAAGAGGGTGTGCTCTTTAGAAGAGTGTGCACTACTGACAGCAAATGAAAAAATATATGAAATTTTGTGGTATTTTTTCCTTTTTGTCAATGATATAAAATGACAAGGTAAATGTCATTTAAACACATGCACATCCTTACTGTTGAGTATGGAGATAAAAAAAAAATGTGAAATTTTTACTTGGATATAACAATCCCAGAGGATCATGAAGTCCTTCTTCAACAACAGACTGAAGTGTTCAGAGTAACTTAGTGGACCTATTCTTGCAAAGCAATTGTCAATGTAAACTTAGGGGTCCTTTTACTAAGATGAACAGAAAAATGGGCTGCTGAAGTGTAGGCATGTTTTATGGACGTGCGCAGATCCATTTTTCAGCGCACCTGTAAAAAAGGCCTTTTCAAACATTTTGCCGAAAATGGACATGCGGCAAAATAAAAATTGGCACGTGTCCATTTTGGGTCTGAAACCTTACCACCAGCCATTGACTTAGTGGTTAGGTCTCTCACGTTAACCTTGCAGTAATGGCCAACGCACTTCAAGTCAGAGTTACTGCCTGATTTTCGCCATATGGTAGAAAATAAAATATATTTTCTGGCATGTGTATTGGCCGCACGTCAAAAATGAAATTACCACATGGGCCATGCAGTAGCCGGGCGGTAACTCCGAATTGACACACGTTGGATGCGCGTAGGCACCTACGCGGCTTAGTAAAAGGGCCCCTCAGCTCCAGAAAATAATGAATGTCATCTCCAATAGAAGAAACAGCCACGAGAGTGGAAGAAAACAAAGTATCAACAGACCATAAGCCAGAAAAATATATTTAATAAAAGAAGTCCCAGTAACATTAACTCTATACAGACTGTGTTTCAGCCTCCAAAAGCAATTCCTCAGAAACAGAATGCTCACAATAATTTAACCAAAGCAACTTGGTCTTATGTTTGAAACCATGAATTATACTGTAGTTCTCAACTGTTCTAATGCAATTTGAAACCCTCGACAAAGTAAATGTCAAATGATCATCCACAGGAATTTAAAGAAATATACTGTCTGCATAAAAATAAAATTTCACACCAAGAGAAGAAAAGCCATAACAAAATGTGGTCATTTGGACACTATCAGTAGTACAGGATTCGGGCTGTGGTCCAGGTGAGTCTTGCCGGTTTGGGTTTCCCAGGGGGCTAGCAGCTATTAGTGGAAATGGGATTGTTCATATAAATATTAAACCAAATAAGAGAAAGTAGGGAGCACTGAGGCATCGCACAAAGGGGTTTCCAGCTCTCTGGAAAGAACATCTTGCATTTTGACTTTATAATGTCTATTAACCAGAAATGTAAAGAAGAAATTAGAAATCAAAGAAAAATATAACAGTTCCCCATATAAGTCCATAATACTGTAATGGGAGCACCAAAAGAAAGAATATTAACAAAGGAAAACAAATAAGTATTTCTTTCCTGAATATCACAGAATGCACTACTTTGGAAACACACATGCCAGGGGCCATGCCAACAACATTTTTTAAGTATAAAAGAACAGGGGAGAGAAGGGAAGAGAGAGAAAGGATAAAGAACAAAGAGAAAGAGCAAAGAGCAGAGAGGAGTTGTCAAGAGAAAGGAAGAGAGCACAAAGTGGAGAATCATTTCTATTCAACTGTGCACTAAGGATAAATCCTAGGAGGGAAAAATAGCAGTGAATCACTGATGTTGACTAAAAATGTAATTATTAAGCATAAATTGCTTGGATTTCCTATTATATCTCCAGTTCACCAAACTGGGAAACATTTAAGCTGAAAATGCTCATTTGAATAGTACTTTAGTTGGCTAGAACCTTTTCCTTCATTCTAATGTTTATTTACTGACTCATTTGAAATACTTCAAAGAAACTGTGTTCCTCCTGCTGTGCTGGTTACCAAGGCAGTCAAGTGAATGTATAAAGAAGCAGAAGCTATGAAAAAAAACACTTCCAGCAAGAATTGGCACAGGTAACCAAAATGAAAAACAAGCTTACTACACTGCTGAAGGCATTCCAGCATGAAATATACACCAAAATAAAGGGACAAAGAAAAAACAAAGGCATATACATTAACCATATGTCTTTTGTGCTTTGCATATAGGCAGGTTTATTGACACAACCTCACTACATAAGTACCTAAGTATTGCCACACTGGGACAGACCAAATGTCCATCAAGCCCAGCATCCTGTTTCCAACAGTGGCCAATCCAGGTCACAAATACCTGGCACGATCCCGAAAAAAGTTCAATACATTTTATGCTGCTTATCCCAGAAATAGCAATGGATTTTCCCCAAGTCAATTTAATAACGGTCTATCGACTTTTCCTTTAGGAAGACGTCCAGACCTTTTTTAAACCCCACTAAGCTAACCACCTTTACCACATTCTCTGGCAACAAATTCGTATTAAATTTACTTTCATTGCATGCCCCCTAGTCCTAGTATTTTCGGAAAGAGTAAACAAATGATTCACGTCTACCCATTCCACTCCACTCATTATTTTATAGACCTTATCATATCTTCCCTCAGCCGTCTTTTCTCCAAGCTGAAGAGCCCTAGACACTTCAGCCTTTCCTCATAGGGAAGTCATCCCATCCTCTTTATCATTTTCATTGCCCTTCTCTGTACCTTTTCTAATTACACTATCCACCTTATAATTGAAAGAGAAAAACGCCTAGATTTCGACCCAAATCGGGAGATAGACATTTATCTCACAAAAACGAATAAATCGGTATAATGGAAAGCCAATTTTGGACGTTTTCAACTGCACTCCATCGCGGAAGCGTGCAAAGTTGACAGGGGCGTGTCGGAGACGTGGCGAAGGTGGAACTGGGGCGTGATTATCGGCCGAGGAGAGATGGGCGCCTTTCGCCGATAATGGACAAAAAGTATGCATTTGTAGCTAGAATTTAGGGCACTTTTCCTGGACCCTGTTTTTTCACGAATAAGGCCCCAAAAAGTGCCCTAAATGACCAGATTACCACCAGAGGGAATCGGGGATGACCTCCCCTGACTCCCCCAGTGGTCACTAACCCCCTCCCACCACAAAAAATGATGTTTCACAACTTTTTATTTTCACCCTCAAATGTCATACCCACCTCCCTGGCAGCAGTATGCAGGTCCCTGGAGCAGTTGTTAGGGGGTGCAGTGGACTTCAGGCAGGTGGACCCAGGCCCATCCCCCCCTACCTGTTACAATTGTGCTGCTTAATGCTTAGTCGTCCAACCCCCCCAAACCCACTGTACCTACATGTAGGTGCCCCCCTTCACCCCTTAGGGCTATAGTAATAGTGTAGACTTGTGGGCAGTGGGTTTTGAGGGTGATTTGGGGGGGCTCAACACACAAGGGAAGGGTGCTATGCACCTGGGAGCTCTTTTACCTTTTTTTTTTTTTGTTGTTTTTGTAAAAGTGCCCCCTAGGGTGCCCGGTTGGTGTCCTGGCATGTGAGGGGGACCAGTGCACTACGACTCCTGGCCCCTCCCACGAACAAATGCCTTGGAGTTATTCGTTTTTGAGCTGGGCGCTTTCATTTTCCATTATCACTGAAAAACAAAAACGCCCAGCTCACAAATTGTCGAATAAAACATGGACGTCTATTTTTTTCCAAAATACGGTTCGGTCCGCCCCTTCACGGACCCGTTCTCAGAGATAAACGCCCATGGAGATAGACGTTTTCATTCAATTATGCCCCTCCACATCTTTTTTGAAAAGTGACGACCGGAATTGAACACAATATTTGAATAGAATGTTGGGTGTTATTAGGAAGGGTATGGAGTCCAGGTGTGCGGATGTTATAATGCCGTTGTATCGCTCCATGGTGCGACCGCACCTGGAGTATTGTGTTCAGTACTGGTCTCCGTATCTCAAAAAAGATATAGTAGAATTGGAAAAGGTACAGCGAAGGGCGACGAAAATGATAGTGGGGATGGGACGACTTTCCTATGAAGAGAGGCTGAGAAGGCTAGGGCTTTTCAGCTTGGAGAAGAGACGGCTGAGGGGAGATATGATAGAAGTGTATAAAATAATGAGTGGAATGGATCGGGTGGATGTGAAGCGACTGTTCACGCTATCCAAAAATACTAGGACTAGAGGGCATGAGTTGAAGCTACAGTGTGGTAAATTTAAAACGAATCGGAGAAAATTTTTCTTCACCCAACGTGTAATTAGACTCTGGAATTCATTGCCGGAGAACGTGGTACGGGCGGTTAGCTTGACGGAGTTTAAAAAGGGGTTAGATAGATTCCTAAAGGACAAGTCCATAGACCGCTATTAAATGGACTGGAAAAATTCCTCATTTTTAGGTATAACTTGTCTGGAATGTTTTTACGTTTGGGGAGCGTGCCAGGTGCCCTTGACCTGGATTGGCCACTGTCGGTGACAGGATGCTGGGCTAGATGGACCTTTGGTCTTTCCCAGTATGGCACTACTTATGTACTTATGTACTTATGAGGTGCGGTTGCACCATGGACCGATACAAAGGCATTTTAATGTCCTCACTTTTGTTTTCCATTCCTTTCCTAATAATACCTAACATTCTATTTGCTTTTTTAGCCACAGCAGCACACTGAGCAGAGGGTTTCAACATATCAACGACGACGCCTAGATCCCTTTCTTGGTCAGTGACTCCTAATGTGGAACCATGCATTACGCAGCTATAGTTCGGGTTCCTCTTTCCCAAATGCATCACTTTGCACTTGCTCACATTAAATGTCACCTGCCATTTAGACGCTCAGTCTCCCAGTTTCTTAAGGTCCTCTTGTAATTTTTCACAATCCTCTCTCGATTTAACAACTTTGAATAACTTTGTGTTGTCAGCAAATTTAATTCCCATCTCTAGATCATTTATAAATATGTTAAAAAGCAGCGGTCCCAGCACAGAGCCCTGGGGAACCCCACTAACTACCCTTCTCCATTGAGAATACTGACCATTTAACCCTACTCTCTGTTTTCTATCTTTTAACCAGTTTTTCATCCACAATAGAACACTACCTCCTATCCCATGACTCTCCAATTTCTTCTGGAGTCTTTCATGAGGTACTTTGTCAAATGCCTTTTGAAAATCCAACTACGGGTTGCACTTTCTTCTTTTTGCTTCAACAGCAAGGTGTGAAGCTCCATTTTGCAGAGGGACAGAAGGTGGGAAATGAGACACAGTAACATATAGTAACATAGTAGATGACGGCAGAAAAAGACCTGCACGGTCCATCCAGTCTGCCCAACAAGATAACTCATATTTGCTGCTTTTTGTGTATACCCTACTTTGATTTGTACCTATGCTCTTCAGGGCACAGACCGTATAAGTCTGCCCCGCACTATCCCTGCCTCCCAACCACCAGCCCCACCTCCCAACCACCGGCTCTGGCACAGGCACAGACCGTATAAGTCTGCCCAGCACTATCCTCACCTCCCCAGCCCTGCCTCCCAACCCCGGCTCTGGCACAGACCGTACAAGTCTGTCCAGCACTATCCCCGCCTTCCAACCACCAGTCCCGCTTCCCACCACCGGCTCTGGCACAGACCGTATAAGTCTTCCCAGCCCTATCCCCGCCTCCCAACCTCCAGCCCCGCCTCCCGATCTTGACTAAGCTCCTGAGGATCCATTCCTTCGGCACAGGATTCCTTTATGCTTATCCCACGCATGTTTGAATTCCGTTACCGTTTTCATTTCCACCACCTCCCGCGGGAGGGCATTCCAAGCATCCACACACAGATAAACATATTTGACCAAATACAAATAATGTATTTTGGACACTATTTGGGGGGGGGGGGGGGGCAAATCGAATTGAACACAAATATTCGGTACAGCCCTAATTCATAGATACCATAATTTACAGTTATTTCCCAGCCCAAGTTGTACCTGAGGCAATGCAGAGTGAAATGTCTTGCCCAAGGTCAGAATGTGCTTCACTGGGAGGAGGGGGAAATCAACCCTGGTTTCCACTGCACTAACTACATGCTCATTCTTCTGTGCATTCCATATCAAGATAAGTGTGTTTTTGTTTTCTGGAGGGGGGGTTGGGGGGGTGACAAATCACTGCTTTTATAACAGTTCATATCTGATTATTTTCCAATATTTGTCTAAAGGAAAAAAGAATTTGGATATATCTTCCAAGTGTCCATGAACATGGCAATCAGCACAAAATAAAGCACTGGGCACAGGCTGAGTCCTGACTGGCAAATCTTCCTACATTATTTACTACTGAACAGTTAAATTGGGTAAACACTTAAAATGATTTAAACAAAGCAATTCTTTGTAGCCTCCATGACAGAATTCTAAATTTTGGCATCAGTAATAACTGGTCTCTATGTCCGTCCATAGCTGTCATTTGGCAACTTTGATTAGCAAACAAGGAAGTTTGAAAACTCTCCAAATACTAGATTACCCATAAACAAACTTTGGTATCTGAAAAACACTTCATACAATTTGCTACCCCAGAAATATATGCACAATTTGCCAAGCAATGTTTCACCACTTTTATTCTCCTCAATAACTGTACTGAACTGTCATGGAAAAAACTGGTACTGTTTCACAGTTCTAATGTAATGATCCGTGAATAAATCATACATATTTTTATCTGGATTACAAACCACTCAGAATAAGCAGAAGAGGGCTGCATATATTAAAGGAGCAGGGTTTCCAACCTGATATTACGAAGAGATCTAAACTAACCAAGCATGGGGGGGGGGGGGCACTGTTGAGCCATGCACAATGATCGCTGTTTGAATCATCTGCTCCGTCTCACTTTCAATGAAAATCGGTCTTAGCAACTTGTCTAGCAACTGAATTTTTTTGTTGAAGAACCCTCTTTATTGCTCTGAAGTTCTCTCTTATAATGACGTCGACTAAATCGGGGAAACCCGAAACCTCAAGTCTGATCTTGCCAGGAGTTAAGCGTACTAAGCAGGATCCTCTACCTCCATTCAAGATGGCGACTGGGGAAAAATAATGCTTTATCATCAGATGCCATAGTGGAAGAACTAAGAGCCTTAAGAGAACTCACTTTGAAACATTATGATACCACATGAGCTTAAATCAGACTTACAAACTCTTAATTAGCTTTCAGCTTTTCAGCTTCAGGTTGAAACACTTGAAACGAGAATGGATCAGGCGGATCTTCACGTGACGCAGCAAAATACATAAATGCAAAAACAACTCAAGCGAATGAAACAAGAAATAGAAGACCTTTCTAATAGACATCATCAAAACAACATACGAATCCTGGGTTTACAAGAAGGAGCTGAAGGCGCGAATATGATTACCTTCTTGCAGTCATGGCTACCGGATGTTCTCCATTTTCCTGCCGAGCCTGTTCTGGAATTTGAACAAGCTCATTATACTCCATCGAAGTTGAAGTCACGCTTGGCACATCCACGACCGGTGGTAGCTAAACTTCTCAGATTTCCTCAAGCACTTAATAATTTGACTATGGCTCGTTCTACTATGGATCTTCAGTTTGAAGGGAAGAAAATTATTATAGTGCCTGATCTACCAAAAACTACAGCGAACAAGCACAAGTCTTTCTTGGAAATGAGAGTGCGATTAAAGTCCATGGGAGTGAGGTATGGTCTCCAATATCCAGCATGTAAGACAATTACCAGATCTTTTGACTCCCCAGAGCAATTACAAAACCAGTCACAAGGACTATCTTCCTGATTATCATTTTTGGCTCTACAATTCTCCTAAACTGACTCACATATTGGCTTCATTTTATTGGGTTCTTTACATATGTTTTCTCTCGTCAGTTGCTTAGTACATTTCATAAAATGTATAACTTTCCAACCAATATTACTTATGTTAACATCTATATTGGTTTCATACAGGTTCATAGGTAGATCTGTTGTACTACTTGTTTGGTTTAAATGCATAAGACACTGTATAATATTTTTGATATAGGAGTGGTTTACTTAGGTGGCTTCTTGTTCTCACTTAACAACCCCATTTTTTAATTTCTTTCGTTCAACTGAACTGTTTTAGTTCTTTATACCTTTTGAATTTTACCACTCTCACATGCACTGCATCTTTTCCATGGTACGTAAGTACATAAGTAATGCCACACTGGGAAAAGACTAAAGGTCCATCGAGCCCAGCATCCTGTCCACGACAGCGGCCAATCCAGGCCAAGGGCACCTGGCAAGCTTCCCAAACGTACAAACATTCTATACATGTTATTCCTGGAATTGTGGATTTTTCCCAAGTCCATTTAGTTGTTTATGGACTTGTCCTTTAGGAAACCGTCTAACCCCTTTTTAAACTCTGCTAAGCTAACCGCCTTCACCAGGTTCTCTGGCAATGAATTCCAGAGTTTAATTATGCGTTGGGTGAAGAAAAATTTTCTCCGATTTGTTTTAAATTTATTACACTGTAGTTTGATCGCATGCCCCCTAGTCCTAGTATTTTTGGAAAGCGTGAACAGACGCTTCACATCCACCTGTTCCACTCCACTCAATATTTTATATACCTCAATCATGTCTCCCCTCAGCCATCTCTTCTCCAAGCTGAAAAGCCCTAGCCTCCTTAGTCTTTCTTCATAGAGAAGTCGTCCCATCCCCGCTATCATTTTAGTCGTCCTTCGCTGCATCTTTTCCAATTCTACTATATCTTTCTTGAGATGCGGCGACCAGAATTGAACACAGTTCTCAAGGTGCGGTCGCACCATGGAACGATACAACGGCACTATAACATCCTCACACCTGTTTTCCATACCTTTCTTAATAATACCCAACATTCTATTCACTTTCCTAGCCGCAGCAGCACACTGAGCAGAAGGTTTCAGCGTATTATCGACGACGACACCCAGATCCCTTTCTTGGTCCGTAACTCCTAATGTGGAACCTTGCATGACGTAGCTATAATTTGGGTTCTTTTTTCCCACATGCATCACCTTGCACTTGCTCACATTAAATGTCATCTGCCATTTAGCCGCCCAGTCTCCCAGTCTCATAAGGTCCTTCTGTAATTTTTCACAATCCTGTCGCGAGTTAACGACTTTGAATAACTATTTGTGTCATCAGCAAATTTAATTACCTCACTAGTTACGCCCATCTCTAAATCATTTATAAATTTGTTAAAAAGCAGCGGTCCTAGCACAGACCCCTGAGGAACCCCACTAACTACCCTTCTCCATTGTGAATACTGCGCATTTAACCTTACTCTCTGTTTCCTATCCTTCAACCAGTTTTTAATCCACAATAGGACATTTACTCCTATCCCATGACCCTCCAATTTCTTCTGTAACCTTTCATGAGGTACCTTGTCAAACGCCTTTTGAAAATCCAGATACACAATATCAATCGGCTCCCCTTTGTCCACATGTTTGTTTACTCCTTCAAAGAATTGAAGTAAATTGGTCAGGCAAGATTTCCCCATACAAAAGCCGTGCTGACTCGGTCTCAGTAATCCATATCCTCGGATGTGTTCTGTAATTTTGTTTTTGATAATAGTCTCTACCATTTTCCACGGCACCGACGTCAGACTCACCGGTCTATAATTTCCCGGATCTCCCCTGGAACCTTTTTTAAAAATCGGCGTTACATTGGCCACCCTCCAATCTTCCGGTACCACGCTTGATTTTAAGGATAAACTGCATATCACTAACAGTAGCTCTGCAAGCTCATTTTTCAGTTCTATCAGTACTCTAGGATGAATACCATCCAGTCCAGGAGATTTGCTACTCTTCAGTTTGCTGAACTGCCCCATTATGTCCTCCAGGTTTACCGTGAAGTCAGTAAGTTTCTCCGACTCGTCCGCTTGAAATACCATTTCCAACACCGGTATCCCACCCAAATCTTCCTCGGTGAAGACGGAAGCAAAGAATTCATTCAATCTCTCCACTACGTCTTTATCTTCCTTGATCACCCCTTTTACCCCTCGGTCATCCAGCGGCCCAACCGATTCTTTTGCCGGCTTCCTGCTTTTAATATACCGAAAAAAAAATTTCTATGTTTTTTTGCCTCTAATGCTATCTTTTTTTCGTAATCCCTCTTGGCCTTCTTTATCTGCGCCTTGCATTTGCTTTCACACACCTTATGCTGCTTCTTGTTATTTTCAGACGGTTCCTTCTTCCATTTTCTGAAGGCATTTCTTTTAGCCCTAATAGCTTCCTTCACCTCACTTTTCAACCATGCTGGCTGTCTTTTGGACTTCCATCTTTCTTTTCTAATTCGTGGAATATGTTTAGCCTGGGCCTCCAGGATGGTATTTTTGAACAGCATGGTCTTCTTCTGGATCTTTTTTTCAGTCATTAATGATTATGATCATGCTATTGATTTGATTATTATTTTTGATGTCACTTAATACTAATAATGTTAATATAGTTTCTTGGAATGTTAATGGTCTACGCCATCCAATTAAGCATAATAAAATTCTCTTATATCTCAAAAAACTACACCCACATATAATATTCCTTCAAGAAACTCATGTTTCCACTACTGACTTGTTTATTAAGGGAGCTAATTGGATTGCTAATTATTATGATGCTCCATCTGAAGGAAGGAAGCATGGAGTATCTATTTTGATTCATAATTCTGATATCTCTCTCCTCATTACTTGGGAAGCTTACAAAGCTGCTTTGAGAGGAGAATTGATATCTATCAGTGCTCATAAGCATAAAGAAGAAAATGCTCAAATAATCTCTTTAGAACAAAACATTAAAAAGCTTGAAAAACAGTTTTTTATTGCCAATGACTCATTAATATTAAATAAGATATACAGAGCCAAATTAGGGTTAAACAAATTATTTAGTGTTAAAGCTGGTCAATAGTTATTTGATTATCATTGCAAACATTATTCTGAAAAAGATAAAAGTAGCCATTTGTTGGCTTGCTATTTAAAGAGAAAAAGAACCAAAGTGCAGATACCTGCTATACAATCGCAATCCCTTGTTGTTCACTCTTCCCTACCAGAAATTTCTCAAGCTTTTCATTGTTTTTATACTGCACTGTATAAATCTGAGACTGCTAATCCTGAAATTTCTATAGAGAACTTTATGTCCTCTTTACAAGGTCCACGCATTTCTGTCTCAGACTCTGATGGTTTGAACAAACCCATTATTGATACTGAAATTATACAGGCAATTCAAGATATTTCCAGTGGTAAAACTCCAGGCCCCGATGGAATACCGATTGAATTCTATAAATTCTATAAATTGTTGCTGACCTGAACATGTATACCCTGGAGGAAAGGAGGAACAGGGGTGATATGATACAGACGTTCAAATACTTGAAAGGTATTAATCCGCAAAAAAATCTTTTCCGGAGATGGGAAGGCGGTAGAACAAGAGGACATAAAATGAGATTGAAGGGGGGCAGACTCAAAAAAGATGTCAGGAAGTATTTTTTCACGGAGAGAGTGGTGGATGCTTGGAATGCCCTCCCGCGGGAGGTGGTGGAGATGAAAACGGTAACGGAATTCAAACATGCGTGGGATATGCATAAAGGAATCCTGTGCAGTAGGAATGGATCCTCAGAAGCTTAGCCAAAATTGGGTGGCGGAGCAGGTGGGGGAAGAGAGGTTGGTGGTTGGGAGGCGAGGATAGTGGAGGGCAGACTTATACGGTCTGTGCCAGAGCCAGTGATGGGAGGCGGGACTGGTGGTTGGGAGGCGGGAAATACTGCTGGGCAGACTTGTACGGTCTGTGCCCTGAAAAAAGCAGGTACAAATCAAGGTAAGGTATACACATATGAGTTTATCTTGTTGGGCAGACTGGATGGACCATGCAGGTCTTTTTCTGCCATCATCTACTATGTTACTATGTTTAAAAAATATTTAATTTCCTATTTGATTCCTCTTTTCAACTCGCTGTCTTCGGATGATATACTTAAGAATCATTTCTCAGAGGCTATTATCACAGTAATACCCAAGCCAGATACAAACCCCTTACTGGTTCAAAATTATCATCCTATTTCTATTCTTAATGTAGATTATAAGATTTTTGCAAAGATCTTGGCTTCTAGATTAAAGAAGATTATAGGCTCCTTAATTCACCCCAATCAAGTTGGCTTTATGCTGAATCATCTTATTACAGATAACTCTCGTATATTTTACATCTCTCTCATATTGCCCAATCATAACTTAACCCTATGATTGCCTTGTCTTTAGATGCAGAAAAAGCTTTTGATAGAGTTGAATGGATTTTCCTCTTCTCAAAATGGTTTGGTTTCCCAGCCTCCTTTATCCAAAAAGTCAAAGTGCTCTATGCTAATCCTTCAGCAAGAATTTTAACCAGCAATTTACTTTCTCAATATGTATATCTGGAAAGAGGAACAAGACAGGTTTGCCCTCTCTCACCATATTTGTTTAACTTTGTGTTGGAACCTTTGTTAATGGCAATAAGGCAACAACCCCGTATTGTGGGTATACCATTCGGAGACAGTGAAATTAAAATCACAGCTTATGCTGATGACGTTCTTGTATATCTATCAAACCCAGAGGAATCAATCCCTACTCTTTTCAACTTACTGATTCTTTTTCAGTCTTCTCAGGGTATAAGATTAATCAGCAGAAGACTGAAATGCTTCCCCTGAATTACCTTGCTAATATGGATTTAGCTAAAGCCTTTAATTTAACATGGGCTAATCTTAAAATTAGATATCTCTGTATTAACTTGTATACTTTACTATCTGATACTATTGATAATAACAGTGCATTGATACTTCAACTTGTAAAGGCATTACTACATACTTGGCATCCCCTTTACCTTTCCTGGTGGGGAAGAATGGCAACAATCAAAATGATGATTACTCCCAAGGTTACCTTTATATTAAGTATGATACCAGTGTTGTTTCCACTTTCTTGTTATGCCACATTGGACAAATTATTATTTCAATTTCTTTGGAAAAACATGCCAGCCTAGAATAGCACTAAAGAAACTTAAAAATCTTAAAGTGCGGGGTGGTGTTTTGTTTCCTGATTTTCTCTGTTATCATAAAGCTTTTGTCCTACAGCAAACATGTTTATGGCTTCACATTAAGTCCGGATATAAACCACTATGGTTAAATATTGAAGAGTCATTTGTTCTCCATTGCTACCACAATCTCTTTTGACTGCTTCAGCACTTCCTACCAAATGTTTGGATCTCATTCTCCGGTGTTCTATCCAATGTTTAAAAGAGTTGGATTCCACATTGCAACATCCAATGCATACAACTACCTATGCTTCACTGTGGTTCAGTCCTTCCATAAAGATTAATAAAACTCCTTTTCTATGGAAAGAATGGATTGATAAAGGAATACGAATACTGCAGGATATTCTTATGGAAGACCAAGCGCTGCTATCCTTTGCTTTATTACAACAAAAATATCAGTTGAAGGAATTAAATGTATTTAAATGGACATGGACATTGCCTCTCCAAGAAGGATTCTGTTCAAAAATACTTCTTAGAGAAACCCACTATATTTTCTCTTGCTGAGACATTGCTTATCTCTGGACATACTGCTTCAGCTCTCTATAAGCTATTGCTCTCGAAAACGTTACCTACTAATTCATCTCTTCGCTCAGTATGGGAAATAGATGTTGGCCATGTTTTATCTGAAGAAGTCTGGAGTTCCTTTTGGCTCTCTGCAATGAGGCCTTTAACATCAGCATCATCACAACAACAATCTCTTTATTTCTTGTATCAAAGATCTATTTGGACTCCAAATAAACTTTGTAATGCAGGCTTATCTACAAACAATAAGTGTTGGCATTGTAAGAGCTCTACAGGAACCTTACTGCATATGTTATTTGAATGTCCTTTAGTTCAGTCTTTTTGGAGACAAGTACGGTCTGTAATTCAATCTACATTTCACCTAGATTATGCTATTTCTTTCTCCATTGTGGTCTTTAAATCATATTCTCCTAATGTAGCCTTATCTAGTACTGGTGCCAGACTTTTTAATGCTCTTCTCACTATAGCACAGATTACTATCCTAGCTAACTGGAAAACTGCTAACCTGTTAAATGTGCATTTTTGGTGGAACTCGGTGTTACACCACGAAAACTAGAGTTAGCTGTTGCAGGGAAATATGGTTTGCTCCCTGTAAAAAAGAAACTGTGGTCTCCTATTGATGATTATTTGCAAAATATGATTTCTACATAGTAGGCTATTAACCAATCATTTAGGTATTTAACTTTCTTTCCTCAGTATTATTGACTCTTTTTTTCTTATTATTTTGTTTCTTTATTGTATAAGATGTGAGGACTCCTTTTCTTGTTATTTCCCTTTTGTAATGTTTTCCTATTAAAAATTCAATAAAATTTCTGGATAAAAAAAAAAAACACACCAAGCATGAATTAACCATGTATGATTATAACTGAACTTTAAAAGTTATTGTTTTTTTTACATTTGTGAACACAACAATATAACTGGGAAAAATTAAGAAATGAGTGAACAGAAGTGTCACTGTCCTTACAAAGAGGGGCATAATTGAAAGGGATGTCCTCATTTCAATTTGGACGTCCTCGCAGAATGTCCCAATCCAGGGGCGGGGTAACCCGTACTTTCGAATCAAGATGGAAGTCCATCTTTTGTTTCGATAATACGATCAGGGACATCCAAATCCTTAAATTTAGTCATCCCTAGACTTGGTCGTTTCTGATTTTCGGCGATAATCAAAACCAAGGACGTCCATCTCAGAAACGACCAAATGCAAGCCATTTGGTCATGGGAAGAGCCAGCATTTGTAGTGCACTGGTCCCCCTGACACGCCAGGACACCAACCGGGCACCCTAGGGGGCAGTGCAGTGGACTTCATAAATTGCTCCTAGGTACAAAGCTCCCTTACCGTGTGCGCTGAGCCCCCCAAAACCCACTACCCACAACTGAACACCACTACCATAGTCCTTAGGGGTGAAGGGGGGCATCTAGATGTGGGTACAATGGGTTTCTGGTGGGTTTTGGAGGGCTCACATTTACCACCACAAGTGTAATAGGTAGGGGGGAGGATGGACCTTGGTCTGCCTGCCTGAAGTGCACTGCACCCACTAAAACTGCTCCAGGGACCTGCATACTGCTGTGATGGACCTGAGTATGACATCTGAGGCTGGCATAGAGGCTGGCAATCAATATTTTGAAAAATGTTTTTTGAGGGTGGGAGGAGCTTATTGACCACTGGGGGAGTAAGGGAAGGTCATCCACTATTCTCTCCGGTGGTCATCTGGTCAGTTTGGGCACCTTTTTGTGCCTTGGTCGTAAGAAAAACACGACCAGGTAAAGTCGTCCAAGTGTTTGTTAGGGACATCCTTGTTTCATTCGATTATGGGTCGAGGACATCCTGGTGTTAGGCACGCCCAAGTCCCGCCTTCGCTACACCTCCGACATGCCCCCTTGAACTTTGGCCATCCCTGCGACGGAAAGCAGTTAGGGACGTCCAAAATCGACTTTCGATTATACCGATTTGGACAACCCTGTGAGAAGGACGTCCATCTTCTGATTTATGTCGAAAGATGGGCATCCTTCTCTTTCGAAAATGAGCCCAAAAGTGATCCAAATATACAACATTACCAGGCATAAACTCAAACTCTGGCCCAATTCTTCTTTAATGCAGTAATCAAGACACGGAAAAACAAGACTTACAGTTCAGAGGCACTGGATAAGAGTTGCTACTTTCTGCAAACTTAAGGGCCCTTTTAACAAAGGGCAGTAGGGCTACCATTGGCTAGGCGTGTGGCAAATCAGCCCTACCGCTGGGCTCACCCAGGAGCCTGCACACCATTTCCAGCACTTTTCTAGCACCGGGTTACTGCCAGAGTCATCACCACCTCCTAAATAGGAGGTGGTAAGGGCTCCAGCAGTAAATGGCTGCGCGGCAATTTTTCCAATGGTGGTAAAATGTGGCCCCTTACAGTCTATTCTTAACCACCCCCCCCCCCTACCCAAGGCAAAAAGGGGATTGAGGCATCAGCTACATGCTGAGAATGCTGTTTATACTTATTGGTGAAAACTTGACAAATCACAGGGGACTTGAAAGCTTCATGGAGCAAGAGCATATCATGGGTGGTTACAGTTCACAGAAGATGCATGCTGCAGACTAACTTTTACAGACCTGAAGGAGAGAAAGAGGGGTGGGCTCCTTCCCAGCATGCTTACAGATGAGGCAATCCAATAGAGAGTCCCATAAGACACAGGGAGCTGGAACATGTGCTCTGAAAGAGTCTATTACAGAGAACTACAAAACTACAGGAATTTGTAGTCCTAGTACACAGCATCATTTAATATATAGACAATGTAATCTGTCACAATGCTTAACATATATACATAACAACAAGCAGCCTTCCTCCATGCAAATGCGGGAAGAACAAGAGGCAAAAGACAAAAACAAAAACTAGGGCTTAGCAACAGTACTACAATGCAATATAAATCAACAGAAAAATGATTCTCGAATGTAAAAATAAGGAAATAACTATTACTTAATGTTGAGAATATAATTTTATTAAAATCTTGTTATTTAACAGCAGTAGAAACAGTGACTGCTAAGATAAGGAAATCAAAATTATAAAGTTCAGAAAATCTGGGAATGACTTGCAGGAAAATACATTAGGGCTTCTGATTTTATTTTTTAAACTATAAATACCAATAAAACAATCCAGATGCAAAAAAAATAAATAAAAATAGGTGTTTATTGGATAAACACCATTTCCCTAAGTACCCTCTCATCCATCCCCTGGCATATACATTCTCCACTCAGTTTTTCTTCTTCTTCTGCACTAATGACTGCTAAGTCACACACAGAGGATGAATTTGGATTACAAAGAGTGGGGACATATGATTGGAATGGTTTAGCGAGGATTTGACGGTATATTGCAGCGCGTGGGAACTTTTTTGTCAAGATTGTGATTTTTCCAGCGTTTGTTATTGGCTTTTAAGAAGTATTGGTGTGAACTTGGTATGCTGTAATGAAGAAGGACACAACAGCGGACCACCTCTACTCAAGCTAAGTGTTGAAAATATCTCCGTAGCACTATTTACTGGAGTGCTAGAGTGAACATATTGGTGGGGGACTATGAGAGAACGATTGTTAGAGTATGAAGTTTAATTTTAAGAGCACTGGGTGTTTGCTTACTTAAGAAAATTGAAAATTACAGGAGTAAAATCTATGATTGAGAAGCTTAGCCACCCTTAGAGGTATAAATCGCTTCGGCATTTCCTCACTTGGGTGAGTTTTTACTCTGAGATTACTCCATAAAAATAATATAAATTTATATACGTATTTAAGCGTCAACGGTACTTATCTCATTACATCTGTTCTCTCATCTGTTCCTCTCTAATTAGACCCTGGTTTTTCAGTTACAAGTCACACACAGTGGCATAGTAAGGGAAGATGGCGCCCCCCTTGGAATCTTGCACAGAAATATGGGAAAGGTGTAAGGTATGACCTACAAGATGAAACCTAAAACAACTTATTCTAATAAATTTGTTTACTGAAATATGGTGAAATGGTCATATGACAACATTCACCCAGGTCCCCTTATGAATGAAAAGTGGGCATCGTTACTTCTGGAAGAACTCATAGACTGTCATCATGTTGCCCAGCTGGTCGAAGCCACCAATCTGGAACTGGTAGTCCTAGTGCTGGTGCAGGTAGTAGATGTCGTATGCCTGGAACATCTGATAGATGAAGTCAACCAGGATCATGCCCTTGGGGCTCTGTAGGCTAGACTGTATGCTATGCCGGCACAACAGTGTGCCCATGAGAAAGTGGAAGACCAAAGAGGACAAGAACTCCATGGTCTCATGTTCCTCACACCAGTTGGAGTTGTTCAAGACAGTCAGACTTCCACACACCTCTTCCCCACACAACTGCTGGTTGGCGCACTTGTTGCTCTTGTGCAGCCCATGTATGTTCTGTGCCAGTTGCTCAAGGGTCAGCGGTTCATGCTTACACATGATCGCTGGGGTCTCCAATGTACACAATGTCATAGTGGCCCACATGCTGAAAGCACAACAGCATCAGTATGGCCAGAATGTGGCCCACCTATAAGGAATTGGCTGTGGGATTGAAGCCGCAGTACATCGTCTGCGTGCCTGTCTGAAGCAGCTCAGACAGCGACTGGCTCCCATTGCCGCTTTCAGACGGGAAGACATCCTGCAGCAGCCCTCAATGGAACAGGGTGGTCAGGAGGCCACGAGAGCCCAACTTTTGCAAGGAGAGAAGTAAGCCATTACCCCAACAAGCTAGCAAATGCCAATATTGGACAGGCAGTAACCATGGACGCAACTATGTGGGAGTGAGCTGAGGGTACCCAAATGAGAACAGATGCTGAACACAGAGAACATAAACAGTTGGAAAGAAAGCCGTGTGATACACCCTGCATAGCAGAAAGCAAAGTGCATTCAGCAATACATGAAAAGGCGAATAAGGGTGTTATTTATTCATACAGATTATTAGATTATTTTCCATATGCTAGTATGCTACAATCGGTCATGTTGACTGAGGCCTAAAAGAGAATCATTGGCCACTGAATTGTGAAATGTTTCAAGTGCTGGTGTTGCTCACTTAGGCATAAGGAGAGAAAACTTTGTGACCCTGCTCTTATCCTTCCCCCTGACGTGTCCGGAATCTACCGCATTCTTTCCCTCAAACTCAAGAGAACTGTGCTACCCCAAAGCCCTGGAAGCTTAGTTGGGAACAGAGGTCAGACATGAAAAATAGGGAAAGAAAATAATATTTTACTTCCAATATACTGGGACTCAAGGAAGAACAGGAGCCATCTATCTGAGGAAGGGCCCATTAAAACATTTATCTGAGTAGAGCAGCAGGATTCCTGAGCTGAGACGGGATGGAGAAACAATCGAGTGACTAAAGGGAGGGGCAGTTGGGTAAGTATTGCAGAGCCAGAATGGCTAGATCTCACTAGGAAGCCTTCAGAACAGTGGTGTAGGAAGGGGGGGCGGGGGGCGGTCCGCCCCGGGTGCACGCCGCTGGGGGGGTGTCGGCTCCGCGCTGGTGCACTGCCCTCTCTGCCCCAGAACAGGTTACTTCCTGTTCCAGGACAGAGAGAGCAGTGAACCAGCGTGGAGCCGACACACCCCAGCAACGTGCAGTCGGGGCGGATCAGCCCTCCCGCCCGTCCCTCGCCGCAGGTATGTGCTCCGGGGGGGGGGAGGTATGCGCTCTGGGGGGGGGGTGCTTCAGCGGGAGGAGGGTGCGCCGTGCTGCACCCGGGGGGGGGTGCGCAGCGGCGACCCGCCCCGGGTGTCAGCTCCCCTCGCTACGGCTCTGCTTCAGAAACATAGCCTTCTGAATGTTTTGGATTACAAGGAAAGAATAAGTGGAAGAGAACTATTTGTGATTTTTACTGCAGCCCAGCAAGGAACTAGGGAAAGATGCTACAGACAAGGCTTAATTAGTCTGACTGGAGAAGCAAACAAAATATTAATGGAAGTTTTGGGACTGTTTTACTTCATTTAATGAAGGGAACTTGCCCTAAAGAAATGATTGAGAAAACCCAGAGGAAATTTGAGCAGCAAAAAAGTATTTTGTCTGTTTGAAAGAGAACACTGCTGTGGTCAGATTTTGGTACAGACTGAATCAAAGAAAAGAGTTTGAAACGCTCAAGAACTTTGCTAGAATGGACTAGAACTGGCAATGGCTTTATTCTTATTGTTTTTGAAATCATATTGAGTGCTCAAAGGTATGATGCTAATAAAAGAAAAAAATGGAGTAATAAAAGGAAAATGTGGTGTTTATTTCCCTGACCTGTATTTATTTCTAGGGATTGTTTTAAACTGCAACATTTAGGGCTTCTTTTACAATACTAGAGAATACTGAATACTTGAAAAGAAAGTCTATGATCCAAAATAACCCCTAAATACCTAAAAATATCAACTACACCATCTTGGATGAATTTCTTCAAAAAGTCCTAGGAAAGAACAAACCTAGAAAATGACAATTTTCACGTATCGAGGCATATTTTCAAAGCACTTAAATGAACAAAGTTTAGTAACCTATGGAACTTTGTAAGTCTAAGTGCTCTGAAAATGAGCACCATCTTTACCCAGGTACTGTAGAATGCCAAGTTTGAAAACTGCAACTGTAATTGCACACAGGTTTTCAGAATGCACACACTTTTAGCCAGACTAAAAAAAAGTGTTCAGAGAGGAAAACGGGACAGTTAGGGCTAGATTCGCCAAACTGCACTAAGGACATTAACATGCAATACTAGTAAACAATTTTGACTGCATAAAATGAGACCTGTGGTAAATAATATGCATTAATGTATGTCAACATGTGGTAACATTGTACAGGGCCATGCTGACCCGATAAGCGAGGTAAGCATGGCAGGGGGGCGCTTCCCTCTGGGGGGCGCCGCCGCACCATGCTCACCTCGCTCGCCCTCCCCCAACATCCCTTTTCTTTTTTTTTTTTTTTTTTAAATTTACCTCCGTGGTGGCGGTTCCGGCAGCGCAGCGTCAGGGAAGGAGGCGGCGCTCCCGATGTCTCTAGCCTTCCCTTCGCTGTGTTCCGCCTTCTTCTGATGTCAATGATGACGTCAGAAGAAGGCGGAACACAGCAAAGGGAAGGCTAGACGTCGGAAGCGCCGCCTCCTTCCCTGACGCTGCGCTGCCGGAACCGCCGCCACGGAGGTAAATTTAAAAAGAAAAAAAAAGAAAAGGGATGTTGGGGGGAGAGAACAATGGGAGCGGGAGGCCAGGGGAGAAACGACAGCAAGGATGCGAAGGGGGGGGGAGAAGAGGGCGGGCCAGGCTGGGACATGGGAGAGAGAGGAGCATGGATGCGAGGGGGGGTCATGGAAGGGAAAGAGGGGAATTGCTGGAAAAGGATGAATGGAGGGGGCAGGGGACAGAGGAGCATGGATGGGCATGGATTGGGAGGGCAGGGCTCAGGGAGAGAGGGGAATTGCTGGAAAAGGATGAATGGAGGGGGCAGGGGACAGATGGGCATGGATGGGCATGGATTGGGAGGGCAGGGAGAGGGGAATTGCTGGATAAGGATGAATGGAGGGGACAGATGGGCATGGATGGATATGGATTGCAGGACAGGGCTCAGGGAGAGAGGGGAATTGCTGGAAAGGGATGAATGGAGGGGCAGGGGACAGAGGAGCATAGATGGGCATGGATTGGGAGGGCAGGGCTCAGGGAGAGAGGAGAAATTGCTGGACATAGAGGGGAGGGAAGAGAGATGAAGGAGATGAAATGAGGGAAAAGGAAGAGAGGAGAAAAACTGCACATGGATGAAGAAAATAGGCAGAAGCTGAGGACCAGAAATGAAGAAGAAAGGAGGAAAGGAAAGAAATAAATGGAAAGGAAGCCCTGGAAATGGAGTTAAGAGGACAGATAGCAGCAGAATCAGATACTGGGCCAGCATGATCAGAAAAAGAAAGTCACCAGACAACAAAGGTAGAAAAAAAATCATTTTATTTCATTTTAGTGTTTGGAATATGTCCACTTTGAGAATTTACATCTGCTATCTTATTTTGCAATGTATAGCAATTTCTTTCTAAGATATTGCTGACAATTCCTGTCAGTGTGGCAAGTGGTGAGCGATCATTTTCACGGGGGGGGGGGGGGGCGCCGCCGCCAACTGATAGTCTGCAGGGGGGGCGCCAACTGATAGGCTGCAGGGGGCGCCAGAGACCCTAGGCACGGCCCTGACATTGTAGCACCTTTTAGCAAACCTAGCCCTAAAAATTGATCTTCAAATAGACACAGGCTATGTTACTCATACTAAAGTGGGTACATACCTCGCAACAAAGCTAACTATTGACAGTCACTCCCTAAGCATAAAAGAGGGAACAAGAGAGACAAAAGGCACTGGAGATACTCAGAAACAAAATCACCAACAAAAGAAACAAGCACAGAGGAGAAGTCAAAGAAAAGAAAAACGTGGAAGGGCTAAAAGAAACAGAGAGGGAAAGAATGGTAGAAAGCTAAGAGAAAGCATTTAGGTAAACAGAACGAGAGAATCGGAGAACGGTGAAAAACGTTAGACAAAATAAAGGTTAGATGAAATCTTATTTCTGGCCTATTGGAATTAAAATGCCAAAGCTCCTTAGTTACAAGAGTGTAGTGTATTCAGAGGTGCTTAAAAATAAGTCAGCATGGTTTACTCTTTCTACGAGCGCCCCATGTACTTGCACAATGCTTTCCAATTTAATATTCTACATGGGCTACTATTTGTAACCTTCTGTAGGAAAAGACCACTGCCAGTTTCTTAATACTTGCTGATCTGTTTTATCTGTGACAAAAAAATATCACTATTTATCCTTCACATTCTTTGGGCACACTACAATTGAACTCTATAAGCACTATTTGGCAGCCTGCCACCCCTCGTATCCTTTTAGCATTCTGCTGCCACACACATCCTTTCAAGATATTTATTTAATTTAATGGGTTCCTGCCCTAGAAGGTTTGTAATCTAAGTTTACAGATGAGAAGGTTAAGTGATTTGTTCCAGATCACACTGTTAAATAGAGGCTAGTGAAAAAGAAAGCATGTCAGTGGGTTTGTAGGTCTGTGCACTACTGTTACAGGGCTGGTCTCATCAACCAAATCATTTCAGTTTGATAAGAACAGTTTTATTTACCTTTTAAGAAAAGAAATGTAAAGATTTTCTACCTGTATTTGTCCTTTCAAACGTATAATGTGCAGTCCTTCCACAATTATCTCACTATCAGTACTATATTGTTAAGAATATTTTTAAAAAATCTTTGCTGATACATTACTCTGAAAATATCACTAAAATTAATTTTAAACATATTTCCCATTTTACCCTTCTTCTACGGTAAATTGGCAATTAACTTCTTTCCATATGACAAGTAGAGACAAAAATAGGATAGTATGTCTTTTGCACTCCCTAGAGAGCCTTTGGAAAGACAAGACATTTCAGCAATGTGATTTGATGTGGTTGGTAATGTGATGAGAAAGCCAACTACTGAATGGATGGAAACATGAAAGCCTTTGAGCACTTTCATATGGGTATCTGATTCTGGTCAATGAGATTAACATACTACAGAGAACTCTAATATCCTATGCATTAGGAAATAGAATGTTATCCTGTTTCTCACAAAAACTCTTGCAGATAAGGCCTGACTAAGAAAGAAAACAGAATAATTCAACGGAAAAATAAGAGAGAATGTTCCAGAGAGGAATGGTAAAGGCAATGACTCATCCATGAAGAAAAAGGCAATAGAAAAGTAATAACTTAAAAACTACATTTTGGGCAACTAGAGTTAGTTGGATTCAAAGAGAGATGTTCTACTATTATTCCTAAATAAGAATCCTAAAATATTTGCTTTTGTTCACATAAGCCTTTGGCGAGACACTGGGGGCCACAGGTTTCAGCTAGTGGTCTGGAGTTCATTGCTTGTTCCTATTTGTCCTTGAGGAGAGGGAGGGAGAGAGAGAACAGACTGATCAGGTGCACTTTGGAGGCCAAATCCACCACCCAGTTTCACAAGAGACTAGCCCCTTGGAGAAATTCAAATTAAATTGTAAAGACCATCTGCCATAAAAGGCAGCTCCCCTTGCAGACACATCAACTCCTCATTCTGTGGAAGCTAAGTCTGCTGTAGTACCACCTAAGCCATGTATCCTCCACAATCCACCAATTGCAGAGTCAGTGATAGAGCCCTAATTGATTGTCTGTGAGTCCCAGAGAAACAGCCGCATCCACCCAGGACCTAACAGCTGTTTACTAAACAATGTATTAATCTTACATACTGATTTGTATGATAGAATAGTCACCATCTGAAATAGGGTACAAAAATGGGTGAGAACTTGCAATTTTGAACAGATGAATTTTACCCGTTATACTTAACTTTGGGTATTTTCAAATGCTTGACTATTTACAATAGGTTACATATTTAAAGCACATAATTCCTATGTGTGACATTAGGAGGGGTATTTTCGATATAACGTTCAAATGACGAAATAAACGTTTATCAGAAAACGTCTAAAAAAGAAAGTCCATAATGGAAGAAAGAACTAAATGTTTTCCGATATTCGAAAATACTGGAAAAAAAATGTTTAGAAAGAGAATGCACTGCAAACGTCATAGACGTCAAATCAAAATACACTTCACAAAACATGCAATGGCAATACTGGTCCCTGTGTCGCGAAAGTGTCCATGGCAATGGCAGGACGTTATCTCCATGTGTTAAATGTGCTACGGGAAATTTGTGGAACCATCTTCCAGGTTACTTGACACTTTGAACTGACTATCAACAATTTAAGAAATAGTTTAAAGCTTTTTATTTTGTAAAAGCATTTATTGCATGACAACAATCTATTTCTTTGGCATTTTTCCCTATTTCATTTCATTTTTGATAGTTGAGATTTGTGATGTTGTATGATTTTAATGTATGTTTTGATATTGTGAATGTTTCTTTGTACCTGCCTTGAGGTTAAAGCTGGCTATAAATCTCTGTACATGGAGCCAAATTTCAGTGTGCCAGAGATGGATCTCCTGGCCTTCAGGCACAAGAGAGAAATTTTAAGCACCATCACCTCCCCCCCCCCCCCCCCCCCCCCCACCTGAGAGCATGGAGATCTATCAAAGACACCCTGGCAAGGTGAGTATGAAGCACTGCCTCCCAGGATCACAGCATCACTCACGTGCAAGCACCATACATAGGCAGGGTCACATACAGAGAGGTCCCTTTGATGTTGCAATACATGTTATTGGTTTTTCATAAGAAACAATAACAAAACACTGCTGAATTCAGAATAAACAGAATATCCAATGACAAGGGGGGGGGGGGGCTCCTTCACTAACCATGCAATGCTAAAATGAAGGGCTACACATATCTAGACCTCCTCCCCCCTTCCCAAGCATCCTGCCCACACCTACATACTGATGGAAATGTTGGCAGCAGTTCAGTAAAGTACACTGAGCCACCCAAAGGCACACCTGCTTTACCTCACTGCCCATCCTCACCTCCCAGCAAAAGTGCACATGCTTCACAGAAAGGCCACCATGTCATACTCTGTTCCCATGGTCACTTCAGCTCACACAGCATGCATCTGTGTAATGCAAACATAGCCCCCCCCCCCCCCCCAAATCTGGCTATTGCCATCTGTCACAGGGTAAGTGAGGAGCATTGCATAACTTGTTGTAAAAAATAATAATGTATGTGACACCAAGAAGACCCATTACCTGAATCCTATTTTCACCAATTTGTGTTTTGCAGATGTTTTGGTATCCACCAGGACCTGAAGTCATTCTGGTGCCAGTGGATACCGGCACATCTGCTTAATCCATCACATGAGGAAGAGCCTCAGGACCCGACGCAAGTACCACAGACACTGCACCCCTATAACAGCTCTGGCCCCGATCCAGGCCTCAGTATGCAGCTACCCACATTACAGTGTGCCCACAATCCCATATCTACTAGAATATGTTGCAGCCAACCCCCAACTTATGAGATGACATAGAAAGGAAGGAGGGAGGGGGGAAGCCTTTGGACAACATCCTCCACAACCAATACAAAAGTGTCCAGCGTGTCACACACACCTACCTAGCACATTGCAACTGCTATGGCAGGGGAAACAAAATAGTAACCCCAAACACCCACAGTGGGAATCAAACAAACACACACCCCCCTGCATTCAGGGCACACAGTCCTAATCCCTACGTCAAACACATATCTGACAAAGAAGTGTTCAAGGAGGACAGTACACTGACCGTAGAGGGACGACACAGCATCCGTTGCTCCCAAAATCTATAGTCTGTCATGTCCCCTAACCCATACTTATTTGATATACCACTGTCAGCTCCAAAGTTCGGTATGCTGCCCTGTGAGACATCCTTCAAGGCACAAGTTGTAGGGCCTTGAAATCTCCATATTATAGTGGACCCCAACCCTCTTTAAGGAAACTGCCACCTATGTGAACACTTCCCCCCCCCCCCCCCCCCCCCCCCCCCCCCGGTGAACCCTGAAAGTATAGGCATGAGTCATGGGGTGATGTGCAGCCACTGCCATCAGTGAGGGCCTTAAAACAGATAGCACAAGTACCCCACAGATAGATGCCCCCAAAACAAGCTTTCCCACCTTGATGTCTGTAAATTGCCATTCTCCTGGGGGGTCCCAGCAGAGATGGCCAGAAGGATGAGTGGCTTCGACAAGGTCCCCGCCATCTCCCAGCTAACTGTACAACATATAGGCATGGGGACGCACACTAACTGTACAACATATAGGCATGGGGACTCACACATACCCACATCCCTAACAAAAAATGGTAACATGGCCCCCATCCATGCAACAGGAGAGTGCCATTCTACTTTCCAGCAAGTACCTGCTTACCCAGGGATATCCAAGCAGGGCCCTAACTCATCCTGCGCACCGATAGCCAGACAACCCTCTCAGGGGACAAACGGCTCTGATGTCATTGCCTCCAGTGCTCCCTGCTATGATATCTTGTTGGTGCTACACCTCAGATATGTCCGCCAGGTAACAACAGCTGCCCCTAATTGTCCATGTCCCCGCCTCCTGATAGCCAGATGCACCTCTATTTAAGCCTTGAAGAATGTGTTTATCTCAACTGCAAACCTTATACAACACACAGGGCACACTCCAGCTGCTAAACAGCCTGCCCAGGACAAGCCCACCCTAGATCAGGCCGCCCAGGACCAGGGCAGTCCAGAGAGAGCATGTGAAGATGTGTTAATGGTCCCTGGAGGTGCCAGACACTCTACAACAAGCCCACACCCTGCAACATCTGGAGGCCAAGGAGAGGGAGGACACCTGGAGGGACCTGCCCCACTGGAGGGGAAGGAAGGGGTGCTGGAACAACACCCTAGCAGCTATGCTGGAGGGCACGCAGCTGAGGGCTGCACTGAAATGGCTACCAAACCTATTGGTGGGCCCACTCAAACTGACACCCCAGTCCAGCTCCTGTTGCAAGTGTCAGGCCACTGCTTTGTAACTCCACTGGCTTCCAATGGAGGCACTTTCAATTTTTAAATTATGCTGTTTGCTCTTTTTAATTCTATATGGCCAAGCACCGCAGTACAATGTAAATTTAGTTTCTATACTTAGTAAAATTGTGTTAATAATTCTAGACATTAGACACTTCAGTTCCTTCACCTGAATATATAATCTACAAGACAGAATTCTCTTTAACTTTTCCATATCAAGCAGCAAAATGGTGGCATATGCTGTCAAAGAATATAGGCAGAGTCCAACTATACGATCTTTCGAAAGCTGTTTAAAAACTTGGTTATTCCAGAAGTTTGTATTATGTTGAACTGTGATAATTTTTAGTGGTTTTAATACTATGTATGCTCTAAGGGTTTGCCCTATTCTTGTTTGTAAGCCGCACTGAACTAAATTATGGATATGTGTGGCCTAATGTAATGTAATGTACACGTTCCACCACTAATAGCTCTAGGAGTTAACTTCCTTTACTGTCTTTTGCTCTATCCTCTTTTCAAACCACTTTTTCTATTACTATCTTAATTTTGATCTTGATAAAATTATTTGGCACCCACCTAATCTTCCACCTCTGTCTCACTTTGGCACATATTTACTAAGCCACTTAGGTGTTTAATGCAGATTTAATACACCAATGGTTGATGAAATACCTAAGATGGAATTCATATTAGTGAGCGTTAAATGTGCAGCACTGTTTGGGGACTCCACTTGGCTGTTAACAAGCATGCTTTTATTGCTCACTATCTCACATTATTGGCCATATTAACTTCACCTCCAAGAGATGTCACTAACTGCATTCGGATTGGAAGCAAGTAACTAACACACAGTTGAGACCTTTGCCCTATATTAATGGCATGGCTATCCTCCCCTAAGTGCTGGGAATATCTCCTACAGATACCAAGGAGAATCGCAGTTACCTTGGAAGTTAATTGTAAAACCTCAAAACAGCTTAGTAAATAGGCCTCTTCGTGGATTTTTGACTGCTCTTTTCTCTCCTGAATGCCTGCCTCTTGTTCCTTCCAACCTCCATTCAGACCTTGTCAAATCTTTCTTCAACAATGACTATTCGCCCCCCTCTCCCCCCAAGGGTCACACTAATCTAACTGGCTGAGTGAGATATATTGGAAATGAGTTTACAAATCTCTTATTCTGCTCTTTCTCAGCACTCTCAGAGGCTAATCAAAACAGGAAACCCACAAGCATCTGGTTAATATTTCAAGTTCTCTTCTTTACTATTCTCCCCAATAATGCCTCACACCCTTTCATTAAATTTCTTCCAAAATAGTTTTCACACAAATACTGTTTTTCTTTTAATATTCATTTTTTTATTGAAAACATTTTTGCCATTATGCAAAACCAACAAGTGCCAATACACATAACATATATATACACAGAGATTTCCACTTGAAACTATATTTTTCCTGATCTCTAAGTAACCCGGGTCCTCGCCCTTTACTAGTTCAGGTTCACAAAAGCCCTGACTCGGTCACAGGGAAGATATAATATAATTTATTTCTCTCTCTTTCTCTGGTCATGGTGTCATAGCGGATCACTCTCACACCACACCTCATGTCCCAAATCTCCTGCAGTCGAACTGGGAGTGGGTATATGATCCTGAACAGAGATACGGAGTATTGGGAGTTGGGCAGGGATATATCTTGTATACACTCTCCTTTCAGCATAAGTTCATCTCTCGTGCCAAAAACCACTCTGCACTCCCGGACTTGGTAGAATGCAAATAATTTTACTGGAAGTTCTGCAACCGGCAGTTAAACTCCTCAAAACCTTTTATGCAAATTATAAATCCAAGACCATCTGTGATGATCTCGGCCACTTCTCTTCACTCTTTAAACCAATACTGTACATATTTACACAGACTCCTATCCTTCACCCATCCTATTGTGTCAAGAATAAATCTAAGGCTATTTCTGTTACTCCTGATATCAATCTAGCCTTTCAGGCACAGACCATTTAGGCTGTCCTTCTTCCAGCAGTGTACCTCACCAGGGTTATACTCTGGCCTTGGACAGGCTGCTCCTGTCCTGGTCCTGCTTCCTGCCGGATTCCCCTTATTCACCTGAAGCTCTGTCCTGTAATCATCCTGTATGTATTTCTTTCACTCCAGGATCCCCAATGCTTCCAAGGGTGCTGGCAGAGGTACAGGCAACCAAAGATCTCATGTACCTCACTCCAGACTCTTTTATGACTTTCCAAACTCCACCCCTGCTGTCACTCTGTACAGGGATTCACTTTATTTCTGCAATTTCTCTGCCAACCTCTCCCCGGGGCAGGCCTCCTCAGCCCACTTCCTCCCCCAAGGGCCTCTGGAAGAATCTAACACAACTTTTAGTAATAGCCATATCATGGGATATTACATCTATTTATTATTATTATTTATTTATTTATTAGCATTTATTTACCACCTTTTTGAAGGAATTCACTCAAGGCAGTGCACAGCAAGAATAAGTCAAACATAAGAAATAGAGAATTACAGCAGTAAAATATTCAAACATCACAATTCAAAATGGAAGACGCCATGGCTGGATATCGGAGGATGTCAATGTTTGCTTTAGAGTGGATCTGCTCCTGAGGAAGAAAACAAAACGGATGCTCTGTCGAGCAGTGTCCTGCTCTTGTTTTTCAGATTTCAACATACTGGGCGTCTCTTACACATATATTGTTTGAGTGATGGTTGTCAAGTGGATAGATTTTGATACGGATTGTAGACTGTTTTTTATTTATGGACATACTTCACTGATACTTAAAAAATATGTGGAAATTGGCACTTTCATGTTCACTATCTTCTGGGTGGCTTCTTAATACTTCCTGAATTATTTGTACCTCTCCAGTAATTGTAGGTGTTTAGTGGTTCTTGCAAAGGGCTGTTGAATGTGGCAGCTGGGCAACTCAATACGGTCCTCAATATTTTTTTTGTAAACCTATGTATATGCCACACAGCTGAATTTAAAATGGTTTTGCCTACCTTTGCAACAGGGTAGAAGCTATTAAAAAAGGTTAGGTAGGGCAGAAATGAAAGTGTCTTATAATATAAACTGATAAACCACTGATGGAGGCACAGAAAATTGGAAATGACCACACATTAGGGCTGTCTTCATGGCTATGATGTATCTAATGCCGATCTTTTCAGTTCTGTTCTTGCTGCAGCTATTCATTTTTGAAACATTCTTGTACTGAATAAAAATGTTTCCCATCCTTATCTTTCATGCTTATTTGATTGCATTTTACAGTTTTGGCTGAGCAGCTAGTTTAAGCTTAGCCTTTCGGCAAACAATTTAGTGTGCCTCATCTCTGTTCCTGATTGAGTTATCCTCCTAGTAAACTGAAAATAATGTACTATAGTACAAAAATAATTAAGACTGGATCATCTGACCTAATTTCTCAGTCTCTCCTGAAAGAGAACTTATCTATAAGCTGACAACATAATCTTCTACATGTACTGTACATAACTGTCTCCCACGCCTTTCTTCTCCTACTTGTGACCCCCGCCCACCCCAGCCCTTCCTCTGGGATAGTGAATAATGTGAACTTCAACAAGCCTTTCCCTTATAGTTTCAAAATTCCACAGAGCAGAAAAAAAAGTGTTTGTCATTCTTCATAGGTGGCAACTAAAACGTATTCATCTTATTCCCTAGATAAGGCAGTCATGTAACCTTGCAGATTTACAGAAGACTGAAATTTATCAGGGCCACGTTTTAATTAGAAATTCCTCTTATTAATTAGATCAGCTATTCATAGCACAGGAGAAATTGCCTCCTCCAGTTGGTCTTATTGAATTAAATAATTATTCTTGTATATGACTCACATGATTAACATTCAGTAGTTATTAATATTTGACACTGATGCATAAATAGCATGGTACATGAAATATAGGGCAAAATATTTTTTTTCTAACATTTAGGGCTAGATTCTATATATGGCAGCAAAAAAGTGCTATTCTATAAGCCGCACTTAAAGTTGGGCACAGTTTACAGAATAGCGCTTATTACCGAGAATCACGCCTGACTTTAGGCACGGCTATTTGCATCAACTGAGACGTGGTGCAATGAAGCACCTTCATTAGGTGCATATCCCCGTTATTCTATAACAACATGCATTAATTTTAGGATTGCCTCCATTCTGCACATGCCTCTTCCATTTCCGCACCCCCCTTTTGAAATCATGTGTAAATTTTACATAAGTTCAATTAAAATTAATTACTGCCAATAATTGCTTGCTAATTAGCTTGTTATTCAATTACATTTCTGTATGTTTGGCGCCTTTTACAGAATTAGAGTTAGGGGTTTTATTCAAAAAGGACTTTCACAGTACTCGGGCTTACGGAAGAATCCTTATTGGAAAAGACCCATGTTTTTAAAAACCTCCACCCTTGGAGAGTGTGAGGGGATCTCCCTTAAGAAACGTTCCTCTCTGATAACCTGGGCCACCTTAAGAACAGTCCCCTCCAATGGCCTGGACCACCTGAAGAGCATGAAACCCGCCCGGGAGTAGGTGAGCTGGGAGGGGCAGAGCCCATACCTGGGAGTATAGAAGACAAAGCCAGGCTGAAGTTAAGGAGGAACAGGAAAGGAAGAACAGAAGCTCCAGTTTATGCCCATATTGGGGGCGGGGTTAGGGGGTGGGGCCAGGGGTGGAGCTTACATCCATAATTGTCTGACAACGCACAGAAAAAAATAAGAAAAATAACATAGTCACAATTTAATACCTTTTATTAAATCTTAGATATTAGATATGTATCATATGTCAAAGAATAAAGTGTTGCTCAAGTATATCCTAACCACAATTGCTCAACTGCAAAACACTATGCACAAACTTGTGCAAAAATACACACAGAACCTTACTGTACCATAAATATTACACTGAGAAGACCCTAATATACCAGTATACCACCCATACGGACAACATCACAGAGCGTCAACAATATGAAACAAGGGATCATATCACAATTCTCATGTACAGCCACAAAACATCATTTTAGGTGGATGGTATTCACAATGAGCTCCTTTTATTAACGAACAGATAGAGATAAGAGTTTTCAAATTTCAATTTTGGCATCAAAAACACACAGATACATCCTCACCAAGTATAGAATAAGTAACCACAAACTAAAATAGAAATATGTTAAAATAGACAAAAATTAAACTGAACCCCAAGAGGCCAGATTCCACTTTCAATGCAACACCACAGAAACAGTGATGCATATCCCTAGTACTGTGCAAAATATAAAGATAGCAGACGTAAATTTGAACAAAACTGACAAACACCAATCACCACTTTACAAATTAAAAAATAGAATAAACCTCCACTGTCTGCCCTTTTCCCCTTTTCATATGGTGTCTGCCAGCTTCTCTGCCCCTTCCATCCACTGCCTGGCCTTTTCTTTCCCTTCTGCCTGTGTCTTCCTCTTTTCTTTTTACAGTATGCATTCCAGTATCTCCCCCTCCATCTTTATTTCTCCTCTCTCTGTTCACCATCCATATCCATCTTCTGCTTACCTCCTATTTGACTTTTTCTCTCCATGTCCAATGTCATTTCCCCTCTGACTCGCCATCTCTCCTATCCATAACCTCCCCTGTCCCCCTCTGTGTCCCTGTCCCTATTCCACCCATATTCAGCATTTTGCTCTCTGTGTTCCCATCCCCGTCCCCCCATGTTCAGTATTTGCTCTCTGTGTTCCCATCTCTGTTACCCCCAAGTTCAGCATCTGCCCTGTGTCCCCTTCCCATGATGTTCCTACCCTTCTTTCTCCCTCTCTCCTGCACTCTCACCCCAGGGCCAGTATCTCTCCATCCTCTTCTCTCCAACCCCCTTTTCCCTTTGGTCTGGCTGGAATCGCTCTCCCCCCCCACCCCCCCCATTAGTGCGTTATTGCACTCCCCCTTCTCACTCCACGGCTGTTCCTGCGTGCCTCCAAGCTTCCAGGCTCACCAGCAGCATCTCAGCAATGATGTGCTGCCTTCTGCCTGCCCTGGATGTCTCCTCTATACAACTTCCTGCGTATGCGGGACGCTGAATAGAAAATGCTTCTGGGGCTAACTGAAGGCAGCACTCACATTCTGATGCTGCCGGAGTCTTCGAAATTTAAAGACTAGCAGAGTGGGGAGAGCGAAGGAGGGGGGGGAGCGATACCGCACTAGTCGGGGGGGGGAGATGCTGGGACACCCCATGCAGGACCGCACCAGTTGGGGGAGGGGAAGATGTCAGTGGATGGCCAGCACCCCCTAATCAGTTGAACCCGGGCAGACTGCCCCGCCCTCGGTACGCCACTGCCCATAGGTCCCACCCCCTGCATGCGCAGAGTTGATTGGCGCCGATCGCTACCGCTACTGCCAGTAGCAATAAAGGAGCAGGAGGACTCGATGCCAGCCACCCAGCCTGAAGTGAGAGTCGCACGGGGAGGGAAAGAGGAGAAACCGCAGAGTACTGCAAAGAAGAGAGAGCGGTCTGGAGGAAGAGAAAGACGGAGAAACTGCTGATCCTGCTGTTAACTTCTGGCTGCCTCTTATACCGGGCGCCTATGTTATGCCCTGACTGAATTCATCTAGCTTCTGTGACCTAGCTAAGGTAGGCCAACCTTCTACTTTTGTCAAGACTCGCAAGCTTTGCTGAGGTCTGGCTGGAGTCATACCTGGACGTCCGAGGGAAAACAAGAACTACAGGCTGACCCCAGCAGTTACAACTTGTGTTAAGCCTGCCACTAGAGGCCTGCTTAATAACTGTGTTTCTTAAAACTGCAGAGGTTTACCCACACTATGTCTCGGTCCCTGTGAAGGTACAGGCCCAGGGAGTTCTTTAAATAAATACTTATTTTGTGTTCATACCTTTTGTCCGGCTGCATTATTTCTCCCGCCCACTTCCAACCCTCACACAGGTCTCATAGAGAGTAATTCTATAGTAGGGTACCTAGGCACACAAGGCACATATGCGCATATATTGCACCTATAAAGGCAATATATGCACTTTCTAAAATGTCCATGGTATATAGGTATTGGCTTTTATACATTTGCTCTAATCTTTGCACAAATTTCCCATTCTTTTTTTGTGCAGCTCTGTGCACAAGTCACAGTTCTATCTAAACTTTACCCCTTGGAACACCTACATGTATACTGAGAAAAATACACTGCTGTGAACAAGTTTTGCATCACCTTGACATAAAATGGATTGTGCGCTGTATAGCAAATTCTTTTCCAGAATTCCAGAACAATGCAAATGCTTACAATCATAATTCAATTGTGCTTCTTTCTGACTATAGATTTCTAGCAGAATGTCAACAGAGAGGTTATTTTGCTCGGGGGGGGGGGGGGGGGGGGGATTTGTCTGTACTGCTGTGCTGTTCAATACAAATGCATATATCAGAAGTGCACTTAAATAATACAACTACTATCAGGCTATTGATGTTAATCCCTCTTCTAGGAATTAATTTTTATTTGTTGTAGTGGCTCTGTACCAGTTTCAGGAGTGTTCATCAGTGACGACACAGCTCCAGGCAGCATAAGAGACTTAATGGGCCTGATATTCGCAATATTTAATTGGCCAGAAATGGTTTAAATAGCATTTAGCCGGCTCAGCACTAATATTCGGCATCAGATAGCCAGTGATCTCACTGAATATTAACACTACCGGATTCTATACAGTCCGCCTAGAGATCCGCGCTGAATCCAAGTGGATTCTATAATACCACAATGTAACTTATTTGGCTTAACAAGATAATCAGCACCGATATCAGCAATTAACAAGCAATAATGATCACTAATTGGCACTAATTAAAATTTACATGCACAACTCGCTAAGTGTATTCTGTAACACAGTGTGCCTAATTTCTAATGCATGCAGGTAAAAAGGAGCGTGGTTATGGGCAGGGAAATGGGCATTTCGTGTGTGTTTTGAAAAACGCGCATAGTTATAGGTGCTGATAACTCAACTAAGTGTATTCCATATACCAAACCTAAATCTAGGTGCTGATTATAGAATATGCTTAGTCAGCAGTGATTTCAGCGCCAATTTTTTAGATGTCATATACAGAATCTCCCCCTTACCCCCCGGATTCTATATATGGCACCCAGATTCCACATGAAGATATGCGCGTAACTTAATTTGCAAAACAAGGTAATCAGCGTTTTTAACAGCAATTAACAAGCAATAATGAGCACTAATTGGCCATTTACGCACAGAAATCACTAAGGGGTCCTTTTACTAAGGTGCACTGAAAAATAGCCTGCAGTAGTGTAGACGCATGTTTTGGGTGTGCACAGAATCATTTTTCAGCGCACCTGCAAAGAATGCCTTTTTTAAATTTTTGCTGTAAATGGCCGTGCAGCAAAATGAAATTGGCACGTGTCCATTTTGGGTCTGAGACCATACCGCCAGCCATTGACATAACAGTAAAGTCTCACGCAGTAACCGGGCGGTAATGACCTACGTGGGTCAAATGCCACTTGGAGCACACCCAATACGTGCGTCCGAAAATAAAAATGATTTTTTCAGGCGCAAGTCTCAGATGCACACCAGAAATGAAATTACTGCAAAAGCCGCATGGTAGCTGGGTGGTAACTCCATTTTGGCGCACATTGGGCACGTGTAGACACTTATGCGGCTTAGTAAAAGGGCCCTTAAGCGTATTCTATAAAGAACTGTGCCTAAATTGCAAATCACATTCAAAATACACACACGTAGCATAAAAGGGGCATGTTTATGGGCGTTTTGTAGGCATTCCAAAATTTCCGCTCATAATTATAGAATACGGGTCAGTGCATCTACATCTACACGCATGGATTTACATCAGGTTTTTATTGGCATAAATGGGTGCACGTAGATTTAGGTGCTACAGAATTGAATATGCGTATTCTATACACTGCGTCTAAATTTTATAGAATATGCGTAGTTCCACGCAAATTTTTTAGGCGTCATATATAGAATCTGACCCTTAGCAGCTAGCCGCTAACTGGTTATGTCACATGACTTAGCCAGCTAAGTGCGAATATTGAGCACTAAACCGGCTAAGATGAACATTAAGATAGGCCGCTTAATAGCAGGCCTATCTTAACCACTATAACCAGCTACTGCTGAATATTCACTTAGCTGGATAAACTGCTGTGTCCCGGCATTGAATATCCAGGGTCAGCGCTGGAAGTGGCAGTTAACTGTGCTGCCTGCTACCAGCTGAATATGGGGGAGGGGGGGAATAAGTTCCCTTTTGTTACCTGGGTGTCTCTTAACTATTTCCAGTGACATCTTATGCCATAAATGCTTAATTGGACCAAGAATCTGGAGACTGTGATGGCCATTCAATTGTCTTCAATCGGTTCTTTTTCTTCCAGCACCCCACCACTATTTTCACTCGATGGAATGGGGCATTAGCCTAGTGGTTAGTGCAGTGGACTTTGATCCTGGGGAACTGAGTTTGATTCCCACTGCAGCTCCTTGTGACTCTGGGCAAGTCACTTAACCCTCCATTGCCCCTGGTACAAAATAAGTACCTGAATATATGTAAACCGCTTTGAATGTAGTTGCAAAAACCTCAGAAAGGCACTATATCAAGTCCCATTTCCCTGGAAGAAATAATCTCCGGGAAGCAACTGCCTGAGTTGATGGTAGCATGCACTGGTGAGGATTTCAATGTATTTGCGTGGCACTAGCCATCCCATCAACAATGTGGAAATCTGCCAACTCCAATGGCTGCTATGCATCCCCAGATAATTACTTTTGTTGGATGCTTAACCAAGACATTCGGGCACTCTGGTTTCTATTCTTCTCCTGGCAATTTTCTCACAACTGTTATTCCACGATTTCCAAGGATGTAGAAAGTGCTTTCATTACTAAATAACACTTTCTCCCATTCCTTCGTGCTCCAACTAGAGTATTCTTTGCCCATGCCATATGCTTTTTTTTTCTGGTTGTCTGTCAGCAGTGGCTTTGTCCTCATTCTGCAACCTCTCAATCAAAATTTCTCTTTCCATCCTCTGAGCAGCTGAGACATGAGCTTCCTGTTGCTCAAGGATATCCTGTGTTTCCATGCATTATGTTTCTGAATACAGCTAACCTATTACACTACCATTTTCACTCATGTTCTATGCAATACGTATCTCATTTGTCATTTTCTTTCTATAATGATGGTAACACAAGTAACCAAGTATGCTCTGGGTTGCTCTGGCTGATCTCTGTGTTCTACTGTTTCACTTTTGCTTTCTTGTAATTCCTTTGCTCCATTAATGTTAAGCATCTGCAAGTCTTCAAGCAGAGAGCTGTGTGGGCTCTGACCTGGCTGAAATGCTTGATGTTACATCTTTATTCTCCATCCGAACTCCCTGCAATCCAGGCAAGAAGATTTCCAATGTGTAATTTGTCTTTATAGAGGCAGTTAAGGGGGCTGTCACAGGTTGTATTCAAGAACTGTTTTCTCAACTTCCTGTCAACTAGTCAATGCAATTTTATGAAGAATGAAACTGGTTTTATGTGCAGTAATGGGAATTATAGTGCTATCTATGTTAGATTATGGTAACATTTTGTTGTTGGGATTACCAGATTATCAAATTTCTAGACTACAAACCTTGCAAAATGTTGCCACAAAATTGATTTTTCATAAATCAAAATGGGATTGGGCTTCTCCTTGTTTACTACCTCTTCACTGGTTACTTGACAAAGTGACGATCCAATTTAAACTATTAACTTTTCTGTTTAAGATTTTACATGGCCTAATTCCAATATATGTGCATTCACAGATCACCTAGTATATCCAAATCAACAATTACGCTCAGTAGATCAATTTAGAGCAGTAGTGCCTGCTGCCAAAGCATTCAGATTGCAATCTACAAAGAAGTGTTAAATGACTGATATTGGACAAGAAATATGGCATGCTCAACCATTAGAACTACAATGTCAAACTAATAATTTATGTTATTGTCTATGTGAGGGATTCTATAGGAAATTGCAACTCCCCATTAACCCTTAAAAATACTCCCTCACAGTTGCAGAACCACCTTAACCCTCAGACTCCTGCTGGGGGGGGGGGGGGTAGACGACACAGGAAAGGTCAGGGCACAGCTAGGTCAGGGAGGCCCAGAGGGAAAAATTGGAGCCCAACCACCTATGCATCCACCACCTACTTGGGACCCCCAGATGCTTGCAGATGCTATATTCAGGTAGGTCTAATTCATTTTTGGAGCCTTGCAGAAATGTGATTGCTATCTGGTGGGAGAAAGAAATTTATATTTAGGTCTCATGCCAAGACAAACTGGATATTCTGTTTTGAGAGACAGTAGTGCACGCCATGACGCTACCAAAGCAGGCCACAGGAGGACAATTCATGAGTCTAAGAACTGGCTGTCTGTATTTATTTTCTTCCTACCTGTGAAGTGAACAGTATTCTACCCAATCACAGGAATTTAATAAAGTAGTTTATGTCTGCTTTTACCTACTGTATGGCTCCATTTATCAAGGCTCCGAGCCCATCCTTGTCAATGTTCCCACAGTCTATTATTGAAAATATGGTTATTTTAGAAATATTTTCTTATGGAATGAACATAAAGTAGCGCATATGAGTTTATCTTGTTGGGCAGACTGGATGGACCGTACAGGTCTTTTTCTGCCGTCACCTACTATGTTATGTATGTTGCTATGTTATGCTTCTTCTGATTTTATGTACTATCTTATAATTGAGCTTTGTTTCTTATTGTTGTAATTTGCTGAGCCATTATTTTTGATTTAAGCAGAATAGGCATACACAATTAATCGATAACCCCACATTCTATACATGGCAACTAAAGTTGTGCATGCAAATCAGTGCACATTGTCAATTTGCACTCTCAACTTAATTGAGTAGAGGAATAGCCTAATGATTAGTGCAGTGGGCTGAGAACCTGGGGAACTGGATTCAATTCCCACTACAGCTCCTTGTGACTCTGGGCATGTCACTTAACTCTCCATTGCCCCAGGTGGTATATCAAGTCCCATCCCCGTTCCCTAATGAGCCAATCATTGGCATTAATTGGGATTTACACGTGGAACATATTCTATAACGATCTACGTGTAAATCCTAGGATGCATATTTTATGAGGGGAATTTTAGAGCTGCTCTTATGAATTACATACATTCTTATAGAATATGCCTGATCCATACCTAATTTAGGCATCAGTATTTACACCTGGGTTCAGCAGGCATAAATGCAGGTGTCTCAAGTTAGGTGTGGATTAGGTACTTAGGTGCTATTCTATAAGTGTGGATACCCTTTATAGAATGCTCGCTCAACGTATCATTTTTTTGTGCCGATTTTTCAGCGCTATTTACTGAATCTAGTCCTATGTGTGTAAGCTTACGTGCAGAGTCCCAATACATGAACAAATTTACCTATGCACCAGGGAGGTGGTTACAGAGGCAGGGTTGGGGTAGGGAGTAAACTTAAATGCATACTTTTATCAAGGGCAATATTAATCCCTAGAGTTCATGTGGGGGTTGTGCTGTTATTGACTGAGCATCAGCACCATGAATATCACTTCTAGTCTGTATGTACTATATTGATTCCCTAGTAACCAGAAATTTAAAATATTAATATTTAAAGCATAGTATGATGATGCTCCAGTCTTCTTTAAATGTCCCTCTCTGTCTTTGCTCCCTCTCGTACACTAGGATAAAAAGGATGAAGCTGTTATCTATTTCCTCTGTTCAACAGTTTTTCCAGTCCCAGACACGGGCTCATATTGTTTCTATTGTTAGTCCAGCTTTGTGGAATTCTCCAGTTGAGAAGATTAGGCTGTATTACGTTTATAGGGAAAAGATTAAACCTATTTTTTTCAGCAAGCATTTTGGCCTAGTTGGTTGATGTAGTTTACTGTTCTGCTGAGTTTTTGTCAATCTTGATGTGTCATAGTTTGTGTGTTTCATGAATTATTGCTTATGCTTAATTGGTATCCATCTAGAACTGAGGATGAGTGGCCCAGAAATCATATCACAAAAATAATTACATTAACAACTCCAAAGGGGGGCTTTACTCACAAGTAATAACTTTATCTATCCACAAAAAAAACACTGCCATGTGATCTAAGTCCTTCTTTTCTTTTGATTGAAAGCACCATACAAAAATAATTGTTTATATAGATTTGACTACTAATTCTTATCATTTTCCACTTTTGTTATTCAACTAGATCATTATTTGGAAATGGCTTGGCTCATTCCAGTGTTTCAGCACAAAGTGCTAAATTAGCTCAGTCTCTTTCAAACAACTCTATTTCGTTCTGTTATTTCAGCAAGAGCCAGACTAAGATCTCACAGCAAACCAAAATGGAAGACAACCACACTGAAACACAACAGCAAAGGAAAAACCGCAATACTAACTAAACTGTCAGCTTGATACCGATGGTGTCAAGGAAACCAGACAAAGGATTCCAAATATGAAAAAGTAAAAAAGTATGGAATCACAAAATTTATTTTTATATACTGTGTATCACAGTATTCTGTACTATTTCTAATAAAACAGATATTAAAATACAAACATGACAACAAAATACTACTAAATCTGACGTGTGGACTCAATAGAATTATAACAAGTTCAAAAGGCGGAGGCTAGGTATCTACATCTAGTAATCAAAGTATTTGCCCAACGCCATCAATTTTCAAGCATTCACAATACAATATCTTCCGTTATATCTATTATTTTTCTATATTTTTTCAAATTCAAATGCAAACTTTCTCACATTCCGTTTTTGTCTTTTTATTTTAACTAAAGGACCTCAGTAGCACAATGTATATTGTAGCAGCGCTTCATTTGTCAGAAGGCATGAATGTTCCCAACTCTAATGCGCATTGGCTCCTCATCGTTCCACTCCACCTTCCTCAACAGTACTCTTTAATTCTTTAATCCTTTAATTGTCAAACATTTAATTTTAAAACTTAGCTTTTCCTGGTGGCTGATAACTGATAACAGTTTAATGTTATCTATGAACCCATTATTCAAAGTGACCGAGATGCAGCATGTTTCACAGTAGCTGCATCAGGGTCAAATCAACTAAAATAAGAATAAATTGTGTGTTAAATTCCATCCCTTAAATTCCTAAACCACTATAGGATGTTCTTGAAAGCACCAGGAAAAGCTAAGTTTTAAAATGTTCTACTGGCCGATTCTCTGACCGTTTTACGAGGGATTAGAGAATGCAAGTGAGCTGCAACGAGCAGCTCATTTGCATTCCCTTTCTTTGATGCATTGCCGTTCCCTACCGATTTGCTATGGAATTCGGTAGGGAACGGCTCTAACGACGACTTTAGTGCATCTCCCTGTAAGTAACTTTGGGGTCCTTTTATTAAGGTGCTCTGAAACATGACTTGTGGTAGTGTAGGCAAGGGTTTTGGGTGCACACCGATCCATTTTTTAGTGAGCCTGTAAAAAAGGTATTTCTTTTTGCCAAAAATGGACATGCAGCAAAATCAAAATTGCAGCGCGTCCATTTTGGGTAAGACCTTACACCACCAGCCATTGACCTAGCAGTAAAGAATCCAGGTGGTAATGACCTACATGCATTACGAACCCGCAAATAAAAAATATATTCAGACACATGTATCGGACGTGCGCCAAAAATGAAATTACCGCAAGAGCCACGCAGTAGTCAGGCAGTAACTCCATTTTGGTTTGCATTGGGAGCGCATAGACACGTACATGGCTTAGTAAAAGGGCCCCTTTGTATGTCTAAATGCTTTGAAAATAAGCCTCTAGTCTCATTGCATAAAATGGGACCTGTACTAAAATAGCACAACAATAATGGTGGCCCACTTTGATAACTTCCTCACTGAGTGGCAGAATAATGTGTCTTAATAGTTGCCCACCTTGATATCTATGCCCCTAAAAATCACAGAAATTAACCCCAAAATGTATGAATTCAGGTCACAGTAAGAAAGAATACTCAGGGGTCCTTTTACTAAGGTGTGCGGAAAAATGGCCTGTGCTAGTTTAAGCGCGTGTTTTAGACGTGTGCAGATCCATTTTTCAGAACATCTGCAAAAAATGCCTTTTTAAAATTTTGGCCGAGAATGGACATACAGCAAAATGAAAATTGGTGCGCGTCCATTTTGGTGTCTGAGCAGTAAGGTTTCACGCGTTAACTGGGCGGTAATGGTCTACGCACGTAGAATGCCTTCTACTGTCCGATTAGCGCCGCGCGCCACATAATAAAAATTATTTTCTGGTGCGCGTGGGGGCATAATCGAACGGAAACGCCTATCTCCATGGGTCCGTGAAGGGGCGGGCCGAACCAAATTTTCGAAAAAATGGACGTTTTTGAGCTGGGCGTTTGTTTTTTTAGCGATAATAGAAACTAAAAACGCCCAGCTCAAAAACGTCCTAATCCAAGCCATTTGGTCATGGGAGGGGACAGGATTCGTAGTACACTGGCCCCCCCTGTTATGCCAGGACACCAACTGGGCACCCTAGGTCAGTGTGGTGGACTTCAGAAAAAGCTCCCACATGCATAGCTCCCTTACCACGGGTGCTGAGCTCCCAACCCCCCTCCCCCAAAACCCACTACCCACAAATGTACAACACTACCATAGCTCTTAGGGGTGAAGGGGCACCTACATGTGGGTACAGTGGGTTTTGGAGGCCTCCCATTTACCAGCACAAGTGTTACAGGTGGGGGGGGGAGGATGGGCCTGGGGCCACCTGGCTGAAGTGCACTGCAGTACCCACTAAAAGTGCTCCAGGGACCTGCATACACGCAGGCCTCTAGGACTGGTTGCTGTTATATAACATTGGCACACCAGTTGACACCTGAAGACTAATCTCTCCGAAAACGTCCTTTATTGGAATAACCGCCTTTACTCACAGTTAACTGCAGATCAGAGGTTGTGCCCCACTGGCAACGAGTCTCCCTGGTACTAAGATTAGCAGTAGGTCAGAGCTGGCAGAATGCTGTACAATGCCCTCTTTCAGCCACATTCAAGGGAAGAACTAAGTTGTCTAGCGTGGCTAACACAGGAAAGGGAACTAAAACTGGCTTACAAAAATGGCCACTACTGCATGGACTACAAAAGAAAACACAACAGGGCACACTCTGACCCAGTAGGCAGGGGGAAAAAGCACCATGGGAGAAGAGCCTACCAACTACCAACATCGTGAGACTGTAACACAAGCTAATGAAATCACGGAGCCCAACACCCTACACCCACCACAATGCAATGCTGATGTGACCCTGTACTGCACCCGAGAGCCACATCTGACCCAGGGAAAGGCTGTGACAGGATCGAACACATTCTGCTGTCATGGAGGTGGGTACGGCATTTGAGGCTGGCATAGAGGCTGGAAAAAAGTTTGTAAAGTGGGGTTTTTTTTTGGTGGGAGGGGGTTAGTGACCACTGGGGGAGTCCGGGGAGGTCATCCCCGATTCCCTCCAGTGGTCATCTGGGCAGTTGGAGCACTTTTTTGGGACTTGTTCGTGAAAAAAAAGGGTCCAAAAAAAGTGACCCAAAATCGCAGTTAAAACGCCTTTTTTTTTTTTTTTCGATAATCAGCTAAAGACGCCCATCTCTCCTTGGCTGATAACCACGCCCCAGTTCCGTCTCCACCACGCCTCTGACATGCCCCCATCAACTTTATTCGTTTCCGCGATGGAGTGCAGTTGGAAACGCCCCAAATCGGCTTTCGATTATACCAATTTGGGCGCCTTTGCGAGAAAAACGCCCATCTCCCGATTTGGGTCGAAATATAGGCGTTTTTCTTTCGATTATAAGCTGGATAGTGGACACGTGTAAAAAGATGAAATTACCACCTGGGCCACGCGGTAGCCAGGCAGTAAATCCAAATTGAGGCACGTTGGGCACGTATAGGCGCCTACACCGCTTAGTAAAAGAGCCCCTCAAAGAGGAGTGAAGGAGTGGCCTAGTGGTTAGGGTGGTGGACTCTGGTCCTGGGGAACTGAGGAACTGAGTTTGATTCCCACTTCAGGCACAGCTCCTTGTGACTCTGGGCAAGTCACTTAACCCTTCATTGCCCCAGGTGCAAATAAGTACCTGTATATGTAAGCTGCATTGATCCTGCCATGAGTGGGAAAGCGCGGGGTACAAATGTAACTAAAATAAAATAATCCTGTAATGCAATAAGGTTCATGACCTCCTGAGATGAATGAAAATAAAGGTTGCACAAACACCATTCCTAATTAAGTACCTGATTATCAAAGAAAACCCTTCATTAGCACAGAGAACTTAATTCAACTATGCCCATTTAAACAAAAAAAAAATAATTAGTGTAGCCCTTACTCTGCTGGGAAAAAAAATATCTTAGGCCTACTTTACCCTGTTTTAGTCGTGTACAGTTGAGTTACCTCAGACTGAGTATTCTCTCAGAGGTAAGGTGATACAAAGAAAAATACTAACCACCTCAGAACTTAATGGGTTCAGGGAATTCTGGTTAGGAAATATTAAGTGTTTTTTAGGAGAATCAGATAAGGTGTTACAAGATTCTCATTAAAGGTGAAATGATGGAAATGACAACATTAATGAAGTGCAATTGTGAAGTTTTTATTGCACTGTTAAAATTAAATAGATTTAAAAGTCATTAAAAGCAGTTTAAAATCAATTTAAAACTTTTGAATAAATATTTAAAACCAATAAAAACATGTAAAAGTAGCCTTAGATTTAAAATCCTTTCTTCTCTATCCTAGACTGGATCCAGTTACAATATATTCTATTAAACAAACCTATTTAAGAATTTGTGCATATTAGAATACCACAAGAATATTCTTCAACAACAAATTTCAAATAAGTATTTAGTTTCAATTCCAACAGTAATAGAACTATTTTCCTAAGTAATGTTCTCTGGGCTTGTTTGGGGTTTTTTTTACAGGTTTAAATGAAAACCAAAGTCTCTGTCAGAAAAGCAAGTGCTATGTGTGTGTAAATATCTCAGGGGTCCTTTAACTAAGGTGCACTGAAAAGTGTCCTGCGCTAGTGTAGGCGCGTGTTTTGGACACACGCAGATCCACTTTTCAGTGCACCTGTAAAAAATGCCTTTTGGGGGGGGGGGGGGGAGACAAAAATGGATATGTGGCAAAATGAAAATTGGCACGTGTCCATTTTGGGTTTGAGACCCTACCGTCACCCATTCACTTAGTGGTAAGGTCTCAAGCGTTAACCGGGCGGTAATAGTCAATGCGCGTTCAAATGCCGATATGACCGCCCACGTACTGGAAAATAAAATTATTTTCCGGCGTGCATAGTGGTCGCACGTAAAAAATAAAATTACCACCCGGGCCACATGGTAGCTGAGCGGTAATTCCAAATTGACGCATGCTGGGCGCACGTAGGCACCTAAGCGGCTTAGTAAAAGGACTCCTCAGTACATAAGTATTGCCATACTGGGACAGACCAAAGGTCCATCAAGCCCAGCATCGTTTCAAACAGTGGCCAATCCAGGTCACAAGTACCTAGCAAGATCCTAAAACAGTACAATACATTTTATGCTGTTTATCCTAGAAATAAGCACTGGATTTTCCCCAAGTCCATTTTAATAATGGTCTATTAACTTTTCCTTTAGGAAGCCATGTAAACTTTTTTTAAATCCCGCTAAGCTAACTGCTTTTACTACCTGCTCTGGCAGTGAATTCCAGAATTTAATTACAGGTTGAGTGAAGGAGTGTGGTAGCCGTGTTAGTCCATTCTTAAGGTTATCAATAGAAATCAAACAAAATAAAACATGGAAAAGAAAATAAGATGATACCTTTTTTATTGGACATAACTTAATACATTTCTTGATTAGCTTTCGAAGGTTGCCCTTCTTCGTCAGATCGGAAATAAGCAAATGTGCTAGCTGACAGTGTATATAAGTGAAAACATTCAAGCATTACTATGACAGTCTGACAGGGTGGGAGGATGGGGGTGGGTAGGAGGTATGCATGGGGACATCAAAGCATATCATTGATATTCTAACAGGATGGGTGTGGATAGATGAGGGGTGGAGAGAAATACAGCTTTATGGTTTATAATGGGCTCCTAGCTTCATTGCGTGCCCCCCGAGTCCTAGTATTTTTGGAAAGAGTAAACAAGCGATTCATGTCTACCCGTTCCACTCCACTCATTATTTTATAGACCTCTATCATATCTCCCCTCAGCCGTCTTTTCTTTAAGCCTTTCCTCATAGGGAAGTCGTACCAACCCCTTTATCATTTTTGTTGCCCTTCTCTGTCCCTTTTCTAATTCCACTATATCTTTTTTGAGATGTGATGATCAGAATTGAACACAATATTTGAGGTGCGGTTGTACCATGGAGCAATACAGAGGCGTTATAATACTACTACTACTACTTAGTATTTCTATAGCGCTGCCAGGGTTACGCAGCGCTGTACAAGTTTAAACATGGGGAAGGACAGTCCCTGCTCAAGAGAGCTTACAATCTAAAGGTAACAAACTATGTAGTCAGTGTAGGTATCATGAATGGGGAAGGTGGTTAGGCGCCAAAAGCAAGGGAGTAGAGATGGGCTTTGAGTAAGGACTTGAAAATGGGCAGGGAGGGCACATGGCGTATGGGCTCGGGAAGTCTGTTCCAGGCATAAGGTGATGCGAGGCAGAAGGGGCGGAGTCTGGAGTTAGCGGTGATGGAGAAGGGTACAGATAGGAGTGATTTGTCCTGAGAGCGGAGGTTACGGGTGGGAACATACGGGGAGAGGAGGGTAAAGAAGTAATAGGGGGTTGCAGATTGAGTGCACTTGAAGGTCAATAGGAGAAGCTTGAACTGTATACGGTAGCAGATCGGGAGCCAGTGAAGCGACTTGAGGAGAGGGGTGATATGAGAGTATCGGTTCACGCGGTAGATAAGACGTGCGGCGGAATTTTGGACAGATTGAAGGGGGGATAGGTGGCTAAGCGGGAGGCCAGCGAGGAGAAGGTTGCAATAGTCAAGACGAGAGGTAACGAGCGAGTGGACGAGGGTTCGGGTGGTCTGTTCAGAGAGGAATGGGCGAATTTTGCTAATATTATAGAGGAAGAAGTGACAGGTCTTAGCTGTCTGCTGGATATGGGCAGAGAAGGAGAGGGAGGAGTTGAAAATGACTCCGAGACTGCGGGCTGAAGAGACGGAGAGGATGAGGGCGTTTCAACAGAGACGGAAAGTGGGGGAAGAGGAGAAGAGGGTTTTGGTGGAAAGACAAGGAGCTCAGTCTTTGCCATGTTCAGTTTCAGATGCCGGTTGGACATCCAGGCAGCGATGTCTGAAAGGCAGGCCGAAACTGGCCTGGGTTTCGACTGTGATGTCGGGAGTGGAGAGGTAAAGCTGGGTGTCATCAGCATAGAGATGTCCTCATTTTTGTTTTCTATTCCTTTCCTAATATTACATAACATTCTATTTGCTTTCTTAGCCGCCACTATATACTGAGCAGAGGATTTCAACATAACATCAACGATGATGCTTAGATCCCTTCCTGGTCGGTGACTCCTAATGTGGAACCTTTCATTACGTAGCTATAATTCGGGTTCTTCTTTCCCACATGTATCACTTTGCACTTGCTCACATTAAATGTCATCTGCCATTTAGACGTACAGTCTCCCAGTTTCATAAGGTCCTCTTGCAATTTTTCACAATCCTCTCGCAGTTTAATAACTTTGAATAACTTTGTGTCGTCAGCAAATTTAATTACCTCACTAGTTACTCCCATCTCTACATCATTTATAAATATGTTAAAAAGCAACGATCCCAGCACAGACCCTGCGTACGTCTAGTAGTGCTATAGAAATGATAAGTAGTAGTAGTAGACCACTGGGGAACCCCACTTTCTACCCTTTTCCATTGAGAATACTAATCATTTAACCCTACTCTCTATTTTCTATCTTTTAACCAGTTTTTAATCCACAATAGGACACTACCTCCTATCCCATGCTCTCCAATTTCCTCTGGAGTCTTTCATGAGGTACTTGTCAAAAGCCTTTTGAAAATCCAGATACACAATATCAACCGGCTCACCTTTATCCACATGTTTGTTCACCCCTTCAAAGAAATGTAATAGATTGGTGAGGAAAGATTTCCCTTCACTAAATCCATTAATTCATGCTTTTGAATATGCTCTGTAATTTTGTTGTTTATAATAGTCTCTACCATTTTGCCCGGCATAGACATCAGGCTCACCGGTCTATAATTAACCAAATCAGCTCTAGAACCTTTCTTAAAAATCAGCATTACATTAGCCACTGGTATCATGCTTGATTTTAAAGATAAATTACATATTACTAACAATAGTTCTGCAAATTCAATTTTCAATTCTATCAGTACTCTGGGATGAATACCATCCAGTCCAGGTGATTTGCTACTCTTTAATTTGTCAAATTGAACCATTGCATTCTCCAGGTTTATAGAGATTTCATTCAGTTTCTCTGACTCATCAACTCTGAATACCATTTCTGGCACTGGTATTTCTCCCAAATCTTCCTCAATGAAAACCGAAGCAAAGAATTCCTTTAATCTCTCCGCTATGGCTTTTCTTCCCTGAGTGCCCCTTTTACCTCCTTGGTCAGCTAGCGGTCCAACTGATTCTTGCAAGCTTCTTGCTTTTAATATACCTTAAAAAATTTATTATGTGTTTTTGCCTCCAACATAATCTTTTTTTCAAAGTCTGTCTTTTACCTTCGCAGCTGCTCCTTTAAGTTTTTTTTCACCGTTCTTCTCATTTTATCATAGTCTCCTTTTTGAAAGTTAAATGCTAATGTATTTTATTTATTTATTGCATTTGTATCCCACATTTTCCCACCTCTTTGCGGGCTCAGTGTGGCTTACAATAAGATATGAATAGTAGAAATACATTTGTAACAACTTGAATATGGAATACATTGTGCAGAGTTGTGTGAGACATTCGATTATCATTAGGAATATAACAATGGGACATCAACATAGAAACACTGGGAGGAGACAGTGGGACAATTGATTACAGGATGAGGGATCTGAAGTGGATGTATGTTGCATTGATGAACATTGAGTATGGACTCTATGTGTTTTGGTTCTTTCCGTAAGTTTGTTCAAACAGGTACGTCTTCAGTAGTTTTCGGAAGGAAGCTTGTTCGTTAATCATTCTTAGGTTGCGCGGTAGTGTATTCCAGGCCTGCGTGCTCATGTGGGAAAAGGTTGACGCGTGTAGCGTCTTGTATTTCAGGCCCTTGCAAGTGGGGAAGTGGAGGTTGAGGTATGTTCGGGATGACCTTTTAGCGTTTCTGGGTGGTAGGTCTATTAGTTCAGACATGTACGCTGGGGCTTCGCCGTAGATGATCTTATGGACTAGTGTGCAAACTTTGAAAGTAACGCGTTCCTTAAGTGGAAGCCAATGTAATTTCTCTCGTAGTGGTTTCGCCCTTTCGTATCTTGGTTTTCCGAGGATGAGCCTGGCTGCTGTGTTCTGGGCTGTTTGAAGTTTCCTCATTATTTGCTCTTTGCAGCCCGCGTATAGTGAGTTGCAGTAGTCCAGGTGGCTGAGGACGAGGGATTGCACTAGGCTGCGGAAGACAAATCTTGGGAAGAATGGTCTTATCCTTTTCAATTTCCACATGCCGTAGAACATCTTCTTGGTTGTATTGTTTGCGTGGGTTTCGAGTGTTAGGTGGCGGTCGATGGTGACTCCAAGGATTTTTAGTGTTTCTGAGACTGGGAGGTTTAGGGTTGGTGTGTTTATAGCGCTGAATTCATTTGTGTTGTATTGGGAGGTGAGTATCAGGCATCGGGTTTTTTCTGCGTTTAATTTCAGGCGGAATGTCTGCCCATTGAATTTCCTGTGTGTACTTACTGCAAAGCCAATATCAAATTTGATCATATTGTGATCACTGTTATCAAGCGTCCCCAGCACCATTATCTCCTGCACCAAATCATGTGCTCCACTAAGGACTAGGTCTAAAATTTATTGATATATCAACATGTATTAATAACTTAATACCCAAGCAAGCTGGTACTCAGTTAATATTATTAGCCATCATATTGGCCCACCATGCTATACAGCAAGACCGTCTATGTTGTTGCACAAAGAGTGGGGTTGGGGTGGCACCTGCTATGAAGCAAGGCAGCCCTATCCCGCACCTACACAGGATCAAGCTTGAGCTGTGCACTGCCCCTAGGGCACCCCTCTCTCAGCCAATCTCAGTCTATAGTACCTTCTGGTCCTTTCTGGTTTGGGAACTCTAACTGCTGCGACAGCTGCTGCTCAGAGGTTGAGAATTTCTGGGGTGGGTGGGCTGGGATGCTCTCAGGAAAGGGGGGGCTGTGCCACATGGTCGCTGCTTTCAACAGAAACGGCACTATCTAAAGTCTGCAATGACCTATTCCTCGCCAAATCCAAAGGTCACTACTCCATCCTCATCCTCCTCGACCTCTCCGCCGCTTTTGACAGTGTCAATCACAACCTACTTCTTGACACACTGTCCTCCCTTGGGTTCCAGGGCTCTGTCCTCTCCTGGTTCTCCTCTTATCTCTCCCATCATACCTTCAGAGTACACTCTCATGGTTCGTCCTCCTCCCCTATCCCGCTCTCTGTTGGAGTTCCTCAGGGATCTGTCCTTGGGCCCCTTCTTTTTTCAATCTACACCTCTTCCTTAGGCTCCCTAATTTCTTCTCATGGTTTCACTATCATCTTTATGCCGACGACACCCAGCTTTATCTCTCCACACCAGAAATCACTGCGGATACCCAGGCCAAAGTCTCGGCCTGCTTATCCGACATTGCTGCCTGGATGTCCAACCGCCACCTGAAACTGAATATGTCTAAGACTGAACTTATTGTCTTCCCACCCAAACCCACTTCCCCTCTCCCTTCACTCTCTATCTCAGTTGAGAACACCCTCATCGTCCCCGTCTCATCTGCCTGCAACCTCGGTGTCATCTTCGACTCCTCCCTCTCCTTTTCTGCGCACATCCAGCAGATAGCCAAGACCTGTCGCTTCTGCCTCTATAACATCAGCAAAATTCGCCCCTTCCTCTCCGAGCACACCACCCGAACTATCATCCACTCTCTCATTACCTCTCGCCTTGACTACTGCAACCTACTCCTGACCGGCCTCCCACGTAGCCATCTACTCCCCCTTCAGTCCATCCAGAACTCTGCCGCACGTCGTATCTTCCGCCTTAACCGATATACTCATATCACCCCTCTCCTCAAGTCACTTCACTGGCTCCCAATCAGATACCGCATACAGTTCAAGCTTCTCTTACTCACCTACAAATGCACTCGATCTGCGGCCCCTCCGTACCTCTCTACCCTCATCTCCCCTTACGTCCCTACCCGTAACCTCCGCTCTCAAGACAAATCCCTCCTTTCAGTACCCTTCTCCACCACCTCCAACTCCAGGCTCTGTCCCTTCTATCTCGCCTCACCCCATGCCTGGAACGAACTCCCTGAGCCCATGCGCCGTGCCCCCTCCCTGCCCATCTTCAGATCAATGCTCAAAGCCCACCTCTTCAATGTCGCCTTCGGCTCCTAATCACTACACCTCTTCTCAGAAAACTTATCTACCCCAACTTGACATTTCGTCCTTTAGATTGTAAGCTCTTCCGAGCAGGGACCGTCCTTAATTGTTAATTTGTACAGTGCTGCGTAACCCTAGTAGCGCTCTAGAAATGTTAAGTAGTAGTAGTAGTAGTAGTAGTAGTAGTAGCTGCTGTGTCCTGTTCCCATCAGCCTCCTGGCTTCTGATGGCGTCACCAGACTCCTTGTGGCTCCCGTGATATCTGGGAGCTGTGTGCGCCCAGGGGTGAACGCAGGGCAAGGTGGCACGGCGCCTTGTTATTTACATTTGTCATGTACTGTGGCCCTCCGACTCTCTTAACATGGGCAGCTGTGACCTCCCCCCTGCCCTTACCGTCTCCTGTCTTTCTCGTCTGTCTCAACAGATGACACAGTTCCACCAAAAGAAGATTGACAGTCACACAGTTACTTAGTGAAACTGGAGTGGAGAAGTAGCCTAGTGGGTAGTGCAGCAGACTTTGATCCTGTTGAACTGGGTTTAATTCCTACTGCAGCTCCTAGTGACTCTGGGCAAGTCACTTAACCCTCCATTGCCCCAGGTACAAATAAGTACCTGTATATACTATGTAAACCACTTTGAATGTAATTACAAAAAACACAATAAAAAGCAGTATATCAAGTCCCATTCCCTCCTCTTGTTAGCTCCTGTACCAGCTGCTCCATAAAACAGTCCTTGATTTCATGAAAGAATTTTACCTCCCTAACATGCCCTGATGTTACATTTACCCAGTTAATATTAGGGTAATTGAAATCACCCATTATTATTGTGTTGCCCGGTTTGTTAGCCTCCCTAGTTTCTGGTAATGTTTCTACATCCATCTGTTCATCCTGGCCAGGTGGACAGTAGTACCATCCTATCACTATCCTTTTCCCCTTTACATATGGAATTTCAATCCATAGGGATTCCAAGATGTGTTTTATTTCCTGCAGAATTTTCAATCTATTTGATTCAAGACCCTTTGTAACATGCAATAGTACCCTTCCATCAATTTGATCCACCCTATCACTACGATATAATTTGTACCCCGGTATGACAGTTTCCCACTGGTTATCCTCCTTCCATCTTATTTCTTAGGCTTCTGGCATTTGCATATAAACATTTCAAACTATGCTTGGTGTTCCTATTTATATCTTGCTCAGCAGTTGACAGCGTTAATTTGCAATCTTTTGTCTGATTTTTATTTAAAGACACCTGGTCTACTATGGTTTCTACTGAAACCTTGCTATTGGGATGCCCTATCTTCCCTGTTTTGGTGATATCTTTTACCTTGTTTCGAACCATGTGTTTTTGAACAACTGTCAGCCTTCCCCCAGGTTCTAGTTTAAAAGCTGCTCTATCTCCCTTTTAAATGCCAAAGCCAGCAGCCTGGTCCCACCCTGGTTAAGGTGGAGCCAATCATTCCGGAATAGGCTGTCCCTTCCTCTGGTTACATTAGCCATTCAAAATCTACACTCCACAAAGAGGCTAATGGAAGAACTTTTAATCACATCTATATCTCATCCATCTGTTGGATATGAACAAGGGTCATGTACAGGCACAAAGTTTCAGTTTATTTTCAGATTTTTGTGATTTTCAAGCACACTTTTCTGGGTCTTTTCACACATTCACTTTATTAACATCATTTAACACTTTTTTTTAGAACTTTTCAAATCAAGACAGTAAATTGTACACACATTTATGTGTAGGTTAGTTCATTGATTTTGTGTACATTAAATGTAAGGCACACTAACAAACACATGTTATTATATGTCTATCCAACAATTTATTGAAGGAATGGACAGGTGGTTTTTTTTTTGTTTTTTTACTTATTTACTGGTTTGTAGATTTTTCTTGGCCTAATGGATCTATTTTGAAAGGACAATAGTTAGCACATGTTATCTGCTGCAGGGCCCACAGGAATAAAATGGGCCCTGTGGTAGATACCATGTGCTTATCGTGATCCCATAAATGTAGTTTCTCTATGGTAAGGATAATTAGGCCTATAATTTTTGGGCTCCTTTTACAGAGCCACACTTGTAATTCCGGCACAGCAAATGTGATAAAACCCATAGGAATAGAATGACTTTTGCCACATTTGCTGTGCCAGAATCGCTGGTGTGGCTTTGTAAAAGGAGGCCTTTCTGTTTTAATACTTGTGCACTACTTCGTTCCATTTGCTTCCGGAGACCATGGACCGTACTGTGTCACAAAAGTTCTTTAACTGGCGTATTCTTTGACAGTATGAATGATGCAGATAACTTTGCAGTTCATTTCTGAGATTTCATATTTATGACATACACTAAACACATTTCCCTTGACATGCCACTTTTTAGACGTTTTTCTCTTTCGAAAATGAGCCCCATAAGCTTCTAGGTGGCCAAAACTTGTTCTAATCTTGCTTCTAGTAGTTAAACATTTTTCCAGGAGAAATGATTTATGTTTTTATTATGTGGGGACCTTCAAAGATCTATTATCCTTTTTTTTAAAATTTCTGGAACCTTTTTTCTGATTTCTTTGGCTCCTTTCTTTCTACAGCTTTTTAGGAGTACTCAATGATATGGTCTAAGTTCACAGCCATGAGGTTCTCCTTGTGTTTCATTTTTCATACTTTACAGACAAAGCAGGTTTTAAAACTGATAATATGGTTACCGAACAGCATGACATACCTGTTACGTGAAGAAAGATTTTCACTCCGAGAATCTCCATTTTCAGTAAAGCAATTTTGTATCTGTGATGTTGCTGGAAACAAAAGAATGGTCATCACTAGCTTCATCATTATCAGCTTTTATTTATAGACTACATTATAACTAAATTAGTAACCAAAGTGGTTAATAGAAGTACAAAAGACTGCTTTTGTAGCAAGCATTTCCATGGTTACCAAATTTTTCATTAGCCAATTAATATAGAGCAAACATGCTTTAAGTCTTCAAAACTTCAAACATGTGCACTGCAACAGATAATATTTACACCAGTCTCTGAATATGACATTCTAATGAAATAAAAAAGTATTTGAGATTAGATCTTAATCCTTCTCTCTAAAATCTTAGTTAAGTTCGGAAAAATAAGAATATACATTTTACAATATATATTCCCTCTCTGAACTAGTTATAATTACATTTCAGAAATATTACTAACAGAAAATATAGGAATTCAAAAACAGCTATAGTACAATTACAGTTTTTAAGTCTTGCTTATCACCCACAAAATTGATCAGAACTAAATACACATAAGAATTTGGATTAGTACAAGTCAAATTTGTGTAAAAGCATCAATCCTCAAGGCTTCAATCCTAGCGAAAAAGAAGTGTTCTCTTACCTTTAGACAGCATAAAATCATTTACTGTCTTCAAAATATGATTTCTACATTGTGATGCACAAATGTTAAAGGCTGAAAATGTTCTATGGGTTCAGCAGTGCTCAAGCACCATCTGTCATCCCTTCAGAGGTAAAGCTGAACTAGAGGACTATAAGACGTCATCGGATGACAGCACAACTTCCTTTACCAAAAGTCAAGTCTTCATTAATCCCACGGGTTAAGTTCTTCAGTCCATTTAGTTACTTCCTCAGGTTTCTGTTTTACATGTTGCTTAAAAGACATTTGCTAGATATTATCATGGTACGGATAATGAAGAACTCCACAACTATTCACTACACAATACTGAAAAAAAAACCCCAGAGAATATTCTAACAAAAATGCCCATCTAATTTCAAAACTTTTGGGGGTCCTTTTACTAAACCGCGTAAGCGTCTACGTGCACCCAACATGTGCCAAAATGGAGTTACCACATGGTTACTGTGTGGCTCTTGTGGTAATTTCATTGTTGCCGCACGTCCAATATGTGCGGCCGAAAAATAATTTTATTTTCTGCTGCACATATCGGACGCGCGCCAAGTGACATTTGGCGTGCGTAGGTCATTACCGCCCGGTTACCACGATACTTTACCGCTAGGTCAATGGCTGGCAGTAAGGTCTCAGATCCGAAATGGATGTGCAGGAATTTTCATTTTGCCGCACGTCCATTTTCAGCAAAAATTTTAAAAAGGCCTTTTTCACAGGTCCGCTGAAAAATTATTCTATGCGAGCCCAAAACCCGCGCCTACACTAACGCAGGCCATTTTTCAGTGCATCTTAGGGAATTTTTGTAATTGTGTACAAAGGAAATAGCTCCAGCAGTTCAATATGGTTAATTTGTTTGGAGAATGCAAAGCCTGAACCCTGTTAGACACATAGGCTATGGAATAGTTCTTCTTTGCTTCATCATGTAAAATATTTCCGTTTCATATGCATGTGCAAGAACTGAAGCCGATGCTATCTGGAAGTGATTTCGGATCTGTGACACAAAGTTTAGTACTATCGAGGATTAATTTTTGTAATGCTTTCTGTCTTGGAATTCCTAAATCTAGAGTGCAAGCATTGCAAATGATTCAGAATACTGCTTCTAGGATAATATTAGGGGCTCCGAGGTTTCATCACATTATGCCATTACTGAAACAATTGCAGTAGTTACTTATTGCATGGCAGGTTCAATATAAAATACTGTCAATAATTCATCAGGTTTTGTATGCAATTGTCCCTTGGTATTTTCAGCCAGCTTTCGCAGTTTATCAACCAGCTAGACACTTAAGATCTGAAACAGCTGTAAAGCTTTCTACTGAGAGAATGACAAGAACAAGATATACAGAAACACTTTTTCTATAACAGGGCCACTGTTGTGGAACAGCTTGCCAGGAACTCTACGATTATGTCGTGGTGTGAGACAGTTTAGAAAAAGCTTGAAAACTCATTTCTTTGTTAAACTGTTTTGTTAGGGCTTTTCTGCCTTTGTGAGAGATGTAATGGTGTGTACAGACTGTACCTGTATCAAACTTTTATTGTGTATGTTACGTGTACTCCGATTAGTTTTAAGGCAGAAGGGAAATTTTTAAATAAACACTGATGCAACTTTGATTGGAAGATTCATGTAAATATTCTTTCATAAAATGCATCCAAAAGACTCCTTCATTCCCCAAGATTAGTTGATATTCAGAAACATTTTAATGAAAAGTACTGGATAAAACTTACATCAGAAATAAAGTAGCTGTAAAGTGGATTAAAAGTCATAAAGTGACAATATTTTGTTTTTTTGAAACACAATGTTGGTGTCTATTATATTATTATATTGCTATCCAATCAGCTTCAAGTAGAGGGGCATAATCGAACAGGGCGCCCAAGTTTTCCTGACGGCGTTCTCGCAGCCAGCATTCGTAGTGCACTGGTTCCCTGACATGCCAGGACACCAACTGGGCACCCTAGAGGGCACTGCAGTGGACTTCAGAAAAAGCTCCCAGGTGCATAGCTCCCTTACCTTCTGTGCTGAGCCCCCAAAAACCCACTCCCCCACCACTACCATAGCCCTTAGGGATGAAGAGGGGCACCTAGATGTGGGTATAGTGGGTTTGTGGTGGGTTTTGGAGGGCTCACATTTACCACCACAAGTTTAACAGGTGGGGGGGGGAGGGTGGGCCTGGGTCCGCCTGCATGAAGTGCACTGCAGTACCCACTAAAACTGCTCCAGGGACCTGCATACTGCTGTCATGGAGCTGGGTATGATGTTTGAGGCTGGCATAGAGCCTGGAAAAATATTTAAACATTTTTTTTAGGGTGGGAGGGGGTTAGTGACCACTGGGGGAGTAGGGGGGTTCTTCCCCGATTCCCTTCAGTGGTCATCTGGTCATTTAGGGCACATTTTTGTGGCTTGGTTATAAAAAACAATGGACCAAGTAAAGTCAGCCAAGTGTTTGTCAGGGACGCCCTTCTTTTTTCTATTATCGGCCGAGGACGCCCATGTGTTAAGCACGCCCCAGTCCCACCTTCGCTATGCTTCCGACACACCCCCGGGAACTTTGGTCATCCCCGCGATGGAAAGCAGTTGGGGACGCCCAAAATCGGCTTTCGATTATGCTGATTTGGGCGACCCTGGGAGAAGGACGCCCATCTCCCGGTTTGTGTCGAAAGATGGGCGCCCTTCTCTTTCGAAAATGAGCCCAATAGTCAACTAGAGACAAATAAGGGTAAATATGCTAGCAGACACTGGTGAGTATGGAGCTTCTAAAGCTCTTTGAACATTAATATTCCATAAATTACAGAAGCAAGCAAAATATGTGCACATTGGAGGTGTTTCACAAAGCAGCAGTAACTACCGCCAGCCCAACGTGACCGCTGGTGGTAGTCCCGGCTGAAGCACACACTATTTCTGGTGCTCCGGAAATTATTTTTATCTGTAGCACAGCGCTAACCCAGTGGTAATTGGGCATTGTCATGTTCTGCCCGATTACCACTGGGTTACCGTGGGAACCCTTACCACCACAATGGGTGGTGGTAAGTGCTCCCCACCGCATGGCTATGCAGTGTTATCTTACCACATGGTCATTTTTTTGCTGTGGTAAAAAGGACCCTAGCGTGCAGTAAAAAGGGCCCTGGCGTGCGGGGAAAATGGCTTCTGCCGCTACCACAGGGCCCTTTTTCCCACAGCTTAGTAAAAGGACCCCATAGGATGGACACATACCATCATACACATAGAGTACTGAAGTAGTAAAAATGTGAAAGTTATGAGCAGAATTGCCAATCATCAAGACTTCTATCCTAGCAGAACACACAAGAGAAAGAAGGGCAGAGTAATATAATAAGTGATGGCAGAAAAAGGTTGAAATGGCGCATCTAGTCGGCCCAGCAAAGTGCTCAAGGTCATAATGCTGCTCTGTGTAGGTCAGAGCCTTATGCCTTCTGTTTGTTTGTTTGTTTGTTTATTTATTCGTTACATTTATAACCTGCCTATACCTAGGCAGGGTACAACAAAAACATACATAATCACAAAAACCTTCATAAGATAAAAATACTGAACACTAAAGCAGCATCCACATCATCAGTCCTACATATAACAACTGACCCATAAAATGACAACATCTGACATAAACAGTATTAAGTGCCCACTCCATATGCCTGCATAAATAGAAAAAGCTTTTGTCTGTCTCTTAAAGGTAAAAGTGTCATACATCAGCATTAGGTACCCAGAGAGGAAGTTCCATCCCTCAGGTCCAGCAATCGAAAAAGTACATTTTCTGGTTTCCACATAATTAAATGTCTTTGCTGATCTGGCTGATAGATACTCAACACCATTGACAGATACTGTGGTGCTTGTTGTTTCAACGGTTGCTGTAACAAGAACAACTTAAACCATATTCTTTCATGAAAAGAAAACCAATGCAGCTCTACTAGCACAGGTGAAATATGCTCAAAATGAGCAATTCAAGAAATTAAGAGGGTCTTTTACAAAGGCGTGCTAGTGTTTTTAGCGCACACTAAATGCTAGAGATGCCTATAGGAATATATGGGCGTCTCTAACGTTTAGCATGTGCTAAAAACACTAGTGCACCTTTATAAAAGGGACCCTAAATGAGCCAGTGCTTTCTGAACTATCTGTAGGGGGATCTTCTATGTCACAGATGGTAGAGTACAAATGAGAAAAATGACAAACAGGCTCATTTTCGAAAGAGAAGGACGCCCATCTTTCGACACAAATCGGAAGATGGGCATCCTTCTCTCAGGGTCGCCCAAATCAGCATAATTGAAAGCCAATTTTGGGCATCCCCAACTGCTTTCTGTCGCAGGGACGACCAAAGTTCACGGGGGAGTATCGGAGGCGTAGCGAAGGTGGGACTTGGGCGTGCCTAACACATGGGCGTCCTCGACCCATAATGGAAAATAAAAGGGCGCCCCTGACGAACACTTGGACTAAGCCACAAAAAGGTGCCCGAACTAACCAGATGACCACCAGAGAGAATCGGGGATGACCTCCCCTTACTCCCCCAGTGGTCACTAACACCCCCCACCTTCAAAAAAACATCTTTCAAAATATTTTGTTCCAGCCTCAAATGTCATACTCAGGTCCATTGCAGCAGTATGCAGGTACCTGGAGCAGTTTTAGTGGGTGCAGTGCAGATCAGGCAGGTGGACCAAGGCCCATCCCCCCCTACCTGTTACACTTGTGGTGGTAAATGTGAGCCCTCCAAAACTCATCACAAACCCACTGTACCCACATCTAGGTGCCCCCTTCACCTGTAAGGACTATGGTAGTGGTGTACAGTTGTGGATAGTGGGTTTGGGGGGGTTGGGGGGCTCAGCACACAAGGTAAGGGAGCTATGTACCTGGGAGCAATTTCTGAAGTCCACTGCAGTGCCCCCTAGGGTGCCTGGTTGGTGTTCTGGTATGTCAGAGGGACCAGTGCACTACGAATACTGGCTCCTCTCATGACCAAAGGGCTTGCATTTGGACGTTTCTGAGATGGGCATCCTTGGTTTCCATTATCACCAAAAATCAGAAACGACCAAGTCTAGGGACAACCATCTCTAAGGACGACCTAAATTTCAAGATTTGGACGTCCCCGACCATATTATCGAAACAAAAGATGGACGTCCATCTTGTTTCGATAATACGGGTTTCCCCGCCCCTTCGCTGGGACGTTTTGCGAGGACGTCCTCAGCAAAACTTGGGCGTCCCTTTCAATTATGCCCCTCAAAATGTCCTGGATAAGAGGAGATATCTCCTTTTCTTTTTACAGCAATACTAACAATCCATTTAATGGAAAACACTTGTAAAAATAAATAAATAAAAAACAATTACTGGCACCAAAATATCCAAATAAAGAAACTAAAAGGTAATTTGTGTTAGCTGCTCAACATGGGAAACAGTGAGATCTGGGCAGGACATGGGTGGGAGGAGGAGGAGGAGTTGCTGTCTGTGACAGCTAGCGCACAGGTCATTACAATGCAGTACCTGTCAGACATGCCAATATTACAACCGAAATTTACCACCACCTCTAGAGGAAGCAATAAGTGCAGCTGCGCTATCGGCAGACCAGCACAGTATGCTGTCGGTAGCAGTGCGGTGGCATATAAACCCAATCAGTCACTTGTACCTCTGTTGAAGACCGACACCTCCCATGATGAGACTTAACCCTCCCCCAATGCAGCATCCACATGCCCCTGACACAGACCAAATGCCCCCTCCTCCCCCAGCGGATAGTACAGACAGCCTGTACTATCAACCGAAGCATGTAACGTGTGCCCTATGCAGTAAATGCAGGGCATGCCCCCTCTATTTACCACAGAAGTTCATTTGCAGTACATGAATAATTTTGCGCAGTTTAGTAAAAGTGCTTGTAAAATTAACAGAACCAGTCTTCAGGTACTGGCACTGAATTAGCCCTCAAAGAAAAAAAGGGAGGGGGAGAAGATCTTTGGAAGTTATAAAGCAGATGCAATCGAAGGAAATAAATCATGAAAGGCTTAACAGGATAGCACAACTCATTATTATCTAGCTAAGTAAGTGCACCTCTGTCCTACCTGCACTAGACATTCTTGCCAGCTAGAAATGCCTTTAGTTGCTATGAGACAAAGAAAACATATCCAACACTAGCATAATTCACACAACATTTACAAGAACAGCCAAGACCTTGAGTCTTTGGGTGAAAAGACAAATAATTTGTGACACCGAGTTTCTTTTGTGACATTGGATAGACCCAGCTCCTCTAGTCCAGAAAAGGAACTTGCAATTTGTGGAAACTAAGCCGTAAGTCTCGAGCAAAAACAAAGGAGATCAGATTAGGCTATTCTAACAACACTGTTACATCTAAACTGTCAGAAGGTGTTGGAATTCCCCCTACCTGCAATTCCACTCCATTTCTTCTCCGCCCTGGCAGACAGTATACTTTGTTAAGTGTGGTAGTCCACTCTAGCAGATTTAATATCTCCATACCATATTTCTTAAGGGTCTCCACAGATATTTGACCATATATCCTAGGAAAATTGAAAAACCTAAGATTACAGCTCATTCGTGCATTCTCCATTTGCTCCCATTTATGGTTAATTAGGTGTCTAGCTCTAACTGTACTGTGCTAGGCAAAGTATAGTGTAGCTAAACAGCCAGCTTAAACCACCTCCAAGTAGAAACTTTACCTGTAGACTCTCAATTCTTAAGCAAATCTTTATTGTAACACTCATAACAAAGAAAATCCAACTTACAGTTCAGTTGCTTAGAAGAGAATTGTTGCCTTCTGCACATAAAGTCTGAATCTATCCACTCCAGAGACAATGAGATGGCCACAACCTCAGCCCAGCTGAGAGGAAAAGCTGTAACACTCAAAGGAGAATAAGGGAGAAAAAATTATGGAAACTAAATGCGAAATGACTTGCGGAGATGGTGAAAAATCTTGATGAAATTGCAGTAGATTAATGAGGGGTCAGAGAACAGCTGCTGATTACCAAGGCACGCAAGGAAAGCTGGGCTCTCTCATACAGCCTGCAGGGGTAGAAAGAGAGGGCTGGCCCTAGCTCAATGCGAATAGCCAATAGGGAAAGCTCACAAGAAGTCAATCACAGAATACTGAAAACTATAGGAAATGAAGTCCTAATACACAGTGCTATGTATTACAAAAACAATGCAATTGAATACACATAATACTCATATTATACATCACAATATACCCTGTCTCCATGAATATGGGGGGCAGAACACTAACCAAGTTAACATTTAATTGCTTAACTTCCTCCAAGCCTTGTTCTCATTTGTAGTAGTTACCCCAGACAAACTGGTGCTATGTTTCTGGGCTAATATTTCCATATTCTTGGCAACTGAATAAATATCCTTAATACAAAAATTAACAAACTCATTAAGTCTCACCAGTGCGGTCAAAAAGGAATCCAATGTGATAGCCTGCAGCTTCAACAGAGGCAGGAGGGGGCTTGATGTCAGAAAGAATGAGCCTGAGCTCTCCACTGGTCCTTCTACTCTTATCTGGAAGTTACTTGACTTTTCGACTGATGCCTCCAAACCTCCAGTCGTAATGACAGACACTCCGTCTACTCCACTGGATCTCAGTTGCATTAGAAGCCAATCCTCCTGACAGGGAGTATCAAATGACCTCATCGATCTGCACCTGCAATCCTGCAGCTCTGAAGATCACCTCAAGCCACTACATCTGAGGCAGCTCTGGCTGGAGGGAGAGACACCTCCTCTCCCAAAAAGACAAGATATCCTTCTGTCTCTGAAGAGGCACCTCTCCCAGAGACATGCTGTATTTTCGGTGGGGGGGGAGGGGGCACAGGAAACAGAATCTTTAGCAGGAGTATCACGAGACTACCCCTAGAGATGCCACTTTGAGGGATGGTGCCGGAAGGGCAAGAGCGATTGGGAATCACTCCTGCCTGAAGACCACTATACCACCAGGGAATTAAGGTACAACCATAAGGGTAGAGGAGAACCTTTGATAGGGTAGGGGATTGATTAGAGGGGGGCTCTTTTCAGAGTGTTCTGGATCTGAAGGCTCTTCTTCATGAGGGGATGGGATCAGAGGGAGGCTGTGAAGTCATGGCTGGAAGCATCAGGCTATGGCTTGGCAGCCCAATGCTCTGGTGCAGTAAAATAATTGGAGTTATTTTTCCATCATTTTAGAGCTATAATGGAACTTGTGGTGTGCAGCCGGTGTTCACTACAAGTGGTGTTACAGCAATTACATAGTAAATACGCTGTTTTATGTGTATTTGCATGTTTTGCATCTCATTACTGTGTAACTCACAATGACTTAAAAATCTCTGCATTAGAGCAAGACAGCCTCTGTTAGCACCATTCAAGTCACACTAATGGACAAATAATACGCAACTTGATAAATTCTGGTGATTAAAGGAGGAAGGTACCTGAATAATTTGGGCCAGGTTAAGGAAGGAGTGCAGGCAGCACCAGAAATTATTGGGTCAATATTAGAGCAATGCAGCAAGCACTTTATTTTAATAAAAACTATAATTTAATGCCAGTATCTGCGAGAGTCAACCACCATGAAAATATGTGCAAACTGCTGGCCAGCATTTATACCAGCTTTATGGCAGGGGTCAGTGCTCACACTAAAACCAAAGGTACATATTTGACTTTTTACATTAGTATTCTATAAAGAAAAGTAGGCACATAATTTTCTTTATAGAATACGCTCCAAAGTAGATGCACCTCCAACCCCCACGATATTCGACCAGTGGTGGACAGTACTTTTGCTGTCCGCCGCCAACGTTAAACCCAGATATTCAATGCTGGGTCATTTCCAGCGACCAGCATTGAATATCCGGTTTCATTCTTGACCGCAGCAACTTAACCAGTTAAGCTTATATTCAGCACTAACCGGTTAAGGGCTTAGCAGTTAAATATCAGCCTGCTAGTTATGTGGCCCAATTTAACCACTAAACATAGCCAGTGTGGTGCTGAATATCACCTCTAACCAGCTATATCACGTGATATAGCCGGTTCCTGCAAATATTCAGCGGGAGATAACCAGTTATCTGCAGTTAGGCACTAAAATGATATTTAACCGTCCAGGAGCCGTTCCTGGTTGGTTAAAAAATTTTGAGTATCAGGCCCAGTGTTTTTATTATCTTCATACTATTTGAACTATACAGATAAGTTCTTTTGAATATCTGCCCTATTCATTCAGGGACACAGCTATCAACATGGGCTACCATTAAAATGTGTTATTTTACCACTAACTCATGCACAGATCCCATTTTGTGCAGAAACCTAGTTACTAATAACTGGGGTTTGCAGTAAAATAGCATGTCTTAATAGTAACCCACGTTGATAACCTCCCCACTTAGTGGTGATACTCAGCCACTAAACATACAGTGGGGGAAATAAGTATTTGATCCCTTGCTGATTTTGTAAGTTTGCCCACTGACAAAGACATGAGCAGCCCATAATTGAAGGGTAGGTTATTGGTAACAGTGAGAGATAGCACATCACAAATTAAATCCGGAAAATCACATTGTGGAAAGTATATGAATTTATTTGCATTCTGCAGAGGGAAATAAGTATTTGATCCCCCACCAACCAGTAAGAGATCTGGCCCCTACAGACCAGGTAGATGCTCCAAATCAACTCGTTACCTGCATGACAGACAGCTGTCGGCAATGGTCACCTGTATGAAAGACACCTGTCCACAGACTCAGTGAATCAGTCAGACTCTAACCTCTACAAAATGGCCAAGAGCAAGGAGCTGTCTAAGGATGTCAGGGACAAGATCATACACCTGCACAAGGCTGGAATGGGCTACAAAACCATCAGTAAGACGCTAGGCGAGAAGGAGACAACTGTTGGTGCCATAGTAAGAAAATGGAAGAAGTACAAAATGACTGTCAATCGACAAAGATCTGGGGCTCCACGCAAAATCTCACCTCGTGGGGTATCCTTGATCATGAGGAAGGTTAGAAATCAGCCTACAACTACAAGGGGGGAACTTGTCAATGATCTCAAGGCAGCTGGGACCACTGTCACCACGAAAACCATTGGTAACACATTACGACATAACGGATTGCAATCCTGCAGTGCCCGCAAGGTCCCCCTGCTCCGGAAGGCACATGTGACGGCCCGTCTGAAGTTTGCCAGTGAACACCTGGATGATGCCGAGAGTGATTGGGAGAAGGTGCTGTGGTCAGATGAGACAAAAATTGAGCTCTTTGGCATGAACTCAACTCGCCGTGTTTGGAGGAAGAGAAATGCTGCCTATGACCCAAAGAACACCGTCCCCACTGTCAAGCATGGAGGTGGAAATGTTATGTTTTGGGGGTGTTTCTCTGCTAAGGGCACAGGACTACTTCACCGCATCAATGGGAGAATGGATGGGGCCATGTACCGTACAATTCTGAGTGACAACCTCCTTCCCTCCGCCAGGGCCTTAAAAATGGGTCGTGGCTGGGTCTTCCAGCACGACAATGACCCAAAACATACAGCCAAGGCAACAAAGGAGTGGCTCAGGAAGAAGCACATTAGGGTCATGGAGTGGCCTAGCCAGTCACCAGACCTTAATCCCATTGAAAACTTATGGAGGGAGCTGAAGCTGCGAGTTGCCAAGCGACAGCCCAGAACTCTTAATGATTTAGAGATGATCTGCAAAGAGGAGTGGACCAAAATTCCTCCTGACATGTGTGCAAACCTCATCATCAACTACAGAAGACGTCTGACCGCTGTGCTTGCCAACAAGGGTTTTGCCACCAAGTATTAGGTCTTGTTTGCCAGAGGGATTAAATACTTATTTCCCTCTGCAGAATGCAAATAAATTCATATACTTTCCACAATGTGATTTTCCGGATTTAATTTGTGATGTGCTATCTCTCACTGTTACCAATAACCTACCCTTCAATTATGGGCTGCTCATGTCTTTGTCAGTGGGCAAACTTACAAAATCAGCAAGGGATCAAATACTTATTTCCACCACTGTAAATCCATTTAGGCATGCTGAATAACAGAAATTAATTAAATGGATTGTACCAGTTCAGTCACCACTTACGTATGTTCAAAGCTGCTGCTAAATACTTCCTCAGGGCTGTATTCATATAAATTTATACACCAGTGTCAGTGTTAACGTGGTATGGTGATCACTCTGGCTGAAAGCTAACTCCAATGTGAAGTTGTGCACATAACTCCACTTTGAAAACTGGTGTACTGTATGAGCATAATTGATTGAACATGTATCTGCACTGTTATAAAATTAGCCCAATGTGTACTAAGCCCATATTAGAACTTAATTCAACATGCAAAGTTTTATGACCAGCTCAAAGTGAAGCACTTAGCCGTGGGGTACAAGGCGGAGTCCTGGGCCTCTCCTATTAAAAGTCACCCCCAAATTGAAAGAAACCCACTCCCCTCAAAAGATGGGCTCACAGCCCTGCTTACTCTTCCCACCTCTCTACCACAAAGAAACCTTTACTGACTCCCACAGGTCTGTACCCCACCCAGCCCCCACCCCTGCCCTCCACAAAGTTCAGCAGGAGGAAGAAAGACACTTACCTCACTTTTGTTGCATGGTACCCTCTAAAATGGTATCCTCAGACCTTCCCAGATAACAGTGCATTTTTCTCATGTTCTCCAGGGATTGAGGCGAGAGCAAGGGAGGAATCTAGGAAATAAGTCCTCCTTCGTGGGGGGTTATGGAGGGTGACCCAGAGGTGCAATGAAAAGGCCCAGTGTTCTCTTCTCAGCAATTAATGTGAAAGAACATATTTAAAACATTTATGCACAAAATGGGCATTAAAATCTGATGTACCACAACTACAAAAAAGCAAGCTAAAATTGCACACTCCAATTAAGTGCAATATTTAGTACACAGGCCACAAAGATAGAATCAATGTGTTGTGAAACTATTATAGAAACACACCATCCAGAACCTGACACACAGAATCAGTCAAACCACATTTCTCCATACAAATCCTATTTTCTTTTGACTCCAAGACTTCAACACAGCAGCCACAAATAATTGAGTTCACAAATGCAAAGACTGCCACATACATTACTGATTTGTTCCTGAGTCTTTTTCAGTCTTTGTAATTCAGGAGTGTCTGTCACAATGCTGAACCCTCTTCCTTTGCTTTCTTCAAAATCTTTTTTGTATTTGACCTGCACAGATAAAAAGTATTACACAGATTTAATTTTAGAGCTAATAATCAAAAGATATTGCACATTATACATCTGTAATAAATATGTTATAAAACTTGGCCTCAATATTTTTACCAGATCAACTACTGCATAGGCCACTGGATCCCTAAATGTTGATTGTGACCCCAATCAGGCCCAATCAGTTAGCAGCAGTGGTACAGGCCAAAAAATGAGTCCTACTATGCCACTGTTCAGCCTGGACCTAAACTCACCCCTCTCACTGCAACCACACCAGCTCTGACCTTCTTTACAGTTGGTCACTAGTGCCATTCTGGGCCTCCTATGCAGATAATCATCACCACCATTCTGGGACTTCAATTCCTCTTCTGCCCTACCTGGTGATCGCTATTGAACTGAAAAGGAGGGAAGGGCCTGGCCTGAGACACATTTGTTCTCTTCAGCCTCCTGTTGGCAGTAATGTAAAGGGGACTGGAGGAGAAGGGTAACCTAAAGAGATAAGGGGTGAAGATCCAGGAGGGGGAGAAAGAATAAGAGGGTGAAGCAAGGAAGAGGGTATCAGCATGGGGTGAGGTGACTGAGAGACTGATTCTGAAGGGAGGAGAGACTAAAGGGGTAGGAATGGTATGGGAAAGAAGGTATAAACCTGTGAGAAAGAAAGAGTGATTGTGTTTGTGGGGAGAGTGGGGGGGGAGGCGACAGTAAGAGGAGAGCCTGCAGGAGACGAAGAGTGTAGGGTGGGAAGAAGAAATAAGAAATGATTGGGGGGGGGAGAAGTAGATGAGAGAGTCACTCTGAAGGTACAGAGATGTGGAGGATATGGTTTTGAAGTAAATAAGATTTGAAGATTTGAAGAGAGTAAGGAAGGGATGAGAGGTTTTGGCATATCATGAACTTCATACTGAATAACCAACCTACTTAGCTGTGTGGCTCCTTATTCTCCTTGTCAAAGTTTATGTCCCTGCCAAACCTGCTTACTGTCTATCCCTCCATCAATGACCAGATTGGAAATCCCACTTAAGAACCTAAGAATGAGTCAGACCAATGGTTCATCTAGCTCAGATCCAGCTTCAAACAGCGGCCAATCCAGGTCAGAAGTACCTGACAGAAACCCCTTTGTCCCTTCATCAAGAAAGGGTTAAAGATTTGGTCAGGAGGTATTGGGGACTGAGTTGATGGTTATATCTTTGGATCTCTCCACTGCATTAGATTTGGTCTATCATTTCATACTTCAACAACTTATTGATCTTCATACTTTTAGTGTTATTTATTCTTGGTTTAAATCTTATCTTGCAAATCTTGTACTTACTGTATACCCCCCCCCCCCCCCCCCCCCCCCCCCCCCCACCATTCTCTGTTCTCAGGTGTTCCTCAAGGATCAGTCTTGGGCCATATACTTGCCCCTATCACTCTACTAATCCCTTCATTTCACCTTCTTTATTTATATAGAAGATATCCAGATTTTCTCTCTTTCAATACAATTGACAAAATTAAGGACTGATTCATTCAGAACATTTGAGGTTAAATACTGATAAGGCTGAAGCCACTGACTTCTTCCATTGTGGCCCACATTCAACCCTAATGCTTCCTCTACCAACTTATTAAAGGTGTTCCTCTTCCATTTAAGGATTCTGTAAAAACCTGGGTGTTTTTCTTGCTGATGGTCTGAACTTTAGGTCTCATATTTCCTATGTCACCTCAAACAATTTTCTTGTTTTAAGGCAAATTCACTGAATATGTCATATATTGGAGCAGTTTTTCCTTCTAGCATTAATAGTTTCAAAATTGCATTACTGCAACATCCTTTATCTTAGTCTCCAAGCTACCCAAATTTGTAGACTTCAACTCATTCAAAATATGGCTGTCAAACTTCTTTACAGGTATTAGAAATTTGACCACATTTCCCCACTCTTCTGCTCTGAACACTGACTACTGGTTGCCTATAGGATCTCTTAAGGTTCTTATATTCAGTCATTGGATTAAGGGCTTGAATCCTTTGTTTCTCACTAATCTTTTCATGCCCTATTCTCCCCAACACTTGCTAATTATTCTTACCTTTCATCGGATCTATTTTCACACTACCAGAAACTCGTGTTTTAGTGTTGTTGCTCCAATGCTCTGGAATACTCTCCTTTTACAAATCAGGACTGAACCTTCTTTAGACAAATTGAAATCCTCATTTAAAACATTACTTTTCATTCACCTTCCCTGACTCCCTCCTAGCTTAGGGGCCCTTTTGCTAAGCAGCGCTATAAAGTGTCCTGCGCTATCACCAGCACGGGTTTTTCCTGTCTTCTAAGGCCACTTTCAGCACTGCCGGTAAATGGCCAAATTTACTATTTTTGCAATAATGGCCATGTGCTAATTTTCCCATTAGCGCATGATGTGTGCACTTACTGACAACTATTTTGTAGGCAGTAAGGGAGAATGTGCTAATCCTACACTAATCATTTAACACATGGCAATGCCAATTAGCATAGCATACCTCCATGCTCTGCCCCCAAACACATCCCAACACTAAAAAAGTGTATTATTTAGCACATGGGTAGCACGTGCACATGCAAAAACTACCGCAGGAAGCGTGAGCTTACCCCACGGTACTGCATTTTAACATTAGTGCTTACCACAGCTCAGTAGAACAGCCCCTTAATGTTCTATAATGGATATAACTCCCCATCTAGTACTTCCTCCTGGGTGGTCCTGATCTTTAAAATTGTATCTTTTCTTTTTGTGTTTTCCTTCATTACCATATCTATGTGTGTTTTCAATTTTCATATTTGTTTTTTCTCCTCTCTGTTTTATCAATAATTTTCTAAACCGCTTAGATACTTTATTTATAGATGGTACATCAAACAAACTGAACTTGAATTATTTCATTTCATATTTTTCTCCCTTCTCTTTACATTCTGGTTTAAAATTATTTTAATTTGTATTTTTATTATATGTTGTTATTGAGTTCCTACACTGCTTTGATGTGTCATATGACTGAAAGGGTGGTTAATCAAATCTTTTTAAAATTAAGTTTGCAGTGGTGGTTGTGAGAGATGGAAAAATTAGTTAATTACCTGATTTTCTTTTCTTTAGTCTCAAAGGATCAGTCCAGACAAATGGGTTGTGATCATTCGCCAGCAGGTGGAGACAGAGAACTCTACTGAGTTATGTCTCATAAGTTCCTGCGCTTAGCAACCATGCCACTATTCAATATCAAAACAGTGAGAGTGACTTTCAGAAAAAAAAAAAAACTCCAGCCTCTAGATAGAAAAAGAACTATGAAATAAAGGGCAAAAGGGCAAAACCCATGCCTTAGAAAAAACAGAACCAAAACTATTCACCCAAAATTACATAGAACCCAGAAAAACCGAAACCATCACAGAAGGGTGGGTTATGGACTGATCTCAAAAGTTCTCCACACTCTAGCATAAGAAAAAGTAGATCACTTTCAGGCTTGCACCAAGGTAGTAATAATATCATCCACATAATCCTTCTTCCTCAATCATGCCCTCTCAAGAGCCAGACCGTAAGACCAAAGCAGGAGGGATCCTCCATAAGTACTAGACCTTGGTGCAATAAGCCCGTTTGCGGAGAAAGAATCAACTGAGGAACGATTTGAAGACGGATGAGGTCCGCATACCAAGGTAATCTGGGTCAATCCATAGCTACAAGAATTACCTTCCTAGGATGACACACAAAACTGTGCAACGTCCTTCCAACAAGAGATCACGGAGGAAACACGTAAAGGAGGCCGTCCGATGACCAAGGCTGTACCAGTGCATCCATTCCTAAGGAGTCTTTCTCCCTACAGAGGCTGTAGAATCTGTGTACTTGCGCATTGAGTCTGGATGCCAAGAGGTCCAGAACCAGAAGGCCCCACTGTGTGGAAATGAGGCAAAATGTAGTCTTTGACAGTTGCCATTCCCCCAGAGTCCAGAGACATTCTGCTGAGGAAATCCGCTTGTAAGTTCAGTGAACCTGCTATGGGAGAAGCTAGAATCATTGGACTGTTCAATTCCACCCACTGAAAAAGAAGTCATGCCTCCTGGGTTAGAAATACACTTTGTTCTACCTTGACTGTTGATGTAAGACACAGCTGTGACATTGTCCGAGTGCACACACACCAGCCTCCCGCAAAGAAGAGGCACATAGGCTAGTAGGACTTTCTGGACAGCTGGAAGTTCCAATCTGTGACGGACCAGGAAGCCTCCATACTCGACCAGTGGCCCTGCACAGAGTGGTGGAGATAATGGGCTCCCTATCCAAAGAGGCTGGCATCGGAGATGAGAACACACCAATTGGACTTCTGTAAGGTAGAGGATATTCTCAACCCCAAACTCAACTGAACCTGCAATCAGGACAGGAGCCCAAACAGAAGTCACCACAGTGCACAGGAGCTGCTTTCCCACCTGCTGGAGATAGAGTGGTGGTGGAGTCGACTGTCTTGGTGCATGTGGGTACCAATGACATAGGAAAATGTAGGATGAAGTTCTGGAAGCCAACTTTAGGCTCTTAGGTAGAAAGCTGAAGTCCAGATCCTCCAGGATAGCATTTTCAGTAATGTTCCCCATTCCACGCGCAGGACCCAAAAGGCAGGCAGAGCTCCGAAGTCTCAATGCGTGGTTGAGACGATGGTGCAGGGATGAAGGATTTAGATTTGTTAGAACCTGGGCAACATTCTGGGAAAGGGGGATACTGTTCTGAAAGGATGGGCTCCACCTTAACCAGGATGGAACCAGGCTGCTGGCACTAACTTTTAAAAAGGAGATATAGCAGCTTTTAAAATGGAATGAGGGGGAAAGCTGACAGTCATCCAAGAGCACATTGTTCTGTATGGAGTATCCTTGAAGGATACTACTGAAACAAGACATTTAGGGACTCCCAGCAGAGAACTTTAACAATGCTGAAAGTAAGTCAGGTGTGCTGAATGAGAGAGCACAACTTCTAAGCAGCTTGTAGATCCAAAGGAAATAACAGGCATCTCAGAGACTTGGTGGAAAGAGGACAATCAATGGGACACTGTTTTAACAGGGTACAAATTGTATCACAGTGATAGAGAGGATCAAACTGGAGGGGGAGGGATGTGCTATATGTTAAAGAGGGAATTGAGTCAAATAAAATAAGCATTCCACATGAAACAGATAGCAGCATGGAATCATTATGAATAGAAATTCCATGTGTGAAGGGAAAGAGTATTCTTGTAGGGCTGTTCTACCATCCACTGGGACAGAATGAACAGACGGATGAAGAAATGTTTACAGAGATTATGAAAGCTGGCTAATTAGGCAACACCATAATAATGGGTGACTTCTATTACCCTAGTATTGACTAGATAAATGAACATCAGGGAGTGCCAGGGAAATAAATTTTCTAGATGTAATAGACAACTGCTTCTTGGAGCAACTGGTCCAGGAACCGACGAAAGGGGGAACCATTTTGGATCTGGAACTTGGTGGACTGCAGGACATAGTACAAGAGGTGGCAGTGTTGGGTCCCCTGGGCAATAGTGATCATAACATGATCAAGTTTGAGCAACTATCTGGGATGAACCCACTAAAAGAAAATCTACTGTAGCTGCATTTCATTTTTGAAACTATAATAAAATGAGAAAAATGGTTAAAATGAAGCTAACAGGATCAGCTGCTAAGGTTAGGACACTAAATTAGGCATGGACATTATTCAAAAATACCATCTTGGAAGCCCAGACCAGATGCATTCCACATATTTGCAAAGGTGGAAAGAAGAGAAAATGACAGCCAGGGTGGTTAAAAGGTGAAATAAAAAAGGATATTGCAGCCAAAGAATTGTCCTTCAAAGAATGGAAACAGGACCCAAATGAAGAAAATAAGAAGCAACATAAACAATGGCAAGTCAGATGCAAAGCATTAATAAAGAAGGCTAAAACAGAATATGAAGAGAAACGTGCCGCAGAGGCTAAAATTCACAGTAACAACTTTCTCAGGTACATCAAAAGCAGGGGGACCATTAGATCATTCTTGGCGATTTTAACATTCACGTTGACAACCCATCCAATTCCTATGCTTCTAAATTCCTCACTCTGATATCCTCCTTTAACCTCCGACTATGCTCTACCACCCCTACCCACCGTGATGGCCATTGTCTCGACCTCGTTCTCTTCTCTTCCTGCTCACCTTCCAATTTCTGCACCTCAGTCCTTCCTATCTCAGATCATCACCTAATCACCCTCACACTTCATCACCCTCCCCCTCAACCTCGCCCAACTATAACCACGGCCTTCAGGAATCTCCAAGCTGTCGACCCCCCTACCCTATCCTCCCACATCTCCAATCTCTTCCCTTCCATCTCGTCTTCTGAATCTGTCGACACGGCTGTCTCTACCTACAATGAAACTCTCTCCACTGCTCTGGATACCCTAGCACCATCTGTCTCTCGCCCCACTAAGCGCACTAATCCTCAGCCCTGGTTAACCCCTTGCATCCGTTACCTTCGCTCCTGCACCCGATCTGCTGAACGACTCTGGAGGAAATCTCGCACCCTATCAGACTTCACCCATTACAAATTCATGCTATCCTCCTTCCAGTCCTCCCTATTCCTTGCCAAACAGGAATATTACTCTCAATTAACCAATTCTCTTGGCTCCAACCCTCGTCGCCTCTTCGCCACCCTCAACTCCCTACTTAAAGTACCCTCCGCTCCCACCCCCCACCCCCCCTCACTCTCTCCTCAAACACTAGCTGACCACTTCCGCGATAAAGTGCAGAAGATTAACCTTGAATTCACTTCCAAGCCTTCTCCTCCCTGTGACTTCTTAACCCACTCCCTCTACCAACCTAACCCTGCTTCCTTTTCCTCCTTCCCTGAGATCACCGAAGAGGAAACTGCTCGCCTTCTTTCTTCCTCTAAGTGCACCACCTGTTCCTCGGATCCCATTCCCACCAATCTGCTTACCAACATCTCTCCTACAGTTAACCCCTCAATCTGTCACATCCTCAACCTCTCTCTCTCCACCGCTACTGTCCCTGACTCCTTCAAGCACGCAGTAGTCACACCACTTCTCAAAAAACCATCACTTGACGCCACCTGTCCCTCCAACTACCGCCCCATCTGTCTTCTACCCTTCCTCTCCAAATTACTTGAACGTGCTGTCCACAGCCGTTGCCTCGACTTCCTCTCCTCTCAGGCTGTCCTCGACCCGCTTCAATCTGGCTTTCGCCCACTACACTCGACAGCAACAGCACTCTCTAAAGTCTGCAATGACCTGTTCCTCGCCAAATCCAAAGGCCATTATTCCATCCTCATCCTCCTCGACTTATCCGCCGCCTTTGATACCGTCAATCATAATTTACTTCTTGACACACTGTCTTCATTTGGGTTCCAGGGCTCCGTCCTCTCCTGGTTCTCATCGTATCTTTCCCAACGCACCTTCAAAGTATCTTCTAATGGCTCCTCTTCCACCCCCGTCCCACTCTCTGTTGGGGTTCCTCAAGGATCTGTCCTTGGACCACTTCTCTTCTCGATATACACCTCTTCCCTAGGCTCGTTGATCTCATCACATGGTTTCCAGTACCATCTCTATGCCGATGACACCCAGCTTTACCTCTCCACTCCCGACATCACAGTCAAAACCCAGGCCAAAGTTTCAGCCTGCCTTTCCGACATCGTTGCCTGGATGTCCAACCGGCATCTGAAATTGAACATGGCAAAGACTGAGGTCCTTATCTTTCCACCCAAACCCTCTTCTCCTCTTCTCCCACTTTCCGTCTCTGTTGACAACACCCTCATCCTCCCCGTCTCTTCAGCACGCAATCTCGGAGTCATCTTCGATTCCTCCCTCTCCTTCTCTGCCCATATCCAGCAGACAGCTAAGACCTGTCGCTTCTTCCTCTATAATATTAGCAAAATTCGCCCATTCCTCTCTGAACAGACCACCCGAACCCTCGTCCACTCGCTCGTTACCTCTCGTCTTGACTATTGCAACCTTCTCCTCGCTGGCCTCCCGCTTAGCCACCTATCCCCCCTTCAATCTGTCCAAAATTCCGCCGCACGTCTTATCTACCGCGTGAACCGATACTCTCATATCACCCCTCTCCTCAAGTCGCTTCACTGGCTCCCAATCCACTACCGTATACAGTTCAAGCTTCTCCTATTGACCTTCAAGTGCACTCAATCTGCTGCCCCCCATTACCTCTCTACCCTCCTCGCCCCGTATGTTCCCACCCGTAACCTCCGCTCTCAGGACAAATCACTCCTATCTGTACCCTTCTCCACCACCGCTAACTCCAGACTCCGCCCCTTCTGCCTCGCAGCACCTTATGCCTGGAACAGACTTCCTGAGCCCATACGCCATGCGCCCTCCCTGCCCATCTTCAAGTCCTTACTCAAGACCCATCTCTTCTCCCTCGCTTTTGGCGCCTAACCACCTTCCCCATTCCTGTTACCTACACTGACTACGTAGTATGTTACCGTTAGATTGTAAGCTCTCTTGAGCAGGGACTGTCCCTCCCCGTGTTTAAACTTGTACAGCGCTGCGTAACCCTGGCAGCGCTATAGAAATGCTAAATAGTAGTAGTAGTAGTAGTAGTAGTATCATGAAGGAGCAAAAGGGGTGCTCAGGGAGGACAACACTATAACAGAGAAACTGAATGAATTCTTTGCTTAGGTCTGCCTGTACCGGAAATGGTTTCCAAGGGTGATGATGCGGAGGAACTGAATGAAATCTCAGTGAACCTGGAAGATGTACTGAGCCAAATTGACCAATTAAAGAGTAGTAAATCACATAGACTGGATGGCATACATCCAAGGGTACTCAAAGAACTCAAGCATGAAATTGCTGATTTGCTATTAGTAATATGTAACCTGTCGTTAAAAATCGTCTGTAGTACTTTAGGATTGGAGGGTGCCAATGTAACGCTGATTTTTAAAAAGGGTTCCAGGGGTGATCTGGGAAATTACAGACTGGTAAGCCTGAAGTCAGTGCCGGGCAAAACAGTGGAAACTATTAAGAATAAAATTACAGAATACGTAGACAAACATGGTTTAATAGGACAGAGTCAGCATGGGTTCAGCCAAGGGAAGTCTTGAATCCCCAATTTGCTTCATTTCTTTGAAGGCATGTGGTTAAAGGTGAGCCCATTGATGTAGAGTATCTAGATTTTTAGACAGCGTTTGATAAAGTTCCTCATGAGAGACTCCCGAAAAAATTAAAGAGTCATGGGATAGGAGGCAGTGTTCTGGTGTGGATTAGGAATTGGTTATTGGACAGAAAACAAAGGGTAGGGTTATATGGTAATTTCTCTCAGTGGAGGAGGTTGAACAGGGGAGTGTCGCAGGGATCAGTACTGGGACTGGTGCTACGTAACATATTTATAAATGATATGGAAATTAGAACAACGAGTGAGGTGATTAAATTTGCAGATGGCACAAAACTATTCAAGGTTGTTAAAACATGTGCGTACTGTGAAATATTGCAGGAAGACCATAGGAAATTGGAACACTGGGCATCCAAATGGCTGATGAAATTTAATGTGATTAAATGCAAGATGATGCACATTGAAAAGAATAATCCAACTCATACTTACCTGATGGTAGGGTCCACCTTGGGGGTCAGAACTCAAGAAAAATATCTAGGTGTCATTGTAGATAATATGCTGAAATCTTCTGCTCAGTGTGTGGCGGATGCCAAAAATCAAACAGGATGCTAGGAATTATTAGGAAAGGAATGGTGAATAAGACCGAAAATACTATAATGCCTCTATATCGCTCTAAGGTGTGACTGCTATGATACAGTTCTGGTCACTGTATCATAGCAGAATTAGATATAGAATTAGAATTAAAATTAGAAAAGGTTCAAAGAAGAGAAACCAAAATAATAAAAGGGATGGAACGCCTCTCGTATGAGGAAAGGTTAAAAAGGTTAGGGCTCTTCAGTTTAGAAAAGAGAGGATGAGGGGAGATATAATTGATGTCTACAAAATCCTGAGTGGTGTAGAACGAGTAGAAGTAAATCGATTTTTTTACTCGTTCCAAAAGTACAAAGACTAGGGGACACTCAAGGAATTTACATGGAAATACTTTTAAAACAAATAGGATGAAATATTTTTTCACTCAATAGTTAAGCTCTGGAACTCTTTGCTGGAGGATGTGGTAACAGCGGTTAGCGTATCTGGGTTTAAAAAAGGTTTGGACAAGTTCATGGAGGAAAAGTTTATAGTCTGATATTGAGACAGACATGGGGAAGCAACTGCTTGCCCTGAGATTTGTAGATGGAATGTTGCCACTATTTGGGTTTCTGCCTAGTCTTTGTGACCCGGCTTGGCCACTGTTTGAAACAGGATACTGGGCTAAAAGGACCCATCAGTCTGACCCAGTATGGCTACTCTTATGCTCTTTATGTTCTTATGAGAATACTGGCTTAGTTGCTAAGTGTAGGAGCTTATGAGGCACAACTCATTACAGTTCTCTATCTCCACCTGATGGCAGATGGTCACAACCCATTTGTCTGGACTGATCTTTGGGATGTAATGGAAGAGCTGAATCTGGGAAAGTGATCTTGTTGGGGGGGGGGGGATGAAGGGGCAGAATAACGAAAAAGAAGGGAAAGAACCTGAGGTGGTTGAAAAAGAGGGATACATTTGTGGAATCGACCCTGGAAGGTAGGCATGAGAGGGAGCAAGCAAGCCTGTGTGAGTAAACCTGGAGGTTGTGAGAGAGATGAGCCCAGAAGAGCGGGAGGCACAATAATGTAGAGGGTTGTACAATTATTGTGCATCTTTCCACATGGTTAACAGAGAGTCAATTTACTTAACGGCACTGCAGGTAACAATGCAGTTAACTCCACTTCTTGAGGTGGTGTTAACTACATTGTGTTATCTGCGCCTTAAAAGTTAGCATGCAGTAACTACCATAAGTTAACTCTAAGGTTCATTCCCTGCCTCCCTCCACATTTTTTTTACATTTGTACCCATGCTTTCCCACTCATGGCAGGCTCAATGCGGCTTGCATGGGGCAATGGAGGGTTAAGTGACTTGCCCAGAGTCACAAGGAGCTGCCTGTGCTTGACGTGGGAATCAAACTCAGTTCCTCAGGACCAAAGTCCACCACCCTAACCACTAGGCCACTCCTCCCTACATTAGGTAGTTATTATGGTACCATTTTGTTAGCACACACCTTGTTGTTAATGAAGAGCAGGGGTTATCAACTCAGCCTTCAGGACACAGCCAGCCAGTCTGACTTTCAAGATTTTCACAATGAGTATGCATGAAATAAATGTGCATGTATTGCCTTCATTGTACACAAATCTGACCCATGCAGTGGAGAAGGTACATGCAAGTTTGTCTCATGAGTATTCACTGTGGATATCCTGAAAACCTGAACAGCTGGGGGTTCTCCTGACGGGTTTGGAACCCACCGGTGTATGGTAATCCTAATGTTAAGCTGCTAATGCAGCTTAGTAAACAGGATCCTAAAACAAAACACATACCAAAAGTGAATTTTGTTGGAATGATTTTATTTTGTTTTCAAATGAAAGACGGCTGCTTTTTAATTTTTTTCATTTTTGATTCAACCCAAAAGCACCGCAGGCAGTGGAATGGGGTGGGGTGGGCCACAGCCCCACAAATATTTTGCCCAACACATCATCAGCAACTGCAAAGCTTGGGAGTGGGGCTAAAGATTGATTTATTTGGCCCTTCCAGCGCCCTGGAATACACACCTGGAATCCTCACTCCACACTGACCTTATATCAGATGTTTGCAGCCTCTGAATTTTTGCATATCAGAGCATCTTTTACTTATATCTCCCGGTTCATTGACATATGCCCCCGATATTCAAAACTATTTAACCACCCAAGAACAGCTCCTGGCTGATGAAATATCTTTTAAGCGCTTAACTGTTGATATTCAGCAGAAGACAACCGGGTATATCGCGCTTAAATAGCAGGCCTATTTCTGACTGCTACAAAGTTAACTGGTTAGCGCTGAATATCGGCATAGCGAATTAACTTTTTAAGCAGCAAGAATAAACCCAGATATTCAATTTTGGTCACCAGAAACAGACCGGCATAAAATATCTGGGTTAAACGCCGATGGTGGACAGCAAACGTGCAGCTTGCTGCCAGCTGATTATCGGGCCCGCGGTTTAGAAGGCACGACATTTCTTTAATGGGGTTTCATTATCCTCCTTTGGAGACTGTGGCAGCTCTGCCAGGGAGTGAGTCAGCAGCGAGCCTCTCTAAAATGATTAATCTCCTCTCTGCGGGTTCTTTCTTGTATGTTTGCTGAGGAAAGACCAAGAATGCTAAACATCTGAGATGCAGTCTCTGGAAATGTGCTGCCTAATCCCAAGTTGCTTAATATGTTTCCTACATTTGTTCAGAAATTACAAAGCAAGGATCAGATTGAGCAGGGACTGTCTTTTTGTGTATGGTGTACAGTGCTGCGTATGCCTTGTAGCGCTATAGAAATGATAAATAGTAGTAGTAGTAGTAGTAAATGGCACCCAAATTTGGGCACCGGAAAAAATTGGCACCCAGCGCTGTTCTATAAGTGTGCTTCAGGTTGAGTGCCCTTTATAGAATAATGCATAGCGCTGATCCCCACACCCAAACTTGGCCACCAGGACTTACGCCTGCTTTAACCCAGTGTAAATCCTGGTGCCCAATTTGGGCATGCATCCGCGATATTCTATAACACTGCGCACAAATTTCTGGAACATCTCTGACCCGCCCATACCTCTCCCAAGGCCACGCCTCCTTTTAAGTTTTACGCCATGGGCTCTGGGCACGCAGGTTTATAAAATAGCGCACAGCAAGACACATGGACAAATCCAAATTGGTGCCAATTAACATCAATAATTGATAACATCTCAGAAGCTTGCCCAAATTTGAGCATTCTTTATTGAATCCGGGGCAAATGCATAGCAAAAGCACACCACCCATAATATTACTCTATGTTGCTATATCATTGGGCCTTGGCGGGGGTGTAATTTGCCCGTGAAAAACATATTCTGAATAAGATGAAGTTGTTTCCAATCAAGCAAGCAAGTTCTCACCATCAGATTAATGATTAAACAGCTTTCTTCCTTTGAATTTCAGCATGTTGAGGAAAATAAATTGCAGTTTCTGGGTTATCAAACTATATTTAATGGCAGTTGGATACTCTTGAGCTATGCAGAACCATTCACAGATCTGACCTAACCTGTCAAAATAATTCTCACAAGCAGCAGTTTAGCTAGCAGTGCCCTTGGACCCTACATTTTTTTAAGACTGAATTGCCAAAATACTGCAGAGTCCAGGTTTTGAAAGATGATCACTTTTGTTCTGAGGGACACTGAACCTTGTCTCCATAAAACCCATGAACAAAAAGCTTGGAGGGAGGTAGAGAAAACACCACAGGATAAATGGCTGCTCAAGTAGATTGTACTCAGTGATCTGAAATATGTATTATTCTCACTGAACTTCTAATATGCCTAATCCACCATAACATATGTGACTTAAACTCATATAGACAAGCACATGAATCACTTTTATTGGCTAAGGATCACTAGAGAACCTTTGTTTACATATGTAACTAATTATACTTCAAAGCATCTTAATTACAGCCTGGACAGCAGAGTGGTGGCACAGCTCTTACTCTCTGGACTTACAACCAGTCCATCTTGGGCTGGAATCTTACAACAATCTGACAATCTAATCAATTACATTCTCTTTCACATTCTGCCCAGCAGACCTTGTTTTCTACTCACAGCTTCAGAAAAGGATAGTTTTAATAATTGTTCTTGTAGTTTCATATTTTACTGAATATCCCTGGTGCAACTTGGATGGGGTTTATGTTTGAAAGAACATGGGGCTCCTTTTCAAAACAGAGAAACATCCTAAAAATGACACAAAACGGCAGATGAACATTTGCTCGCAAAAACATCTAAATCGATATTTTCAAAACTCTTTTTTTGGGACATTTTTTCTATGCAATTCGTCTAAATCTCATGGGGCATGTTGGAGGCGTGTTTTGCACAGGACTAGGACGGGCTTACAATTTGGATGTTTTCCTTGGATAATGGACCACTGTAAAAATGTCCAGGGCAAAAAGTAGAACATTTTTAGCTAGACCTGTTTCAATAATAACTAAGGGGCCCTTTTACAAAGGTGCAGGAGGCCTAACCCGCGGGTAGTGCGTGCCCAATTGGCACTACCGCCGGGGTAGTGCATGTGCCCAGCGGTAATGCTGAGTTTGGCGTGCGCTGAATCCTGCGGTAGAAAATAATTTTCTACTTTCTACTGCGGGAGGTGTTCCCAGCTGTAACCAGCAGCACGCCATGTTGGCACGAGCTACATGGTTACCACATGGGTAGCGCATGAGCCCTTACTGCTAGGTCAGTGGGTGGTGGTAAGGGCTCAGGACGTCCATAGGTGCATGCTAGTTTTAATATTAGCGCAGGCCCATTTCCCAGTCTATTAAAAAATAGCCTTTTTCCCACCGGTGGTAGAAAATGGCCCAGCACGCACCTAAAAGCTACTACTGAAAAAGGTGTGAGCAAAATCCAAATAAATAATAACAGACACGCCCTCAATACCTCGGGACCCTTTTTACCGTGGCTTTGTAAAAGGATCCCTAAGTGCCTAAAAGGTGCCCAAACTGACCAGATGACCACTGGAGGGATAAAGGCATGATCCCCCTCCCTTATCAATTCCCCGGTGGCTACTGACCCCCTCCCATCTCCCCTAAGAGGTGAAAGTAACAGTCCATACCAGGCTCTATGACAGCTGCAGATATAATGGTCATTCCTCTTAGAGCGGCAAGCACGTCCCTGCAATAGCCTAGTGCAATGGACTATAGAGAAGGGGACCTAGGCCCACATCCCACTCTGTGTGAGCGCCCCCAAAAGCAGCAAAATACCTAAAGAACCCACATATAGGTGACATCTGCAGGGATAAGAACTATTGTAGGGGTGAACAGTAGGGTACAGTACATTTTTTTGCTTTTCCTGGAGGGCTCACTACACAACATAAGGGGGTTATGATATGATGTGTACCTTGGACCTTTTAAGTGAAGTACACTGCAGTGCCCCCCAGGGGCGTATCTGCGTGGGGCCACAGGGGCCTGGGCCCCCGCAGATTTCGCCCTGGACCCCCCTACTGCCGCCAACCCTCCCCCGCCGTTGCCGTGGGTACCTCTGCTGGCGGGGGACCCAACCCCCACCAGCCGAGGTCCGCTTCCTCCTGCCGCTTATAAGTTCTTCTTCATCCTAGGCTCCGTCACTCCGTGCTGTTCAAAGAAGCTGGCGCTGCTACCTCAATCCACTTTCAGAGTCTGACGTCGCTGCAAGTTGCACGGCGGCATGGGGGGTCAGCAATGGTGGCCTGGGGGGGCGGAAATGGTGGTGGCGGCGGCGGGGGGTCTATAATGTGCCCCCTCACTCTGGCTCCGGCCCCCGCTACCGCCGACTTTCAGATACGCCCCTGGTGCCTCCTAGGCAGCCCTACTGTTCTACTGGGACGTCTGTGTGGCCAGTTTAGTAAGACTACTAGCCCCCTGACATCCCAATGGCTTGTTTTTGTGTGTTTTTCTCCTTTTGTTTGAAAATGGCCCTTAAAGACGCACCAAGCGCAACAACGTCTAAAAATAGGGTGATTTTCAAACCAAGAAGATAGATGATTTACTGGTTCGAAAATGACCATATTTGGCACTGGCTTTTTGGACGTTTTTTTGTAAAATGTCCAAAATTGGATTTGATCATCATACTGAAAATGCCCCTCTTTGTATCCTACTGACTACTGAAAGGTGAAAGATGTTTGGTTGCAAATCTGAAAATCGTACAGGAAAAGTTGCTTAACATTATGATGATGATTGTCAGTATTAACAACTGTCCTAAACCCGATGGTTTCAAACAAATTGCCTTCAGGCATGAGACCCTATGTGAGAACTAACTGGGTACTTGAAGCAATGGGAGAAAAATAATCCTCAGTAGCACAACCAGAATTTGGCACTATATCTCATGATTCCCAGTCTTGTTCTAACCACTAGGTTACCTCCGGTCTCCATAAACACCTGAACATTTACAAACATTTACAAACACATGAAATAAAGGAGCAACGGAAAAATAATACTAAATAATTATTTCTGAATGTAGCGTACAAAAAAAGTATATACCCAAGCAGCAGAAGCGGAGCCAGGTTGACGGCGCGGGGGGAGCGAAAGCGGTACGAGTGGACTTCTGCCGGCGCACATTTTCAATGCAACACGATGAGAAAAAAATAGGCGACAGTGCCAGCAGAACTCCATTTGGGGGAGCGGCCGCTCCCCTGGCGCCCCACCTAGCTACGCCACTGCCAAGCAGCAAAAAAATTCATCCGATTGACTTATCTATTTAAATATTGTATTTGTTTTACCACTGGATTGGTGTTCGCCTTTTCAGTCTATTGTAAGCCACTTTGAGCCTGCATCCTGTGAGAAAAGGTGGGGTATAAATGCGATAAATACATAATAAAATAAATAAATAACTGCCTTGATGTGGAGTGATTTTCTCTCAGAAATACAGTTTAAAATCTACCACCAGAAAAATACTGCAGAAATCTTCAGGCCAATATTGAGTGGCAGTGAGCATTAGTTTTTAAATGGCAGCTTGATGCTGAATATATGGACAAAGTAAATGCCACCATAAATTTTCTCCCGGATTCATCTGCACAGATTCTACAACAATGAATGTAACTTAACAAGCAAATGAGTGCTGATAACAGCACTTAACAAGCAATAATGAGAACTAATTGGCACTAATTAGAATTTAGCTGCACAAGTCGCTACGCGTATTCTTTAATGATGTGTGCCAAACTTCTAACGTGCACAGGCAAAACTGGGTGTGGTTACAGACATTCCAACATTTATAAGCCCAGCTATAGAATATGGCCCAGTGCATCTAAATTTACGTGCTGGGATTTACGCCATATTTTTGTTGGTGTAAATGGATGCACCTAGATTTAGGCGCTGAAATATCAACTAAGCGTATTCAATAATCGTCACCTAAATCTAGGCACCAATTATAGAATACACTTGGCACTGATTTCAGCCCCGATTTCGTAGGTGCCATATATAGAATCTCCCCCTATATGTATAGCAGTGATATTAAGATGCTTTACTTAGAGCTAAACAGTTTAAGTTAGCAGAATATTTTTTTTTTTATTGCCACTGTCAGAATAGCTCAGCAAAATGTCCTCGCTCTACCCTGGTACTATTCAGACAGAGCTGGAGCAGTCAAGAGAGGATTTTCTGCAGCACTATCCAGATAGTGCCACTAAAAATTCACAGATTAGGCAGTTATACATTTAGCAGCTGCTACTTATGAAGGGAGGGATTTTTTAATTAAAAATGTAAAGGTTGTAAGCCACGTGATGCCTATACGCAGGCTTACTCGAGGTATATCAAAACTGCTTAAATAAATAAAAATATGGACTACTATTAAGATGTGTTGTTTTACCATTAACTCATTCTGTTTTAGCATAGATCCTGTTTTATACAATGAGATCTATCTAGCTACTAATAACTGAGGTTAACAGTACAATAGCACTTCTTAATGGCAGCTCACATTGATTCTCCATAAATCCCTAATAGCACCAGTTACACACATAGTTTAATTGTTAAATTAGCTGCTAATTGGCATTAACAACTATTTGGCTATAATTGTTGCTAACTGACATTAATTTGCAGTTGCATGCGAAACTGCTCTTAGTCGTTATTCTACAAATTGAGCGTGTAAAATCCATAGTGCATAACTGCAAGGGTGCAGGTCACGGGCATGTCTACCACTTATGCACACAGGTTATAAACTACTATCAGTTACACGCCTGACAGTAGTCAGTTGCGAGCATTTACACCAGCCATTCAGCTTGCATAAGTGCCCATGCTAATATTAGGCATGTAACTGCGGACTTACACTAGTATCCCAGAAAGGCAATTATATGTGTAATTGCTGATACAGAATTCACAATTACCACACATCATCCCAGTGCCTAGCTTTAGGTGACCTCTAGAGCATTGCCCTCTAAATGTTTAAGCCCCTTTATATATCTGGCTTCTTGTTCTCTTACTCACTCTGCTAGAAAAATTAAGAAAAATAGCATATGAGGATTCCAATAAAAAATATTGCAGATAACATTCCTACCCCCCCCCCCCCCAAACCTTTACTCAATACTTGTCTGTATCAAGGGAGTGCAGTAGAAGCCTAATGATCAGAGCCAGTGTTCATGCTCCACTGTTGCTCCCTGTGATCCTGGGAGAGTTACTTAACTCTCCATTCTCCTCTGGGGACAGGGAAAAAGTACCTGAATGCAACTCACCTTGAGGTACAAATGAAAAATGCATGCACGACATCCAAATCCTCTTCGCCTTACTTCCCATCTCCCTACCCCAGTTTTTCAATTACAGACCTAAGCATCCCCAATTCTCCACAGCAACTCACTGATCATGTTACAGCCAGGTTAAAGAACATAAGTGGGATGAATTTTCTTGCCTTCTATCTCTTAGTCAACACGCAAAGATGATTACTATCCACATACTGTAAAATTAATGAGTGGACCTATAACAAATGAATACACCTTGTGAATGTTAGCAATTGATCACATTGGAAATTTCAGGGTGACATCATGATCCTCAAAATGGCCACACAATGGCAATGAATATTGGTTATTTTTCATCTTTATATCTACAACTTACAAAGGATGTCATTGATTCCTGTGAGAGGGTTTATAGAGCACTGCCCCTCACCCTTAAAAATAGTCCCTCAGATAGCCTGAGCCACCTTGAGGTCACTGGTCCCGCCCCAGGAGGAAGTGAGTTGGGATGGATGGAGTCAGAACCAGGAAGTATAAAAGGTGGGGCCAGACTGAGGATAAGGAGTCCCAGGGAAGGAAGAACAGGAGCCCCAGCATATGCCATTTCAGCTTATGTCTAATGATTGTGACCTGGCTCAGGTAAGCCACTTTTGTTTCCTGATTTGAGACTAGCAAGATTTGCTCTGAGGTCTGACTGGAGCCAGACCTTGAACTCAGATAGAACCAAGAAGAACTTACAGGCTATGTTTGTGGCATGACAGCCCCACCAGCCACAGACTGTGTTTTGGGCCTACCAGCCAGAGGCCCGCTTAAGACTGTAACTACTGAACTAAGAGGCATTTTAATTTGTGTTCCTAGCCCTGTGATGTAACAGGCCTCAGGATTCAGTTAATAAAACACTTATTTTTCAGTTATAAACCTTTGTCCAGCTACATTATTAAGCAGGCCCATCCTCAGCCTTCGCTCAGGGTATCACAATTCCCAAAAAATAAGCAATAGTTATTGTGTTCAACTTGTCTTATTACAATTTAATCTTAGTCCTCAAACATAAAATTATCATGCATTGGTTCTATATTGTAAGAGACTGGAGCCAAGTACATGACTACACAAAGATAAGCAAAAAACAGAAAAATTAAATATCACTAAATAACTCCACTGGGCATCTTTTTGTTTTTATTATGCAGTAATTCTATTCCTGAGGCATGTGCTATTCCACTGGGATATCTGCTTATTTAACAGAATTATTAGCTAACTGAAATTCAAACCCTACCTCTGCCTGTCAATTCCAAAGGGACATTTCAATTGTCTGACAGAAAAATTCGAACCGGAAAGTCCACACATATAAGCTGTGTCAACGTATGAGCAGGAAAGCTAATTAGGTGTCAGCCATTTTTGTGGTTTTTTTTTTTCTTTTTAAAGCTTGACACTGCATTTGCTATAAGAAATAGTGATAAAAAGCTATTTGAGATTCACAACAAAATTGTTTTGAGAGTCGATCTTTGATTTTCTATGATATTAAATACAGATTATACCACAATGAGATAAATATAGCTTAAATATGTCAAAAAATTAATAATAAAAGCTCAAGTATTTATTTATATAATAGAGTGATAATAATCAAATGTGCATTGAGCTCCAAACATAGTAGTTTCAGTATCAGATTTTATCTATATATTTTATTTGCAATTTATACAGACTTGTTCCACTTTCACCAAGGTTATCCAATGCAATTAACAATACAATTATAAAATACATAAAGCTAAAAATATATAACAAAAATAAATCATAAAACCTAATCACATGAAAAACATTAAAACTTATATCCTTCAATCAATAAAGGGAAAGGGAAATGGGACTTGATATACTGCCTTTCTGTGGTATTTTGCAACTACATTCAAAGCAGTTTACATATATACAGGTACTTATTTTGTACCTGGGGCAATGGAGGGTTAAGTGACTTGCCTACAGTCACAAGGAGCTGCAGTGGGAATCGAACCCAGTTCCCCAGCATCAAAGTCCGCTGCACTAACCACTAGACTACTCCTCCTAAACTTAATCCACCATTCCAACAGTGCTCCCTAGTTTCCCACCCCAGCCTGTCCTCACTTACTCAAGGAAACAAATAATCTTTCCTAGGGGTGGACTGACCATTTGGCAACCAGGCAGTGCCCAAGGGCCCAGAGGCTCTAGGGGACGAAGAGGTTCTGCCCGGATACCAGTCGCTCTCCCCACTCCCACCCAATACCCTCCTGCCGCGGCCACCACTGCTGCTGCTGTTTCAGCAGTGGCGGCAAAAAATGAAAAAAAGATTGCAGGGCCGCACTGCTGCTGCTCACGGCTGCCTTCCTCTGACATAATTTCATGTTCCAGGGCAGAGCCAGTCAGCTACGAGTGGGAACAGTGCAACCCTGTGATCTTTTTCACTGTTTCTGCCGCCACTGCTGAAACAGCTGCTGCAGCAGCAGAGGGGTACTGGGTGGGTGTGGGGAGAGCCTGGTGTGCCAGTGGAAGTGGGGGTGTCCGGTGGGGGGGGGAGCTAAAAATAAGACAGACTGAGAGACTGGATGGAGGTGGAGAAGGACAAACGCTGGATGGAGAATGGAGTGGGGAGGGAGAACTGATGCTGGATGGAAGGGAGGAGAGAGGGGACAGATGTCAGATGGAAAAAGGGAGAGGAGGAACATATGTCAGATGGAAATGGGGAGAGGAGGGACAGACACTGGATGAGGGGGACATAGAGGATAGATGTTGGATGGAAGGGGGAGGAAGGATGCAGATGTTGAATGGAACTGGGGAGAGGGAGGGGCCTGAGTGGATGGAGGAGGGAGAAAAAGAGAAGAGACTGGATGGAAGTGAGGAGAGAGAAGGGTCAGATGCTGGATGGTAAGAGGAAGAGAGACAGGGGGAGATGCTGGATGGAAAAGAGGGAGGGGGGAGATGCTAAATGGAAAAGGGGGAGAGAGGGAGCAGATGCTGGACAGAAAGGGGAGAGAGAGGGAGCAGATGCTGGATGGAAAGGGGGGGAGAGAGAGGGGCAGACGCTGGCGAGAGTTAAGAAGAAATCGAGGAAAGAAGAAACAAGAGACTGGGACCAACACAGTTAGAAAAAGTAAACAGCCAGATAACAAAGGTAGGAAAAATGAATTTTATTTTTAGTTTAGGATAAAGTAGTTTAGTAGCTGTATAGTGAATGATACATACCTGTAGCAGGTGTTCTCCGAGGACAGCAGGCTGATTGTTCTCACGACTGGGTGACGTCCGCGGCAGCCCCCACCAACCGGAAAAAAGCTTCGCGGGACGGTCGGCACGCAGGGCACGCCCACCGCGCATGCGCGGCCGTCTTCCCGCCCATGCGCGACCGCTCCCGCCAGTTGAGTGACTAGCAATAAAATATGAAACACAACTCCAAAAGGGAGGAGGGAGGGTAGGTGAGAACAATCAGCCTGCTGTCCTCGGAGAACACCTGCTACAGGTATGTATCATTCACTTTCTCCGAGGACAAGCAGGCTGCTTGTTCTCACGACTGGGGTATCCCTAGTTCTCAGGCTCACTCAAAACAAGAACCCAGGTCAATTGAACCTCGCAACGGCGAGGGTATAACAGAAAATTGACCTACGAAGAACAACTAACTGAGAGTGCAGCCTGACCAGAATAAATTTGGGTCCTGGAGGGTGGAGTTGGATTTACACCCCAAACAGATTCTGCAGCACCGACTGCCCGAACCGACTGTCGCGTCGGGTATCCTGCTGGAGGCAGTAATGTGATGTGAATGTGTGGACAGATGACCACGTCGCAGCCTTGCAAATCTCTTCAATAGTGGCTGACTTCAAGTGGGCCACCGACGCTGCCATGGCTCTAACACTATGAGCCGTGACATGACCCTCAAGAGCCAGCCCAGCCTGGGCGTAAGTGAAGGAAATGCAATCTGCTAGCCAATTGGAGATGGTGCGTTTCCCAACAGCGACCCCTAGCCTGTTAGGGTCGAAAGAAACAAACAATTGGGCGGACTGTCTGTGGGGCTGTGTCCGCTCCAAGTAGAAGGCCAATGCTCTCTTGCAGTCCAATGTGTGCAACTGACGTTCAGCAGAGCGGGTATGCGGCCTGGGGAAGAATGTTGGCAAGGCAATTGACTGGTTAAGATGGAACTCCGACACCACCTTCGGCAGGAACTTTGGGTGGGTGCGGAGCACTACTCTGTTGTGATGAAATTTGGTATACGGAGCATGAGCTACCAGGGCTTGAAGCTCACTCACCCTACGAGCTGAAGTAACTGCCACCAAGAAAATGACCTTCCAGGTCAAGTACTTCAGATGGCAGGAATTCAGTGGCTCAAAAGGAGGTTTCATCAGCTGGGTGAGGACGACGTTGAGATCCCATGACACTGTAGGAGGCTTGATAGGGGGCTTTGACAAAAGCAAGCCTCGCATGAATCGAACGACTAAAGGCTCTCCAGAGATGGCTTTACCTTCCACACGATAATGGTAAGCACTAATCGCACTAAGGTGATTCCTTACTGAGTTGGTCTTGAGGCCAGACTCTGATAAGTGCAGAAGGTATTCAAGCAGGTTCTGTGCAGGGCAAGAACGAGGTTCTAGGGCCTTGCTCTCACACCAAACGACAAACCTCCTCCACTTGAAAAAGTAACTCTTTTTAGTGGAATCCTTCCTAGAGGCAAGCAAGACCCGGGAGACACCCTCAGACAGACCCAACGCAGCGAAGTCTACGCCCTCAACATCCAGGCCGTGAGAGCCAGGGATTGAAGGTTGGGGTGCAGCAACGCTCCGTCGTTCTGCGAAATGAGAGTCGGAAAACACTCCAATCTCCATGGTTCTTCTGAGGACAACTCCAGAAGAAGAGGGAACCAGATCTGACGGGGCCAAAAGGGCGCTATCAGAATCATGGTGCCGCGGTCTTGCTTGAGCTTCAGTAAGGTCTTCCCCACCAAAGGTATGGGAGGATAAGCATACAGGAGGCCGGTACCCCAATGAAGGAGAAAGGCATCTGACGCTAGCCTGCCGTGTGTCTGAAGTCTGGAACAGAACAGAGGCAGCTTGTGGTTGGTCTGAGAGGCGAAAAGATCCACCGAGGGGGTGCCCTACTCTCGGAAGATCTTGCGTACCACTCTGGAATGGAGCGACCACTCGTGCGGTTGCATGACTCTGCTCAGTCTGTCGGCCAGACTGTTGTTTACGCCTGCCAGGTACGTGGCTTGGAGGAGCATGCCAAACCGGCACGCCCAACGCCACATCCCGACGGCTTCCTGACACAGGGGGCGAGATCCGGTGCCCCCCTGCTTGTTGACGTAATACATTGCAACCTGATTGTCTGTCCAAATTTGGATAATTTGGTAGGACAGCCGATCTCTGAAAGCCTTCAGTGCGTTCCAGATCGCTCAGAGCTCCAGGAGGTTGATCTGCAGATCCTTTTCCTGGAGGGACCACAGACCCTGGGTGTGAAGCCCATCGACATGAGCTCCCCACCCCAGGCGAGATGCATCCATCGTCAGCACTTTCGTGGGCTGCGGAATTTGGAATGGACGTCCCAGGGTCAAATTGGTCCGGATGGTCCACCAGAGCAGTGAAGTGCGGCAACTGGTGGAGAGGCGGATGACATCTTCTAGATTCCCGGTGGCTTGGAACCACTGGGAAGCTAGGGTCCATTGAGCAGATCTCATATGAAGACGAGCCATGGGAGTCACATGAACTGTGGAGGCCATATGACCCAGAAGTCTCAACATCTGCCGAGCTGTGACCTGCTGAGACGCTCTGGTCTGCGAAGCGAGGGACAGGAGGTTGTTGGCCCTCGCTTCGGGAAGGAAGGCCTGAGCCGTCTGGGTATTCAGCAGAGCTCCTATGAATTCCAGAGACTGGGTGGACTGGAGATGGGACTTTGGGTAATTTATCACAAACCCCAGCAGCTCCAGGAGTTGAATAGTGCACTGCATGGACCGGAGGGCTCCTGCCTCCGAGGTGTTCTTGACCAGCCAATCGTCGAGATATGGGAACACGTGCACTCCCAGCCTGCGTAGGTACGCCGCCACCACCACGAGGCACTTTGTAAACACTCGTGGGGCGGAGGCGAGCCCAAAGGGCAGCACACAGTACTGAAAGTGTCGTGCGCCCAGGCGGAATCTGAGATACTGTCTGTGGGCTGGCAGTATCGGGATGTGAGTATATGCATCCTTTAAATCCAGGGAACATAGCCAATCGTTTTTCTGAATCATTGGCAGAAGGGTACCCAAGGAAAGCATCCTGAACTTTTCTTTGACCAGGAATTTGTTCAGGCCTCTCAGGTCTAGGATGGGACGCATCCCCCCTGTTTTCTTTTCCACAAGGAAGTACCTGGAATAGAATCCCTGCCCTTCCTGCCCGGGTGGTACGGGCTCGACCGCATTGGCGCTGAGAAGGGCGGAGAGTTCCTCTGCAAGTACCTGCTTGTGATGGGAGCTGAAGGATTGAGCTCCCGGAGGACAATTTGGAGGCAGGGAGGTCAAATTCAGGGCTTATCCGCACCGCACTATTTGGAGAACCCACTGGTCGGAGGTTATGAGAGGCCACCTTTGGTGAAAATATTTTAACCTCCCCCCGACCGGCAGATCGTCCAGTACGGACACTTTGAGGGCGGCTATGTTCCCGTGGATCCAGTCAAAAGCCCGTCCCTGGCTTTTGCTGTGGAGGCGCAGGGGGCTGCTTAGGCGCACGCTGTTGACGGGAACGAGCGCGCTGGGGCTGTCCCTGTGCCTGACGAGGCCTTCGGGCCGGCTGGTTGTACCTACGCTTTGCAAAAGAATAGGGTGCAGCCTGCCGGGCCCGGGAAAAACGTCCACCTGCTGAGGTGGATGCTGAAGGCGCCCGGTGGGAGAGCTTGTCGAGAGCGGTTTCCCGCTGATGCAGTTGGTCCACCATCTGCTCGACCTTCTCACCAAAAATGTTATCCCCCCGGCAAGGGACGTCGGCCAGTCTCTGCTGGGTGCGGTTGTCCAGGTCAGAGGCACGCAGCCATGAGAGCCTGCGCATCACTATACCTTGGGCCGCAGCACGAGATGCCACGTCACAGGTGTCATAGATACCCCTGGACAGGAACTTTCTGCACGCCTTCAGCTGCCTGACCACCTCCTGATAAGGCCTGGACTGCTCCGGCGGGAGCTTCTCGACCAGGTCCGCCAGTTGTTGCACATAGGTCCGCATGTGGATGCTCATATAGAGCAGGTATGATTGGATGCGGGTCACGAGCATGGAGGATTGGTAGGCCTTCCTCCCAAACGAGTCCAGAGTGCGAGACTCCCGCCCCGGGGCGCCGAGGCGGTATCCCTCGAACTCCGTGCCCTCTTGAGAGCAGAATCCACGACCGCTGAGTCATGGGGCAATTGTGGCCGCATTAGCTCTGGGTCAGAGTGGATCCTGTACTGGGACTCTGCTTTCTTGGGAATGGTGGGGTTAGTTAATGGTCGCACCCAGTTCCGAAGCAGCGTCTCCTTTAGGACATTGTGCAGCGGCACCGTGGAGGACTCTCTAGGTGGTGATGGATAGTCGAGGACCTCGAGCATCTCGGCCCTCGGCTCTTCCACAGAGACCACGGGGAAGGGAATGCTAATAGACATATCCCGCACAAAGGAGGCAAAGGAGAGACTCTCGGGAGGTGAGAGTTTCCTCTCCGGTGAAGGCGTGGGGTCCGAGGGAAGGCCCGTAGACTCCTCAGAGGAGAAATATCTAGGGTCCTCCTCTTCCCCCCACGAGTCCTCATCCTCGGTGTCGGACATAAGCTCATGTAGCTGAGTCCTGAACCGGGCCCGGCTCGACGTCGAGGCACCAGGGTCTCGGTGTCGTCGAGCGGTGGACTCCCGCGCCGGCGGGGACGGAGCTCCCTCCATCAACGTCGACGGGGACTCCACCTGCGTGGCGGTCGAGACCGGCACCGCAAGCGGCGGCGGTGTCGACGGCCCCGGCGCCGGGCTAGAGCTCGCCGGCGCCACAGTCATCGGCGCCGAGGGCGCAAGCACCCCCGGCACCGGCACAGCCTGGCGCATCAGCCCTTCCAGGATCCCCGGAAGGATGGCTCTGAGGCACTCGTCCAGGCCCGCTGCCGGGAAAGGCGGTGGGGCCGGTAGGGGTGTCGGCGCCAGAAGCTGCTGGGGGCCAGGAGACGGCACCGAGGTGCCGGAACCCCGACGCGTCGGTACCTCCACAACCGACGGAGACCTCTCCTCTCGACGATGACGCTTCGGCGTCGCCTCCTCTCCGATATCCGGATGCACCGAGGGCGACCGGTGACGACGCTTCTTATCTTTCTTACGATGCCCGTCACCGGCGCCGGAGGGCATGGAGGAGGAGGAGGTCGATCCCCCTCGGTCTCGAGGTACCGGGTCAGACAGGGTTCGGTCCCGTGGCCCACGAGCTGAGGGAGTGACCGGGGCCGACTGCCCACGCGGCCTCTCACCCCCACTCTCACCGGAGGACCGGCGGGCCGACGGGACCTGTTCTCCTGGGGTCGCTGCCATCGGTGCCGATGTCTCGGGCATCGATACCGGTACCGAAGGACCGGGCGTCGATACCGATGCCTTCGAGGTCGACGTCGAGGGGCCGGCGCAAGTTCCAAAAAGACGGTCCCGCAGAACTTGCCTCGCAACCTGAGTCCGTTTCCGGAGACCGAGACACAGAGAACACGACTTGATATTGTGCTCCGGCCCGAGGCACTGGAGGCACCAAGCGTGGGTGTCGGTCTGCGAGATCGGCCGGCCGCAGCGACCACACTTTTTAAATCCACTCGGGACCTTCGAGGACATCGACGGAAAAATCGCGTCGGCGAAGTCAAAGTCGTCAATGGTGGCTGAAATCACACCACGAAAAGGAAAACGACCGTGCGGCCACTAGGCCGCAACGCGGCGTCCCCGCTGGAAGCGAGGGAAAAAGGGAACGCGTGCTCCACACGCGCAGGGTTTCTTTTTTTTTTTTTTTTTCAAAAAGAAACCGGACGGTAACTAGACCTAAATAAACAAAGAAAAAAACACGATCGGCGTAAACGCGATCGAAAATCCGGGCTGAATCAGAGAGAGCGGCGAGGCACGACTCTCTCCAGACGCGGAAAAAAAGGAACTGGCGGGAGCGGTCGCGCACGGGCGGGAAGACGGCCGCGCATGCGCGGTGGGCGTGCCCTGCGTGCCGACCGTCCCGCGAAGCTTTTTTCCGGTTGGTGGGGGCTGTCGCGGACGTCACCCAGTCGTGAGAACAAGCAGCCTGCTTGTCCTCGGAGAATAATAAATATACAAAAATAGAAATAAGGTGATATCTTTATTTAACTAATTTTAATACATTTTTTACTAATGTTTGGAGACCCAACCCTCCTTTTTCATGTCAGAATAGAATACTTTAACAGCAGTATACTGTCCTGACCTGAGGAAAGCTAATTGAAAAATGTATTTAGTCCAATAAAATATCATCATCATATTTTCCATTTTTTGTTTTATTTGTATTTGCTAACCTACAGTATAGTGATTGCAATATGTTGTTTTTTGAAATTTTCATCTGCGGGCGGGGAAATAGCGGTAGCGCAGCAGGCAGGAAAGAACAAGCTCACCCCCACAGAGGCTACTAGACCACCAGGGCCCATCTGGTAGGACCGGGATGGTGTGGGTATCGGCTGCAGCGGCCGGGAAAGGGGGCCCAGACCACTCTCAGTCCGCCCCTGATCTTTCCTTTCAAAAGAACCTGAAAATGAATTCCCTTCTCACCTTCCATCTTGAGGGACCCACCACTGAAAACATTTGGAAATACTATCAGACCTTACATAACTCTTTAAAGGTAGGGACTGAAAGAAGCTCCATCTGTCTCAGGGGCTGGGTGGGACTGGGTGGGCCTGGCTCAGGCCCACCCATTCTTGGCTCAAGCTCACTCAGTCTCAGTCTGATTGCATCAGGTGCCTGTTTTCTTAGGTGCCAGTTACTTTGCTGTACAGCCGCAGTATTTGGAGTCGCATTAGCTCAGCCATGTGCAATAGGAAGTGCCTCTTGTGAGCCAATTGCAGCGCCAGTGTTTTTTTTTTTTTTTTTTTAAACCAGCATGTTAGCCTCCAGAAAGCAAGCAGTGGCCCTCCTTGCCTGCCTTGTTTGCTGCTGCTGCTCGGAAATCAGAAGTTAGGCCTCGGGGGGGGGGGGGGGGGGGGGTTCTGCTTCAAGCTTTTAATTTACCTCTTCTCTCCCTCTGTTCCTGGCGGCTATTGCTCTCACCTCTGTTCACTGATGCCTGTCCCCACAGCCCCTGCACACCGGTCCAGCATGGCTCGGGTCTCCTGCTACTGCACCAGACACCAGTGGGCCCCCAGGATCCAGAGAAATCTGCAGAAGAGTCGGGGAGTTAGGACTCGGGAGCTCCAGTGGCTGGTGCTGCCTTTAACGTAGCCAGCCGGCCCTCATCCTATGCTGCTGGGGAAATCTAGGCACTCATCCAGCCCCAGACACAAAGAGTCAAGAGCTGCTGCAGCGGCATTGTGAATCAAGCCCACTTCCCCTGCAGCCAACAAGCACTGCTAGGAGCCAGCTTGGGCTTCCTCTCCATGTGTACACACTGATCAGAGCCTCATTAGGGTCAGGAAACTTCTGCAGGAAACTTTCTCTGCAGTGCCCAGGTTTTAAAAAAATTATATTTAATGTTGGTGGGTTTCTGGGTGGGGGTGATCTCTGCAGTGCTCAGGCAAAAAAAAATAAAAAATAAATTTTATTTATTTATTTATTAGGATTTATTTACCACCTTTTTCAAGGAATTCACTCAAGGTGGTGTACAGCAGAATAAGTCAAACATAAACAATAGTCAATTACAGCAGTAATTTATGTTAGGCTTCTGGGTGGGGGGCAAGGTTGATGCAGGGCTAGAGGAAAGGATGGGTGGGTTAGGGAAGGGCAGGGTTGATGCATGGGGGTAAAGAGAGGGATTGGGGGGCAGGTAGAGAAAGGCAGAGCTAATGCTGGGCTAGAGGGAGGGAATGGTAGGACTGATGCCGGGATAGAGGGAGGGGCTGGAGGACGGGGCTGGTGCTGGGCTAGAGGTAGGGGTAGGGGTAGAGATGGGGGGGTAGGGAAGGGCACGGCTGATTCTGGGCTTCGATGGAGGGGGGAGTATGGAAGAGCAGGGCTGAAGCTGGGCTAGAGGGAGGGATGGAGGAGTAGGGAAGGACAGGGCTAATGCCGACCTAGAGAGTGGGATTGAGGGGCAGGGCTGATGCCAGGCTGGAGGGAGGGATTGGGGGGCAGTAGGAAAGGACAGAACTGATGCTGGACTAGAGGGAGGGATAGGGGAGTAGGGAACAGCAGGACAGGCCTAATGGCGGACTAGAGGGAAGGATTGGGGGGCAGGTAGGGAAGGGCAAGGCTGATGCCGGGCTAGAGGGAGAGAAGGGCAGGGCTGATGCCAGGCTTGAGAGGGAGGGTGAAGGGAAGTGCACTCTAAGGCGTTATTTAGTTCTATCCTAGGAAACACTACTCATACCTATATGCATAGTGCCCACCCATATTAGCTCTGGGCCCACCCAATATGTCATGTCAGGCTGCACCACTGATCTGATTACTATGAAGGGAATGGGCTGGTTGCTATCACACCAGATTATCTATCAGATATTCAGGACATTCCCCCTTACCACACCAAAAACTATTGGATCCCATAGTTCTTAATGCCTTCTCTTCTATTTCTTATAGTATATAGTGTAACTATTTCATTTCTTTTTCTTATCATTCTATAACTGGAAACCGGTCTTGGCTTGGTGGTACATAAAAGACTCTCAAACTTAAACTAGTAACTAGTGCAACAAAGAGGAGTGTGGAGAGACTGTCCAGGATATCCAAACATTGATCTAGCTTCCACATTCTGGACACTTGCAATCTATTATGAGCCTCTCAGGGAGGTCACACACAAAAAACTGCTGTAAGCTTAATGAAGAAAGGACTCCTGCTTGAAGTACAATCTGGTAAAAAAAATTCAAAATCTAAAAAAGGATGGAAATATTTGCCCCTACCCCTCCCCAGAACAATTTGGGAGATATGTGGTTCAATACTAATATGTGAATCCATGATAACCATCAAATCTTTCACCACTGAATATGGTAAGTTACTCTCTACACCAGCTCTTAAACTCTACCCAATTTCAACAATTCTGTCTTCCAATGATTTAAAACATTTTATTTTCTTAGAATCAGACTCCTAGAGAGCTGAGAAAATAAACCTGTCCAATCCTTCTCAACAGGGCCGCCAAGAAGGAGGGGGCAAAATTCCCCGGGTCTCCAAGGAGTCTCACCTGCCTGCCTCCACGGCTCTGGGCCCCCTTCATTCAAAGCGGCAGTTGTAGATTGCCTCTCTTCTGGCCTTCCCTCCCTGTGTCCCGCCCTCGTGGAAACCGGAAGTTACATCAGACGAGGGCGGGACACAGGGAGGGAAGGCCAGAAGAAATGCGATCTGCGACTGCCGCTTTGAATGAAGGGGGCCCGGAGCCGTGAAGGCAGGCAGGTGAGACCGCGGACTGCAGTGGTGGGGGGAGCGACGCGGGGGGGGGCGGAGGCAGGGCGGCCTTGCCTCGGGCCCGGCCTAGTCTCTCAGCGGCCCTGCTTCTCAAGTGGTACAATCTGTACAAATGAAACGCTTAACAGTCCATCAATAAATATTTTTTAAAACAAGGGGGAAAAAACCCATGAGGAATAACACACATCACTCATTTAAGCATTGAAAGAGAACCACTAATTCATGTTCTAACAGAAAAGACTTCACCCAATCCAAAATATTTCAGACACAACACACACTTCTTTATAGCAGATTTTATTGACCAACTAAATCAAAAGCTGAATAGAAGTACAAAAATACTAAAAGCACCCAATTCCCCTACCATCTGATCTCAAAATGAGATCAATACGATCTCGGTGCTATGACCAATCTGGAACTGCATCCACAATTCATCAAATTTATTATTCTTTTTGAAAAATGGACTGAGCTGCATTGTAACAGACTTCTCTATCAACTTTGCTATAAAGGATATTGTCAATTACTGAACAGGCCACCAGAGTAAGGCCTTCCTTTTGAAGGCTGGTCAATTGAATTTCCTCAGAATCTGATCCAAGACAACATTGAAAAACACTTTAAATATATAAAGCAGACATGGATCCAAAGCACAACCAATTGTTCTAATTCCACATTGTTAATAGCTCAATGATATGTGGATTTATTGTCTTTCTTTATATTGTTTTCTTAACTGTTATTATTGTATACATTTAGGTCTAGAGTGTTAGGATTTAATGGCTGAACCACAACAGTAAACTGCTTTCACTGGTTTGTACTAGATGGGCATATAGCAAATATTAATAAATAAATACATGGGGGAGGAGGGCTTTCTGAGAGAATTGAACCTCCCACATTACTTGGCCTTTCTGTTCTACTTGGCCCATCCACATGAATCAACCTCTTCACAAATCCAAGATTTTATCCTACAGAAATTGTACATAGCTGTTACAACAAATCATCTTCCTCTTCTCATATCCACACATCATAAACATCCAATTTCTGAACACCGCCACATAGTTTTCAGAATTGTTATCCATCTTATCAATCATAGTCACATAAATAGAATGGTACAAGGTTGCTGCTTCCCTCCAAATCCTCTTATTTTCTGTGCTATGATTTTTTTTTCCTAGACTCCTACCTAACCATTTGTGATTGCCCTAATATTCAGCAAACTATCTAGTCACTTGAGAGGATTTTTTTTTTTTAATTAGAATCCTCCACAGTGCAGAAGTGTAGCCAGGAATTTAACAGGGGGTGCATCTCCTGCACCCCCCCCCCCCCCATCTCCCATGCCCTCCATCCCCCTGCTGGCACCTTAAAGTCGCCTCCACCCCAGTCTTTGCCTAAGCAACAACAATCATAGGCTGCCTGCAGCCTGTACCGGGACTCTCTCTCTGAACCCTCCTGCCCTTCACAAAACAGGAAGCTGTATCAGAAGGGGTGGTGGGATGGTTCAGAGAGAAAGTCCCAGTGCAGGTCACAGGCAGCCTATGAGTGCCGCTGTCACTGCCAGGGTGAACACTGGAGCAATGATGATTTTAAGGCACGGGTGGGGGGCCGGGTCTGACTTGGGGTGCGTATGCAACACACACACCTTGAATAAATATGCCACTGCCAAGGTGCATTTTATCTAAGGTACTCACAGTCCTGTCATACCAATCTTTAACCTAAATTCACACAGTCCTCGAACTCCATAACCTTCTTAGTTAAAACATTGCTTGAAAAAAGATGGCTTCACAGCAAGTTCCAGTGTGGCTTTAACCCAAGTCCCAAGACTGTTGAAACCCGCGGAGTCGGGCGTTTTCAGGGGAAGCCAGTCAGTCAATCGGTCAGAGGTAGTGGCTGAGGAGAGTGAAGTGATACGTGACAAGCGAGAAAAAACTGTACACGTCGAAGAACACGTTTAGAGATAAGTTCATGTTTTGATTTATTTATTTATGGAGTAGCACTATTCACATAGGCAATAGCACATACACAAACAAAGAGAAGCCCGATGAAAGAAGTGCTATACCGGCAAAAAATGTATTGCCTAAAAAAAGTGGTTTTTGCTGAGGGCACTCTTTAATATGAAGTAAAAGAAAGTAATAAAAAAAGAAAAAGAAAAAAGTAAAATAATTAAAAAACATTGAAAAAGGATTAAAAAAGATATCATATATATGAGTTTGTAGTGCTGTTAGCCTTGTTAGTGGAGCAGCATTTTTCATTCTGGGATGTAGTTTCTACACATCATTAGGGGTTTAGAAGTGCCATTTTGAACCTGAAGCCAGATGGGGCAGAAGCACTAGGGATCATTCCTTTTCCATACCTCTAGGTCACAAGGTATTTTTGAGGTTGGTCCAAGGGGGCCTAAGGGGAGTGAGGGGAGTTCAGGGGGACTTCTTCCGCAGGGGAAGAGGGCCAGGATTGTCTTGACTAGGGTCTGGATGGGGTCTTCCAGAGTAGTGGGTTATCTTAACTGGGGTCCTGGGGAAGGACTTTGAGAGGAAAGGGTTGTCTTGGCTGGGGGGAGGGGATCCACACAGCAGTTATCACTACCAGTGTCTTTAAGAATACTATCAGGAAAAGGAATAATGCATCTTGAAAGACTAACTGCAAATTGTGTTATTCATTTACCACAGAAGTCTCTAACCAGTGGTAATAAGTTACTGCAGATTAGTAACTAAGCTTTGAGCATCTTTTACCAAACCACGCTAGCAATTCTAGCGATTCCCGCATGGCAATGCCGATGAAGTCCATTCAAATTGAATGGGCTTTGTCACCATCGCAGTGCTGGGAGTCACTAGCGCAGTTTGGTAAAAGAGGCTCTTAGTGACTAGCTCCCTTAGTGACAGTGGGGTTCAGTTTCGGAAGAGAAAAACGGTCTAAAAAGTGACACAAAGCAGCATATGGATGTTTTTCTCACAAAAACATCCAAATCAGTATATTCAAAACATATTTTTCAGATGTTTTTCTATGCTATTCGTCTGCAGTGCATCCAAATCTCAAGAGGGTGTCTTAAGGGTGAGATTTGGGTGTTCAGAAGACGTAGACCTTTTTCAGCCATAATGGAACAAAACAAAAGTAAAACTAAGATGTTTTGAGCTAGACTTGTTTTCATAACGAATAAGGCACAAAAGGGTACCCTAAATGTCCAGATCACCACTGGAGGGAATCAGGGATGACCCCCCCCCCCCCCACTTATGAAAATATGAATAAAAATATGACTTTTACCAGCCTCTATGACAGCCTCAGATGTTATAGCCAGATCTATTAGAACAGCATGCAGGTCCCTGGAGTAGTGTACTGGTCAGTGCAATGCACTATGGAGTGGGAGACTCGGGTCCCTATCTCCCTCTACCTGTCATACAGTTTCCACCAAAATGTCCAAAGTCAGACTTAGACATCATATCGAAAATGTTCCTCCAAATGTACTTGAGTTTAGAGAGAATCAAGGACTTTACCTATTGGCTGAAAAATTGTGGTGTCAGAGGAGGATAAGATAAGGGGGAAAGAGTTTTAAAATGAGAGGGTAGAAGAGGCAAAGATGGTTGCCAACACAGGCTCCTGCCACCAGTAGAGGTGGTTCTCTGAGCTGATGATCTAAAGCTGCAGAAAGAAACTTTTGCACACGAAAAAATGGTAATTAAAAGTAGAAATGAATAAGGCCTAAAATTATACATTAATTATAATTGTATATGCAACATTGTAATGTAGTATCAAGAGAATGAGATAGGGTATTTTAAAAAGCTACAAAGTTGGAAACAGGCATATGTTTCTCTTCTCTTAAAAAGTAATTACATATAGAGCATATCTTTATTTTTCTCCTAAACTGACCAGAAGAGGGAAGCGTTGCACTGTTTGACTGGATAAAACCCTATTAATCAGCAAAATGTAGTAGAGTGTGTACTACCAGACTCAACTCAGATCTCCCCCATTACTATTACACTTGAAAGAAAATGCTGACTTGCACATATTGTTTCTCTAATTTTAGATGCAGAAAGGATAAAGGCATTGGTGTAATTCTTAGAACAATTTCTAGCTTAAAAATACATAGACATTAGGAATGCAATAACATGTTTTTTACTATACAGTCAGCCATAGAAATCATGTAGATATGACCATAACCTTAACCTTCTTTCCTTTTCTTGTATCATTTATTTTTTTAGGATTTACTACCTTTATGAAGAAATCCACCCAAGGCGGTATATAGCAGGAACAATCTGGACACAGGCAATTCCCAATAGGCAATAAAAATGACAAAGGTGCATGAATATAATCTCAGCTAGTGAAGATGTCACGTTGACATCATACTGCTGCTCCTTGTTCCTATGATATTCAATCAGGAAATCAGAGGAGAAAAGAGGAAAGGAGAAGCAAAAGTATTTCTCGCCTCACTGAGGAAGTATTTCAAGATGTAAAACACTCTGGTCATAGAATACTTGTATTTGAGGTATTCTGAGCCATCTATTAACCCACAACTGTATTTGTAATGCTTGAGAACTGCAGAGTGTGTTTTCTATGCAGTGCCAGCCTTATTTATTTGGATTTTGCTCACACCTTTTTCAGTAGTAGCTCAAGTTCAATTATATTCAGTTACACTGGGCATTTCCCTGTCCCTGGAAGGCTCAAAATCTAAGTGTGTACCTGAGGAAATGGAAGGTTAAGTGACTTGCCCAAGATCACAAGGAGCACTAATGGGATTTGAACTAGCCACCTCTGGATGTCAAGACCAAGAGTGGTGCTCTAACCACTAGGCCACTCCTCCATTCCCTTAACAGGGAGAGGGGGGATTGGAAAAGAAGGCAACTTGGGCTCTGTGTCAAAGCTGTGTGAAATTACTGAGGCAGAGCACTAGTTGGCCCTGTTTCAATGCGTTTATGAGCAACAAACCAAGAACTAGACATATTCATACTTCCTAATTTTAATGTAACAAATGTATGAAGATACATGCCAAAATAGCCCATCTAATCTGTCCAGTTTATAACGTCTTTAACTGTTAGTAGCAAAGCACAACAGCCACTCTCCTTTTGCCCACGTCTTCCATCCAGCCTCTCTTCCTTTCTCTTCCAAAGCATGACCAAAATCCATCAATTGTTTTGGCCTCTCCATGTTTTGTTTTTTTTCCTGGAGTTCGGATGCGTTCATACATCCATAAAAACCAACAAAAGGAAAAGTAATGTATCAAATACACTGGATTCTGCTTCTTACTCGGATCTATTTACCAAGTTGCACTGACTGTTTAATGTATGTTTTAGCATGTGCTAACAGAACAACATGCTGTTAAGTGTGCACCAATTGTCTCATTAAACAGCTAACCTGGAAAATCCATTTGGGGGCTGGGAATATGCCCTACCGACAACACAGAGGCAGTTACTATGCATTAATTATTAATGTGGAAGAGTCATGTTCTAGGAAATCAGTCTAAAGAACAAAGGTTCAAAGTTTCAAAATCCTTTATTCTTCAGCAATCTTCCAAAAGTACATACAGTCTCAACCCATCAAATGCATAATCAATCCTGACCCTACACAGGCCGTGTTTCAGCACAAGAACCTTCCTCAGGGGTCTTCGAACATATGAAGGAAAACAAATATATTGGAGAAAAATATATACTAAGCATCAGATCGTTAGCCTGTAATACACCTATGAGCCAAACCAAAATGTATCGTTGTGGAATGCCAAATGTTCAAAGCAAAACTCCTTATATTATTTATTATTATTATTATTATTTATTGCATTTGTACCCAACATTATCCCACCTTTTTGCAGGCTCAATGTGGCTTACAGAGTGTTGTTATGATGCAGTCATTACATGATCTTAGATACATAAGCTGAAAGTAAATGAATAAGATGCAAGGTCATTACATGATTTTAAATACATAAGCTGAAATTAGATGAATTAGATGCAAGGTGATAGAGAAGGTGTTGTGAGAGGTATTTATGATGCACCTGAGTGATTTAAGGAATGATTTATTAAGGATGTCTTTCGTAGGCTTTGTTGAAGAGGTGTGTCTTCAAAGATTTGGTGTTTAGCCCCACCCAGTGTATCCCAGAATGCACTGGGCAGAGCCTGGGCACCACCATTTTGTTACGGGCAGTCCCGAAGCAGGAGAGAAGAGCTGTTGCTCCTGCCCTCTTGCCTCCATCTTGCAAAGGTACAGGGAGGGGTGCATGGGGTCAAGGTCAGGACCTGGTGGGGGGTGTGGGAGGGGGGGTCTGGTTCACTGGACCACCAGGGAAAATGAAAAAAAAAAGATTCAGGGGAGTCACGAGGAGGGCTGGGGGGGGGGTCGGGGGGGTCAGGGTCCCCTGGACCACCATGAAAATTTTTTTTAAAAGAATTGGGGAGGGTCGAGAGGCCAGCATGTTGCAGATGGGTCGGGAGGACAGGAGGTGAGTTGCAGTGGGGGGTGCAGGTGGGGTCAAGGTCCGATGCATCAGAGTTGTCGAATGCATTTGACAGCTTGGACTTGCTAACAGAGAGCACTGCACAAAGGGGAATCCGTGCAGCTCATTTTCATGCGATCCCCTTTATGCATCGTTCACTGTTTGTGAGTCGCTAAATTTTACCGAGGCAGCTGTATGTTATGGCTGTTTTTGTGTATCGGGCCCTTAGTTGCAAGGAACAGTGATGTAGCCAGACAACTAGTTTTGGGTGGGCCTGAGTCCAAAGTGGATGAGCACAAACATTTTTCTGCCCTACTACGCCACCTTACCCCTACTTCAAAATATAAATATTTGCAGAGCTTGGTAGAAGGGATTTCTGGTCACCTTTAGAGGAGGTCTTTAGCTGCCAATTTTTGGGGTTCCTCCTCAGCTACAGCAAGGGTCTGGGCCAGTGTTAGACATGTTAGGGCCAAGGTCAGAAATAAAGGAGAAGAGTCCACCCCCCCAATCCCCCCTCTTCCTTGCTTCCTCTCCGATCTCCCCACATGACATTACTATCACACCTACAGACCCTCACCAAATGCAAAACAAGGGATCAAAAATTAGAAATAAAAATATATAGACAAATATTGAACATGGAACCCCAAGATGTTACACTTGACGTGTACTGGAACACTAGAGAAATAAAAACAGAAAAGCATTTCCTTTTCTACTGAACACAATACAAAGACATCTGCTATGAACACTTCCAAAAGTTAACATATTCCATTTAAAACATTCAAAATAAAATGCTTTTTACTGCCTTTGTTGTCTGGGCATTTTATTTTTTAGTTTCTCTTTTCTGCTTTCCAGTCTGTCTTTTGCTAACTGTCCTTCAAGCAGCTGCTGTCCATTTATCTTTTCTCCTCTCTCCTGTCTTGTTCCAGTCCCTCGCTACACCTACCTCTGACATACTGATCGTTCCTGGATCAAACATCTCCATCTTTCTTCCCTTTCCACCTCCTGTGCATCCTTCCCCCTCTCTCCTCCACCCCCATGTCCACCATCTCTTCATCCCTTGTACTCATGGTTCAACATCTTTCTCTTCAATCCCAATGCAGCAGCATCTGTCCATCCCTCCCTTCCATCGCCATGTCCCATATTTCTCCCTCTCTTCTTTCTCCCCCCCCCCCCCCCGCCACACACCCCAATGGCCAACATTTCTCCCTCTCTCCTCTGCATACAGCATCTCTCTGCCTCATCTCCACCTCTGTCCAACATTTCTCCTCCTCTCGCTCCTCTTCCCTCCTCCATGCAGCATCTCTCCCTATCCCCCCTCCATGCAGCATCACTTCCTCTCCACCCTCCACCCCATGTGCAGCAGTTCTTCCTTTCTCACCTCTCTCCACCCCTGTGGCACATCTCTCTCTTCTTCCCTTTCAATTCACCCCCATGTCCAACAACTCTCCCTCCCATCCCTTCCTTCCTCCTGTTGTCCAGCACTTCTCTGAATATTCCTCCTGTCTACCTTAACAAGCGTCTCTCTCTTGAAAGGGTCGCTGACAGTGATTCCCCCACACTTCCTGCTGCTAACCCAGAAGCCTTCCCTTTGGCCCAGAAGCTTTCCCTCTGCCACATTCCACCCATGCAGAAACAGAATGTAGCATCAGAGGGGGCGAGATGCAGCAGAAGAGAGGCTCTGGATCAGCAGCAGGCAGCATGTGGGAATTGCTGCCACTGCCAGAAACCTTATCAAGAGTGAGAGATACTTGTTAAGGGAGGGAGGGAGATGCAGGACCCAGGGAGCCTCCGTGCCTGTGCTGCCAAGGGTGCACCACTACTATGTGGGCCAGAGTGTAAAGTGGGTGGGCCAGAGTCACATAATCCTCCATTGCTTCAGTTACAAATTTAGATTTTAAGCCATCTGGGAACAAGGGAATCCAATATACCTGAATGCAACTCACCTTGAGCTACCAATGAAATAAAAAGTAGTGGAAGGAGAAAGTGCAAAAGTGGTATTCTGTGACACAAAGGTGAAAGGAAGGAATATGTAGAAGCTGATAAGAATAAAGACGAATTGCTTAACAAATATTACTGTTCTGCATTCAAATGAAGGACCTGAAGTAGAACCGTAGAAAACAAACCCAAATAGGAATGGAGGTGAGGTAGACCTTGAATGATTTTCAGCTGACTGTGTTCATGAGGAGTTAGCTAAAGTAAAAGTAGACAAAGCGATAGGACTGGATGGGAAACATCCAATAGCACTGAAGGAGCTTAGGGAAATTCTGCTTGCGCCACTGTGTGACCTTTTCAATGCTTCTTTAAAATCGGGAGAGGTCCCAGAGGACTGGAAAGGGCTGGATTTGGTACCTCTCTAAAAAAGCAGAAGGAAGAGGTTGGGAACTGCAGGCCAGTTAGTCTGACCTGTGCGGTCAGTAAATTAATGGAAATGCTTCTAAAAAAAAAAGATAATGAGGTTTCAGAAATCATAAGTACATAAGTATTGCCATACTGGTGAAGACCAAAGGTCCATCAAGCCCAGCATCCTGTTTCCAACAGTGGCCATTCCAGGTCACAAATACCTGGCAAGATCCCAAAAAAGTACAAAACATTCTATACTGCTTATCCCAGAAATAGTGGATTTTCCCCAAATCCATTTAATAATGGTCTATGGACTTTTTCTTTAGGAAGCCGTCCAAACCTTTTTTAAAACTCCGCTAAGCTAACTGCCTTTACCACATTCTCTGGCAACAAATTCCAGAGTTTAACTGCACATTGAGTGAAGAAACATTTTCTCCGATTCATTTTAAATTTACTACATTGTAGCTTCATCACATGCCCCAATGAAGTAAATTTAAAACGAATCAGAGAAACTTTTTCTTCACTCGTGTAATTAAACTCAGGAATTCGTTGCCAGAAAATGTGGTAAAGGCAGTTAGCTTAGCGGAGTTTAAAAAAGGCTTGCAGGGTCTGAGGCAGCATGATTATACTAGAGGTAGGTCTTGAAAGTCTAATTTGATTAATTTCTTTGACTCTGTGTCCAAAGAGTTGGATTGAGAAACAACGCTAGATGTGGTGTGCTTAGACTTCAGCAAAGCCTTTGACATGGTTCTCCTAACTGACTAAATAAACTGAAAGCTCTCGATATAAGCCCTAAAGGAAGAGCAGAAAGGGTAGTGGAAACTGGAGTTCACTCTGAGGAAAGGGATGTTACGACTAGTGTGTCAAAGGGATTGGTTCTTGGTCCGCTTCTAACAGTTTTGTAAGCAATATTGTAGAAGGGCTGTTTGGTAAGGTTTACTTCCTTGCAGATTATATGAACATCTGCAATAGCATAAACACTCTGGATCTTGTGGATAATATGAAGAAGGATCCAGAGAAGCTTAAAGAATGGTCTAAAATTTGGCATCTAAGATTTAATGCTGAAAAATGTGGAAACATGCATTTGGACTGCAAAATCCCACAGAAAGGGTACAACGTAGGGAGGAAATACTTTTTGCACTACAGAGCAAGATTTCAGGGTAACTGTATCTGATAATTTTAAATCTGCCAAACAAGTAAAAAAAGGTGACTGCAAAAGCCAGAAGGGTGCTTAGGTGCATTGGGAGAGGAATGGCTAGCTAGAAAAAGGAGATGATAGGGCATCTGTATGTCTCCGTTGAGGCCTTGTTTAGATACTGTATACATTTCTAGAGACAGCACCTTCAAAAAGATATAAACAGGATGGAGTCAGTCCAGATGGCAGCTACTAAAATGATCAATGAACGTTCTGGACAGGCCTAAAGATCTCAATATTTATACTTTGGAGGGGAGATACGATAGAGACATTTAAATAAATTCATAGCATAAGTGCACAGAAAGAGGGGGGGAGCACTTTAATTCAAATATCACATTCATCGCTGGTATAACCCTTTAGTGTCCAATGTTCCCATAATAAGCCATATGGGAACAGATTGATGGGAACATTAGACACTAAAGGGTGATAATCATGAATCGATAATGAGCGTGACTGTTGGACAGACTGGATGGACTGTTCAGGTCTTTATCTGCCGTCATTTACTATGTTACTATCAAAGGAAGCTCTGGAATTAGGGAGCATAGGATGAAGGCAAAAGGCGATAAAAGGTATAGGTATGGGAGGGCCTGGGTGCTGGCTCAGGCCCACCTAGTCTCTGTCGGATCATCAGATCGCCAATCGGTTTGATGACTGTCTTCTTAGGCATCGGTTGTCCTTCACAGCTGCATTCAGCCACTTACAAGCCTCCAGCAGCTCTCCTTCCTGCCTTTTATTGCTGCTTCTTCTCGGGGGACCTGCTCACTACAGGCGTACCTCTCTGCCTCTGTATCCCAATGGCTGCTGATGAAATTTAATTGCCGGCCTTCATGCAATATCAGCAGCAGCTGTGGGGATACAGACAGAGAGATATGCCGGCAGCAAGCAAGTCCCCCGAGTCCCAAGAAGCAACAAAAGGCAGAAAGGAAGGCTGCTGGGTCTAGTCTGCCCTGCTCACATGACACTAGTGGTCCTGTGGCTCACATGCACCAGTTTGGCATGGTTTGGGTCTTCTCTGCCCTAGCCTTACCGCACCAGATGCAGTGTGAGTGTGAGTGTGTGTGTGTGTGTGAGAAATCTGAGCTCCTAGGACCCAGACTCAGAAACCTATGGCAAAGTTAAAGAGTTGAGTGTCCAGATTTCTCCATGACCGATCATCAGCCCTTTCCCCACAGCCAACGGGCACTATAAGGAGCCAGCTTGAGCCTTGCCTCCAGCACTTTGTACCATGTGCACACTGCATACTGATCAGGGCCTCATCTGGGGCACAAGACTTATAGGGAAGCCCAGGTTTAAAAAAAATTAAGTGTAATGCTGGTAGGTAGGTGGGTGCAGTGCCCAGGATGCTTAAAAAAAAAAAAAAAGCTTTCTGTTTAATGCTGGTGTGCTTCTGGTTGTGAGGGTGCAGAGACTGGAAAGGGCAAGGGAGATTCCGGACTATAGGGAAGGGAAGAGGTGATGCCAGATTATATGGGAGGGGGTAGGGGAAGGCAGGGCTGATGCCAGACTGTGGGAGACGGGAGGGTTGACACTAGACTACAGGAAGCGGTGAGGGGGGGTAAGGAAGAATAAGGCTGATTCCGGGCTACAGGTTGTGGATGGGGAGGGGAAGGGAAGGGCAAATTCCAGCCTACAGAGGTGGATGGGGGGGGGGGGTAAGAAAGTGAAAGATATGGCTGATGCTGGACTACAGGGAGGGATGGGGAGTAAGGAAGGGCAGGGCTGATGCTGGGATATAATGAAGGATGGGGGGGGGGGTAAGGAAAGGCAGGACTGATGTCAGACTACAGAGGAAGGGAAAAGAGTTCAAAGGTATCTGGTTTATGAATACAGCTTAATCAAGCTATGTTTGTTATAAAGTGAAGGATATATGCCATTGCTGTAATTATTTTGCAGGATACTATGATGTGTGTTGAAACTGGTCAAGTTTAAGATATTGGATAATGTAACTATATTTAAAAATTTTGGTTTTTCCATTAAGTGTGTGGGTGTGAGCTGTACATTTTACATATGTTGTCCATTTCAAAATCTCTGCTGAACGATTGTCAGGGTTACTCTGTTGAAATTTGTTAGACTAAGGGAGTCATGAAGAAATTGGAAAACACTGATCTACAGAATGGGATGAGACACCATTTAACTTGCATCAGTTGTCCACCGGGGCAGATGTTAATTGCATCGCTGTTCCTCTAGAGTCTACAGATTTGTATTCATGGCCTCCGCAGCAGCAACTGCAAGGTCAATCTTCACGGGACAGAAACTTACATATATTACACAAATCTAACGTATTCAGGCTTTCAAGAATGCAGTCATATGATTGTCTCTTGTCTCCTGACTTGTATGCCACAACTAATAGCCTAATCCTATGCTTCCTCAAGATACAGAGCAAAAGCTGCAATGGCTCGTGCCGCAATCTTGCTAGTTTAAGCATAGGATATTGACAGAGTCTACAAAGCACTCCACACAGTACACCATAAGGATATTCTGAGGGGCAAGCCTAATAACAGGGTGGTGGAGACTTCATTAACCTTGCACACCCATGTTGCAAGAGTATTACAGGGAGTGCTGAGGGGCTTTATTAACCTTACACCCCCAGATATTCTCAGCAACAAGAGTAATTGGGGGGGTACAGCCCTGCCTAGGGTGTACGGGTCGCACCACCACCATGGTTTTCTAGATCGGGATTCTTCCAATACAGTGGGCACCACACTGTCTTCATTGATGAACCCATGGGAGACAGCCATAGATTTTGAGGAACCCCAGCGTCCTCTCTAGGGTTCACTGCAAGACAACTATGGTGGCAGCTCATTTTTAAGCTGTCCATATGAAATGACTCCAGATACAAGTTAACAGATTGCCAAAATGTACAAGATCACCAAATGTGCCCTCCAGTTTCCCATGTTGCTTACAAATTCTAAACTCCAGTTACATTGTTGCTATCCAGGATGAGGTACAGTATAAATGTACACACATATATATACAAATGTAACTGAGATGTAACTGGGTTGCAGCCATAGGTGAGAGTGTTCAAAATTTTCTACAGATGACTTCTTGGAAATACTTAGCTATGATTGAGGTACATTTACAATGAAACGTATAGTATGTACAGTGAGGCTGACCCATAAGTGGGGTTACAGCCGTTTAACTCAGGACTTCATGAGTACCCGAGTTAAGGAATGGCCACAGCAAGGGTAGGAGGGATGGGGAGACCACGACAAGCAAGGTGTCGCTGTCTCGATCTGTGGCGGTGGGTCCTAGCCTAATTGAGCACACAGCAGTATGTTTCGGACCAATTCAAGCTGCAATAGTGGTCAAATGTGAGTTGTTTGGTCACATGCTAGCAGTGGTGCATGGGCAATATCGAAAACCAGGGGCGGTCCCTCTCTTGTACAGATGGGAACCAGTGCCAGAGTAACAAAGTCGGCGGTGCCTACCTCAGACTTGGACGGAATTTGGAGGCTGAAGACATCAAGAAAGAGTCAACGGTTAAAAGGGGTGTGCTTTTACAGTAACCCCTCAACAAGGATGAGATAGTGGTGCCTCAGCATGTCAACAATATATGCCTCAGGCAGAGCAGAAAAGGTGCCTCATGAGTAAGGCGGAAGTCTGTAGAGCTGTGTTGCTCAGAAGGCTAGACACCCGCCTAAAAATGCTCTAGATAGAAGATCTATCTGTTTACTTTATAGCTCGATACTGTTAACTGCATGCATGCAAGTATTCACACGATACTGTAAATGTCTTAACATATGTAAGTAGTAGAATGCTGCGGTCATAATAAATTCCACTCTTCTTCTCGGACAATTGGTTATGTGTGGATGTATGGAATATTTGGTGGGGTGAAAGGAGAGTGCCAAGATCCCGCATGCCCTGTTTGAGAGTAGTGGATGCATGGAACAGTCTCCTGGTGAAGGTGGTGGAGATGAAGACTGCATCTGAATTCAAGAAAGCATGGGAAAACAACAGAGGATCTCTAAAGGAGAAGAAAGAATAGCACAGATTAGTAGATGGTGTGGAACAGCAGACTGGATAAGCCATATGGTCTTTATCTGCCCTCAATTTGTCTGTTTCTAAGTATTTTTTGGTGTCTTTTATAAAAACCTATTAAGTTTCTAGCTATCCAAACATTAAATAGGTATTGACACATCGCAGTTTTAAAATTGTCTGAATAATACTCATTCAGGCTTGAAATAAAGAAATCATGTCAGCCCTCTAATTGTATCAATTGTACATTCCACTGCAAGAGCCCTCTAATTATACAGTGGAACAGCACAGGTCAGTTCCAATCTTACCGTACAGAAAGAAATATGCCCAATAACTATAACTGAAACGCCCACAGAGCACAGAAGAGCAAAGAACTCTGCTGTAAGTGACTGGGACTCTAGAGTTCTTGGTCTAACATTTTGTTAGGGAATACAAATACACGTATTGCTATGGTAACAAAAATGCCGCACGTGAACAGAGGACTAGAGAGGAAGAACTGGGTATTTAAATGCACCCACTGTTACACTGCTTGCAAATCAAAAGGCCAAAGGAAATCATAAGTGTATTTTTTGAAAACCTGATTTTTATTAGATTATTCTTTAGCAGTACAGGTTATCCCAAATTGCCACTAAATAGTTGCTCTAGACGGGTAAATGAATCAGTTTGGTAAATCTGAGCTGTCATAGGTTTCAAAGTAATTTTGTTTTCGGTTCAATTGCAATTTCAAGGAAAATGAAATATGTTATTGTTTTTGATCTTTATTTATATAGACAGACACTGACAATTTGCTGCCCCTTCCCCCACCTCACATATACATAAATCTCAGTGATGCAAAGAAACAAACCACCTGTGCTACCTAATTATGCTGTGCAATAAGATTCGGGGACCCTATCACTAAAAGGTGATAACGTTTTGCAGTAGTTAGTGCCTAAATTACTGCATGGTAAGTGCAAAGCCTGTACAACTGTTGGGGGTGTTTCCAGCATGTTCCCATGCAACAAAGAAAAATGTTATACCAAGTGATAATTTTACTGACAGCACAGATACACTCTTGAGCCGATGCTCCTGCAGTAAGCCAACAGTGAAGAAATCTAGCTTGCTAATGCTAAAAGGAAATGGTATTCAAATTGTATTTACGCTGTAAAAGCAAAAGCAAGGGAGGAGAGTGTGCTTGGTACATGAGCAGAAGAGTTTGGTGATAAGCTCAGCTCCTGTGCACATGTGCCTGCCAAACCCAAAAGTGAAGCACACATTGGTGTCTGTTTTCTGTGGCTTTAAATAAAAGCATTTTAATTTATTTTTCTTGTAAGGCTTATATTTAAACGCAGGAAACAGGCGCCAACGTGTGCTTTCACTTTTGGTTACGTTCTGACTTGCACACATTTGCGTCTCACTCCCAGCACTTACGGGCTTGCACGGGCTTCCTTCCGTTTCCAGATTATATAAGAACAGGAAGATTTTAAAAGAAAGAATCATGAGAAATCCTCTCTTCAAACACCTTAATGCCTGCTCTGAGCTGGCTTTAGGTTTTTAGCAGTAAGGGTGGCTTCATTTTGTGCGCTGTTCTCTGAGCATTGGGAAGGAATAGAAAATGACCTCATTAACATCCGTTTGACTACATTGAGTGGAGGAGTGGCCTAGTGGTTAGAGCACCAGTCTTGCAATCCAGAGGTGGCCGGTTCAAATCCCACTGCTGCTCCTTGGGCAAGTCACTTAAGCCTCCATTACCTCAGGTACAAATGTAGTTGTGAGCCCTCCTGGGACAGAGAAATATCCATTATACTTGAATGTAACTCACCTTGAGCTACTACTGAAAAAGATGTGAGCAAAATCTAAATAAATTAGCTAATCTTTGGCACACACAATGTTCTCCCACGGTAGAACCTCTGAGCATTCTGCACTCACTACTTTGGGCGCTAGTCTGGCACTACCAGCTTCCAGCGTCCGCATTTGGTTCGAGCATCAGCCCACTTTGAGTTACCAGTGACAGCCCATAGCACTTAACCATAAGCTAACTGCAATACGCAATCCCCACCTCATAACAGGCTATGCAGTCACAGGGAAAATCTATATACTGTGCCACAAGTAGTCACCCAACTTTGATTTTTAGCTGGGTTATATACTGTTTAGTCTGGTGGAATTGTTGGAAATTGTTGATTTATCTACACCAGGTTTATTTCATTGAAACCCTTATATTTCTACTGACTTATTAATGAATAAGCCACAAAAAAGTGCCCCAAATGACCAGATGACCACTGGAGGGAATCAGGGATGACCTCCCCTTACTCTCCCAGTGGTCACTAACCCCATTCCAGCCCCCTAAAATGTGATTAGCCAGCCTCAGGTGTTATACTCAGGTCCATTACAACAGCGTGCAGGTCTCTGGATAGCCTACTGGTGGCAGTGGAACCAGGTCCATACCTCCCCCTACCTGTTACAATTGTGGTGGACACTGTAAACCCTACAAAACTCACCAGAAACCCACTGTACCCATATATAAGTATCCCCTTCACCCACTTATAAGGGCTGTTGTAGTGGTGTATAGTTGAGGGTAATGGGTTTGGGGTAGGTTTTGGAGGGCTCAGCAAGCAAGATAAGGGATGTGTACCTGGAAGCATTTGTTTGAAATCCACTGCAGTGCCTCCTAGGGTGTCTCACTGCTCTCCTGGGATGTCTGTGTGGCCAGTTTACTAAGAATGCTAGCTCCTCCTACATCCCAATGGCTTGATTTTGTGCATTTTTCACTTGGATGCTTTTTTTTTTTTTTTCTAAAATGGGTGAAAAAGAAAATCTCACAGAGCACCAAAACATCTAGCAAATAGCCATTTTCAAAATAAAAAAGGTGTTTTTCTGTTTTGAAAATGGCTATATTCCTCACTTGAATTTTAGACATTTTTAGCAAAACGTCCAAACTTGGACTTAGACGTCATATCGAAAATGCCCCTCCATGTAACTCTGTAAGTCTAAGTACTTTGAAAATATGCCTCAATGTAATTAACGTTGTAAGTCTAAGTTCTTTGAAAATAAACCCCAGTGTGAGCTAAATCGACAAGTTAGAGTGATAAATCCTCCGGTTAATAAGATTTACTATCTTCCTAAAAGACCTGGGAAAAATGATGGGGAACACAGGCCCGAAGCTGAAAATATTGATCTGAACAATATATCTGCAATTCTGGAACAATCGATAGATAATGCATCAGAGACAGCGACATTACTAGTCTCCTTTGTATTTGAACAAGATCTCCATAACATCTTAAGACTTTACTTTAATCATTCTAAAGAACTGTTTGGAGGTGGAAAAATATGGATCTATCCAGATGTTACTAAAGTGACTCAAGAAAGGAGAAAGATTTTCTTGGCCATGAAGCAGCAAGTGCTTGATCTTGGGGCTACATTTTTCCTTGTAAATGCTCGATACGATTGGGAGATATTAAGTACGTATTCTATACACCTGAACAATTAAAAGTTTTTCTAGATTTGAAAAGATTAAAATAATGTTGGAAAAGTAATAAATAGAGTCTCCACACATAGCCTTAAATATGTTAGAATTTCCTAAGATACTCCTATATTTTCCTTTCACGTCCCTCAAAATGTGGTCAAAGAAAGCTGAAATACTTATATTTCTTATTTTTTTACTTTCCTTATTAATAGTTTCTTATGCTGTGTTGCTGTTAACAAGTGAATGACTTGTAAAGAGTTGTAAAAAATTATTATAAATAAATCAGTCACCTTACTCTTTTAACTCTTCCTACTTTTCTTACCTATCTATATGTTCCATCTTTGCTTTGCCCTTCACTATCAATTATAATGTTCTATTACGTATTGTGTTGACATTGTAAGTAGTATACCATGACATACTTTGTATTGTTTTTGAATATTTTTACTGCTGCAATTGCCTATTGCTCATGTTTGATCTATTCTTACTGTACACCGCCTTGAGTGAATTCCTTCAAAAAGGCGGTAAATAAAATCTAATAAATAAATAAAATAAATAAGAATCACCCACTGATAATTCCCATGAAAGAAACGTCTCCCCACCTCAATAAACACATAATGAACTTGTCTTCAGAAATCCAGTAAATCATCTTAAAACATTTCCTGACAAATTAATAGCACCTAGCTTAACTAAAAGCAAATCTGACCCACCAGGTCAAAGTCAGCAGGTTAATCTATCAGTATCACTACCATTCGGTCTCTGTCTAGAACTTGCTTAATAAAGAGGCCAAGACAATCTCCATGCTATAAAGTGTGCAAAATCCAGATTTAGGGGAGATGCTATCAACCTGGGCTACTGTTAAGATGGGTTATTTTATTGCAAGACATGCTATTTTAGCACAAGGTCCAGTTTTATACAATGAGACCCTATACTAAAATTGCACAACTAAACAGTGTGCTGAAAAATGGACCTGCGCGCGTCCAATACATGCATCTACACGAGCACAGGCCACTTTTCAGTGCACTTTAGTCTTAATATTTCCTTTTATATTTTTATCTTTTTTGAAAGTTAATGGTGCATACTTTTTGTCACCATCATAGCCTCTGTTTATTCAAGTTTTCTTCTATGTCTATTCTTGTGATATTTCTGTGTGATAGAGTATGTCTATAATTTACAGATTTATACTGGCAAAATTGCTAAGTATATGCCAGGTTCTCAGTGTAGGTCAGGGGTGTAAAACCTGAGTCAGTCCCACCCAGTTAGTGGCAGCAACATAGTCCAATGAGAGAACAGGAGGTGATATCGACATATGCACTACCATGTGCCCCATCAAACATCAGTTCTAGTTACACCACTGGTCAGAAACTCCAGCTTCTCTGTTATAAAACAGGCGTTTTTGATCCAGTCATCGGGACACACCTAGAAAGTCAGGTTTTTAGGATACCCACTATGAATATACATGAGATAGATTTGCGTAGAATAGAGGTAGAGTATGCAAATTTATTTTATACTAGTAAAAAAGGCCCGTTTCTGGAACGAATGAAACGGGTGCTAGCAAGGTTTTCCTGGGAGTGTGTATGTTTGAGAGAGAGAGAGAGCCAGAGTGAATGTGCGGGTGTGTGACAGAGTGAGACAGAATTTGACTGCCACTACTTGATTGTCTGTACATTTGTCCATTAGATTGTAAGCTCTCAGAGCAGGGACTGTCCTATGTTATATTGTACAGCGCTGTGTAACCCTAGTAGCACTTTAGAAATGTCAAATAGTAGTAGTAGTAGTAGACTGTCTGTGTGACAGTGTGTGTGTGAGAATGAGAGTGTGTGACAGGGCCCCCTCCCCTGTTCCTAATGCCCTTCACCCCGTTCCCTCCCCTCCTTTTCCTCCTCCTTCTCACACTTTGGGTTCCTTAAGGCTTTCAAAAGTCTATGTACCCCCGTGGCCCTAACGCCCAGTATCCGGATACCCCACAGCTTTCCTCCTCACCCCTCCCCCAAGATGTAATACTTTCACGTCCTTCATTTTTTTAAAAAAGTGTCCTATCTACCCTGTGTACAAATGCCCGGCATTCAGATTGTGTTCCTCTCCTAAATTTTCATTTCTTTCATTCATTCAGAACTTGCCCCCCCCCCCCCCCTAACACTTTTGGTTCCTTCAGTCTTTTAAAACTCTCCTATGTACCCTGTGTGCTAATGGCCAGCATTAAGATTGTTTTCGTGTCCCAAATTTGCATGTCTTTCAGTCATTCACAACTCCCCCCCCCCCCCTTCTCCAGTTTAACACTTTCGTTGCCTTCAGTCTTTTAAAACTCTCCTATGTACCCTGTGTCCTAATGGCCAGCATTCAGATTGTTTTCCTTTCCCAAATGTTCATGTCTTTCAGTCGGTTCAGAACTCCCCCCCTCCCCCCACCATTTAACACTTTCGGTTCCTTCAGTCTTTTAAAACTCTCCTATCAACCCTGTGTCCTAATGGCCAGCACTCAGATTGTGTTGCTTTGCCAAATTGTCTGTCACTGATGTCACTGAGGTCAGTGAGTGCCTGCCTAGCAGACCACTTCCGGCAGGCATGGTCCCAGGCACATCCTGTTGGAGGTGAGAATTATTATATAGGATATATTCATTGTGGGTATTCTAAAAACCTGACTGGCTAGATATGGCCTGAGGAATGAATTAAGAACCCTGTTCTAAAGTAACTTTAGGCCCGATATTCAGACCATAGGAATTAGCCAGGCTAACTCCCGCACTCGGCACTGAGCCAAGATATTCAAAGCTGGGCCATTTCCAGTGACCGGCATTGAATATCCGGTTCAATTTTGGCCAGTTCAAACTTAACTGGCCAAGCTGATATTCAACACTGGCTGATTAAGTTTGAACTGGCCAAAGATATTCCAAGTATTCACGCTGCCAAATATGGCTGCCAAACGTATGCTGAAAATCGGCAGACAGACTATTATATCAGGCGATATAACCAGTTATCCACTAACCGTGAATTTTCAGTAGGTCATGGCCAGCCATGTCCCACTAAAAATTCACGGGTAGCCAGTTATGGGGCACTCTGGGTGGTTAAATGCTTTTGAATATTGGGGGGTGTATATAAACAAGTGGTAAAAACTAAAGTATACAGGTTCATTTCACCTCAGGGTTACAATTCCATTTCAAGGTATCCTGAGTTTTAGCCATAGGTAATTCATATCTGCAAGCACTCCCAACCAGGTCCATTTTCAAGCTCATGAAATTCAGGTAGTCACATGAAGGTTCATTTCCAGCTCTCTCAATATTCACATACACATCCAATTATCTATTATGTCAGTGCTTCTCATTCCTCTTCTACAGGTGCACCTTGTTAGTTAGATTTTTCAAGATTACTACAATGAATATATGAGATAGATTTCCATAGGATGAGTTTCTGCTATATTCTTATTTGTCTCATGCATATTCATTGTGGTAATCCTGAAAACTCGAATGGATAGGTGTGCCTCCAAGAGAGGGTTGTAAAGTGCAGTGCTATGTAATATTGAACATCACAGAGTTCACCCTGTAGGACCAGCAGCTGTCACACCCATCCCTTCTCTTCTCTCAAGCATTAACCTGGTTCCCCTGGGGTAGTTTTACTGGTTCTCCCAGCAGATTTGGTACAATGTTTCCACCTGTGTTAGCCTACTTTGCTCAGAGCCCTCCAAACAGTTCAGATGTCAAAAGCACTATACTCCTAACTGGTCAGGCAACCGGTTTGAGACCTGCCAGTACTGATAGGTGCTAAAACAGGCAGATTTAAGTTTTAGCACAAAAGAACCAAAAACAAAAAACAAACACACACACAAGACTTTAGGTCAGTTTAATTTGATCAGTGGACTTTGATCCTGGGGAACTGAGCTCGATTCCCACTGCAGCTCCTTGTGACTCTGGGCAAGTCACCTTAACCCTCCATTGCCCCTGGTACAAAATAAGTACCTGAATATATGTTAACCGCTTTCAATGTAGTTGCAAAAAAACCTCAGAAAGGCGGTATATCAAGTCCCATTTCCCTTTCCCCTATATAAGTCTGTGTGAGGGAGTGAGTGACATAGTGGCAGGCATCCCTAGAAACACTCCCTCATTGAGATTATAGTTCAGCCTCACAGCAGGTGGCACTAAACCTGCCATGTTCGGGGAGGCCCTGATACAGAGGTTTCGAAGAGGGAGAGAGTGGGAACCTGAGTGCAGAGACCTCCCAGAATAATTCACAGCAGGTCAAGCTTCAGTGAAGTAGAAGAAGTTTCCTTCAACCTAACCCTGCAGAGTGTATAAGAGACAGACTACAAGAGCTTAAGTTAAGAAGTGACTGTATATTTACCCTGTGAAGCCTGTGTCTGGGACAAGGTACATGAACTCTGAACCAAGAGGGAAAAGTAGTCTTTATTGAAGTGGGTTGGGGACAAGGTTCCAGGATTATGTTTAAGAAACTTTATTGAGAGTGAGAGGCCTGTGAGGAAACAGGCCTGTTTATTTCCCTTTGTGCACAGAATTAAGTCTTTTTTTAGATTTTTCTTAAAAGAGGAAAAGTATAGTTCACAGTTTACGGAAGGATACAGATCTCTCTATATAAAACGTACCTCCAACATTCTAATGAAGCCTCACTTTCCCAACGTTCTAAAGTGAGGCGGCAGAGACCACTTTTTGAACATCAGTGTTTGCCCCGCCCACGCGCTGCTGATTGGCTGTACCTCAGGTGATGCACACAAAGTACGGTTCCACCTCCCAAACACTCACATGGACTTAGAAACCACCAAGCCTTTGAATGGGACCGGTGCTGCAGAGAAGCAGGAGTGGGACAGCGAAGAAAATGCAACGGCGTTCAGGAAAAAAAAAACACACACACGAGTCCCGCCCCTTCCTGAGGAGGGGGTAGCTACCAGCACGGGGACCAACCGCAAGGAAAGCGCGGACGAAGAACGCCACTAAACAACCACTACATCGCGGACCTTACTCTGCAAGCTGTTCATGCGGTGAATCTCCAAGCCGGCCGGCGTTCAGTGCCTACAACAGAGACTTCCAAATGCATGCGCCCTCAGCCCCACCCCCCCTACAGAACGCCACCCACATTCCACACTAAAACCAAACCAACCCCCCCCCCCCAAAAAAAAACACCCAAACGGAAACCTCCGGCGCCCAACCCCCCCCTAAAAAAAACGGATCACAGCCCACCTGAGTGCCCAGCTGAAATCAGTGCCTACAAGGAGACCTCCAGACACATGCGCCCTCAGCCCCGTCCCCCCCTACAGAACACCACCCACATTCCTCACTCGAAAAAAACCCATATCTACTCCTACTGCCTGCCTGCAACGGATTCCTCTGGTTTCAACAAAAATACAAGTGCCTACAAATACCACATCAGAGTGCCCTGCTGAATTAAGATTACTGTATCACACTCACATGCAGAGAATCACCCCCTACCAGCCACAAAAAAAACCCACATCTAATATGGACAATCAGCATCACTCACTAACACACATACATACAGTGGGGGAAATAAGTATTTGATCCCTTGCTGATTTTGTAAGTTTGCCCACTGACAAAGACATGAGCAGCCCATAATTGAAGGGTAGGTTATTGGTAACAGTGAGAGATAGCACATCACAAATTAAATCCGGAAAATCACATTGTGGAAAGTATATGAATTTATTTGCATTCTGCAGAGGGAAATAAGTATTTAATCCCTCTGGCAAACAAGACCTAATACTTGGTGGCAAAACCCTTGTTGGCAAGCACAGCGGTCAGACGTCTTCTGTAGTTGATGATGAGGTTTGCACACATGTCAGGAGGAATTTTGGTCCACTCCTCTTTGCAGATCATCTCTAAATCATTAAGAGTTCTGGGCTGTCGCTTGGCAACTCGCATCTTCAGCTCCCTCCATAAGTTTTCAATGGGATTAAGGTCTGGTGACTGGCTAGGCCACTCCATGACCCTAATGTGCTTCTTCCTGAGCCACTCCTTTGTTGCCTTGGCTGTATGTTTTGGGTCATTGTCGTGCTGGAAGACCCAGCCACGACCCATTTTTAAGGCCCTGGTGGAGGGAAGGAGGTTGTCACTCAGAATTGTACGGTACATGGCCCCATCCATTCTCCCATTGATGCGGTGAAGTAGTCCTGTGCCCTTAGCAGAGAAACACCCCCAAAACATAACATTTCCACCTCCATGCTTGACAGTGGGGACGGTGTTCTTTGGGTCATAGGCAGCATTTCTCTTCCTCCAAACACGGCGAGTTGAGTTCATGCCAAAGAGCTCAATTTTTGTCTCATCTGACCACAGCACCTTCTCCCAATCACTCTCGGCATCATCCAGGTGTTCACTGGCAAACTTCAGACGGGCCGTCACATGTGCCTTCCGGAGCAGGGGGACCTTGCGGGCACTGCAGGATTGCAATCCGTTATGTCGTAATGTGTTACCAATGGTTTTCGTGGTGACAGTGGTCCCAGCTGCCTTGAGATCATTGACAAGTTCCCCCCTTGTAGTTGTAGGCTGATTTCTAACCTTCCTCATGATGAAGGATACCCCACGAGGTGAGATTTTGCGTGGAGCCCCAGATCTTTGTCGATTGACAGTCATTTTGTACTTCTTCCATTTTCTTACTATGGCACCAACAGTTGTCTCCTTCTCGCCCAGCGTCTTACTGATGGTTTTGTAGCCCATTCCAGCCTTGTGCAGGTGTATGATCTTGTCCCTGACATCCTTAGACAGCTCCTTGCTCTTGGCCATTTTGTAGAGGTTAGAGTCTGACTGATTCACTGAGTCTGTGGACAGGTGTCTTTCATACAGGTGACCATTGCCGACAGCTGTCTGTCATGCAGGTAACGAGTTGATTTGGAGCATCTACCTGGTCTGTAGGGGCCAGATCTCTTACTGGTTGGTGGGGGATCAAATACTTATTTCCCTCTGCAGAATGCAAATAAATTCATATACTTTCCACAATGTGATTTTCCGGATTTAATTTGTGATGTGCTATCTCTCACTGTTACCAATAACCTACCCTTCAATTATGGGCTGCTCATGTCTTTGTCAGTGGGCAAACTTACAAAATCAGCAAGGGATCAAATACTTATTTCCCCCACTGTACAACCAAACTGCCCACCACCCAAAATGCCACACACTGCCATGGACAGACAACATCTTGCTTTCACACTCATACACACACACTCCCTCCCCCAACCCCCTTAATACAAAAACTGAAACAGTAAAAACCTACATCTCTCTCTTACAAACATCCACAGAATCCCATAATCCCCTCCCCCAAAACACAAACACTCATACAGAACAACCCTACCCCACAAACACCCCCCTACAAACACCCCCCACAAAATGGCACACACACCCACAGACACCCACAACCCCCCTCAAAACCACAAACACTCATACAGAACAACGCTACCCTACCCCACAAACACCCCTCCCCCCCCAAAAAATAGCATACACCCATAGACCCCCACAACCCCCCCTCAAAACCACAAACACTCATACAGACTTTACAACTTAAAAAAAAAAACTCTTTTCCTTTTTAAAAAAAAATATATCCCTTAATATCAAACAGAAAAAGAAAACAAACAAAAAAAAAACACATGCTAGCGCCCGTTTCATTTGTTTTGGAAACGGGCCTTTTTTACTAGTAGTTCCATAATTTGGGGGCTTGAAAAGCCAAAAGCCAGTTAAAAATCTTAAATCTCGTTATCCCTTTAATCGAAGGTATCTAGATTGTAAGCTCTTTGAGCAGGGACTGTCCTTTGTGTATGGTGTACAGCGCTGCGTATGCCTTGTAGCGCTATAGAAATGATAAGTAGTAGTAGTAGTAACACAAGCAGTGAATTATGAGACAACCTCCTATTTCTATTATTACCTTCCACACAACACTGGGATTTTAAAACCCATTGGTATGCAGAGTATTTAACATGATATGACAAAGCCACAAGCAGATGAAATTACAATTTGAGTTAAAGAGAAATACATAATATGGGGCTGCATGGTCCACTGTCATCACTAATTTGTCTCTTGTTGCAAATGATTGTGATGGACTTAAATGGAAATGATTACTTCACATGCACATATGTGTTTTGGTGACAACACAGTTTGAATGTATGCTAATAGGAAGAAAAATATTCTTACTCTGTTCTCACACAGTATGTTCAACAGAGGGTGGTGGCTGTGTAGCAGAGACAGAGCTGTAGATCCCTTTCACTTTTACTTCATGAGAAACTATAGCACGTATGACTTGCTAACTCAGCTACTTTTATTTGCTTCACCGAAAAATATTATACTCATTTGTTAGGAGTTCTTTGTCTAAGCATCAAATAATGCATTAGAAAGGAGTGTGTCCATCCATCTATCCACATTATCGAGCAACCATAATTCTCTCCTTTCAAGAAACAATATTCACTTGCTTCAGTTCATGCTGTTCTCTTCTCAAACACTTGTAATCCTGCAAAACTGTCAGAATCATCTGGGCTCAGTGCACTTTCTACAAACTGCCTATGACAAGAACCTAAGAACAGTATCCTGTTTCCAACAGTGGCTAATCCAGGTCACAAGCACCTGGCAGAATCCCAAAAAGTAGCAAAATTCCATGCTACTTATCCCCAGGGACAAGCAGTGGCTTCCCCCAAGTCTACCTTAAGAATTTATGGACTTCTCTTCCAGGAATTTGTCCAAATGTCTTTTAAACACAGTTACATTACCTACATTTAACACTTGCTCCAGCAACGAGTTCTACAGCTTAAAGTGCTGAGTAAAAAAAGTATTTTCTGTTATTTGTTTTAAATGTACTCCTATGTAACTTCAATTTGGGTTTACCTATTCTACGCCACTCAAGATTTTCTAGACATCTGTCATTTCTTCCCTCAGCCATCTCTTGTCCAAGCTTTCCTCATAAGAGTGTCGCTCCATCCCCTTATCAGTTTGGTTGCACTTTCCTATATTTTTTCCAATTCCACTTATCTTTTTTGAGATGCTGCAACCATAATTCCACACAATCCCCTTCGTTCTAGAATCTTGTGTGCACAATTTTATGCTTAACATGCAAAATTGCACACAGGTTATAAAATACGAATGGCACTAACCAATCATCCAATTACTGGTCATAACTGGGGTTAATTAGCACTAATTTGCAGTTGCGTGTGTAACTGTAAGGGGGTGTGAATGAGGGAAGGCATGGGCAGGTCAGAGTCATGCTCAGCCCTTATGCACTAATGCCCAGATGCTCAAAACTCCAGGTGCTGTTCCTAACAGTGCTGGAGAAATACAGCCCAATCACTGCGTCTGAAAAGCTCCTTCATGCTCAACACTAATTACGTGCAAATTTAAGCATGGTCATAGCATTGAGCATGAGGGAGTTTTGGGAGCATTAAGGGGAAGAAGTTGCCTGCCACATGTGCTCAAAAGCTGTGCATAAAGCACAACTTTTCAGTGCATGCCCATGACACCAGCTGTCTCTGACAGCCCTCGTGGTCCAGTGGACCCCAGGTCCCCCCAATAGGGAAGGCCTCAATGGTTCGTAGACCCCACCCTCCTAAATAGGTAAGGCTCCAATAGACCCCAGGGTCCCCCCAATAGGTAAAGACCTGGAGGTCTGGAGGACCCCCGGACCCCCACCCCCCAATAAGTAATGCCCTGGTGGTTCTGTGGACCCCCAGACCCCTACACCCTACAAATGCTAGAAACCCTGATGGTTCAGTGAGATTGCTGTCAAGGCCCCCCACCCGAAAACATCCTCGGTGGCCTAGTGGCAACCCCCCGAACCCATCATACTTCCTTCTGCTGGGCGCATCTCAAGATGGGGGCACCCTGCCCGGTGCATCCTGGAATGCATTGGGCGTGGCTTAAGTACCATATAGAGGATACAACTCCCTTATATGGTAGCTAGGCTCTGCCTAATTCATCCCAGGATGCACCAGGCAGGGGCGCATCTCAAGATGGGGGCACCCTGCCCAGTGCATCCTGGGATGCATTGGGCGGGGCTTAAGTACCATATAGAGGATACAACTCCCTTATATGGTAGCTAGGCTCTGCCTAATTCATCCCAGGATGCACCAGGCAGGGCAGAGCTCTGTCATTTTGAGATGCATCCAGCGGAAGGAGGGATTAAGACTGCATCCCTCCTCCCTTTCAGGTACAAGGGGTCATTACTAGGCCACTGACAATATCGTCGGGGGAGCCTTAACTGGGGTCCCACTGGACCACCAAGGTTTGTAGCATTTGGGGGGTGGGGGGTCCAGAGGTCCACTGGATCACCAGGGCATTATCTATTAGGGGTGTGGTGGGGCCTGGGGTCCACTGGACCACCAGGGCTATTTGGTCTCCCTGTTCCTCCCCTGCTCAGCAGAACCCTAATGCAAGTTCTAAGCTGGCATAGGGTTTGCCATGGGAGAAGCGCTGCCCACTAAACATTGGGAAGGAATGCGGGAGACACTTTTTTTCATGCACTTGCATGTTCATTGCACTCACAGCCAGTGAGTTCGTTATTTCACGCCCTCACCGGCTCTGAACATTCAGCGATAGCAAATGCGGGTGTTAGTCTGGAGCTAATGGTCTTGGTCTGTAGCACACACATTTGATTCTGAGCATCGGAGCCTAAGGGTCATATTCTGTAAATGGTGTCTAAAATCTATAAACGTCCAATTAAAGCACCTTGCGCTACTCTATATAACATGCTTAAAGTTAAGCACAGTGTACAGAATAGCGCATAGGACCAGGGAATGCGCCTACATTTAGGCACAGCCATTTACGCCACTGAATACCTGGTTTAAAAACCTGCGCCTAAATGCAGGTGTGTTCCCTCAAATTCTATAACAATGCGTAGAAATTCAAGTAAAGCCCCCAACATGCCCATACATCTCCCATGAGATATTTTATTAATATGATAAAGATAAAATATGCATACAATAGTCCGTATACATAAAATAGCCTGACACAGGCCGTGTTTCGCCCAACTGGGCTGCTTCAGGGGCTAAAAAAAATAATAAATAGGTAATAAATAGCAAATCTAAACATCTAAATAAAAATCATATGATAATAATGATATAAAATGATATCATAGAAATTTACAAAGGACAACATTAAAATACAGTCAAATGCAAACTTGTACTATTGAGAGCCAAATAATAATGATGAAGCTATGGCATTAAAGCTGTCTTGAGCTCTAAACGGTTTACAAATGTATAAAAACCACCAAATCAGTGGGAATAACAATCAAGATAGAGCCTAGATAACAAGGTCAACTGAGCAAAAGATTTCAGTGTATTATCCACAATAATACCTAAATCCTTTTCTTCAGTGGTGACTCCTAATGTGAAACTTAGCATTGTGGAGCTATAATTTGAGTTATTCCTCTCAATGTACATCACTTTGCACCTGTCCACATGAAATTTCATCTGCTATTTGGATGCCCAGTCATTTAGCCTCCCAAGATCCTCCTGCAAATTCTCACAATCCACAAGCATTTAACAACTTTGAATAATTTTGTGTGTCATCTGCAACTCTGAGCACTTCACTTATTGTTCCCATTTCCAGGTAATTTATAAATATGTTAATAAGCATTGTTCCAGTACAGGTCCCTGTGGTACTCCACTAATCACCTTCCTCCATTGAGAAACCTGGCTATTTAATCCTACACCTCTGTTTTCTTTCTTTTAACCAATCCCTAATCCGCAGTTTAAAAGCTGCTCTATCTCCTTTTTAAATATTAGCACCAGTAGCCTGGTTCCGCCATCTTTCTGGAATAGGCTCCCCCTTTCTTAATAAGTTGCCCAGTTCCTAACAAATCTAAATCCCTCTTCCCTGCACCATTCTCTCACCAGGGGCGTAGCCAGACAACAGATTTTGGGTGGGCCTAGGCAAGAAATGGGTGGGCACCAAGTGTTCTCCCCCTCCCCCCTAAAAAAAAATCTCAGCTGGTGGGAAAACACTTCTTTCCACCTTGGCAGCAGGAATGCACTGAAAACTGAGCATGCGCAGGTGCCGGTGTTGTGGAGAGTAACGTTTTCGTTACCATCAGGGGGAAATCTTCAGCTGGTGGAACTTGGGATTCCCACCAGTTACCACTAAACATGTGCTACTATTGGGTGGGCCTGAGCCATAAAAGCCCACCTGTGGCTACGCCACTGTCTCTCACCAACACATTGAGACTCCAGAGATCTCTGCCTGTCTCGTGGATCCTGTGCGTGGAACAGGGAACATTTCTGATAATCTTACCCTGGAGGTTCTGGATTTCAACTGTTTTTATCTAAGAGCCTAAACTGGGCCTCCAGAACCTCCCTCTAACACATTTAACATGTACCAAGACAGCTGGCTTCTGCCCAGCACAGTCTAACTTATCTAGGTAATGCATAATGTCTGCCACCCATGACCAAGCAATTCTCACACTTACCAGCCACCTAGTTATCTAGATGCCTAATGATCAAATTACCAACTAAAAAGCCATCCTAACCCTTCCCTCCTGGGCAGAAGCTCCTGCAGGCACATTCTCAGTGCACAGTGTGAGAGGATACTACATCCCCTAGAGGGCAAGTCCTGGCTATAAATTGTTCCTGCCCCACCAGGATGATGCTCTCCTGTCAGGTGATCTCCAAGGCAGCACTATAGTCTCCATATGTCTCCTCTATATATACCTGTCTTAGCTCTTGCAAATCTGCTACTCTATCCTCAAGACATCAGTTTTGTTTTCTGAAAGCAAAGAGCTCTTTGCACCGAGGGCACACATATGTCCTCTCACCGAGGCAATCATATGTGTGGCACTCCATGCAAAAGAGTGGATAGCACCCATCTTGCTACAGGACTACTGTTGCTCAGTATTGGTGAGTCGTTTAATTATTTAGGGCTGCTAAAGGAGTTGGGATGCTAAAATAATTTAAAGCCTTAAGATTATTTGGCACATTTTATATTTTTATTTATGCTTGTGTCTAACTAAACTTCAAATAATTATGGTTAGGGTGAATCAAAATATGATGAAGATACCCTATGGTGACAAATTTCCTTCTTGCTCTCTTAATTCAGATAATTGACAATAAATTAAGAGATGTGCTCAGGGTGGGTGGGAAAAAAAGACTAAACAAGGCCCTGCTCAGCCATCTAATTGCTACTTTTTAATGCTCTAGGCTTTAATAGTACCTCCATGCTTTGGTTGTACCACTGAAAAGGTGGTTTATCAAATCCATGACCCCCTTTTAAAAATATGCCAAAAAGAATTTTAGACTATTTAGACAAGTTAATAAGTTGTTTGCTTTTTCTATGAAATTCAAACTTATTTTAACATGAAACCTACAAATCCTCTTCTATCACAAGCTTCAAGTCACCAAATCACAAAGTAATTTAATTTTGTTACATTTGTACCCCACGCTTTCCCACTCATGGCAGGCTCAATGCAGCTTACATGGGGCAATGGAGGGTTAAGTGACTTGCCCAGAGTCACAAGGAGCTGCCTGTGCCTGGAGTGGGAATCGAACTCACTTCCTCAGTTCCCCAGGACCAAAGTCCACCACCCTAACCACTAGGCCTCTCCTCTGGAGTGCATTTATCCAGAAAGACTTCCTCTTCTCTCAGAGCTCCCTCAGAAAAAGGTGCACAGTTCTAGTCCCAAACATAGCTTTGGATACATGTATACTATTCTGTGTACGTACTTGGTATTACTGGAGTTACTAAAATGTATAAATATGGAAGCACTAATGACTGGTTCCTACCTGCTCAGCTGCTAATAGGTTTAACGTGTCTGTCATACTTCAATCCAACAAGGTAAGAACTCACAAACCAGAAACAGGGGAGGCGATCAACACAGGCAGACATAACCAATCGAGTGCAACAATTTTATTCACTCCTAAGACTTCTTAGCTGTGAATAAAGATTGCTGCACATGATTGGCAACATCTTTGTTGATCGCCTCCAGTGCCTAAGAAGGAAGACCCAAGTATTCATGACTATAAGCGCAAATTGGAAAAGAGAAAACAATTGCACTGTAATAGTGTCCCCAATCAGAGTGTAGGAATGATGGCCAGTAGGAAAAAGGAGGTGATGATGCCCCTATATAAGACTCTGGTGGGACTTCATTTAAGAATATTGTATATAATTCTAGAGACCGCATCAAAAAGATATAAACAGGATGAAGAGCGACTACTAGTCACCTGGACTACTGCAACGCACTGTACGCTGGATGGAAAAAACAGAATATCAAAAAACTCCAAACAGCCCAAAATACCGCCGCCAGACTCATATTTGGAAAAACTAAATATGAAAGTGCAAAACCCCTAAGAGAGAAACTTCACTGGCTCCCACTTAAGGAACGCATCACGTTCAAGATCTGCACTATTGTTCACAAAATCATCCACGCAGACTCCCCAACCTATATGCTAAACCTCGTGGACCGGCCCCCCAGAAATGCCAAAAGATCATCCCGCAAATTTCTGAATCTACACTTCCCCAGCTGTAAAGGACTAAAATACAAGATGATGCATTCAACTACCTTCTCTTACATGAGCACGCAGTTGTGGGATGCATTACCTACTACCTTGAAAACTATAGACGAAATAACCAACTTTCGTAAATCTCTGAAGACACATCTCTCCAACAGCCTACAAAGAAAACCCACAACCTTACTAAATCCACCCAGTTATGAAAGTCTACTTTCTATACCTACCCGCCTAAATCTTCTCTTCCTTCCCTTATTTAATATTTTCACATCACTAATTGTACCTGACATCCTGGAATGACAAAGCCATAACAGGACTCTGTAAGCCACATTGAGCCTGCAAATAGGTGGGATACAAATGCAATAAATAAATAAATAAAATGGTCAGTGGTCTTTGTCATAAAGCGTATGGGGACAGACTTAAAGATCTCAATGTGTATACTTTGGAAGAACGGCGGGAAAGGGGAGATATGATAGAGACATTTAAATACCTAAGTGGCAAAAATACACAGGAGTCAACTCTCTTTCAACTGAAAGGGAGCTCTGGGATGAGGGGACATAGGATGAAGATGAAATGGGATAAACTCAGAAGTAACCTGAAGAAATACTTCTTCACAGAAAGGGTAGTGAATTCGTGGAATGGCCTCACATGGAGGTGATGGAGACAAAAGTTGTATCTGAATTAAGAAAGCTTGGGACATGCACACAGGATCTCTAAGGGAGTGAAGGGGTACATGGCATGGATGAGCAGACTGGATAGGCATATGGTCTTTATCTGCCTTCATTTTTTCTCTGTTTCCATGTTTATAATATTCACCCTCAAAAGTTCCAACCTTTAGTACTTACCTACTACAACCCTAGAAGACTAGAAGGATGACAGAAAGTAATTAAGAGAAGATACTGCACAAACTAGATTCCAACTAAACACATTTAGAATGAATTCAGGTAGCTCTCAGAAAGAGTTATTCTGCCCATTCAGAACAAGATAATCAAGAAATCTACCTTTCTACCCCTGATATCTCACCTTGCATCCAAACCAAAGTTTCCTCCTCTCTTCCTTCCCGTTCACATTAATTGATTTGATTTGCTTACTTTATTTATTTTTTGTCTATTAGATTGTAAGCTCTTTGAGCAGGGACTGTCTTTCTTCTATGTTTGTGCAGCGCTGCGTATGCCTTGTAGCGCTATAGAAATGCTAAATAGTAGTAGTAGTAAGAAATTGTATTCTATGCAGAAGAAACCAAAAGTCAGCCTCCAGCAGATTGAAAAGGGGAAATCTTTCATCATCTTGTGCTGTGAGGTTTTTTTAAACAACTAAGACTAGTACCATGTGGAAAAGTACTGATACAGGAAAAGAGCTACAGAAAAACAATAAAGCAGCCAACTGCATTTCATAGAGCCTGCCACATTATACCCTTGCAGAAACAGAAAGAAATAAGCACTTCAAACCCTCCAGGAAAGCACAGAGTAACAACAGGTACAAATGCATTTCATGGTTGTATAGATTTAGCTCAGACCTTTTCAGGAGTAGCTGAATGAGATTAGCCCTGGAGGGCTAATAATCTAAGCTTGTTCCTCAGGCAACGAGGGTTAAGCATCTTGCCAAAATGACAAGAAAAAAACAAGAGAGCAAGGCAATAATGTACTGGAACATTTAATCCAAGATTTCAGTCACATACCCTGCAGCATCTGGATTATTGTAATATGGTGTATGCTGGCTGTCACAAGTATTTATTGTGAAGGTTTCAAACACTACAAAATACCAAAGCAGGTCTCACTTGTCAAGTGTCAAAGTTTGATAGTGCTTTGCTCTTACTGGCAAAATTGAATTTGTTGCCAATAGAGGCCACGGTGATATTTAAAATCTGTACAACTGTATTTTTGATCTTGCATGATCAGGCCAAAAATATACGCTGAACTTAATATTTTAGCTAAAAATTGTGATGCATCTTCTAAACATTTTTTTAATGTTGCAATATCCTAGTAGTTCAAAAATTTGGTATAAGAGGCTATTCACTGTTGGGCCGATGTTCAAAGCGATTAAAGTGGGCAGGCGCCTCTCCTGCCCACTTAAATTGCTTCCCACCGTCTAAGTGGGGATATTCAGTGACACATAACCAGAGAGTGCCATTGAATGTTACTACTACTACTACTATAAATCACTTCTATAGCACTACCAGTCGTATGCAGCACTTTACAATTGAACATGAAGAAAGACAGTCCCAGCTCAAAAGAGCTTACAATCTAAATCAGGACAAACATATCCCACAGACTGCCCAACCAAAAAGTGGGCAGGTCAAGGGCAGTGCTGGGGATGACACTGGAGAAGAGCCTGGGGTAATGCAAGTGCCAGCTATATTCAGTGCCGGCACCTGCATAGCTAAGCGACCTAATTTAGGAATATCAGGCCGGCAACGAGGTAACTAAATTTGTTAAATAAAACCATCCCAGCCTCTCTAATGCCCCCTTCCTGCTCCCCGGCCATGATTTCCTAATTCCCTCCCCTCCCCTCCCCTCCCCTCCCACCAGGCCTACCTGGTGGTCCAGCGGGGATCTTTGGGGACAGGAGCACAGCCCTCTCACTCCTGCCCCATCATGGCTGCCTTTCAAAATGGCTGCCATGACCTCTTGGGTGGGTTTGTGCAGTATTTTGGAGTGGTGGCAGTAAAAAAAAAAAAAAAAAAACTGACCTGCACTATCCCCAGCGTGGATCTTTCCAATGCTCTGAGGCCACTTTTAACAAGGCAGTAAAATGGCCCCATTTTCCTATTCATGGTCACACTCTAATTTCGCCACTAATTTGTGAGCCTTTACCGCCACCCATTTTATAGGTGGCAAGGGCTCATGCGCTAACCACGTGCTAATTGGTTAGCACACAGCAGTGTAGCTACGCTAACCGATTAACACAGAACAGGCCTACTTCTCTGCCCCCAGACGTGCCCCCCAGCCCTAAAAAAACTTATACTTTTTAGCGCATGGGTAGCACACACCAATCCCAAAACTACTGCTGGGTGCCTGAGTGTGCCCCATGGGAGTGCTTTTTAACCTGCAGTAACCACACATTAATATTTACTGCAGCTTAATAAAAGGACACCTAAGTGATTAGCTGGGAAAGTTTTTTAATGCCCAACCCTGTACGCTGAGTAGCCATTTTGAAAGTGCTCAGTTTAAAAAATAAGTTGAGAAGCTAAGTATAATTTAAATGAAAGTTTTTTAAAAGATCATGTTAATTAAAAATAAAGTTTGAGTGAAATTAGGGAGGTTGGAAGGTTTTTATGCCTGCGATGGACATATGCATAGAGACATCCATCGGAAGTCTGAGGCTGTTCCTTCCTATTTTTCATATACAAACATAACTAACTTTTAAGAGTATGTAAGACTGAACACTGTTTTATAGAGAAGTATTACTGTTTTGGGGAAGGGGGGTCTTTTACGAAGTGGCAGTAAGCCCAATGCGGGCTTACCGCTAGTTAATCCTGCCACTTCCAGCACTACAAAAATGGTTTTATTCTTGTAGTGCCTGTGCTTACCTGGCGGTAATTAGGCAGTGCCGTTCGCTGCCCGGTTACCACTGGGTTAGTGCAGGAGTCCTTACCGCCACCTCAATGAGTGGCAGTAAGTGCTCCCCACTGAAATGACCACGTGGCAAGTGGTTCACTTGCCACATGGCCATTTAAAAAAAAAAGACTGCCCTTTACCTGCTGCGGTAAAAAGGGGGCCTCAGCATGCATCAAAAACACATACTTAAGCCAGCACAGGCCACCTTTTACCTAAGTTTGGCAAAAAGACCCCTTGGTAATTACTATGAAGGTGGACATCGGTGTTAATTTTGTTCATATCCATTTGTATTAGGATTCACAAAACCGGGGGTCATGTGATGCTCTTTAGCTGAGTGGATGTCTCTAAGCCAAGCTCCGCTCCGGCCACCCCAAATTCTTCAAATTTACCTGTGAGATCTTCCATATGCGGGATTAACATCCGGGGTGCCCTGTGGCGAAGTTTCAGTGCGTTTTAACGGTGGATTAGAGGGTTATGCCCGCAAAGACCCTGCGGGCAAGAAAGCTCCACGTGCAGACCTCGGGCCCTAAGTTGGCTGGGTCTACAAGAAAAATGTCTTGGAAAAGCTAGACAAGATAAAACAAATTGTGCCACCGTTGGAAAGACCTCCCTGTAAACTTTCTGGGTCGTGCTGCATTAGTTAAAATGGTCCTCCTGCCTAAAATATTATATCCTTTGCAAATTCTTCCGCTCTGGGTACGTGGACCAGAGGATCATCTATTTCGAAGCATCATCAGCACCTTTATTTGGCATGCTAAGAGACCTAGGATATCCTTCGCTAAGTTAACTCTTGGCAAGGCCCTGGGGGGGGGGGTTCGGCTTCCTGATCTGAGGATGTATAATGTTTCGGTGCTTTTGCGTTGGGTGCATGAGATCCATTTGGGAGTCCATTTCTTCACTCCAGCTGGCTTTTGGGAACGCTGGAGTGCCCCTTACCATCCTTTTGCAGTGCTCAGTCTTCAACAGTTATGGGGTTTGGCAGTTTTTCAGGGAAATCCTTATTTGGGTGCTCTGAGGCGGGTGTGGGAGTGGTGGTGAGCTCAAGCTGGAGGAGGAGGTAGCCCTTTTCCTACCTTGGTAGGTAATCCCAACTTTCCTGCTGGTTGTGGTTCTCCCATATTTAAGCGCTAGGCTGAGACTGGATGTCGTTACTTGGGGCATCTGAGGCAGCTGGGGGCAAGGACTTCCTATCTTTTGATCAAATCCGGCGTGCATGTAGTGTCCCGAATCCTCATTTTTTCACATATCTCCAGGTGTGGGACTATGTTCTGACCCTTGAGCGGCGTTGTGGGAGGCCAGTGGCTTTTCAACGTGTGGACCATTTTTTTTTAAACTGCCATCCAAATCAAACCAGCTTTCCCAGTGGTACCAGTTCATTCAGGATTCCAGTAAGGCCCATTATTTGGAAAAATTGGCGGAAGAATGGAGCCAGGATGTGGTGGAATGTGTTTCCGAGATTCAGCTGGGGGCTGTACTTGAAGGTGTTAGTAAAGTGACACCTAATGCGGCATTGCAAGATATTCAGTTCCGGGTCCTGCATAGAGTGCACATTACCAAGCAGAGGGGGAAGGCCATGGGGTTGTGGGAGAGTGATTTGTGTGTTAAATGCAAGGCAAGTGTTGGAACCTTCCTGCATTCCTTTATGGGGTGTCCAGTGTTGTCTGCGTTCTGGGTCGGTGCACTGAAAGTCCTTGAAGACACTTTGTGTTGTGCATTTGATTGGTCTTATTCAGTAGTACTCATGGGCAGTGCGGCACACTTGTCACAGAAGGGCCTTGGGGAGGCACAGTGTAAGTTTGTGCTATTAGCGACCTTCCTTATCAAAAAGTGCATTTTACAGTCCTGGCCTGACCCAGCTCCCCCCTCAATAGCTGCCTGGCATGGTTTTATGCGGGAAATGGCAAGCTGGCTGCTTACTTCTCTTAAGTTTTCGGTTTCAGCAGGGCATCGTCAGTACCGAGATATCTGGAGCAGATATGTTTCTTTGTATATATCAGAGACTGCTGTGGAAGACCTACTTCTTTGAGTGTTCGTGTGGTAGGAGGGGGAGGGGGAAGGGAGGTGAGGGGATAAAATTAAGAAACTATGAATCAGAGGGAGGGGGGAGTTGATGTTTGTTTCTGGCACCTAGAAAGATGGGGACTAGTTTGTTACGTTTGAATTTTGCCTTTGTGTTTTCTGTTCTGATTTGTAATATGCTTTGTTGTATGCATTTTTGTGATTCTCTGATTCAATAATGATATTTTCAACAACAACAACAAAAGGATTCACACAACCTCTTTGCCTACAGTTCAGTCCTACATCTCAGCCATACCCTGGATTCTGCTGCCCCCCCTCAAGCTGACCTATTATCAAAGTTTGACCTATTATCAAAGTTTTTTTTTAACTATTGCATAAAGACAACCATCTCTTTGTACAATTTCTCACATGCTACTGAATTTGGCAGAATTAAATTCACAGTTCTGAACACTCCAGAGCTCTTCCAAGTAGTAGCTCATGTTTAATACCCGTGTTTCTCATTCTGCCTCTGTTCTGGGTCCCGAAAAAAAAAAAAACCTGACAGGCCAGTCAAGTGCACTAACAGATGCATTAGTCAACAGAAGCAGCCAGCTGTTACTCCACTCTTCCATGCACAAAGTGTAAACAGAGGTTTTCAGAACCTCATGGATGCCAGCCAAAGAGAGGAGCAGACAGCAGGATGTACTGTAAATAGAGTCTTCCTGTTCAAAAGTCATAAAACTAAAAAAGTAGCCTGAAACAGTCACCAGGAGACAGATAAATGGATAATTGATGGGAACCAACCACATTGAAAATCCTCTGGTAAGTTGTTTTCTTTAATTACTTTATCCTTTACATTCATATAATTAAATGCCACTGCCCTTCCCTTGTGTTTCCCCACCACCCCCACTCCCACTCCCACCCATTATGTCTACTCACTAGCACACCAGTTATTTTTGGAGAGCATCAGCAAATGGTTAGATATAGAAATACTAGACGCAGAAGTTAAATTTAGGGGATTATTGGGTTGGGTGGATTTATACAAAAGCAATTTGATTTAGGAGGATATGTTTCTAATTTCAGCAGGTTAAACTTCTGAGTCTCATTTTAGTTGAAACTCCTTTGTGGCAGTACAATAATGTTAGAATAATTATACACTGAATTTAGTAACAGCAAAATTATGCATATATATTCATATACAGATATTGTAATAGTACAAAGGCGCATGTATCCATAGCCAAAAATATCAAGGAATTAAATGATCATACTCTTTCTACCTTTTAAAGATACATATGCCTAAAACATATACCAAGGTTTCAAAGCACAGATGGCACAAAAGAATCCCTATTTAGAAGTAAATGGATGGGTGCTCCAGAGACTAATTCCAAATTCTCCCTTTTTTTTTTAAACATAAAACATAGCAACATAGAAATTGCTAGAAGACAGTAACACTTCATCAATCTGGTTGGTTTACGTTCCCTTACTATGGCAATACTAGAGACTTTGGGCGCTGTCTACTAAGCCATGCTAGAGGCGAGCTAACTTTTTAGCGCACGCTAACACTAGAGACACCCATAGAAATATATGGGTGTCTCCAGCATTAGCTCGCCTACATCGCGGCTTAGAAAACAGGACCCTTTGCTTCATCACCATTTCTATAGCCCCACTTCCTCATCACTATAAATCCTCTGTATCTTTCCCATGCCTTTCTGAATTCCCAAAACACATTCCTTGCCAAATGCATCAGGAACATCTTTCCATGTATTCACCATCCTTTCTGTAAAAATATACCTTTTCCATTACTCCAGCATTTAGCCTCTTTTGGTCTGATAGTTGCTCCCTTCATCCTAGATTACACCTTAGAACATTCATTGAAAAAAATTGGGTATTACTTTGGCTTATAACTTACCCATGGAAAATCAAATTAATCATCTTATAAAGAGCACATTTTGTACACTGAGAAAATTGAGAAGCATTAGAAAGTACTTGGAACAGAATCAATTTAGGCTGGTGGCTCATTTGTTAATTTTGAGTAGGTTAGGCCACTGGTTCCCAAGCCTGGTCCTGGAGGCACCCCAGCCAGTCTGGTTTTCAGGATATCCACAATGAATATTCATGAGAGACATTTGCATGCAGTGGAGGCAGTGTATGCAAATCTCTGTCATGAATATTCATTGAGGATATCCTGAAAACTTGATTGGCTGGGGTGCCTCCAAGACCAAGTTTGGGAACCACTAAACTATTTATTTGAATCTTGCTCACATCTTTTTCAAGGTGAGCTACATTCAGGTGCACTTGCAGTATTTCTCTGTCCCTGGAGGGCTCACAATCTAAGGGGTCCTTTTACAAAGGAGCGCTGAAAATGGCTTGCGGTGGTGTAGACGCGGGTTTTGGGCGCGCACAGAATCATGTTTCAGCACACCTATAAAAAAAAGCCCTCTTTTTTCCCCCGAAAATGGACATGCGGCAAAATCAAAATTGCCGCACGGTCATTTTGGGTCTGAGACCTTACCGCCAGCCATAGACCTAGCGGTAAAGATTTTGGGCGGTAATGACCTGCGCGCGTCCGCTATATGCACCAGAAAATAAAAAATATTTTTCAGACACGCGTATCAGACGTACGCCAAAAATGAAATTAACGCAAGAGCCATGCGGTAGTCGGGCAGTAACTCCATTTTGGCACACGTTGGCCTACGCAGCTTAGAAAAAGGGGCCCTAAGTTTGTACCTGAGAAAATGGAGGGTTAAGTAACTTTCCCAAGATCATAAAGCGCAGTGGTGGCATTTGAACGTGTATCTCTGGATGTCAAGACCAGTGCTCTAACCACTAGGCCACTCCTCCCCTACTACAACACTGTTTATTTAGGACTCTCAAAACCTTCTTGAAGAAGGTTCAAAACAATTGAAAATGTTGCAGTATGTCTGATCTATTCTTTAAAGAAATCAGATAGGATTACACCTTTTTTTTCTGACTGCACTGGCTTCCAGTGGAAGCCAGAATTTTGTTTAAGCTCGGTTGTTTGATATAAGATCTTAAATGGTCTAATTCCTAAATATATGGTTTGTTTTATATATAATAGCAGAAAGAGGGAGTGAAGTGCAAGCAAAACTCCAATCAAAGAAAAAAAAAAGCAGCAAGGACAGAAAGGACTAGTTCTGTATTTTAGAAAGACTGATTTTCTAAATACACGGAGAGATTGAACAACAAACATCTTTATCAATGTCATTAAGGTTATATGCATTTATACCAGCATTGACTGAGAGTATCAGCTGTAAGTTTTTGAATAAACGGAGATATACCAGACGATAATTCAGCTGCTTTGGAATTTTCAAAAATACCTTCCCCGTCATCATTGCGACCCCTGACGTAGGTGCGACAGCACCGAAATACGGCCCGTGTCGGGTCTTTCATGAATAACTGTTTTTACTTGAAGTTGATAATAAAAGAACTGTGCCCTTTTTTTAAGGACCTTGTTGTTTTATATTTAAGCCACTAGATGGTCAATTCTATGAAGTTAGGAATAGAATGGTGATATCATTTACTAGTCCTAGATGTGTTACATCAAATACATTTTTTTACATCCTGATTTTCTTACCAATTTTCTAAATTGCAGTCTAGTATTAATAACTAAAAGGCTCTGAAAACAATTTTGATTGGTAAATACATCTTGGATAGATTAAGTTTTCAGCGTCGGTTAGCATATGTTTTTTCTGTTACATCCTAGATCTCCGATCTAGTATTCTTGGAACTGTTATCCACTAAGAACTGTCTGTTGGCGTTAGAGGGCTATAAATTAAATAACTGTAACTAAGAGTGCTTACATCTTTTACAGTTATAATTTTGAGACATTTGAATGATTCGGCCCTCCCTCTTCACCAGAATATAAATATTTAGGACCCTTACAGCTAGGCTTACTAAAGTGTACTACCATGCTAGCTTGCACTAATGCCATCAACAGGTATTATTAATAAACTAGTAAAAAAGGCCCGTTTCTGAGAGCAATGAAACGGGCGCTAGCAAGGTTTTCATCGTAGTGTGTATGTTTGAGAGTGAGTGTGTGTGAGAGAGAGAGAGAGGGAGAAAGAGTGAATGTGCGAGTGTGTGTGTGAGAGAGTGTGTTTGAGAATGAGAGTGTGCTGCAGGGGCCCCCCCTCCGTCTGTTGGCGTCCTTCCCGGTCCCCCCTGTGTTTCGTTTTCCCGTTTCCTTCTCCTCCCCCTCCCATGTGTCCTCCCCACAGCACCTCAGGGTTGTGGGCCCCCCCCCCCCCCGCTGTCTGGCTTTCAGGATCGTGGCCCCTCCATCTGGGGCCTTTTTTCTGCATTGTAGTGTGTATGTTTGAGAGTAAGTGTGTGAGAGAGACAGAGTGAATGCGCGAGTGTGTGTGCGAGAAAGAGAGTGTGTGTGTGAGAGAGAATCCCAGCTTCAGGGAGTTCCCCCCCCCCGTGCCTTTCAGGATGGTGGTCCCCCCTGTGTTCCCTCCCCCCCTTCCCCCCTCGCAGCTCCAGGGTTGCCCCCCCCCCCCCGGGCCTTTCAGGATGGTGGTCCCTCTTTCTTCCGCCCTTTGTCCCTCTCCCCCCTGTCTTCCCTCCTCCCCTTCCTGGCCTCCCCGTTTCCCCCTCACTCCGCCTTTCAGGGTGAAACGGTGACGCTGGTTCCCTTCTTCGCAGGTTCAGGGAGGCAGGCTGTCTCCATCTGCTGAAGGTGGTTCCCTTCCTCGCCCGTTCAGGGAGGCAGGCAGGCTGGCTGGCTCCGTCCGTGAGTCCGAGTCCTGCGGATGCGGAAATTGGCCGCCGAGGGGCAGGGGGAGATCACGTGTCGCCGCTGCCCGCATCCCCGCCTCCCTCCGTCCGCCGTTGTTCGGGCGATGTTAGTCCTCCGGAAGTGGGAAATGGTTGTCGAGGGGCAGGGGGAGATGACGTTTCACCGAGTGTGAATGCTCCGCCCTCGAGAGGGCGGGCCAGACACTCATTGCCAAACCGGATATCTCTGGCGCCTCAAGTTTCCGGCTTGAGGCTTCAGAATGTTGAAGGTGCCTTTTATATATATAGATATAGATTGATGCCACTGCAAAAATAGGAGCTGTGATAAGCAACAACACCCTTTAAGGCATGTTACTCTGTGGTAATGCAGTAACACTTCTTAGTAAATCTAGCCACAAGCTTCATATTAGAATTTACAATACACAGCATGATTATGATTAGCTTTGAGTAAACCGCTTAGATGCCAGTTCCTGGGGTATGCAGTATATCAAGTGCTTTTAAATAAATAAATACAGACCTTGTGCCCCGGTAACCATTCTATCTATGTCTAACTAGAGCTGTGGCTTCTTTCAAAGAAGATACAAAATTCAAAATGAGAGCTTCATGGCAACTGGTATTAAGACTTCACTACCTCCTTCTCCCTATGAATACCATCATCTTAATAGCTCTCTATGTATATAAGCTGTTTAAAACTAGCACTCTCAATTACATGATACTGTTCGGCATGTCTCCTGATGACATGCTAGACCTGATTGAACTATCCCTGAGGAACGCAAGCCCAGAGACCAGAAGTTATCTATTAATCCATCTGCCTAACTGTAGAAAACTAACCTATAAATCCATCTATTTTTATTTATTTTATTTTTGTTACATTTGTACCCCGTGCTTTCCCACTCATGGCAGGCTCAATGCGGCTTACATGGGGTAATGGAGGGTTAAGTGACTTGCCCAGAGTCACAAGGAGCTGCCTGTGCCTGAAGTGGGAATTGAACTCAGTTCCTCAGTTCCCCAGGACCAAAGTCCACCACCCTAACCACTAGGCCACTCCTACACAGCTGGATTCGGCTATCTGGGTTCCAAATGGTGGAACTCGATTCCCAAGACGATAAGAAGAATCGCCGGGTACCTTAAATTCAGGAAAGGCCTGAAAGCCTACCTCTTTAAGAAATATTATGGTTAACAACTCATCACACCACAAGGTACTTTACCCGACACTAAAAATGAAAGCGCACCTAAAGCTTGGCTTACTAAACAGGGCCCTAAATGTCGTATAATCATGCTCCAATCTAAGTTAAAGCAGGAGAAAGTTCTATAATCCTGGTGTGACTCCTGTAATCAACTTTCTTTTAGTGCAGGAGTGGAATGGGCAACCACGGTCCCCAAGTGCCACAACCCAGTCGGGTTCTCACGATTTCCACAATGAATATCCATGACATCTATTTGCATGCAATGGAAGCAGTACATGAAAATCAATTTCATGCATGTTCATTGTGGAAACCTTGACAATCCAACTGGGTTGTGGCCCTTGGGTACTATAGTTTCTCACCCCTGTTTTAGTGGATATCACTATAGTATCTGATGTAACCAGGGGCTGAAACATGTTGATATACAGTGGTGGAAATAAGTATTTGATCCCTTGCTGATTTTGTAAGTTTGCCCACTGACAAAGACATGAGCAGCCCATAATTGAAGGGTAGGTTATTGGTAACAGTGAGAGATAGCACATCACAAATTAAATCCGGAAAATCACATTGTGGAAAGTATATGAATTTATTTGCATTCTGCAGAGGGAAATAAGTATTTGATCCCCCACCAACCAGTAAGAGATCTGGCCCCTACAGACCAGGTAGATGCTCCAAATCAACTCGTTACCTGCATGACAGACAGCTGTCGGCAATGGTCACCTGTATGAAAGACACCTGTCCACAGACTCAGTGAATCAGTCAGACTCTAACCTCTACAAAATGGCCAAGAGCAAGGAGCTGTCTAAGGATGTCAGGGACAAGATCATACACCTGCACAAGGCTGGAATGGGCTACAAAACCATCAGTAAGATGCTGGGCGAGAAGGAGACAACTGTTGGTGCCATAGTAAGAAAATGGAAGAAGTACAAAATGACTGTCAATCGACAAAGATCTGGGGCTCCACGCAAAATCTCACCTCGTGGGGTATCCTTGATCATGAGGAAGGTTAGAAATCAGCCTACAACTACAAGGGGGGAACTTGTCAATGATCTCAAGGCAGCTGGGACCACTGTCACCACGAAAACCATTGGTAACACATTACGACATAACGGATTGCAATCCTGCAGTGCCCGCAAGGTCCCCCTGCTCCGGAAGGCACATGTGACGGCCCGTCTGAAGTTTGCCAGTGAACACCTGGATGATGCCGAGAGTGATTGGGAGAAGGTGCTGTGGTCAGATGAGACAAAAATTGAGCTCTTTGGCATGAACTCAACTCGCCATGTTTGGAGGAAGAGAAATGCTGCCTATGACCCAAAGAACACCATCCCCACTGTCAAGCATGGAGGTGGAAATGTTATGTTTTGGGGGTGTTTCTCTGCTAAGGGCACAGGACTACTTCACCGCATCAATGGGAGAATGGATGGGGCCATGTACCGTACAATTCTGAGTGACAACCTCCTTCCCTCCGCCAGGGCCTTAAAAATGGGTCGTGGCTGGGTCTTCCAGCACGACAATGACCCAAAACATACAGCCAAGGCAACAAAGGAGTGGCTCAGGAAGAAGCACATTAGGGTCATGGAGTGGCCTAGCCAGTCACCAGACCTTAATCCCATTGAAAACTTATGGAGGGAGCTGAAGCTGCGAGTTGCCAAGCGACAGCCCAGAACTCTTAATGATTTAGAGATGATCTGCAAAGAGGAGTGGACCAAAATTCCTCCTGACATGTGTGCAAACCTCATCATCAACTACAGAAGACGTCTGACCGCTGTGCTTGCCAACAAGGGTTTTGCCACCAAGTATTAGGTCTTGTTTGCCAGAGGGATTAAATACTTATTTCCCTCTGCAGAATGCAAATAAATTCATATACTTTCCACAATGTGATTTTCCGGATTTAATTTGTGATGTGCTATCTCTCACTGTTACCAATAACCTACCCTTCAATTATGGGCTGCTCATGTCTTTGTCAGTGGGCAAACTTACAAAATCAGCAAGGGATCAAATACTTATTTCCACCACTGTAAGTGCTATGACAGGAACTGCCCACAATATTCAATGAAAGGAAATCATATACGAGCTGTATAGGATTATAAAGATAAGAATAGCTTAAAGTTTACCCTAACCACCAATAGAAGCCAATAAAGAAATCTTAGAAGCAAAGTCAGTCTATTTAGTTTTACATAAGAGAATCTCACAGCTCTTTTTGTAGTAGTTGAAATCTAGCTAAAGTTTGCTTAGGAAATCCTAAATAAAGAATATTACAATAATCCACCCAGATTGAAATTACATCTTAAATTATCTTTTGTAAATCATCAAGAGAGAACGAATCTCAGATTTTGTCGGAGCACAGGGAGATTACGAAAAAAAAAAAACATTCTCGCTGTCTAATCTGTATATCCATATCAAAATTAGATGTAAAAGAATCCCCACCCCACCTATCTCTGGAACCTTTTCTGGTTTGATATTCCCTTCCCTCCAACCCATAACAAAAAGGTCTTATCAACATTTAACTTAATACAATTGACAATCATCTAAACAAGTACTATATTAAAACATCTTGCCAAATATGCAACTTTCTGCTAATGAAGATTATACAGAGACTATAATTTGCAGATCATTAGCTTAATAATAATAAGATAGACCCCAAGGCCCAAATCTCAAGTGAGCTGAGAAAAATATTAAACAAGACAGGGGGGTGAGGAGAGCCCCAGGGAAACCATGCTCCTGAAATTTCTCCATTCCTACTTACTGTATAAGACTGGCCTTTAAAGAAAGATGAAAAACAATTTCAGAAAGAACCTATGGAACTGAGACTGTAAATATCACGATCAACATCAAATGCAGATGCTAGACCTAATTCCACCAACAGTGCCACCCCTCCACTATCTAAAATCTTTCTAAGCTCGGAGACTAATGCAAACAACAATATTTCAGTGCTGTGATCGCTCCTAAATCCAAATTGCATAGGATTTAAAACAAACTGCCTCAAGTACTCTTGTAATTGCATCAGGACCATAGCTTCCAGCTGACTTCAAAATCAGAATTAGTGTAAAAAGAATAAGTGAAGTTGGAAATCTATCCTTCTTAAAAACCAAATTAACAAAAGAGGCTAACCGTAACAAACCTACAGCTGGTAGATATTTAAAAATGAAAGCTGAATAAGGATCCAAGTCACAAAAACCTTTGCCAAATTTGTTGGCCAGTGTTGCCAAATCATTAGGAACAACAAAATTAAACATTCCAAAACTGAATAACCGGAACATCAGACAGTTACAGATTTTAAGGTTCAAACTCAGCCTCTGTTAATTCCATAACATTAATACTCTCTATTACCTAATATAACTGTGCCCTAATAGTTTCAATTTTACCCTATGAAAAAAATCTTCTAGTTCAGCTGCAGATGGACCAGCTTCCTTATCACTGTCATTAGAAGTTTTAAACAGTACATTAACCAATTCAAATAACTCATGACTCATTTCCACCCTGATTAATCTGTTTCATATAATCATTCTTTTTAGCAGCCAAAATGCCATTTTCATATCTTTTAATATTTTCTCTCCATTTTAATTTACCATCTGCAAGTTCTACTCCTGCCAGAATTCTGCACTACTGCGCAGCGAAGAATTTGTGCAGAATTCCCCAGCCATGTTGCAGAGGGTCACATGATCCACTGCTGTGGGACCTCCTCCTTTACATGCAGCACTCAGAGGGAAAGCATCTACACAGACAGTGCTCACCTGCAGCAGACCATGAGAGGCAGCAATGGAGAAATAAAAAATGTTATATATCTCGGTAACACCATTGTAATACCACGGGAACAAGGACTAGTATAGCCACTACAGTTTAGCACACACTATAGCCGTGGTAAAGGAAGGAAGGAAGGGTGGCTGGCCCCTGCCACCCCTCCCCCTCCCTGAGCCTCAGTGGGCCTTCCCCAGGCATACAGTATCTTAACATGCCCTGGTGGACTAGTGGCATCTTCAGGGGGGGGGGGGCAGGAAAGAATCCCACTCTTTCCTGCCTGCTGCTGCCACTCTCTGGGCAGTACCAACACTTCTTCAAAATGGCTGCCGAGACTTCAAGGCGTAATCTCGTAAGGCTGCCGCAGGAAGTCTCAGTGGCCATTTGGAAGAAGCGGCAGCACCAGCCCAGAGCAGTGGCAGTGGGAGGAAAGAGAGGGGTTCTTTCCTACCTTGAAGATGTACTCCCAATGCAGCTCCTCCTCCTATCATCCTGTTCAATACCAAAGCTTCTCATTAGACCAAACTAGCTACACACTAAACAACAACCTAAACATTCTAGGCATCACTATCGATCAATACCTCACATTTGATGGGCAAATAACACAAGTGACAAAAGGACTTTCAACACACTTTGGAAACTAAGAAGGACATTCCACCTGGTGGTACAATCATTAACACTATCCCAGATTGACTACTGCAACGGCTTAGACACAGACTGCAAGCAGCAAAGTATGAAAAAACTCCAAACAGTCCAAAACACCGCAGCAAGACTAATTCACAGGGCCAAAAAATACCAATGGGTCACCCCTCTACTACACACTCTCCAATGGTTACCTATAAAAGCCAGAATAAACTTCAAACTCAATATCCTGGTATTTTCCATTTTACAGGGATTAGCACCAGCATCGACCTTCCACAAAAGGCATCAGGAAGTTCATTCTCCTTCACCTCCCCAACTGCAGAGGAGTGACTTACAAATCCATTTTCAGTTTGAGGTTCCCCTTTCTCACAACCAAACTCTGGAATGCACTCCAACTGATATAAGAAGAGAGTCTGACTACCTTTCCTTGCAAAAACATCTGAAAGCTAACCTTTTCACTAAATCTCTGATAGAGAATGGATAATTAATCAGACTCAAACTTCCACTCCATCTATCATTCATCCTTCCTTCCCCTCCCTTTGAAAAGCCCAATCCCACCTACAGAACCTAAAAGTAAATCTGTCAACCTCCCCTGATCCACTAATCAACACATGTATATCTTCCCATCTCTTCATCTTCTCTACACTTTCTCCTAATACCATCTAAACCAAAAAAATATTCATTATTTCTACAGCTCTCTTATTCTATGTAAGCCACATTGAAACGACATGGTTGTATACTGAGGGATATAAGTACTAATAAACTGAAAATTGAAATTTTATTAAGGTGTGCTAAAAGATTTAGCATGTGCTAACAATTAGCACATGCTAACTGAAAAGACGCCTATAGGAATCTAATCATTAGTACGTGCTAAATCCATTAGTGCAGCTTAGCAAAAGGACCCCTACATAACTTTGTAGGTCTATGGGGCTCATTTTAGAAAGAGAAAACGTCCAAAAAGTGTCATAAAGCAGCATTTCGACGAATTTCTTCTCAAAACGTACGGTGCAGGTCCCACAGTCTGCCTCACTCTGTTCCTACGCCAGCTTCTATCTTATGTGAAGTCCCAGCAGGCAGAATTTCCTAATTTTCTGAAAAACTTTCTAACGTCATTCATGTTCATGATTATGTTGTTTATAGGGTGAGGCAGACTATGGGACCTGCTCCTTATGAAGCGACTTCACATAAGATAGAAGCCGGATTAGGAACAGGGCGAGGCAGACTATGGTACCTGCTCCTTACGAAACATCTGCGAAACAGGGGCTCGCTGTTGGGCGCTACCCATTAGTCCAAACCGCATAACAGATAAGTGCCAAAGTATTTTGATAAGAATGTTAAGAAGAACAAATTAAGAAAGAAAAATAACATACTAAGTAAGAAGGCACACATTGGAGAGGTTTTTATGACTCATGAGGATGCTCGCCAGCAGGTTTACATTAAGAAAAATTTATTTTCAACAGTAAGCGCTGAGCAGCACGATACCCACTATTAAATATTAAGTAGGGGTCATCGAGTGTCTGAAGTCTTTTCCTCTCCATAGTTATATGATTGACGTGAGTAAGAAAGGTGTATTTGCAAGTAGTGAAATTTGAGACATATATCTATGCAATTTGTCTGCAGTGCATCCAAATCAGAGAGGAGCATGTTGGAAGCGGGTTTAGGGTGTTCCTAATACTCGGATGTTTTACAGCCATAATGGAACAAAATGAAAACGTCTAGGGCTGAAACTTCAATGTTGTGGTCTAGACCCATTTTTAGAACAAATAAGGTACAAAAAGGTGCCCTAAATGACCAGATGACCACTGGAGCGAATCAAGAATGATGCCCCCTTACTCCTCCAGTGGTCACTGACCCCCTCCAACCCCCCCCCCCCAAAGATTACCAGCTTCTATGACAGCTTCAGATGTTATAGCCAGGTCTATTAGAACGGCAAGCAGGTCCCTGGAATAGTTCAATGGTCAGTGGAGTGCACTATAGAGAGGAGGAGCCAGGCCCATATATCCTACTCTACTGTTACACTTGTGGTGAAAAATGTGAGCCCTCTCACACTCCCAGAAAACCTACTATACCCACATATAGGTGACCCCTTCACCTATAAGGGCTATTGTAGTGTTGTACATTTGGGTACAGTGAGTTTGGGAGGGCTCAGCATACAGTTTAAGGGGGTAACAGTGAGATGTGTACCTGGGAGCTTTTATATGAAGTCCACTGCAGTGCCCCCTCTGGTGCCCCAGTGCTCTTCTGGGATGTCTTTGTAGATAGTCTACAAAAAATGCTGGTTCCTCCTACATCTCAATGGTTTAATTTTCTCCGTTTTTCAAGTGAACATTTTTTTTTAATGGCCCAAAAGTTAAACACACAAAGTACAAAAATGAGGAAAACTAAAAGGATCAGCTGCAGAGGTTAGGACTTTAAATCAGGTATGGACATTATTTAAAAATACCATCTTGGAAGCCCAGACCGAATGCATTCCACATATGGCTATTTTCAAAAATGTTTTGCCATTTCAAAAATAGCAATATTTCCTATTTAGATTTGTGATGTTTAGCACAAAACGTTCAAAGTTCATTTTAGACGTCATATCAAAAATGCACATCCACACCCTTTGAAAATGAGCACCTTTATTTTCAGCTGAAAACTGATCTTAATTTAAGACCTTAAAATTTAGGCCTGCAATTCATTTGCCTAGATTTATGAGCCTAGTTTTAAGCTCCTCCCCCCATCCTAAATCTACCCCTGCTGCCACCCAATATTTATGCTCTTAAATTTAGGAGTTTAGTGAAAATGTAGAGTATACAATTGTAGACATGTATCCCCAGTACATTTTTAAAGGGGCCAACTTAGGATAATAAATCCTTTGAATATCGAACCCATACATTTTCTCCCCATTTCAAGGACCTGAGTATAATCACCACTTTGGTGAATGTAGAGTTTGAGATTCCCTTCCTTATGCCCTAAGGGAAGTTGATATTCATCCACCCCTTTAATTTTTGCTCCAGTTACGTGGAGGGGCATAATCGAATGGAAACGCCTATCTCCATGGGCGTTTATCTCCGAGAACGGGTCCGTGAAGGGGCGGGCCGAATCGTATTTTTGAAAAAATGGACGTTTTTGAGCTGGGCGTTTGTTTTTTTTAGCGATAATGGAAACTAAAAATGCCCAGCTCAAAAACGTCCTAATCCGAGCCATTTGGTCGTGGGAGGGGCCAGGATTCGTAGTACACTGGCCCCCCTGATATGCCAGGACACCAACTGGGCACCCTAGGTCAGTGCGGTGGACTTCAGAAAAAGCTCCCACATGCATAGCTCCCTTACCAAGGGTGCTGAACCCCCCCCCTCCCCCAAAACCCACTACCCACAAATGTACAACACTACCATAGCTCTTAGGGGTGAAGGGGGCACCTACATGTGGGTACAGTGGGTTTTGGAGGCCTCCCATTTACCAGCACAAGTGTTACAGGTGGGGGGGGATGGGCCTGGGGCCACCTGGCTGAAGTGCACTGCGGTACCCAGTAAAAGTGCTCCACGGACCTGCATACACGCAGGCCTCTAGGACTGGTTGCTGCTATATAACATTGGCACACCAGTTGACACCTGAAGACTAATCTCTCCGAAAACGTCCTTTATTGGAATAACCGCCTTTACTCACAGTTAACTGCAGATCAGAGGTTGTGCCCCACTGGCAACGAGTCTCCCTGGTACTGAGATGAGCAGTAGGTCAGAGCTGGCAGAATGCTGTACAATGCCCTCTTTCAGCCACATTCAAGGGAAGAACTAAGTTGTCTAACGTGGCTAACACAGGAAAGGGAACTAAAACTGGCTTACAAAAATGGCCACTACCGCATGGACTACAACAGGAAACACAACAGGGCACACTCTGACCCTGTAGGCAGGGGGAAAAGCACCATGGGAGAAGAGCCTACCAACTACCAACATCGTAAGACTGTAACACAAGCTAATGAAATCACGGAGCCCAATACCCTATACCCACCACAATGCAATGCTGATGTGACCCTGTACTGCACCCGAGAGCCACATCTGACCCAGGGAAAGGCTGTGACAGGATCGAACACATTCTGCTGTCATGGAGGTGGGTACGGCATTTGAGGCTGGCATACAGGCTGGAAAAAAAGTTTGTAAAGTGGGGTTTTTTTGGTGGGAGGGGGTTAGTGACCACTGGGAGAGTCCAGGGAGGTCATCCCCGATTCCCTCCAGTGTTCATCTGGGCAGTTGGAGCACTTTTTTGGGACTTGTTTGTGGAAAAAAAGGGGTCCAAAAAAAGTGACCCAAAATCGCAGTAAAAACGTCTTTTTTTTTTTCCGATTATCAGCTAAAGACGCCCATCTCTCCTCGGCTGATAACCACGCCCCAGTTCCGCCTCCACCACGCCTCCGACACGCCCCCGGCAACTTTATTCATTTCCGCGACAGAGTGCAGTTGGAAACGCCCAAAATCGGCTTTCGATTATACCAATTTGGGCGCCTTTGCGAGACAAACGTCTATCTCCCAATTTAGGTCGCACTATAGGCGTTTTTCTGTTTCAAAAATAAGCTGGATAGTAACATAGCAAATGACGGCAGATAAAGCCCTGAACGGTCCATCCAGTCTGCCCAACAGTCACACTCATTATCAATCATGATTAAAACAACAATAAATGTGATGATATATACTTTATCACAAGTTTTTCTTTGGCGTTTCTGGGATATAGACCGTAGAAGTCCACCCGGCTCTGTCCTTAAATTCCATACACTGGAGTTGCCTTCAAAGCTCACTGCAGCCTATCCAAATCTATCTTGTCATTTGTAAGACCCAGACCGTAAAAGTCTGCCCAGCACTGTCCTCGGTTCCAGCTACTAAAGTTGCCATTGAAGGCCTTTCCAGCCTATCCTAAACTGGATTGCCATATATAGACACAGACCTTCAAAGTCTGCCTGGCACCGGCCTTAGTTCTTCACAGCCAGAGTAGCCATCCAAGTGTCACTCACACATCCACCCCCTGCAGCCATATAAGGGTTTTTATTTATTTATTTATTTATTTATTTATTTTTGTTTTCAACCATCTATTTCCTAATCATGAGGGATTCATTTCTGCCTTATCCTGTTGTATAAAAGTATATGACCTGCATTTCTACATTTTCCTGGTTTCCCTTTTCATCTCTCTCTCTAATTTTCTATGCAGCTCCATGGTGACAGCTTCTTTACACCTTGACCACTGGATGGTGGCTTGTGGAGGGGCAGTATGACCAACTGAAATGTGAATTGATTTTCCACTGCTCTCTGCTACCCTGCAAATCAACCTCTTTGTGATGAGCTACAAAAATCCTACTAGCCTTTCAAGAATTAAAAACAATATATCTTTATAAAAGATTTTGAGAGCACTCTCCAGAGTCCAATTTTACTTTATCCCCAAAGGGAAAGAATCACACTCAGTGTGAGAACCAAACAAAGTGAATTATTCATAAGGCAACAAAAGCTAAAATTCAGAAAAAGGTTAATAAATCAGAAATCTGATATTTTTTGTAAGAATAATACAGTTTAGCCTCTTCTGACATATCATATATGCTCTTGGGGGAAATGTATAGCAGGGTGAAAGATCAAAAAAATCACCTGTTTTATGCCTATTTAACTTTGGATATATACATTTGTGGAATTTGTTGACTATGATTCTGACATCGGAACTATGCCATTGTTCAACCTTAAGTTAAGAGAGCTGTTTTGATTTCAGATGATAATTTAAAGATTGATGATTTGGAGTTAATTTGTTTTCAGTGCTAGAAAGAACTGCTGATTATATCATAGAAGTCCCTCCTTGAAATGCAACTTGGACATTATAAGAAACCTCATATATGATTATCCGTGAAATTATTACTGAATAAGACCTAGGGCCCTGTTTACTAAGGTGTGCTAGCATTTATAGCACATGCTAAAAATTAGCACACGCTAACGTTAGAGATACCTATAGGAATATCTGGAAGTCTCTACTGTTAGCGTGCGCTAATTTGTAGTACGCACTAAAAACGCTAGTGCGGCTTAGTAAACAGGACCCTTAGTATCTTTCAGGTATTTTGATGGTTGTATTTTATAAAGACAACATAGGTACTTATGTGCACTTATGAAATAGGCTCCCAATACCACGCTTAATAGCGCACAAATTCTTTTGCACAAATTTACACCTGCCCAAAGAAGGTGTAAAGGTGCAAAGGTCACTACTCCATCCTCATCCTCCTTGACCTATCCACCACTTTTGACACTGTCAATCATAATTTACTTCTTGCTACACTATCCTCATTTGGGTTCCAGGGCTCTGTCCTCTCCTGGTTCTCCTCTTATCTCTCCCACCGTACCTTCAAAGTACATTCTCATGGATCTTCCTCCACCCCCATCCCGCTCTCTGTTGGAGTTCCTCAGGGATCTGTCCTTGGATCCCTTCTTTTTTCAATCTATACCTCTTCCCTGGGCTCGCTGATCTCATCTCATGGTTTCCAATATCATCTTTATGCTGACGACACCCAGCTTTATCTCTCCACACCAGGCATCACTGTGGAAACCCAGGCCAAAGTATCGACCTGCTTATCCGATATTGCTGCCTGGATGTCCAACCGCCACCTGAAACTGAACATGGCCAAGACCGAGCTCATTGTCTTTCCACCCAAACCCACTTCTCCTCTCCCTCCACTCTCTATTTCAGTCGATAACACCCTCATCCTCCCAGTCTCATCTGCAAGCAACCTCGGAGTCATCTTTGACTCCTCCCTCTCCTTCTCTGCCCATATCCAGCAGACAGCCAAGACCTGTCGCTTCTTTCTCTATAACATCAGCAAAATTCGCCCTTTCCTCTCTGAGCACACCACCCGAACTCTCATCCACTCTCTCATTACCTCTCGCCTTGACTACTGCAACCTACTCCTCACTGGCCTCCCACTTAACCATCTATCCCCCCTTCAATCCGTTCAGAACTCTGCTGCGCATCTTATCTTCCGCCTAGACCGATATGCTCATATCACCCCTCTCCTCAAGTCACTTCACTGGCTTCCGATCAGGTACCGCATACAGTTCAAGCTTCTCCTACTAACCTACAAATGCACTCAATCTGCAGCCCCTCACTACCTCTCTACCCTCATCTCCCCTTACGCTCCTACCCGTAACCTCTGCTCACAGGACAAATCCCTCCTCTCAGTACCCTTCTCCACCACCGCGAACTCCAGACTCCGCCCTTTCTGCCTCGCCTCACCCTATGCTTGGAATAAACTCCCTGAGCCCACACGCCAAGCCCCCTCCCTACCCATCTTCAAATCCTTGCTCAAAGCCCACCTCTTCAATGTTGCTTTCGGCATCTAACCATTGTACCTCTTTCCAGGAAATCTAGACTGCCTCAATCTTGATTGACTGCACTTTTTGTCCTTTAGATTGTAAGCTCCTTTGAGCAGGGACTGTCCTTCTTTGTTAATTGTACAGCGCGCAACCCTGGTAGCGCTTTAGAAATGTTAAACAGTAGTAGTAGTAGTAGTAAATTTGTGCCAGTACTCTGTGGGGGTAATTTTATAAAGTTTTTTTTCCATGTGTAAGTCCTGTTTTACACGAGGAACAACGGCTTTCATAAAACTCTGCAAATGCATTACTGACTTTTATGCAATCTGCGTATAGGCATTACTGGAGCAGTTATTTGGACAGAGCATATATACGTACAATACAAACACACAGTTAAACCCTTTTCAGGACAGGTGTAAATTTGGGCATGGGCATTTGTGCACTATTAGGGCTGGCTCTGGGAGCTTATTTTACAAAGTCTTATCCTTTAGACTTAAAATAGGTTCCTTTTAGGAATATGCACAGGCAAAAAAAAAATGTTGTTGGATAATTTGGCCTTTTCCCCGGATTTTCATTGATTTTTTTTTTTCAATTCATTTCATACATTCATTTTTATAAAAATAATTAACATGCACAACAACTGTATGCACATTTAGCGATATGCCTACTAAAGACTGTTAAACCCTAACGCACACTTACAGCCCTGTTTACTAAGCCATGCTGTAGGCATGCTAGCATTTTCTTGTACATGCTAAATATTAGCACACGCTAATGCTAGAGACACCCATAGGAATATATTTATTTATTTGTTGCATTTGTATCCCACATTTTCCCACCTCTTTGCAGGCTCAATGTGGCTTACATAGTAACATGAGGCGATCGCCTTCCGGTATGACAAATACAGAGTGATATTATGGTATAATAAGGTGCATGTGTGACAGACGCATAAGGGAATAGAAAGGAGGAAGTGTTATGTCCAGTTCAAGTATTAGTATCGTTGTGTTGCAGGATTCAGGCATTTAAGTTGGATCGTTGGGGTATGCCTTTTGAAGAAGATAGTCTTTAGTAATTTCCGGAAGTTTGGTAGGTCAGACGTTGTTTTCGCGGCGTTTTGGTAGTGTGTTCCAAAGTTGCGTGCTTATATAGGAGAAGCTGGATGCATAGGTTGATTTGTATTTGAGTCCTTTGCAGCTTGGGTGGTGAAGGTTTAGGTATGAGCGTGTTGATCTTGTTGTGTTTCTAGTTGGTAGGTCTATGAGGTTTAACATGTATCCCGGTGCTTCGCCGTAGATGATTTCATAAACCAGAGTGCAGATTTTGAATGCAATATGTTCTTTGATATATGAGTGTCTCTAGTGTTAGTGTGCACTAAATTTTAGCGTGCACTAAAAACACTAGCGTATCTTTTGTTTAGAACATACGTTGGTTCTATGTACCAATTTATTTGTACATTTTGGCTGCTGAATTTCATATTCAGAACTGTTTCACAATATCTGCTTGTATACTATTACTTTGTTTTATTATCATCATGCTGACCAAGACCCTGCAATACTAAATGTTTACTTACTAACATTCTTCCACTACTCATGATGTATTGTAAGCCACTTTGCAGGGCCGCCGAGAGCCGGAGCCGGGCCCGGGACAAGGCCGCCCCCAGCCCCCACCCCCACCCGAGGTCGCCACCCACCCGAGATCGCAGGGCCCCCCGCCGCCCACCCACCCGAGGTCGCTGGGCCCCCCTCCACCCGCTATCGGGCCGGGCCCTCGGAACTAACCTTAAGCCTCCTTTCACTTCGCAGCAAGCAGCGGCAGGGCAGACCTCTCCTCCTTCCTTCCGTGCCCCACCCTCGCGGACGTTACGTCAGGCGAGGGCGGGACATGGAAGGAGTGGCCTGACCTGCTGCTGCTTGCTGCAAAGTGAAAGGAGGCTTAAGGTTAGTTCTGGGAGTGACGGAGGGCGGGCCAGGCGGCAACGGAGGGCGGGCCAGGCAGCGGCGGCGCTGGGCCCCCCTGGAGGCCCGGGCCCCAGGACTTTTGTCCCCCCTGTCCCCCCCTCTCGGCGGCCCTGCCACTTTGAGGCTGCAAAGAGGTGGGATACAAATGCAACAAATAATAAAAATAAATAATAAAAATTTCCTCTAAAATATCACCCAAGAAAAGATTAAATTTAGAATGTAAAGAATTCCAAAATACAAAATCATAAATTTATCCTGGATACTATTCCACTTCCCTGGAGCCATCTACTTCAAAAGAATTCTTATAGATAAAAGCTGTACCACCACCTTTCTTCCTTTCCCTACAAACTAATTTAATTTTGTAATCTGGTGGACAAATGTCATTAACTGATGGGTCTGCTACAGAAGTTAACCAGGTCTCTGTTATCGAAAAACATCCTAACTGGCTTTCCACAATCCAGTCCTTAATAATATGTGCCTTGCTTCCTGCCGACCTCGCATTAACGGAGCAACAACAAATAGGTAAATAGGACCTCAACTGTTCCTGCCTAGAAAGATATTTTAATGTAGTAGAACAAGGGCTCATGGATAAGAGTTTACTCTGGTACCATGAAGAGGACGACGTCCTATTTGAACTTTTATATGTGACTGAGATGAGGAACAGTCTACCAAATATCTATTAAAAAAATATCTGTTGTCTAGAATTGGCAGAGATCCTTGGATTAAAAACAATAGAAGTTGCATTACAGAAAAAGAAACTCCAATCCCCTGTTAAAATTAACCATACTAAAAATTTCAAAAACCTTTCCATAATAAATGCCTTAATCTCTAATTCCATTATTATACTAATTCAGAGACACCATCCAACTCTTAGGGCCCTGTTTTACTAAGGTGTGTTAGCATTAGGAATATATGGGTGTCTCAAGCATTAGCACGCACTAATTTTTAGCATGTGTTTAAAATGATAGAGAGCCTACAACACGGCTAAGTAAACAGGGCCCTTAGAGTAGTAGAATTCTCAAGTTAAATTATTAGCCAAATTATTACACCAGTTACTGCCTCCCCCTCCCCCAGTTTAGCATCTCTCCCTCTCTCTTCCCTGATTCCCTGGTCTCGTCTCTCTCTCTCTCTCCCTCCCTCCCTCTACTCCGCCTCACCTCCCAGAGTCCAGCACTTCCCCCCGTTCTTCTCATAAGAACATAATAGTCATACTGGGTAAGACCAATGGTCCATCTAGCCCAGTGCCTGTTTCCATCAGTGGCCAATCCAGATCATAAGTACCGAGCAGAAACCCAAATAGTAGCAACATTCCACGCTACCAATCCCAAGGCAAGCAGTGGCTTCCCCATGTCTAGCTCAATAGGAGACTATGGACTTGTTTTCCAGAAACTTGTCCAAACCTTTTTTAAACCCAGATACACTAACCGCTAAACTGTATAAAAGAGGACCTACTGTAAATAATGTATATTAATGTGTTAGCACCCACTATCATGGAACACAATTTAGTAAATCTAGCCCTTAAAATGCTGCATTAAAGCCTGGATTAAAGATACCAACTTTAATACTAGTAAACTGACATAAAACTCAAATGTCATTAACAACTCATGTTAATCTAAGTTAACTAACACGCTGTGATAACGTGATCGATGGACAGGCATGGAAACCTCACAGAGTTAAGTATAAAGTGAAAGAAAACTTTATTGGTGAAAAATAATTAAAGAGTCTGTTCTTCTCACAGTTTCACTTTCTCCTTGGCTATAATCACTATTACTTCCTTCTCTCTTAACAAACCTAGCTTCTTCAATACCGTTCCAGTTACTCATTAGTCCAGGCCTGGCTCCAACTAGAACACTCAGGACATGGTTCTTCACAGATAAATAAAGGCACTCTTTCACCTCTTCAGTTTCTCTTTCATACACTCCCTTGGCTTCTACAGGGTGCAAACCTCTGAGCTAGGGCCACTCTCCACTTCCCTGGGACTATCCCCTATAGTACAGCAGCTCAGCCACACTTTAGGAATGGTTCCCTTCCCTTGTAGCTTCCCTCTAGGAGATACCTCTCTCTCTTTCTCTCTCCAAGGCATTTAACCACCTCGCGGTCTAAGGCCTTCCCCTCTTACTCAGCCTCTGACATAGCAGGTTTAGAGCCACCTGCCATAAGGTGGCTTACTTGCAACCTTACCTCAGGGGCCTTTTTACTAAGGCGCACCCAAAAACGGTGTGCGCAGGTATTGGCGAATGTTTTGGACATGTGCGGGTCCATTTCATGAGTGTGCCGGGAAAAAACGGGACTTTTTAATGAGCCGGAAAATGGATGTGCGGCAAAATGAAAACCAGCACACGTCCATTTTCAGCCTGAGACCGTAACGCCACTCACTGTCTTAGCGGTAAGGTCTCACACGCTAACTGGGTGGTAAGCGTGCAGAACGCGCCAACTGCCAATTACCGCCGGGTAAGGGCCCTGCGGTAGAAAATAGAAAATATTTTCTACTATGTGTTTTGGACGTGCACAAAATTGGAATTACCGGCTGGGGCACACGGTAGCTGGGCGGTAGTGCCAATTTGACGCCTCTCAGTGAGGGAGTGTTCTTAGTGACACCTGCCGCTATACCACTCACTCCCTCACACATGCGCTAATGGTCAATGTTAGCCTACTTTAGTATCCTAGTTCTCTCTTTTAACACTATAACCCTAAAGGGAAAAGTTCAAGCCAAATAGCTAATAATGCACTCTCTCATCAAATTATGACGCGGAGCTAACTAAATTCAGCTTCATCTGACTCATATTTTCACTCTCACAGCAGCAAAGATTTATTCATAGCTTGAAAACACATCTCCACACAAGAAACAGCAGCAGCAAAGCTTTTAACAGATTTCAATGTCCTTGGTGGTATTTTTTCCCTTAAAACTGGTAAGTAGGAACAAGTTAGAAAAATGAACAGTAGATTACCAGAATTTTATTCAGAAATCATAAGCTGTAACTTTGTGCAAATTTTCAGGAATGAAATTTTGTATAAGTACATAGGTGTATATACTGTCTTTATACATCAGGCATGGTTTTAACAAGTTACCCTCAAAGAGGATAAAGAGAGGATACCCAAGTGCAAAATGGCATCTATATAAAGCCTATTTTCTACAAACAATAGAGAAGTCTATATGCTTTTATAAAAACAGGATTCCAGAACCAGCCCCAAATAGCACGCAAATGCCCAAACACAAAAAGAGGTGTAGATATATGTGTGTGTGTGTGTGTGTGTGTGTGTGTGTATGTTCGTGTGCATATTTTATTAAAATACATGTATAAATCACAATGCTGCTTCCACTCCATTTAAGCTAAGTCCCAGGAAAGCCTACATGCAGATCACTTGTTTACTCTTTCCAAAAACACTAGGACTAGAGGGCATGCAATGAAGCTACTAAGTAGTAAATTTTTAAAACAAACCGGAGAAAATATTTCTTCACCCAACGTGTAATTAAACTCTGGAATTTGTTGGTAGAGAATGTGGTAAAAGCAGTTAGCTTAGCAGGGTTTTAAGAAGGTTTGGATAATTTCCTAAAAGTCCATAAGCCATTATTAAGATGGACTTGGGAAAATCCACTGTTTATGTCTAGTATAGGCAGCATAAAATCTGTTTCACTGTTCTGGGATCTTGACAGGTACTTGTGACCAGGATTGGCCACTGTTGGAAACAGGATGCTGGGCTTCATAGACCTTTTGTCTGTCCCAGTATGGCAACTTATGTTTTTATGTTCTAATTGCATTTGGAAGCACAGGATGCAAAGGCAGCAACTTCAGTGGGGTGGAGGGGAATTTTTAAAGTAGCTTTTTTTACCTGGGAAAATGGCATTTGGAAACTGCCTTCATTATAATAGGCTATTTGAAAACTGCTCACCATTTCTGTAGGTAAACATGCCTACTCCTGTCTCCTTTCTCAACTCCAAGTAAACATATTACTGTGCCTTCCAACCAGTGGTGTAGCTATGGGGGGTGCCAGGGGAGCGGCTGCTCCCCCAAACGGAGTTCTGTCAGCACCAGCGCCTATTTTTTTCTCAACGTGTTGCATTGAAAATGTGCGCTGGCACCGTCGGAAGTCCGCTCTCGCGCCACTTTTGCTCCCCCAGCGCCGTCAACCCAGCTCCGCTCCTGTTTCCAACCTTTCACTCTTCTGTGTTTCAGGGAGTCTTTTACTAAAGCTTATCTCCAGTTATCTGCAGCAGGGCCCATAGGAATAAAATGGGCCCTGCTGCAGATAACTCGAGATAAGCTTTAGTAAAAGACCCCCCTCAGTGCTTTACAGATTGGTAACTACACCCTACCATCACTATAATACAACCCGTATTTAACATTCAAAGGGGTTCTTTTACCAAACAGCAGTAAAAAGTAGCCTTAGACTCATTACATGGATCTGTCCCGTACATTAAGACAGCTGGGGTAAAATGGCCGAATTTCCTATTTTTGGAATTAATAGCTATGTGCTAATTTTCCTAGTAACATGTGGTCATTAAAACAGATTAGCATGCAAGCCTTACCGCCAACTATTATGTAGGCAGTAAGGGCTCACATGATAAGCACACACTAATCGGTTAGCACACAGCACTGTAGCAGCGCTAACCAATTAGCACAACACAAATACCCCGCTCTCCACCCTTCCAGACATGCCCCCGCACCAAAAAATAAATTGACCTTATTAGCGTGTGGGTAGCACGCACACATGGCAAAATTACCGTGGGACTCCTCAGCGAGCCCCACATTAAACCATAGTTTGCTGTGGTAAGCACACGTTAGTGCTTACCACAGCTTTGTAAAAGAGCACATTGTTTTGAAAGTTGGTCACAAATTTCTTATACCCCTGAAAAAAGGTGTCACCTAAAATGTGTGTTGATTTTTATATTAATAAGAAAATTACAAACTACCCAGAACACGGCAGTTCACTTTGTACTTAAGAGTTCCCCGATACTCCAAAGCGACCCCACTTCTGCTTAAATTACATTGGCTTCCAATACATGCAAGTGTCAAGTTCAAATTATGTGTATTCGTCTATCAGATAATCTATGGCCTATCTCCATTTTATATGCTGAACCTCATCGAGTTGCCAATACATAACACTAAGAAATCCTCCAGAGACCTCTTTGTCTTATACTTCCCTCAATGTAACAAAATCAAATATAAAACAATTCATAATACTGGATTGTCATTAATGGCTGCATGCTACTGGCAACATTAGTGCATGAACAAAGAAAAAAAGTGTATCACAATGTACTAAGAGATGGAAGTCTGTACCTAAACAATTAGGTCACATTGATGATTATCTCATATTTCGCAAATTGCTAAAAAAACAACTGATAAGATTGATTATCAATGACAGTAGCAACCAATCCAACATCTAACCTACAGGTTATAAATTCTATGGTCCCTTCACATTTTATTCTGGTCATCATAATATTTTCCGTGTACTTTGTTTAAATGATGTTATCTGGAGTTTGATACCAAATGTTCTCTCTAACTGAAACCGGTTATTCAATTGTTTCTGTTACAATGTGACCCACATTGAACTTGAATTTGTTTTGAGAAAATTTGGGATATAAAATGTCAAATAAATATGGACTTCATTTACAGTACTCACCTTTCCAAAACTAAATATAAGACAAGCTACATTTCATTTGCAGTATTTCCCTGCTCAGGAGGGCTTAATGTCTGTCAGCCTCATTTTCTAATGGTTTGCACAATTTAACATACTTTAAATAACATTAACGTGGTGATGCACATTACTAAGGGGCCCTTTTACAAAGCGGCAGTAAGTCCAGTGCTAAAAGGGAAGTACCGCTGCGCTACCGCAGCAGCCTGATGGTAGTTCCCTCCCCCAGTGCACGCCATTTCCTGCACTGCAAAAATATTTCAATTCTTTTGTAGCACCGGTGTGCACCTGGTGGTAATCACTGCCCGGTTACTGCCGGGTTAGTACGAGAGCCCTTACCGCCACCTTAATGGGTGGCGGTAAGGGCTCCCTCCTTCTCCCTCCCCCAAAATGGCCACACGGCAAGTGGTTTGCTTGCCGAATGGCCATTTCTTTAAGAAAAGGGAAACCTGCCTTTTACCCGCTGCGGTAAAAAGGGGCCTCGGCATGCGTCAAACACATGCCAATATTAGTGCAGGTCCCCTTTTGCTGCAGCTAAATGAGGCCCTATGCTTGTAAGTTAGTACCTGCAAAAATAGAGAGTAAAGGGGTCTATGTTAGGCTCTAACGCATGCCTATGGCAGTTTAAAATGGTGTGCCATGGGATGTGCTCAGGCATGCTGCAGTACGTGCCATTTCAGCACATGCTAATCCACACACTAAAACTCTTTTCTACTTTTCAGGGGGAGGAGGCATGTCAGCGCTAATCAGTTAACACAGCTAACTGGATAGCGCAGGATTACTGCAGAAGTCGTTACTGCCTTCATAATGGGTGGTGATAAGTGCTCACGTGATAATTGTTATTAATGGCTGCACGCTACTGGCAACACAGAGCATAAGTACATAAGTACATAAGTACATAAGTAGTGCCATACTGGGAAAGACCAAAGGTCCATCTAGCCCAGCATCCTGTCACCGACAGTGGCCAATCCAGGTCAAGGGCACCTGGCACGCTCCCCAAACGTAAAAACATTCCAGACAAGTTATACCTAAAAATGCGGAATTTTTCCAAGTCCATTTAATAGCGGTCTATGGACTTGTCCTTTAGGAATCTATCTAACCCCTTTTTAAACTCCGTCAAGCTAACCGCCCGTACCACGTTCTCCGGCAACGAATTCCAGAGTCTAATTACACGTTGGGTGAAGAAACATTTTCTCCGATTCGTTTTAAATTTACCACACTGTAGCTTCAACTCATGCCCTCTAGTCCTAGTATTTTTGGATAGCGTGAACAGTCGCTTCACATCCACCCGATCCATTCCACTCATTATTTTATACACTTCTATCATATCTCCCCTCAGCCGTCTCTTCTCCAAGCTGAAAAGCCCTAGCCTTCTCAGCCTCTCTTCATAGGAAAGTCGTCCCATCCCCACTATCATTTTCGTCTCCCTTCGCTGTACCTTTTCCAATTCTACTATATCTTTTTTGAGATACGGAGACCAGTACTGAACACAATACTCCAGGTGCGGTCGCACCATGGAGCGATACAACGGCATTATAACATCCGCACACCTGGACTCCATACCCTTCCTAATAACACCCAACATTCTATTCGCTTTCCTAGCCGCAGCAGCACACTGAGCAGAAGGTTTCAGCGTATCATCGACGACGACACCCAGATCCCTTTCTTGATCCGTAACTCCTAACGCGGAACCTTGCAAGACGTAGCTATAATTCGGGTTCCTCTTACCCACATGCATCACTTTGCACTTGTCAACATTGAACTTCATCTGCCACTTGCACGCCCATTCTCCCAGTCTCGCAAGGTCCTCCTGTAATCGTTCACATTCCTCCTGCGACTTGACGACCCTGAATAATTTTGTGTCATCGGCGAATTTAATTACCTCACTAGTTATTCCCATCTCTAGGTCACTTATAAATACATTAAAAAGCAACGGACCCAGCACAGACCCCTGCGGGACCCCACTAACTACCCTCCTCCACTGAGAATACTGGCCACGCAATCCTACTCTCTGCTTCCTATCTTTCAACCAGTTCTTAATCCATAATAATACCCTACCTCCGATTCCATGGCTCTGCAATTTCTTCAGGAGTCTTTCGTGCGGCACTTTGTCAAACGCCTTCTGAAAATCCAGATATACAATATCAACCGGCTCCCCATTGTCCACATGTTTGCTTACCCCCTCAAAAAAATGCATTAGATTGGTGAGGCAAGACTTCCCTTCACTAAATCCGTGCTGACTTTGTCTCATCAGTCCATGTTTTTGTATATGCTCTGCAATTTTATTCTTAATAATAGCCTCAACCATCTTGCCCGGCACCGACGTCAGACTCACCGGTCTATAATTTCCCGGATCTCCTCTGGAACCCTTCTTAAAAATCGGAGTAACATTGGCTACCCTCCAGTCTTCCGGTACTACACTCGATTTTAGGGACAGATTGCATATTTCTAACAGTAGCTCCGCAAGTTCATTTTTTAGTTCTATTAATACTCTGGGATGAATACCATCAGGTCCCGGTGATTTACTACTCTTCAGCTTGCTGAACTGACCCATTACATCCTCCAAGGTTACAGAGAATTTGTTTAGTTTCTCCGACTCCCCCGCTTCAAATATTCTTTCCGGCACCGGTGTCCCCCCCAAATCCTCCTCGGTGAAGACCGAAGCAAAGAATTCATTTAATTTCTCCGCTACGGCTTTGTCCTCCTTGATCGCCCCTTTAACACCATTTTCGTCCAGCGGCCCAACCGACTCTTTGGCCGGTTTCCTGCTTTTAATGTATCTAAAAAAATTTTTACTATGTATTTTTGCTTCCAACGCTAATTTCTTCTCAAAGTCCTTTTTTGCCCTCCTTATCTCCGCTTTGCATTTGGCTTGGCATTCCTTATGATCTATCCTGTTACTTTCAGTTGGTTCTCTTCTCCACTTTCTGAAGGATTGTTTTTTGGCTCTAATGATTTCCTTTATCTTACTGTTTAGCCACGCCGGCTGACGTTTAGTCTTTTTTCCCTTTTTTCTAATACGTGGAATATATTTGTCCTGAACCTCCAGGATGGTGTTTTTAAACAGCATCCACGCCTGATGCAAGTTTTTTACTCTGCGAGCTGCTCCTTTCAGTCTTTTTTTCACCATTTTTCTCATTTTGTTGTAATCACCTTTTCTATAGTTAAACGCTAGCGTACTTGATTTCCTAGTTTCACTTCCTTCAATGCCAATATCAAAACCGATCATATTATGATCACTGTTATCAAGATGAAGTAAAAATACTTTTACTGACAATAGCAGTGTTGTATAGTAACAAAGTAAATGTAATTAGTTACTGTACTTAAAAGTTTTGTTACTTTTACTTGTAAAGAAGTACAGGATAATATTTGTTACTTTTACTGAAGTAATAATTTCACCAATTTTTACTACTTTTACTCAGTTACATCTGATGCTTGCAGTTAAAAGTAAAAGCAGAACTGAGATGTAAATGAAGATTCCACAGTAAACCAAATTAAACAGCAAAACCAGGAACACTATTTTGTTATTGCAAACCTCGTCATGCAAACACTATCTTAAATTTTGCTGTTCAGGGAATACAGCCTATGAGAACAGTGGTGTTACCTGTGTTTGATGTACTGGCTACTGTTCTCCAGCCAAACAGAACAGTGATGAGTTGGGTCACTTTAAAGTGTATTGATTCTGTTTCATCTGTAGTTCAGGATAGCACAAGAAAAATTGATGAGTGGTCTATTAAATTGCAACTTAAATTGAACACAGAAAAAACAAAGCTTCTTTGGTTTGGTTTATCAGATTTGAATATTACCAAATCTATTACTTTAGAAGGACAACATATTTTACCAATTGAAAGAGAATCTAGAGTGTTGGATATTTTACCGGACTCTTCTTTGTCAATGGAACTGCAAGTAAATAATTTAATTCGGAAGGCCTATTTTAAGCTTAGGCAACTCAGATTAGTCCGCTGCTGTAATCTTTTACAAGACCATTTCAGAATTACAATAGTCCAGCATAGAAAGAATAGATAATTGAACAGTTCAATTACCTATTCTTTCTATGCTGGACTATTGTAATTCCTTAAATTTAGGAGTAACCACAAAGTATAAGTCTAAATTGCAGTTGATCCAGAATTCGGCAGCCATGTTAATTTTTTACAAATCAAGGTTTAATCATGCTTCTCCTCTGTTGTCAGAGTTGAACTGGTTGCCAGGTCAAGCAAGGATTGTTTTTAAGTCGTTATGCCTGATTTTTAAGTCTTTATATGGTGTTTGTGCAGAAGATCTTTCACAATCTTTTAAAATTCTACAATCGAGTACTCGGTTTCGGACTTGTAATTCCAGATTTTAATTACACGTTGAGTGAAGAAATATTTTCTCCGGTTTGTTTTAAATTTATTACTTAGTAGCTTCACTGCATGCCCCCTAGTCCTAGTATTTTTGGAAAGAGTAAACAATCGATTCATGTCTGCCTCTTCCACTCCACTCAGTATTTTATAGACCTCTATCATATCTCCCCTCAGTCATCCCAAGCTACAAAGGACTTAAATACAAATCAACTTACGCATCCAGCTTTTCCTTCATAAGAACCAAAAGCCTTGAAATTGACGTACGACCATCTAAACTTCTGGAAATCACTAAAAACTAACCTGTTCAAAAAGGCATATCCCACCGATCCAACTTAAATGCCTGATCCCTACAACACAACCAAACTAAAGGACATAATGGACAAAATGCAACTCTTCCGATGCACGTTTCCCTAAGGTGGCCATGCCACATGAACGTCATCTTACCACAACATCACTTTGTATTTGTTCTCACCGGAGTCTGCAAACGCCTCTCCGGCACTATGTAAGCCACATTAAGCCTAAAAATAGAAGGGAAAATGTGGGATACAAATGTAACATATAAATTAAATAAATAAATAATTTTAGCTTTTCCTTTCGTTACACAAATTAGATTTAAAGCTATTTTTTCTCACTCATTTTATTATCCAGCAGTTCAGTTTTGGAATTGTTTTTCTGTTGGACTCCATCTTTTGCGGCCTTTTCTAAGACTTCGTAAGGCCTTGAAGACCTATTTATTTACATCTATATAATTACATGTTTAATATATTCTTTTTTTTCTTTTTGATTGTTATTTGTAATTCCTGATGATTGTATCAGTTTTTATTTTTTTTGGATCCCACTTTGAGGTGTATTTTCAAAGCACTTAGACTTACAAGTGCTTTGAAAATGAGCCCCTTTGAATCCTAATTGGAGAGTTGGCAGATTATAAGTCTTCTTGTAATGTAATGTAAAATGAAGCTGAACCTGTTTACAATTCTTGGTGAACAGACATTTGTCTCTAACACAACAGACTGCTGGTTTTCCCATGGAAAATTTTACATTGGGGGTGACTATCCGTTGACATGATAGTGTACTTAAAGAGGAAGTCTGCTTGACTGGCCTTAAGACGGAAGGACAAATCCCTCCTCTCAGTACCCTTCTCCACCACCGCCAACTCCAGGCTCCGCCCCTTCTGCTTCACCTCACCCTATGCTTGGAATAAACTTCCCGAGCACATACGCCAAGCCCCCTCCCTCCCCATCTTCAAATCCCTGCTCAAAGCCCACCTCTTCACTGTAGCTTTCGGCACATAACCATTTACCTCTACTCAGGAAACCTAGACTGCCCCACTTGATTGATTGACTGCATACTTGTCCATTAGATTGTAAGCTCCTTTGAGCAGGGACTATCCTTCTTTGTTAAAATTGTACAGCGCTGCGTGACCCTAGTAGCGCTTTAGAAATGTTAAGTAGTAGTAGGATTCCCACACGTTTGATGTTCTTGCATCAGTTCTCAAAGATATTCAGAGTTTGCTATCATACAAAAAATTGTTAGAACAACAGGCATCGATTTCAACTTTGTGAAAACCTTCTCTGTAACTGGACAGCATGATGATGATAATGAAAATGCAAGTGATAAATTGGATAGCATTACTTCTAATGCAGATGATAATGACAATAATAATGAAGCATTACTTGCTATACAGAAGTCAAGTGTTTCAGAGGTTCCCTCTATCAAAACCTTCAGACCCAGTCAGAAGACATCAATAATATTGCAACCTGGCCTGATTTGAAGGAATTTTTTTTTTTATTAGACTGAATAATCCACTTCTTGTTAATACAGTTGTTGAACACCTTTTTAGCTGTGCTGAATTAATGACTTAATGACTCACAAGCGCACTCACATGACTGACAGTCGTTTTCAAAAATTTTATTTTACTAAATGCAAAGTGGATTGAATTGAAAAGCAATAAAGTTGTGGGGATAAACAAGGTTAATAGTTGCATCCATTTTAGTTGTGGCACATTTACTTTTTACTCAAAAAGTATTGTATCAGGCAATAATGTTTTTTTACTTTCACTTAAGTAAATTTTTAAATGTGTTCTTCGCTGTATTTTTACTTTTACTTAGAGACCTGTTTACTAATCCATACTGTAGGCGCGCACACTAACAACAGAGACAGCCATTATGTTCCTATGGGTGTCTCTAGCGTTAGCATGTGCTAAAAGGTTTGTGTGCCTACAACGCAGCTTAGTAAACAGGACCCTTAAGTATTAAAATATACATTTATTTTTACTTTTACGTAAGTACTTTGACCAGCACTGGACAACAGCCCTAAGGCTACTTTTTGCCACAGCTTAGTAAAAGGGCCCCAAAGTAACCTGTCCAAGGTCACAAGAAGGATCTAGAAGTAGAAGAATCTGAACCATGGTTTCCTGATGCTTAGTCCACTGCTTTAAGCACTAGGTTGCTCTCCCACTATTTCTATATAAGTCCTAATAGAAGTTGTCAGTTTATGTTAGTCTTGTTTGTTTTATAGTATAAGCAGAGGACAAAAAAAATTAGCATTATTCCTAGGTGCCATTAAAATGGTTATAAAAATCAGGAATATTTTATCTGCCTTGGACTTGTTTTGGGGGTTTTTTCACTTATTTTTATTTTCCTTTGTCTTCACTGTTTTAACTCCTTTCCCCTTTCCTACCATTCCAGCGACTCTCTAGTTCACCAATCCACCCTCCCCCAGTTTCTTCCTGTCATTCTAGTCACTTCTCTGTTTTCTTTTTTTCTTAAACCCTGCATTTCTTACAGACCAAACAAGATGGAGAAACTGCAGAGCATCATAGGATACGGCTACACCACATCTTAAGAAGCACATTACCTGACAGGTGGCAATCACATGTACTTAAACCTTTGGCAGGCAAGAAATGTGCACGACACTGGTCAATGACTGACATATGTCTAGTTCTACGTTGGTACTGAAATTAAATTTTTAATGCTCAAATCCTTGAGAAAAAAGTGTTCTTGGGAAAAGAAAAAAGCGCTATGAACCAATAAAATGGCTCCGATTATAATACACACACACATACTTCAGTCTTTAAAAAGCGCACGTAAAGGTCTGGAAAAGAACTATCAGAAGGAGACCATGGCTTCCTGCCCTTTGCTTGACATTCAAGATAAAATGCAGTTGGCACTGGATTCTGACCCTTTTATATGCTGGCCTGAATGCGTCTGTCCTTTATCTACACACTGCATCATCAACTACAATGAGAGACAGGAATTTCTCAGCACACAGAATACTTTCAAGTCTCAGGGGGTCTTTTACTAAAGCTTAGCTCGAGTTATCTGCAGCAGGGCCCATTTTATTCCTATGGGCCCTGCTGCAGATAACTCAAGCTAAGCTTTAGTAAAAGACCCCTTCAACGTTTGTACTGAAAAGGTTTAATTATCCAAACTGATCTTGGGTTTAGTTTAGCTTATATAAATAAATGGTCCAAACTTCTGTGCTTGTAACAACTCGCTTATAAGTGTTCTGCCCATATATAAAAATTGGTTAAAAATTCAAATTTTGTACAAACTCTAAGGAGTCAATATTCAGCCATCAGCAGTGAGCATTTTTGCCTTATTACCTTCTGCTAATCTCCTCCCTCCTCTCCACAAGTCGTCTTTTGCATCCACCTGAGTTCTTTCTGAACATATCTCCCCTCTCAGCCCCCTTTCAGATCCACACAGCTCCTGACCACTTCCCCCTGCTTCTCTCTCTTTGGCCAACCCCTCACCCTTTTCTCTTTGTATCCCAGCCAATGCTGCCTCTTTCCCAGCTTGAATTCCTTCTCTCTTCTCTCAGTGCAGTTCTCCCTCTCACAGGCCATGTTCCTTTTCTCAGCCTCTCTTCACCTCAAAACCCATGCCCTCCTCTTCCAGCCCTCACAACCTCTATCTTCTATGCTCCAGTATCAGTCCCCTTCTCCGTCCTTTTCCCCAGCCAGAATGGCTTCCTTCTGTTATTCTCTGGCTCCTATTACACCAAGTGAATGCACTCCACTCAAATAAAGAGATTAGTGCCATGGAGGGGCATAATCGAACGAAAACGTCTATCTCCATGGGCGTTTATCTCCGAGTTCGGGTCCGTGAAGGGGCGGACCGAACCGTATTTTCGCAAAAAAATAGACGTCCATGTTTTATTCGACAATGTGTGAGCTGGGCGTTTTTGTTTTTCAGCGATAATGGAAAATGAAAGCGCCCAGCTCAAAAATGAATAAATCCAAAGCATTTGTTCGTGGGAGGGGCCAGGATTCGTACTGCACTGGTCCCCCTCACATGCCAGGACACCAACCGGGCACCCTAGGGGGCACTTTTACAAAAACAAAAAAAAAGGTAAAAGAGCTCCCAGGTGCATAGTACCCTTCCCTTGTGTGTTGAGCCCCCCAAATCCCCCTCAAAACCCACTGCCCACAAGTCTACACCATTACTATAGCCCTAAGGGGTGAAGGGGGGCACCTACATGTGGGTACAGTGGGTTTGGGGGGGTTGGACGACTAAGCATTAAGCAGCACAATTGTAACAGGTAGGGGGGGATGGACCTGGGTCCACCTGCCTGACGTCCACTGCACCCCCTAACAACTGCTCCAGGGACCTGCATACTGCTGCCTGGGAGGAGGGTATGACATTTGAGGGTGAAAATAAAAAGTTGTGAAACATAATTTTTTTGTGGTGGGAGGGGGTTAGTGACCACTGGGGGAGTCAGGGGAGGTCATCCCCGACTCCCTCTGGTGGTAATCTGGTCATTTAGGGCACTTTTTGGGGCCTTATTCGTGAAAAAACAGGGTCCAGGAAAAGTGCCCTAAATTCTACCTACAAACGCATACTTATTTTCCATTATCGGCGAAAGGCGCCCATCTCTGTTCGGGTGATAACCACGCCCCAGTTCCGCCTTCACCACGCCTCCGACACGCCCCCATCAACTTTGTCCGCATCCGCGACGGAGTGCAGTTGAAAACGTCCAAGTTCGGCTTTCGATTATACCGCTTTATTCGTTTTTGTGAGATAAACGTCCATCTCCCGATTTAGGTCGGAACTTGGGCGTTTTTCTCGTTCGATTATAAGCAGGATAGTGTTTTTTCTTTTGATTGATATCCAGTTCTGTGTTCTGTCTTCTCCACATCTTGACAGCATTATTACAGCTCCCAGTCAGTACTGCCTTATACAGTTAGCTTCCCTTCTTGACCATGCCCTTCCTATCTGCTCCTCTGGCTCTCTCAGTTCCTCATCCCTTTACCTTCATCTTTATCAGTTATTTCTTCCCCTCTCCATAGCAGACCAAAGGCAGGAAGCTAATCTATCCTACAATACTTGTTCATTTCATTTATTAGTTTTCATGTGCTATAATATCCCTAGTTCTATACAGCTCACAGAAGAACATACATAATTATAAATGTTTCCCACCGAAGCCCACTGGTTAGACACTCCTTAGCCAGCCAACAGACTGAAGAAGGAGGGGAGAGTAGTAGCCTAAGAAATACAAATCCTCTTTTCCTCTCTGGCTTCCCCTGCCAATCTGCAGCATGGAGCTTTCAGCTTCTGAATCAAGGAAGTTCAGGAGAGAATACCAGGGGTTCACAAGCACCCACTGATCTGGAGCCATGCCTTATTTATTTAAAGAATGCAGCAGGAGAAAGTAGAGGCTGAGCAGAAAAACAAATCCAGCACTGGAGATGTAATAAAAACCTACTTTTATTGATGCAAATGTTCAGAGACCCGACACGGTCCGTGTTTCAGCGTATATATACTATGAATATAGAACCAAAGGACTGCAGTTCTATCAGCCTATTCAAGAATCATACACAGCTGAACCAACACCGCACAAGCGGACCTCGCTGAGTTTGCCAGTGTTGGTTCAGCTGTGTATGATTCTCAAGTAGCCTGATAGAATTGCAGTCCTTCAGTTCTATATTCATAGTATATCTACATGTTCTATCGGATGATTTGTTTTTGACCCCTGATGTAGGCATTGTGATACGCCGAAACACGGACCGTGTCGGGTCTCTGAACATTTGCATCAATAAAAGTAGGTTTTTATTACATCTCTAGTGTTGGATTCATCCTTCTGATCAGCCTCTACTTTCTCCTGCTGGATTCTTTTGGTGTAGAGGTTTGTTTTCCTGCTTGTGTTCTTATTTGATGGTGCTGGGCAGACTTATACAGTGTGTGCCAGAGCCGGTGGTGGGAGGCAGCACTGGTGGTTTGGAGGCGGGGATAGTGCTTGGCAGACTTATACGGTCTGTGCCAGAACCGGTGGTGGGAGGCGGGGCTGGTGGTTGGGAGGCGGGGATAGTGCTGGGCAGACTTATACGGTCTGTGCCCTGAAAAGGACAGGTACAAATCAAGGTAAGGTATACACAAAAAGTAGCACATGTGAGTTTATCTTGTTGGGCAGACTGGATGGACCGTGCAGGTCTTTTTCTGCCAGCATCTACTATGTTACTATGTTACTATTTAAAGAATGAACTTAAACTTTGAGATTTTATTTCTCAAAAATATGTAAATGTGCATATGGTCTCCTTTTGCCAGTGCTTTTTCAAGCCCTGCCAGCTGCCAGAACTTTCTCTATGGCCTGTCAGTTGCCAGAACTCTCTCTCTTCCTCCCATAATCTCCATGTCTCCTTGCCGTCCAGGTCCCATCAGCTGCCATTGCTTTGTTTTCCTCAACATCTCTGCTGTCCAGGTCCTGCCTGCTGCTACAAGTCTCTCTCTCTCTCTCTCTCTCTCTCTCTCTCTCTCTCTCTCTCTCTCTCTCTCTCTCTCTCTCTCTCTCTCTCTCTCTCTCTTGTAACACCCTTGCTGTCCAGGCCCATAAGTCTCTTTCCTCCTGCCTTCTCCCCACAGCAATTTTTTTTCCTGGACCTGCTAGTAAAAACCACTGCAACCACCTCTCCTCACTGGGTACTCACTGCCGTCTTTCTTCTGAGATGGCAGAACCTAAATTTTAGCAATCTAATGCTCACAGTTAATAGCCCTGAGCATAAGCACTCTCATGCAACAGAGTCAATCTGCTTTCTTTGCCGGCAGGGCCGGATTAAGGCCAACTGATGCCCTAAGCACAGCCCAACAATGGTGCCCCTCCACCCTTCCATTGCTTAACTGGGAAGACATTAAGGCTCAATAAGTTCTGAGGAATAACATATTGTACAAAATAAAACACCATCTGGCCAATATTCAGCCAGTGGCGGGTGAGCATTTTGCTGACCACCGCCAGCGTTATTCCCGGATATTGAATGCCGGGCCCTGTCCGGGTTTCGGCACTGAATATCCAGGGGTTTTTGGAGCCAGCTAACACATAGTCGATTACATCAATATTCAACCCCTCACTGCATAAGCCAAGCCACTTAGATAGTACTGCTATTTATGCCCAATTTAAGCAGCTAAGTTTTTCAATGAGAGGCTGAATATTGGCACTAAACCCAACTCCACCACTGGAACACCCACAAGTTAGTCACATTTGAATTCAGTGCTAACTGGTCATTTTCAATGGAGACTAGCTGTCCCCGCTGGCGTTGCTCAATGATAGGTTAGTACTTCGTAAATGAGAAAAGCAAGGTTTATTTGTGTGTAATAACACTGTATAAGTATGCTGAGGGGTAAGTGTGCATGGAGGTGTGCTACTCTGGGGTGTATGAGAACAGGTGAGTGTCAGTGGGGTGTGGTACTGAGGGGTGAGGGTGAGTGGGCGTGTGCTTTTCTGGGGTGTGTATGATTGGGGTGTTTTGCTGAGTGCTGTATTTGAATGGGTGAGAGTGAGTGGGGGGAGGGTGAGAATGGCTGAGTGTGACTGGGGTGTTTTGATGAGGGATGTGTGAGAAAGGGTGACAATGACATTGAGTTTAATACTCCCTTAAATCAGAAAATGTCCCTTAAATCAGAAAATGTGGAGACTGGATCCCTACCTAGCACTAACTTTTCTTTTCCGATCAATTTGTTTAGGTTGATTTTCTTTATTAGTTGTGTCTTTCAATCTAGCAAGTGCCTGCCATTTGACTTTCACCATTTTCCTGTCAAAACACAGCTTTCTTTTCAAGGGCATAGTGAAATTCAGTTTCCCTCCCTTTTTGAGGAGCATTCCCCTGGCAGGGTAGTGAATTCATGCACACACACACTTTTCCCAGTCTGACCCCATTACTTTCTCTCTATCTTTTTCCCAGCAGACAACCCCCCTAGTACTAAAATTGTTAGAGAAGAGGGTATTAGAGAATGAGAGAGGGACACACCCTGTCCCAAGTGGTCTCTGTCACAGTCTCCCAACCCCTCAGTTTGTCACTTAGTAGTCTGTCTCATCTCATGGACTTGGGAGGGGGTATTGAATTCATGCACTCATACACACTTCACAGCCTAACCACAATACTTTCTCCCTACCCGGTTCACACCAGTCTCTGAACATCTACTACTACTACTACTTAACATTTCTAGAGCGCTACTAGGGTTACGCAGCGCTGTACAGTTTAACAAAGAAGGACAGTCCCTGCTCGAAGGAGCTTACAATCTAAAGGACGAAATGTCAAGTTGGGGCAGTCAAGATTTCCTGAATAGAGGTGTAGTGGTTAGGTGCCGAAGGCGACATTGAAGAGGTGGGCTTTGAGCAAGGATTTGAAGATGGGCAGGGAGGGGGGCCTGGCGTATGGGCTCAGGGAGTTTATTCCAAGCATGGGGTGAGCATGTACTGAAATTGTTAGGGAAGAGGGTATTAGAGAATGAGAGAGGGGCAACTGCATAGCTGCCACCCGTATTTCTCCCCACCAGTCTCTGAGCCCTCACCCTGTCCCAAGCGGTTTGTTGCTTAGCAACAGCAAGAAAGAATTTTCCAACCTGCAGCCTATTCATTTAGGGGTCCTTTTACTATAAGGTGCGCTGAAAAATGACTTGCAGTAGTGAAGGCGCGGGTTTTGGGAGCACGCCGATCTGTTTTTCAGCGCGCCTGTAAAAAAAATGGCTTTTTAAAATTTTTGACGAAAATGGGCGTGCGGCAAAATCAAAATTGCCATGCGTCCATTTTGGGTCTGCGACCTTACCACCAGCCATTGACCTAGAGGTAAGGTCTCACGCGGTAACCGGGCAGCAATGACCTACGCGCGTCAAATGTCACTTGGCGTGCATCCAATACACACGTCCAAAAATTTAAAAAAACATTTTTGGCTGCACGTATCAGACATGCGCCAAAAATGAAATCACTGCAAGAGCCATGTGGTAGCCAGGCAGTAACTCCATTTTGGTGCACATTGGGCGTGCGTAGATGCTTGCATGGCTTAGTAAAAGGGCCCCTTAATGGATGGAGGTATTGCTCCCCCTCCCGAGTGCCCTCGTGAACCGAATCACTTCAAATTATACAATAACCTCGGCAACAGCGGGTAGAATCTGCACGCCGGGTTTGGTGGTCATAGCTCTTCTGGGGCCGGAGGAGTTCGGCAATGGATAAACAAACAAACACACATCTGCTTTATATAGATAGATAATTGATTATCTGTTGCTGAAAATGACTGGATAGCCACGAACAAGCGATTTAACCTACTGGCAGCTGTGAAACGCAGTGAATTAGTCAAAAATTACTATACAAAGTAGGGCTGTGGAGTTGGAAGCAATTTTAGGTTGAGTTGGTAAAAATGTACCGATTCCAACTCCAGCTTCAAAATACAAACTTACAACATTATAATATGGTACATATATATATCTTTTGCCTGGATCTAAAGTTATATTTACCAGTACTTTAGATCCAGAACAAAAAATATCAGTAAGAGATGGAGTCGAAGCTGCAGTCTGAGTTCAAGTCAGACAGCAGAAAAATAGAGGGGTCAAAGGTTCAGTGTACCAACTCCACAGCCCTGATATAAAGAATAATATGAGACACTTTATACTGAAGAACAAAATGGTTTTACACTATAAGCTATACTCCAGTATACTGTGCTTCTTCCAGGTTAAGAGACATGTCCTTTAATACTCACAAAATGGCTCAATAGGACCATCAGAGAGAGGGGAGATACTGCATGAAGGAGGTGGAAACAATACATAGGATTCATCAGCATAAACAGGTCCAAAGTAGAAAAAGTAATACAATTGAGAAGCAGCTAAATACAATAGAAATCAGCTAATGGAATCAGGAGAGATCCAGAACAACAAGGCTACCCATCTGGAAGTTTTCAACCTCTTTCAGAACTATCAGCCAGTAATCAGAAATAATCACCAAACTATCATTTTGCTATGTTTCCATCTGACCTACAACTCATTCAGGAAAACCTTCATATTTTAAACCCTGGAAGCCAATTATATTGCAACAGTGATAAATCCCAAATGCCATAAAATTCTAAATAGACAGTAGCAAAAGTCAAAATTTAACATTGCCACCTAACTGTGGATTCCCCTTCACTGAGACTCTGTGTACAGCTTCACATGTTATATAGTCATATCACTCAGAGAAGTATTAAAAGACTGTCAGTCACTCGTAGCTGAGCCAGAGGATTTTCCTTTTGTCGTCACTGATTCACCTGGAAATCTGATCAGTGCCACCATTACTGAAGAGAAACCTCGCCAGAAGTAACCCCAAAAGCTTCCCTCATCAAGAACTTTCTCAAAGTTGACACGTGGAGGGGCATAATCGAAAGGGACGCCCAAGTTTTGCTGAGGACGTCCTCGCAAAACGTCCTGATGGAGGGGCAGGGAAACCCATATTATCGAAACAAGATGAACGTCCATCTTTCGTTTCGACAATACGGTTGGGGACACCCAAATCTTGAAATTTAGGTCGTCCTTGGAGATGGTCGTCCTTAGACTTGGTCGTTTCTGATTTTTGGCGATAACGGAAACCAAGGACACCCATCTCAGAAACAACCAAATACAAGCCCTTTGATCGCGGGAGGAGCCAACATTCGTAGTGCACTGGTCCCCTTCACATGCCAGGACACCAACTGGGAAACCTAGGGGGCACTGCAGTGGACTTCATAAGTTGTTCCCAGGTACATAGCTCCCTTACCTTGTGTGCTGAGCTACCCCCCCCCCCCCAAACCCACTACCCACAACTGTACACCACTACCATAGCCCTTACGGGTGAAGGGGGGCACCTAGATGTGGGTACAGTGGGTTTCTGGTGGGTTTTGGAGGGCTCACATTTACCACCACAAATGTAACAGGTAGGGGGGGATGGGCCTGGGTCCACCTGCCTGAAGTGCACTGCACCCACTAAAACTGCACCAGGGACCTGCATACTGCTGTGATGGGCCTGAGTATGACATCTGAGGCTGGCATAGAGGCTGGCACAAAATATTTTTAAGGATTTTGTTGAGGGTGGGAGGGGGTTAGTGACCACTGGGGGAGTAAGGGGAGGTCATCCCCGATTATCTCTGGTGGTCATCTGGTCAGTTTGGGCATCTTTTTGTGCCCTGGTCGTAAGAAAAACAGGACCAGGTAAAGTCGTCCAAGTGCTCGTCAGGGATGCCCTTTTTTTTTCCATTATGGGTCAAGGACGTCCATGTGTTAGACACGCCCAAGTCCCGCCTTCACTACACCTCCAACACGCCCCCGTGAACTTTGGCCGTCCCTGCGATGGAAAGCAGTTGGGGACGTCCAAAATCGGCTTTCGATTATACCGATTTGGAAGACCCTGTGAGAAGGACGCCCATCTTCCGATTTGTGTCAAAAGATGGGCATCCTTCTCTTTCGAAAATAAGCCTGAAAGTGAACAAAGTAATTCAATTGCCACTTTTCAGACTGAACAAACATTATTGAATGAAAGAAGTGCTCAACAAAACCATGCATTAAATTTCTAAAATGGAGGAAAAGACCTCAGAGACTGCAGACTTTTATCTAATGTGAGAAACTGTGGTCTCAACAGACAAGGATAATCATTGGTCAAAAACCTACATACCCTACCTAGTAACTTTATTTTCCTAAGTCATTTTTTTGTTTTTTCTTTTTTCCTCGAAAGCATGTGCACTGTCCAGCATTCAATCTCATTTATCTCTTTGAGCATTCATCTTGATAAATCTTAACAGGCTTCCCGTTTCACCATGGGGCTTCGTTCGGGGAATTGGTATATTTATGCTGAACTAGGTTTTTAGTCACTCAAGCTACTTCAAGACCAGGTAAAGAAGGCAGATACAGGTTTGCATGATCTCCTCCTGTCAACCAAGTAGGAAGATTGAGGAAAGGTGAGACAGAAGCTATATTGTATACAGAGGAGGGATATCTAATTTAAGAAAAGGAAGAATGTCATCTCCTCTAAAATCAGTACCAGTGATCCCACAATATAATCTTGTCCCTGATTATACCATAAAGGCCTAATTTACTAAGGCTTTTTATATAAATACTGATTACATACCTGGCTTTGCAATTCACTTTGCTGCTTCAGGCGAATATTTTCAGGGGTGTCTGCCACAGTGGTGAAGTGTTGCTTTGGATAATGTCTAAAATGAGACAAAAGTATATGTGCATTTAGAACTCTGTACAAACAGTATGTGTGTGTTTAAAATAGCACTACTAATTAGTTCCTGAACTATATCAACTTGCTTATTTCTTGGCTATATTGCATTCACTTCAAATCTTATTCACAAGTCTCCTTAGTTTTTTTAATATGTTGTTTCTTCTTTTATATTTTTAAATAAAAGCTGTGCACATGCAGAAAGATACCATTACCTCCACTTAAACAAACAGCCAGGACTCTTATTCTGGAAACATATTTTCTGGGTAAAACTTTTGTTTATTTTTAATCCCTCAGAAAGATCAAGGTGCTACAATATACATCATCCTCATCTGGGTGCTATTGGTTCTGTTAACATCTATGGGTAAACAGTTTCCCAGCAACACAATCCTTGAACAACTCTGTATAGCAGTGGTTCCCAAACCTGGTCCTGGTCAGGTTTTCAGGATAACCACAATGAATATTCATGAGAGTGATTTGCATGCACTACCTCCACTGCATGCAAATCTATCTCATGAATATTCATTGTGGACATACTGAAAACCTGACCGGCTGGGGTGCCTCCAGGATCAGATTTGGGAGGCACTGCTGTAAAGTGTTTCTACAAAGCAATCATGTCCCTTCTTAGACCAAACGGCTCTTAAGTCATATGATAACCACTCCATCCTTTCAGTTCATTGGCCTTCGCTGAAGTTTTTCTAATTCTTTTGATGCCTTCTAAAAGTTTACGCCTGAAAATTACATTCTGTATTTGGATGCGGCCTCATACAATGTAAGATAACTAATTTACCCTTTGATTCCAGCCTGGTTTTAGTTCAAGACACCGCTCACTTAATCTTACGGCCTGCTTACTAAAGCCTTTTTCTATTTTTGTCTGAGAAAAAAACAATCTTAGAGGCTGATATTCAAAGGGTTTAAGCTCCTAAGAGATTCAGGTCCTCTCGGAAAACTTACCAGGGCTTAATTCCTAAATTTATGCTCCTAGGGAGTCTTTTACTAAAGCTTAGCTCGAGTTATCTGCAGCAGAGCCCATAGGAATAAAATGGGTCTTGCTGCAGATAACTCAAGCTAAGCTTTAGTAAAAGACCCCCCCCCCCCTAGTTTCACTAGACTCCTATGTGCAACAGCAGTGGCTACCGAGAGGGGCATGATTCCCAGGCATAACCACTACTCTATAAGCCGTGCCTATCTTTAAGCACGGCTTATAGAATAGCGCTTTTTTGGCACCATATTAAGAATCTAACTCTTGGTACCTAAATTGGGTCCTAAATCCATGCAAGTGAAAGACAAGCCTAAATTTAAGAGCCTACACCCTAATTCTATATACGTCACTTGAAACTGAGAGTGCAAACTTGAGAATGCACCCAATGTACATGTGTAATTTAATTGATCAGCCAATTGGTGCCACTAATTAGGTGCTAAGAATCAAGTATCAGTGCTAATTGGCATTAATTAAAATTTGAACGCACCTCTTTAGGCACCAAGATCCATGTGAAAATTTTACACTTTGATCTGAAAAGGGGTGTGGCCATGGGAGGGTCACGGGCAGATCAGCCGCATTCCTGGAATTTGCAAACAGTGTTATAAAATTGCTTGAACATGCTGTTCATCGCTGTTGTCTTGACTTTCTTTCATCTCAAGCTATTCTTGATCCACTTCAATCTGGTTTTCACCCTATACATTCAACTTAAACAGCCCTTGCTAAAGTATCCAATGACCTGCTCCTGGCCAGATCCAAAGGTCTCTATTTTATCCTCATCCTTCTCAATTTACCTGCAACTTTTGACACTGTTGATCACCACCTAGTCCTTCATACACTGCTCTGGTGGATCCTCCTCTACTTATATCCCACTCTCAGTTGGTGTACCTCAGGGCTCTGTCTTGGAACCTCTTCTTTTCTCCATCTATACTTATTCCCTGGGTACTCTGATCTCCTTCCATGGTTTTCAGTATCACCTTTATGCTGATGCCTCCCAGATCTACCTCTCCACACCATAAATTTCAACAGGAAACCAGGCCCACATCTCAGCCTGCCTGTCTGACATTGCTGCCTAGATATCTCACTGCCATCTGAAACTAAACATAGCCAAGATTCAGCTTCTTATCTTCTCCCCTAAACCCACCTCTCCTCTTCCCCCATTCTCCATCTCTGTAGATAACACTCTCATCCTCGCTGTCTCATTAGCTCCTAACCTTGGGGTCCTCTTTGACTCCTCTCTCGCTATCTCTGCACATATTCAACAAACTGCTAAAAGTTTATTATAGAGAAAGAAACAAGTTGTTGTTTCTTTCTCTATAATATCACCAAAATTTGTCCCTTCCTTTCTGAGCACACTACCAAAACTCTTATCTACACTCATCACCTCACACTTAGACTACTGCAACTTGCTTCTCACCCACTAAGTCATCTCTCTTCCCTTCAATCCATTAAAAATTCTATTGCACGACTTATATTCCGCCAGTGTCGCTACGCTCATATTAGCCCTCTACTCAAGTCACTTCATTGGCTCCCTATCCGTTTCCGCTTACAGTTCAAACTCCTCTTATTGATTTATAAATGCATCCATTCTGCAGCTCCTTACTACCTCTCCACTCTTATCTCTCCCTACACTCCTCCCCGGGAACTCCACTCATCGGGTAAATCTCTCTTATCTGTACCCTTCCCCTCCACTGCCAACTCCAGACTCCGCTCCTTTTATCTTGCTGCACCTTATGCCTGAAATAGACTTCCTGAGTCAGTACGTCAAGTTCAATCTCTGGTCATATTCAAATCTAGGTTAAAAGCACACCTTTTTGAGGCTGTATTTAATTCCTAACTCCTATTCACTTGTTCAGTACTCATGTCTGTAAGTAATTCCCTTATCCATTATTTGTCCTGTTTGTCTATCTTGATTAGATTGTAAGCTCTGTCAAGCAGAGACTGTCTCTTACATATTTAATGTACAGTGCTGCGTAAGTCTAGTTATGCTACAGAAATGATAAGCAGTAATAGCATAGAACTTGGGGGATCCATGCCTAATTTAGCCATGAGAATTTACATGGGTTTCAGTTGGTGTAAATTCTCGTACCTAAAAATGGGCATGGAGCCTAGCGCCAAATGCTATTTTATAAAAAGTGCCCAACTCTTGAGTGCTGTTTATAGAATAGTGCTTAGTGCTAATTTTTATCGGTGCCCAAATTGCAGAATTGAGACCATAACTTTTAAGATCTTGAACAGGCTTTACACACATAAGGAAGCTCTTCTTCAGAGGGTGCGACCCGGCAGCATGCCTGAGCACAGGTCTATAGAAGAATGCCACATAGTGGCACTGAAACTGGAGTACAGCTTCAAGAAGAAGGTATCTTTGAAAGCACTGGCATGGGGAAGGGAAGGGGAATGCTATACTTGTAGCTGCTGTGATGGGAGAGGGGTAGACCATGGAGAGGATAGGGAGACGCTAGAACCAGTTTGGCTGGGAAGGAAGGGGCGAATTATATGCAGGTCAACCCAGGGACACTGAAACTAAGTGGGAAAATAGGGTGGTGACTTATAGATAAGCATATATATATCATTATTTTATTAAGGATGCCAAAATAGATAATGCAGCATGTGTTTTTAGTGACACTGTGTTTTAGTATTATTGTAATGTATGTTATTACTTATATTGATGATTTTTAACATGCATGTTTCTTTTTTAAATTAATAATTTTCAAACAAGTACATTCAAAGCACTGTTTCAAGAAACCACTACAGCCCACATCATGGGAAAAGGAGAAGAAGAATTAATACAGAAAATAGACCACAGGAGAGTTAAGACCACTAATCACAACATACCTGGACAAAACTTAAGGCGATGTTACTTCACAGCACATCTACTATAATAAAACTCACCCTCAACGTTCTGAGGACACTGACGTCAGTGAAGCCAAGCCCTGACTTCCTTCAAAAAGGTTCAAAGGTCCGTGGTGGTAAAGCCACCAAAATCGCTCCGGGCCCCGCCCTCGAGGGCGGAGCAATGGCAGAACAACGAAGGGGTTGGCAGGGAGGGAGGCGGGGGGGTGGGAAATCGCTCCGGGCCCCACCCTCGCGTCAAACCTCATGACGTTGGGGGCGGAGCAATGGAAGAATAACAAAGGGGTTGGCCAGGGAAGAGGGAGGGAGGGGTGTTGGCGACGAACACCTTGCTAGCGCCCGTTTCATTTGCTCTGAAACGGGCCTCTTTTACTAGTGTCATAATATTATTTAACTTCCCTATACTGTGAATGTTTTTATGTACTCAGCCTTGGTAAAAAGGCGGAACATAAATAAATTAGCAATAACAATAACAAAACAATGTATTAAAATGGTTGAAAAAAGGGCAAATGATGGCTAGCATGGTTTAATGGTGAGGTAATGAAAGACAAAAGGGCATCCTCTAGAAGATGGAGATCAGACCCTAATGCAGAAAATACAAGTGATCTCAAAGACTGGCAAGTTAGATGTAAAAAGATAATAAGGCAGGGCCAAGAAAAAGTTTGAAAAGGTTACTGATACGAGTGATCACAAAGACTGGCAAGTTAGATGTAAAAGTTTGAAAAGGTTACTGTAGAGGCAAGAACTAATGATAAAACCTTAAGTAAATGACCTAGGGCTAAAAGAAGTGCTCAGGGAGGATGCAATAATAGCAGAAAAACTAGATGATTTCTTTGCCTTAGTCTTTATGGATGAAGATGTTGGGGCCATACCCACAAAAGAGACATTGATAATTCAGAGGAACTAAAGCACATCACTCATAGGGGCCCTTTTACTAAGCTGCATAACCGTCTACGCACTCCCAACGTGTGCCAAAATGGATTTACAGCACGACATTCATTTTTGGCGCATGTCCACTATGCGTGCCCCCAAAATATTTTTTTTATTTTCTGGCATGCGTCAGCTACACGCACCAAGTGGCATTTGGCACACATAGGTCATTACCGCCCAGTTACCACGTGAGACTTTATCGCTAGGTCAATGGCTGGCGGTAAGGTCTCAGACCCAAAATGGATGCGCAGAAATTTTCATTTTGCCGCACATCCATTTTCGGCAAAAATTTTTAAAAGGCCTTTTTTTACAGGTGCGCTGAAAAATGGATTGGTGCGCGCCCAAAACCCGCACCTACACTACTGCAAGCCATTTTTCAGCGCACCTTAGTAAAAGGACCCCAAAGTCTGTAAGAATTAATAGATCAAATTGACAAGCTAAAGAACAACTATCACCAGAGCCAGCTAGTATTTACCCTAGAGTCCTTACAGAGCTCAAACATTAAATTGCTGAACTGTTATTCCTTATTGTCCCGCCAGACTGGCCCAGCAGAACTGATGGGTTGTGTACGCCTTCCAGCAGGTGGAGACTGAGAACACTGATTTCTTGCAAGAGCCAATGAGAGGCCAGCACAGCCCCAGATATTTTCAGTAATCTCAGTCTCCAGCAGATGAAAGATGTGCAGAGCCTTTCAGCCTCTATTTTTCTGACTTTGGCTTCTTATCAGGTATATACTTTTCTTACTCTGTGTGCACTAGGATCGTTAAGCTGGCAGAGGCTGAAGCCCGTGGGGGTTTTCTATCACCTCAGGAGTGTAAATTCAGGTGGCCAGGTCCCTCCTCCTACATCCCTCCCCGAGCCTTCCCTGAGCAGTGCTCTGGTGATTTTAAAAGGTTGGCCTGCACCCCTTCGAGGGAAGAGTTCTGCAGTGTCGCGCGAGACAGTCACTTTATTTGGTTAAAAAAATTTTAAAAAGAAGAAAATCTAAAGGTAGAGGGAAAAGCCGCATTAACTTCAGCTGCGTTTTTCTCTTATAGCAGAACAGGGATGGCAAAGCAATTAAAAAAAAGTCCAATGCAGCGTTGCATGCCTTAAATTTGTTCTTTGTTCCATCCTAGCCTGGCTTCTGGGAAATGACCGATTTTCCTATGTTGCCAATAATGGCCATGGACTCATTTTCTCATTAGCATGTGGCAATTAGCACATGAGCACTTAACTATACCTATTTTCTAAGCAGTAAGGACTCACATGCTAATTGGTTACTGAGCAGTAATGTAGTTGTGCTAACCAATTAGCGCAAAACACACCTACTCTCTGTGAGTAGCCCACACACATGCAAAATGTGTTATTTTACTGTTAACCCCACTTATCAGTAACTAGGTTTCACTGCATAATAGGAGACCTGTGTTAAAATAGCATGTCAGTGGTTAAATAACGCATTAAAAATAGCTCACATTGATAACTATACCTGTTAGTCAGGTCCAAAGGACAAAAGTAACAAGATACTTGTAGAAATATGCTGAATGCTCCAATCACTTTGCAGGCCCTGAATGATTTCCATCAGAATTTTTCGCAAACCTAGTCCTGGTTCTGTTGAAGCTAGAAAATCATTGGGACTAGGTGATCAAAGCACCCTGGAAAGTTAAGCATTAAATACCTCTACACAATGGGGAAAAGGGACAAGGTCTGGAAAGCAGTATATACTAATGCCCATGGTATGGGAAATAAGGTTTTAAATCTAGCAGCTGTGATGGAAGAGGCTGATTTTGTATTTAGTAGTGGTCACAGAGAAATGGTTCACAGAGAAGCATGACTAGGATATAGTCATATCATGCTATACTCTGTACAGGAAAGACAGAGTAGACAGAAAGGGAGGGGGAGTAGAATTATATGTTAAAGATAATATTAAAGCCACACTATTGCAGGACCTACAGGGTAAGGAAGAGGCACTGTGGGTCAATCTGGAAAGAGGGTATGGAAAATGTATTTACATTTGTGTGATATACAGGCTTCCTTCATAGACAGAAGAAACGGACAGAGATTTAATTGAAGACATTCAAAATATAGCTGTGAAAGGGGAAGTACTACTAACAGGTGATTTTAATATGCCAGATGTTGATTGGGGTATCCCTATTGTGGGGTCTTTTAGAAGCAGGGAGATCCTGGATTCCCTACAGGGAGAACTAGTCCAACAGTTGGTAACGGAATTCATGCAGGATGGGGTCATACTAGACTTAGTGCTTACGAGTGGGGAGAGTGTTTCTCATGTTGTAGTGGGTGATCATCTGGCATCTAGTGATCACCAGATGGTGTGGTTTAATACTGTAGACCACACTGTGGTTGAATGTGTTTCTAACACATATCTATGAACATGAGAATTAACTGGCATTAGTTTGTCCTTTAAGGAAATGCTTGTGAAAATCCAGGACCTTTACACTTTCAACCCTACCCTTGTATAACTACCTCTTTGCCTGCAAAAAATGCAATGGTTTTACAAAAATGTTACCATGACAAATATTAATCAAAAAGTTCACAATTTCAAATAAGTTTTTAATTCTTTTTCAGACCATCCATGGACATATTTGTTAATTATTTATGACTACAAAAGAGATAGAGAATGAACCTTGTAATAAAGAAGAATGCCAATGACAACTATAGCTAGAAATATTATAAGCTTCATTTATAATTAATTTTCCTCTTTAAAAATGCATTCTACATTTTCTGATGGCTACTGGCTAAATGCATCGTAATCTTTAGTGCTCTAATTTTAGCATAACTGAACCATTTAATAGCTAATTAGCAGCTCTCATTTGGAAACCTGTGTAAATTACATAAATCTCTGCACAATTTTGCAAATATTTATGCAGTCTGGGCAAGTATCCAGAAGGCTGTGAGCTTATAATTATTTCATATTTATCAAACATGAGGCAACTGGGTAAAATTAGTTTTATTTACCCTATAGAAACATCATCAGGCTAATAATCAGAGCAACTGTTTAAAAAAACATCTTCCAAAAGATAAACACATTGGTTACGTTCACGCAGAACTCACGTAACGTTTCCTCCAGTAAGTTTAAAAGATATTTCATTTCAAGTCCCAACACAGTTACTCAAAAGAAAGCACTTTAGATTCATTGGAAGAAAAGTAAAATGACACCCTAAGGGCCAGATTCTATTAATAGCGTCAAAAAATCAGCATGGGAAAAATAGCTGCTAAGCATAATTCTATAAAAGCTGCACACCGTTTACAGAATTACACCTAGCGGCATTTTCTGTATCCTTTATAGAACCTGCCTAAATTTCCACGCTCTAAATAGAATCACTAAAATATCGACATTGATCTTTCAGTGCTGGTTTGACATCAGCGTGTAATGATGTAATGACGACGTTATGAATGGGGACAGTGAGAAAAATGGCCTCCAGATGTCAGCAGCCAAAATTTCTCTGCCCAGGACACCTTGCTCTTGGCCAGGCTATTTCTCACCAAGCAAAAGCACTATTTTATCCTCTCAGGCCACAGGAAAAGGCATACCTGAAGTACAGGAGGACCTGGGAGCAATTGACTGCAAATTCTAATGCTCAGGCCTCTTTCCCCAGAGATGTAAGTACAAAACGTAAGCAGGGTACTATGCACAAGTTATGTTCCTGATTGCATTAGTCAGCTGTTCCTGGGCTGGGCAGGGTAAGGTGAATGATTCTAGGTGATAGGAACTAGTGCTGAAATTTGAACTGACCATCCCTGAATGATAGGTCAAGTGTTCTAACCACAAGCCTACTTCCTTCCCTGCATAGTAATGTCTCTTAGAATGGGGAAACCTCTTTCCCTAGGTAGGGAGGTACAAAATGCAAGAAGGGGAGGTGAACAGCTCAGGGTGATATGTGCTAGTGAAGTGTTTCGAACTGGCTACCACTGAATGATAAGTAAAGTATCCTAACCACTTGCCTACCTCTGGGCCTTTCTTGCTTCAGCAGCTGCTGGCTGACTAAATGGCTGGGACAGAAAGAGAGGAGTGCAAAGTAATTTGTTGAGGGAGTCCGTGGGAGATGGGACTGCCGATTTACTGTGAGGAGCCCTAGAAGGTGGTAAGGAGATGAAGGATAACTGGCTGACAGGGTACCTGGGAGGTGGGTAGGGTGGGGAGGAGGTGAGAGATATCTGACTGTTAATGTGTATGGGAGGCGGAGGTTACAGGGTAATTGGCTGGGTAAGGATGAGTGACTTGCTAGGGTTTGGGACTTTTGGAGGGGAAGAGAGAGACAGCAAAATTAGGTGAGAGTGGCATGCAGGTGTCATCAGAATGCAGCTGTCTGTGTTTTTTTGAGGGGTAGAGAGTTGGAGGGAGGCCAATTGCTTCTCCTAGCACTGTGTGCTGTTGCTTTCTTTCCCTATAGACACAGAGTAACTGAGGCCCTCAAAAAAATTGCGCGAAACCTTAGGTTGGGGGGGGGGGAGGGCAGGCATGGTGAGAGAGGCCTAAGTGCCTGGTTTCTAAGTTTTTAGGATGGCTCCTCAAGTCTAACAAAAGTTTTAATTAAAATAATGTTTAAAAAAAATCTATGGCAGAAGTTCAACAAGATATCAATAGATCTGCACTACCTTTTCAGTACCAGCTGTTATCACTAGATGCAGAAGTGTTATTCAGACTGCTTGACCAAGCCATATTTTGTCAAACAATATATTAAGTTTCAAAACTGATTCTGTCACAGAGTCCATAGCTGCAGGTAACTACCAGACATGGACTTCCGAGACCTGAATACTTGACGAGAACAAGAACTGCCCAAGGTAAGTTTTAATATCACTGTACCCTCAAGACATGCACCCAACACAAAAGGGCAAAGAAGGATCACATGAACCAAGACACCTGACAAGATGTTAGAATCTTGAGGCATCAGAAAGGCAAAAAAAAAACTGGAACTGAAGTCAGAGCCTCAGAACAGGACAGGAACAGGAGAACAAGCCCAGAGATGTGGGAGAAATGCCCACCCAGGGACAGCTACTGCTCGGCCAGTCAGAACACTGTAACTAAGATTACAAGACACAGCTAGGAATGGGCTGGGTGGAGCCAAATTCCAAGGAGGCTTAATAGCTCCTCCTGAAAAACCAATGCTTTCCAACCCATGGGAAACCAGTTTGAGGCTAGTCTACACCAGACAGATTCTTCCACTGTGCAGTGTCCTAAGCTCTAAATAACTGTCTTCCAAATTCTAATGTATTACATAGCTATTCATGCAAATGAAAATTAAAAGACATGATTTTCTTCCAACATATTTCAAATTGATTAGAACAAGTCATTTTGCTACATATGTTACAATAACTATTCTTCACAGTATGCAAAAAACTAGGTACACCAAATAACTGTAATCATGTGGTGTGAAAAACTGTGTAGTACATTCTGCCATACTGGATTAATTGCTATCACAGATTATACTGTTAATAAAACAATTTCCTCATAATGCCAAAAGTGTACAGCATGCCTCAGCTATATCTGAAACAATTACAACTGGCTTAACATTAGTTGGTAATCCTAGATGCTGACAGAATTCAGGAAGAGAGTATATGGAGAGAGCTTCAAAAACACTAAATTCTCTAGCCTAACATATATACCCTTTCTTGCCCAGTGAGCACCAGGACGGGTTACGTTTACTAATTTTGGACCATTTTTGAGAGGGACCAGCAAGAGTTGGGAAGCCAAACAGAACTGTAATCCACTCACTTTGCTCTCTAAGCCAGAAAGTGCAGTTCTGAACCAAAATGTTTAAACTTGGATGATACTGAAAACATGGGACAGCTTCAGCATTAACTATATACAGTCAGAATTATAATAAAGTAGCTCAAACACTTACAGGCTTTAGTAGGTTTCTTTATGAACATTCTGTCTAACTCCTTTTCTTATAATAGGGCTCTCTGAGCCTTCAGGTACAAAGAGATGGTCCTTTCCCCAATGAGGTTCTATGTCCTGTTTCTCTTGTAATCCTCCTCTGGTTATAAGTTTAATATGGTGCGAATATAGCAACTTTTTGCGGGCTCTGTTAAGTGTACCCTGCTCCTCCTTGCTCCAGGTGCAGTGGGAGATAAAAGCCAAGCCTCTCCCCTTGCAGTAGTGGTACAGTGGCTGAGGAGAATGAGCCAGAGACAAGGTTACTCCCATTGGACTTGGAATTTTTATCAACACAATTTCCCTCCAAAGGTTGTCCTCTTACCATTGTCAGTCACAGGCAGGATAGTCACCCTCTGTTCTAGAAGGAAGAGTATTCTATTACCGGTAGAGTCACTACAGGTCTCTGCTGAGCAATTTATAAACAGAATCTGAGTGCCCTCAACCTGTTTTATATTTACAGGGGGGGGGGGGATATATAGATATAACTAGAATTTGAACAATAGATTTTATCACATTATAGTTGCAGATAAAGGTACATGTTGTAAGCACAACGAAATACAGCATGAATTTACAGTAAGAACATAGCAGGTATGAAAACTGTAATCACTGATTCCAGAATACTTATTAGTGATTGACACTGAATCAGAAAAAAACAGTGGTGGCTATGCTCTTCTAAGTATTCAATATCACTTTCCTTTGAAATGCTAAAAGTTTATAAAATCAAGCTACAAGCTAACCACAATAAAAAATTCCATGTCATGAATAAACTGCTCTACAGGCCCATTATCTCTTAGACCTTTCAAACAAGTGTCAGTTTTCAAAAGCCACAACATGTTGGCAGGAAATGTGAGCATGGTGGCTGGATCCAGGCTTCCAACTTCTGAAAAGAGTACTTATTTTTTTTTTCAGTTTATTGGCTGGGAATAAATCTGGCCCAAGTTCAAGACCTGGGCATACAGCATTACATATTCAAGTGGTACAATAATATTTGAAAACTGAGTTTGAGGTCTCTGGAGTAGAAACCACTCTAGTGAGCAGAACTTAAATACCAGTCTCTGTGATTCTTTGACCAACTTTGCCATGAAATCCCAATATCCCTTAGAGGTTCTTCGGGGGTCTACATGGGGTTTTTTTTTTTAGTGAAGATAACTCCTCCATCCAAAGTGATTTCTTTCCTGCTGCCTGGGATTCATTACTTCCTTATCAGAATCCTGTGCAATACCTTTTACTTTCAGTTGACACCTTTCAGGGTAGCTCCACATCTCCTTTGCTGCCACAGATACCCTTCTTTTCCAGTGAAATATTGGGTATCTGAGGCAGTGGAGCCAATTTATGCCTCTCTATTACTACTACTGGTCTCTCCTCAAGAGTGAAGGGGATAGATAGAAAACCATCCTTTCCATGCCAACAAAACAGAGTTCACATGGAACTCTGTTCTCAGTTTACCGGTAAGTTATAGTTGGAAACTAGAAACACCTAATACAAGGCTATCTACTTCAAGAACCAGGTAAAAGCCTGGCTCTTCTCCAAAGCCTTTAATGTAAGAATTAACTAACTCGCTAGTCACACAGGACTTGTTTTCGGCATGTTCACTTTTTCCCCGATTCTATAAAGGTCACCAAAAATTGAGTGCACAAACTTAGTCGTGGTCCCGATTTGCGTGCACAATTTAATAGGATAATGAGCCAATTAGTGCCAATAATTGGCTTTTTAACAATTGTTGGCACTAATTAGATTTAATTGAGTGTTACATGCATGAAGTTAGGAGCGGCATTTGCGTCTGTGGGTCTAAAACACAATTACCTGGCCACAGGCAAAGAGGGAAAGTACAAAGTGACAGATATTGATATGTTAGCACTCTGAAATTAGATGGATCACAGAATTCCCTACTACAGATCCAACATTCATCACAAGCCCAAAAATAACACTGAAAGAATAAGACACAAGGCTCAGATGTTATAAGAAAAATAGAAAAGCTGGTTTATTATATATTTTGGCATCAATAAAGTAATATAAATCAGAGACAATGCACTTATGTGAAATTACCCAAAATGATAGTAAAAGTATGAAATTTATGTACCTGCCAAGGCAGTGTAGAGAACGCACACATTACCTAGTTCTGAATCTTATTAGCACACCTGACTCCCCAAAGCACTGTGAAAAGAAAGAAAAGTTCAATCTGACAGATGGAGAAGGCTCTCCCACTCACAAACTCTGGAGACAGAGGTACACAGGAGGTTGTCAAACTTCTTTGAAGGAAGCAGGCACCACAGCTGGGACAGCAGATGGTCTCTCTCTCTCTCTTTCTCCCTGGATGGTCAGTCAGCAGACCAGGTGTCTTGGTCAGTCAGCAGGCTGGAGCTCTTCTCCAGTGGGCAAGAGCAAGCAGAACAGGTGATGCCATCATTAATGATCCTTCATTATGTGGTTGGCTCGGGCCAGGCTAATAGCAGCTCTCTCGTTAACTTCACAAGACACCAAGCAGCCATTATTAAGCCTAGGAAAGGCTTCTTATATCCTTCCCTCTGGTTTAGTGCCATGCTGACTAAGACAACTAGTCTGGTGTTTTCTATTGTTATGGCTTGAGGGACAAAACAACAGGGTCTTGGATGCTGTAAGCTGATTTCTTCTGACCATGGGGTCCCAATCTCAGGGCCAGATGCACTAAACTTAACGAGCCAACAATGTGGTTTTTAAACTGGTTCTAGCCAGTTTAGTGCGCAAGTAGTAAACCGGGACATGCACAAAAGGGTTCCCTTAGCCATTTTCCTGTCACGGTAGCAGCTAACGAAAACAGAATGCAAATGAGCTAATTACTATTATAATGTGAATACGATGCAATGCACTATCGTTTCCGACCCCATGCACCGTGGAAAACCTAACAGGAGGTCTGCATCTCTCATTGGGGCTGCTGTGAGCGGGACCCATGCAGAGGAGGACACCCATCGCAAAAATCGGAAGAAAAAAAACATCAAAGTGCTCATCAGAGACATCCTTTCAAGTGCTAACACTTGGACGTCCTTCACTCAAAAAAAAAAAAAAGGACATCCCTGACGAACACTTGGAGATATTTTTTCTTCAGATTTTGTGATAGGCGTCCTTTTTGGACGTGTTTTTCTTACATGCCTGAAATGACCACCGCCAGAGAGAATCAGGGATCAGGACGTGCGAGGACGTCCAAATCAAAACTATTTGGACGTCCCTTTCGATTATGCCCCTCCAGATCTCTCTCAGCCAATCATAATTGAAAGGGATGTCCAAATAGTTTTGATTTGGACGCCCTCGCAAGTCCCGATCCCCGATTCTCCCCAGCGGTGGTCATCTTGGGCACGTAAGAAAAACACATGCAAAAAGGACGCCCATCACAAAACCTGAACAAAAAAAAACATCCTAAGTGTTCGTCAGGGACGTCCTTTTTTTTTTTTTGAGAGTGACATGTGTGAAGCCTTCTTTGGCATGCGCAGAGCAGCCAGCATAATGATTGGCTGCTCTGCGCATTCTCGGCTGGCCGACTGGCTTCCCCTCCTTAGAAAGGAAATCGCGTGCAAATGAGCTAACAGCGAGCAGCTCATTTGCATGCGATTTCCTTCATGCATGCCCGTTTTTTACCAATTCGCTTAGGGATCAGTAAAGGAAGGGCTCTTTCCGTGGAGTTAGTGCATCTGGCTGTCAGTAAACAAGGTTGTTGATGAAGTTATTTTTGCCTTTCTTCAGCCTTGATTTGTCAGCAATGTTCCATAAGCCTGAGGCCTGTTGAGCACAAGCCTGACATTGGCATAAGTCTGTTAACCATAAAGTCAGGTTTATGCATAGTGCCTTTCTGTAAGGCTCTTTTGCTCCCACACATCTAAAATTTACAAACGGGCCAAAAAAGGGGGCATGGCTTTGAGTTATGTGTATAATTACAGAATAAAGGTGCTCCATATGTAAATTTAGATGCGGGCATTTGCACAAAAATTTTAAGGTGCCATTTACTGAATCTAGCCCTTTGTGACTCCGTGTGCAATTTTTCCTTAAATTAGCCACGTTTATCTCCTGTTACTTTATCTTATCTGTCTATATGTTACACCACTGCTTACCCCTTGTACTGTCTATTAAAATGTATTGTGGTGATGTTAAAAGTGTTGGAATGTAATTGTATTTTACATGCATTGCCTGTCACCTATTATTTCTCTGTGATTACTCTGTGACCTCTGATGTGAATTACTTAGAGAGGTCACACAGCTATGTAACTTCCTGTGGGGGTTAGATGCAGCACATGCAGCACATGGAGCACATGGAGCTCATGATCTCTCCTAACCTGAGAGGATCTATGGTGGTGTGAGCATCCATTACCATCTAAGCACATGGAAGGAGCTGATAATACAAATGTATAGTAATATGTATATATAAGCCTGTCTGATTATAATCTAACTACAAACTGTGAGTAAACAGATGTTTTGTTACTTCAACTTTAAAGTGACTCAGCAGTGAATTATTCAGGGGTGAATGAGAGAGAGATGAAGAAAGAAATTAACATTTCTAAAGCTGAAGCTGTGTGTACTAAAATCTGCTAATTATTTACTACAAATAATCCAACAAAAGGGTTATGGGCCCAGGGCTCAGGAATTGAAAAAGAAGAGAAATATTACCAGGCAAAAAAAAAAAGGCCACATTTTTCTCTTAAGTTTTAAAGGAAAGATTCAGTCTGTCTCTCTCTCCCCCCACACAGCAGACAGAAGGCTAAGAAAATGGCTGAGGGAAGAAATTCACCATTTTTCTATTCTCTCAAGGTGCCTAGATTAACTGAGTTTAATTATCAGCAGTGGGAACTAAGATTCATATGTCTCCTTCGAGCAAAAGGATTAAATATATGCTTAGACCAAGACAGAACAGCTGAAAATATGGCTGAATGGGACAATGCAAACTATTATGTGAAGTGCATGCTTTTGGAAGCTCTCTCAGAGAAACAAGCCATATTAGTGGAGGGAAAAGATACACCAAAGGACATTTTATATAAACTGAGAACTATGTATGCAACTACATATGCAAAGCAGCAACCAATTTGGTTGGCAGAGTTGAATGAAACCAAATTAAGGGATAAAAGTAAATGTAATGATCACATTATGCATCTTATGTCTTCATTTCAAAAGTTAGAACTTTCTGGAATTCCCATGTGTGATGCATTGAAAAGAGCATTTCTTTTTACCTCACTATCAAAGAAGTTTGATGTTTTTAGGTCTGTAAATGAGGCCATTGAAGGGCAATCTTTTGAACAGACAACATCAAAACTAAGGCAGGAATGCATAATAAATGATTCTGAGGAGATGTGTTCTCAAAGTCAGTCAGAGAGAAATGAAACAAATTTCTTGGCAAAGAACAGAGGAAGGCGGAGCTATGAGAAAACTCCACCCAAGGGCAAGCTGATTTGCTACTCATGTGGAAAGGAGGGACATGTATCTAAATGGTGTAAGGAAACACAAAACACTCCCTCTAGCTCACCTAAGCCAATGGAACTAAAGAATTTTCAAACCAGGAAATGTATGAAGGACAAAGATAAACACAAGGGCTTTCTAATGGCAGAAAAATCTTTGACTATGGTAAATAATAATTCAAATGAAAGTACTTGGATTTTGGATTCGGGGAGCACATGCCATTTAACCAATTGTAAGGATTTCTTTCAGGAAATGTGTCCAGAGGAAGGTATTCTTAAAACTGCAAACGCAGGGACTGCTAAGATCCAAGCAAAAGGTATTGGATTCTTAAAATGCAAAGTGTCTAATGAAGTTAAAGAAATTCCTGTAAGTGATGTCTTGTATATTCCCCAAGCAGTTTGCAATATGCTTAGTGTATCTACATTAGATAAGAAGGGATTTGTGATTCATTTTGAAAACAGTAAGTGCACAATCTCTAAAAATGATGAAGTGTATGCTGAAGCTTTTATGCATAATGATGTTTATAAACTGAGCATTTCAGGTGAAGCCTCACATATGGCGCAAGTAAGGAAGAATGATGGTAAATGTAGTCTGGAAATCTGGCATCGCCGCCTGGGACATCGTGATTGTAAGGTGATCCAGGATCTTTACAGTAAGCAACTGGCCACCGGCATTCAGATAAGTGCAGATGCTGGTAAAATGGAGAAATGCATAGACTGTGTTACTCAAAAAGGTGTGAGACCCTCATTTCCTGCATACACAGGAAATAGGAGTAATAAAGTGCTGGACTTAATACACAGTGACTTATGTGGACCGTTTAATATCCCATCATTGGGAAATAACAGATTTGTGCTAATATTCTTGGATGATTTCTCTAGATATTGTGTGGCCTATTTGCTGAAAGAGAAAAGTCAAGTCACAGACATGCTGAAGAAATACGTAGCCATGGTGAGCAATAAATTTGAAAGAAAACCAAAGGTTCTTCAGACCGACAATGGTGGTGAGTTCACTTCACAAAGCATGCGCACATTTCTAGAACAAGAAGGCATTCAGCATATCACAACAGTAGCTTATACACCAGAGCAAAATTCTGTTGCAGAGAGAAAATTTAGGTCACTTGTGGAAATGACCAGATGTATGCTGTCAGATAGCAATCTCCCTAAAAGACTATGGGGGGAAGCCATTCTCACAGCAGTGTACCTACAAAACAGAATGCCAACTAAAGGCGCTGAGCGCACACCACATGAGACATGGCATGGTAGGAAGCCAAACCTGTCACACATAAGAACATTTGGAAGTACAGCATATGCTCATGTACCAAAGCAAAGAAGGCATAAGCTGGATTCAACAACAGAAAGGGGCATTTTAGTTGGCTATGCTCCAGGACACAAAGGATATAGAATTTTGAATCTGAAAACTGGCATTGTTGGCATAAGACATGTTACATATTTTGATGAAAACAAAAGGGTTGATAAAGGCTGGATTATCCCAGATGAGCCTTATCATCCAGAATATGAAACTAGAACCATAATAGACATGCCAGTGTATATAAATGCCATACCAAGGCAGATGTCTGAAAGCAACTCATCTGTATCTAACGAGGAACAGGCAGAGGAAGCAGACACAGAAAGGATCATTGAAGAAGACAGTACAGTTGGAGAAGGGGAATCAATTGGAGAAGGACTCTCAGATTTAGAGGATGCGGAAAGGTCAGACCAACCTGTTGTCAGACGCTCATCCAGGGAAAACAAAGGTGTTCCACCCCCAAGACTGTCTTACCTAACAAAGTCAGCAGAAGCTCAAGAGCCCTTAACATGGGATGAGATTGAGAAAATGCCAGCAGAAGAAGCTGCTGAATGGCATAAAGCTGCACAAGAAGAAATTGATGCATTGGATAAAAATAATACTTGGATTCTTACAAAATTACCTCCTGGCAAGAAAGCTATAGGATGCAAATGGGTATTCAAGTTAAAAAGGAATGCACAAGGAAAAGTGGAAAGGTATAAAGCCAGATTAGTGGCAAAGGGATATCTTCAAAAATATGGAGAAGATTTTGATGAAGTGTTCGCACCTGTAGTGAAACACACGACAATAAGAACACTTCTGAGCATTGCAGTCTCAAAAGGCATGCAAGTCAAACACATTGATGTGAAAACAGCATTTCTTCACGGAGATATAACTGAGGACTTGTACATGGAACAACCAACAGGTTTCATAAATACAAAACAAAGACAGCTAGTGTGTAAATTAAACAAAGGTCTTTATGGATTAAAGCAAAGTGAAAAATGTTGGAATGAAAAATTGCATGAAATATTGACAAATTTAGGATTTAAGCAAGGTGAAGCAGATAAATGCTTGTACACTAGGTGCACAAATGGACAATATGCATACATTTTAGCTTTTGTTGATGATCTGCTCATTGCAAGCAAAAGTGAGCAAGAGTACAAGGACATTGTAAAGTGTTTAAACCACAATGTTGAGATAAAAGAACTTGGTAATGTGTCATACTATCTTGGTATAGAAATTGAGAAACAAAATGATGGTTCTTATCTTCTAAGCCAGAAGCAGAAAATAAATGAGCTTATTGAAAGTTTAGGTATGCAAGATGCCCAAGTTGTAAGCACTCCCATGATCACTGATTTTCTGAAGGATGAAACAGTAAGAGAACCTTTACCAGATAACATCCAATATAGATCAGCCATAGGTAAGCTTTTATATCTAGCTACCACATACAGGGCTGATATAGCAAATGCAGTAGGAATTTTGAGCAGAAGGGTCAGCTCACCTACCAAATCAGATTGGACTGCAGTTAAAAGGATGGTAAGGTATTTAAAGGGTACCATTGATTGTAAATTAAAGATTTCAGCCAATAGTAATCCAAAACTAATATGTTACTGTGATTCAGATTGGGCAGGGGATCATTCTGATTATAAATCCACAAGTGGATATGTGTTTATGTATGGAAATGTACAAATTTCATGGGCCAGTCATAAACAAAGTATTGTGAGTTTGTCTTCTACAGAAGCTGAATATGTGGCCGTATCGGAAGCGTGCAGAGAACTGATGTGGATTGAAAAACTTTTGCTGGATTTCGGAATAGCTGAAAAGAGACCAATCCAGATAATGGAAGATAATCAGAGCTGCATCCGACTGTCACAGAATGACAAGGTTCAGTCACGCACCAAGCACATCGCAACGAAATACCACAACGTGCGAGAGTTGGCAAAAGAAGGGGTCATCAGTCTACACTATTGTCACACCAGTGAGATGACAGCTGACATCATGACCAAACCGTTACCCAGAGAACATTTTGTGAATTTGCGTATAAAGCTTGGACTTTGTATGAATAAATAATTGCATGACAGTTATGCATGAGAAGGGGTTTGTTGGAATGTAATTGTATTTTACATGCATTGCCTGTCACCTATTATTTCTCTGTGATTACTCTGTGACCTCTGATGTGAATTACTTAGAGAGGTCACACAGCTATGTAACTTCCTGTGGGGGTTAGATGCAGCACATGCAGCACATGGAGCACATGGAGCTCATGATCTCTCCTAACCTGAGAGGATCTATGGTGGTGTGAGCATCCATTACCATCTAAGCACATGGAAGGAGCTGATAATACAAATGTATAGTAATATGTATATATAAGCCTGTCTGATTATAATCTAACTACAAACTGTGAGTAAACAGATGTTTTGTTACTTCAACTTTAAAGTGACTCAGCAGTGAATTATTCAGGGGTGAATGAGAGAGAGATGAAGAAAGAAATTAACATTTCTAAAGCTGAAGCTGTGTGTACTAAAATCTGCTAATTATTTACTACAAATAATCCAACAAAAAGCAACAACAACAAAAATCCATATCAGACAGCATTAGAAGTCTCCAGTTTTTATAGATTTAAGACACCACTACTGCAAAAATGTCCCACTGCAATGCTGTAGCAGAATGGTTTTCTCCTCTAAGCTGATCTACTTGGTATGTCCCTGCTGCCAGGAACTTTAAACAAAGAAAAACAATTTTATCGCAAATTAATTTACAGACTTTAACATTCAAAGATATTCATGTGTGTACCTCGGGGAAAACCAACCCTCTTTATGAAGGATCTTTAGCTCATTTCCTGATATGAATTGTAAAATCAGCTCCATTACAATAAGCATGACTCACTATCCCCCTTCCCAATCTGGAGTCATTCTCCTGACATCAACATCTAGACATGGGTGGAAAAAACATTCTAAATATGCTCTGAATGCAATATCTTTTCAAACTAAGGTCAAGGCATAAACTGCATGACCATACTGCTCTAAAACATTTACACAGCTGAAATCTACACAAATGAAAAGTAGGACAGGATTAATAAAATATTACAGTTTATTTAGGAGCCCTTTTACTAAGCTATGTTAAAGCGCTAACCTGCACCTAAACACAGCAAATATGGCCTAATGCGAGATGCATTCCATGTTAGTTTTTCCATCTGTGTATGGTAATTCATGTTTTTGTGAGGGGTCATGTGGATACGCTAATCAACTAGCACACTGACATCACCGGCATGCTAACTGGTTAGTATATCCACAATGCAGGAGCCCTTAGCACCTCCTAAACAGAAGGCGGTTAAGGCTACCATGGTAATTATTTTTCAATGGCTGCACACCAATGGCAACATTAACCCACAGTCATATATTCATGTGGCAAGTAGTTTCCTGCCTTCCCACAGTAGCAGCTGAAATCCTCTTTGCTCTCCCTTAACTTAAAAAAAAAACGTTTGAACACATTTGTCAAAAATTAAACACTGTTCATTAACCATCTGATTCTATAAGTTGTCAAAAATTGAGCAAGCAAATTTAGGTGTGTCCCAATTTGCAAACGCAATTTAATAGACTAATGACCAATTAGTGCCAATAATTGGCTTTTTAACAAGCAATTGTTGGCACTAATTAGATTTAATTGGGACTTGCGTGCCTACAATTTACGCACGGCCTGAAAAAGCGGGCATGGAAATGGGGGGGTTATGGACATTTCGGGGCAAATCGAGGGCATGGTTTTATGTTACATGCATAATTATAGAATATGAGTGCTCTGTGCGTAAATTTACGCATTTGAATGTTTTTGTTGGTGCAAATGGTGGTGCCTAAATTTACATGCGACCTCTCCGCTTACATGTTTTTCTGTAAACCACACCGAATTTAAAGTGCGGCTTAAAGAATACTGCTTAAGCGGGGAGTTTTCGGCACCGATCTTTTAGGCACCAGTTACAGAATCTAGCCTTAAATGTAGGGATTCTTCTCTGAAATCACCTACAAAAGATAAGTGGTTGCCATAAGGAACAATTGTCTTTGGAAATTCACAAACTCTTATCCTCAGGATCCGTACAAATAAAGCTGCATTTCATAGCCACATTTTTACTGGAATATTAGCTCTAAATTACTGTAATATTTTTTTAAAAAGGCACTATTAAGGACAATTTGCAAACTCTCTAATTAGCTGCAAAGTTCTATAATACCTAAGGGGTCCTTTTACTAAGCTGCAGTAAAAAGTGGCTTGCGGTAGAGTAGGCGCAGGTTTTGGGCATGTGCTGAAATATTTTTCAGCGCATGTACCAAAAATGCCTCTATTATTTTCCCCGAAAATGAACATGCAGCAAAATCAAAATTGCCACACGTCCATTTTGGGTTTCTGACCTTACCGCCAGCCATAGACTTAGCAGTAAGGAATACGCGGTAAGGAATCTACACGGTAATGACCTGCGCGCGTCCATTATGTGCCGCAGAAAAAAAAATATTTTTCAGATGCGCACCAAAAATGAAATTACCGCTTCGGGCGGTAAGTTCATTTTGGCATGCACTGGGCACACGTAGACACTTACACGACTTAGTAAAAGGGGCCCTACGACTCACCTTTAAGCTGTCAACAGATAAAAGGTATCCGTAGAACTTTCACCTGCTTTTCCAGCGAGTGACAATTTCAATGGAAAATCTTTGGCACTGCCCCCAGAACACCTCCCATCCTTCTTCCTACCATGCAAATTTAATTTCTGGTAGGACATCAAGAGATTTGGCCAACAGTTCAGCTAATTGTTAGGCCAAAAATTGTTCAAGCGAATCATTTATGCAATAGTCTGCAAAGCTACCTGCATAAATCCCTTTAAACATTAAGCCTAATGAACATTCATGAGATCGAGGCGGGTTAACTTGACTAATTTGTATATTTGGGTAATCTAAACAGTTGACCCACTTATGGCTCTCAAGAACTAGCGCTGGACACCGATTTCAAATCTTATATTGGTGTGGTACTATTGGGTCTTCGTCAAAGATATTTAAGGAACTCATGGGTCCTTTTACAAAGGCACTCGCTAAATGTTAGAGATGCCCATATATTTCTGTTGGTATCTCTAAGCACTTAGCACGCATTAAAACCGCTAGCGCGCCTTTGTAAAAGACCCCCTCAAAGTAGCTGAGTAAAAATGGGATTAATGAATGTTTAAAGATGCAAGCAAGCATAGACATAGTTTGCCTGCTTTCTTGGGAGGAGGAGACCATGGGTAGGAAAGTTATATTGGATGTATGGGACGAGGGCCAAATCATTACTACCTAGAGCATTTGGGGTTGCACCTGCTGCCCCCCTCCCCCATGTCCCCAAACTACATCTATATTTCTAAGTTACCTTACTCAAGTTTCCTAGGAAGCCTCTTAGCAAACAATGATGCGCCAGGGTGAACGTGGCTTTCCTATCATTGATGGCGTTCTTTTCATATATCTTTTTATTTTTATATTGTAAACCACTTTGACTATGTAAGAAAGATGGTATATGAAAGTCTTTTAAACTATTAAACTTCCCAAATCCTTTCGTTTTTAAACATTACACTACTATAAGGGCTGTAAATAATGTTAAACCTTTAAGATTATATGCCTTAGATCCTACAGAATGTTGGTTTAATTGAACTCAGGAGCTTTAGTGGGTTTGGTAGAATGCTGAGTCTTGCAACACTGTAAGCAATAATGGAAAGTGAATTAAAATCTGACATCAGTTTTGTTACTTCGATCAATGATCAGCTTTCCAGAAGGCCCTGGTTCAAATTCCTCTGGGAAGTACTTCTAAAAGTACATTGAACAAGTATTCTGTGGAGCAACAATAAAACCATTTCAATACACGCAGATAACTGAAGATACTAAGGAATTATAAGAAGCCATCTCTTTTGAATGCTCATAATCTTTATTTATTTTAGTGTGGCAATTTCCTCCTGTTCCTTGTTTTCCAGCTCATTTAGAAATGGCCTCTGCTGAACTACAGATCCATTAGCCTTCATTTGCAACTACTTAGTGCTTCTCCATTCTATAAATACATCCCTCTAGTACATCTTACCCAGCCATTACAGGGGCTACAGACTAGGGTTCTTTCTGGAATGCTGCCTTTAAATTTCCATTGAGGTTTTGGGTCCACCTCTGAACTATTAAGGAAGGGGGGAGTTTTCAATGTGGGTAGGGTTACCATATGACTCCACAAAAAAGGAGGACAGATTGAGCCAGTCTGGGTTTTACTTCCATTGCTTTCAATAAAAGCAAAACCCGGATTGGATCAATGTGTCCTCCTTTTTCTGGAGCCATATGGTAACCCTAAATGTGGGCTATCTCTTAAGACGAGTTAAATTACTGTTAACTCGGGTTATTAGTAACTAGGTCTCATTGCATAAAATGGAGCCTGCACTAAAACAGCACTAAGTTAGTGGTAAAATAACCCGTCCACACTGATAACTATGCCCTATGTAACTCTCTGTCCCATCCTGCATGAGATGGCATTCTCTTCCGCATGCTTCCTCCTAACAGGATAGAAAATGCTGCATTCATGGTAGAGGCTGGTGCTCCTAGATGTATATTTACTCCACCTAACTGGCATTCCAGGTATGGCTACCCTTGCAATCGTAAAAATGTAGTATCTCTTAATCCTAAGATTATGTCGAAATATATGACTTGTCATTATTAATACATTTGCATTTATGTTTAATAGTAATTTATTTGTTAAATTTTATAGAATATGATCTTTAAATGTAGTTTCATAAGGTGAAATTTGTTCTTACCTGTTAATTTCCTTTCCTTGAGTCCTGTTAGTTCAGAATATGGGTTATGTCCCCTGACTAGTAGATAAACAAGATAACCCAGTGCCTAAACAAAAACTTAATACAGCCAAAAGCACATTGACTCCTCAGTGGTGACTTGCTTCACATAAGCGCACTACTCATGGCTCGCTAAGCTTCTTCATCAGGTCAAAAACCAGTGCTTTTAACTCATCAGTTACTCTAACATTCACTGACACTTTATGTATTAAGAATCAATTTCTGAATGAGCTCTCTTGAATTCAAATATCCAATTTAATAAAAGAGCACCTATCTGAAAAATGCAGACCAAACTTACTAGCAGATAGCATCATCAGAATAAAAGGTGATGCAGCCAGGAACAATCCAATATGCTAATATCAAAGCCACTAAGCAGACAGTCCAAAACAATTAAGAGGAAAAAAACAATGAGAACCAAACTAAACCCAGAACAGAGACCCCGTGAGGCTACCTTTAAAAACTGACTATATACAAGACGTGGCAGACTTGGAATCCAGAAACCTACTGAATCCCTCTTATGAGGTAGGACTTGACTGGTCTAGCAGGACTCACGGAAAGTAAATTAACAGATAAAAACAAATTTCACCTTCCTTATCATCCTGCTAGACCAATCCAGGCCTATGGGATGTACCAGAGCTTTTATCCCACAAGGCAGGAGGAAGATACAACATATTCCAGGACTAGCCTACCAAAGGCATGTTCAAGCTTTCATTTTTGACAGAAGAATTTACGGAGGACAATATTGCAACAATATAAATGCCTTCCAACACAACAGCTCCTGATTTAGCATAAGATGCAGTCTATGGGAAAAGGAAAGGGAAATGGGCCTTGATATATCGCCTTTCTGTGGTATTTTGCAACTACATTCAAAGTGGTTTACATATATTCAGGTACTTACTTTGTACCTGGGGCAATGGAGGGTTAACTGACTTGCCCAGAATCACAAGGAGCTGCAGTGGGAATTGAACCCAGTTCCCCAGGATCAAAGTCCACTGCACTAACCACTAGGCTACTCCTCCACTCCACTATGATTTAATAAAGTGATCCTTTTAGGCTGACTGAATAGTGTACCTAATCTAGAGTGCAAATTGAAACCATTGAGGCCCTGTGACCTTTGCTAGGACCAAAAAAAGAGGACAGAAAGAAGATCGAACACGAAAAAAGGATGTGACCTCCAAGTAGTGGAAAAGTACTTTGCAAACATCCAGCCTTAGGTTTTTAGGAAGCAGATAGCAGCAAACTATGCCGCTTCCCACCAGCTTTCTATTAAAATACTCGAGGCTGCCTGGCAACTGTAGAGGCACTTAAACACTCCACTTCCTAGTGCTAGGCCAAATTCTTGCAACAACCTGGCACATGATTTTGCTGTTATCTTGAGACTTCGGCCTGGAATCTGAAGATGAGGTGTTAGCTCATACTTCATACTCCTCTGCAGGTGCTTCATTCATCCCAACATAATCTACTTATCATTCTATCACACCATACTAGGCACTGCTGCTGTTTTTTACTGTGTTTATTTATTTATTTATTTATTTATTTATTTATTTATTTATTGCATTTGTATCCCACATTTTCCCACCTTTTTGCGGGTTCAGTGTGGCTTACAATATGAGATGAGTGATGGAAATACAGTTTGTTACAAATTTGTTATGGATTACATTGTGCAGAGTTATGGTCTGCCTTTATATATCAGGGTATAAACTTCATTTAAGTAAACTTTAAGACATACTCCTTTGAGCTGGTTTATCCCTCTCTGTAGACTTGATTACATTAGCCTGATCTCCTGCAACTCTGGACAGTGACCCTGGATATTGTGTGTGGCGGGGGTGGGGGAGGGTTATTGTTTCCCACTTTTTGTTTTCCTTTCTTTTAATTATGTAATGGTTTGTAACTTAGATTCCCTATTATGGCATCCTTAGTCTGTTTTCAGTTTATCTTTATTTCCTAATTTTATTTGTAATGTAAACCACTTAAGTTGTTGAGATAGGCAGTTTATCAAATAAATATGTGATGGTATGTAAAGAAAGAACGTCTCCAGCTATTGGAAGGGGAGGGCACAAGTATTTAAATTATGGAAAGCATGTTAAAGTAAATATCATTTTGTCTTACTCTGCTTTTCTCCCTCCGTGCAGCATGGTAGCTTACCCCCCCCACCCAATACACACACACATACTGGCTACTTGGATAGTTGTTTCTACCTGCATCACATTATCTCAAGGGTTCTCAACCCAGTCCTCAGAACACACCTAGCCAGTTAGGTTTTCAGGAATCTTGCCGGGTATTTGTGATCTGGATTGGCCACTGTTGGAAACAGGATGCTGGGCTCGATGGACCTTTGGTCTTTCCCAGTATGGCAATACTTATGTAATGAATATGCATGAGATAAATTTGCATACCACGGAGGAAGGGCATAAAAATCTATCTCATGTATATTCGTTGTGGGTATCCTAAAACATGACTGGATAGGTATATCCTCAGGAGTAGGTTGAGAACCCCTTCATTATCTGCAATGCAGTTAATGCACCATAAAATGATTTTCCCTATATTAACTGACACATAAATCTGCTGGAAACACCTCCAACAGTTAATACTGAAGTTTTACATTTACTATATATTAATCTTAGCAATTACCGCAAGTAACTGCAAAACCTTACCACACATTAGTAGTAACAAGACCCTAGAACAAAGTACATCTTTCCTTCACAGTCCTCTGTACTGGTTTCACATTACCTTTCTGGCTTTTCCTGGAATAGGAGATAGCCAAAACACAATAGCAGTATTTTAAGCTCCCCAAAACTTCTCAATACTTCAGAATTTCATCCTGAAACTGTCAACTTCGTGCTATCTAATTAAACCTGTGGAAAAGGTGTGTACAATAGCACACAGCATTAATTTTATCATTAAACTCGCTTATATACTCATACTAAAGAACACACAGCACTCCTCAACCATTTTGAAATATGGCAGCCCTGTGTTAACTGACAAATGATTTCTAACAGTGTTCACAAATAGTAAATAATTTTAAAATCTACGGAGAGACTGTCAAACAGAACTATAATTTTTCATTCTGTATAATGCTATTTGTGTCTCATCTAGAGTTACTTAGCTCAGTCATATACTTCACATTGAAAATAAGCTCTTGTGAACAGAGAAGGAGGTCTCTCAAACTGTTTTCCAGATGATGCCCTGGGGGGTGGAAGGGGGAGAATGGGGGGCTGGAATAGCTGGTTGGGAGGGTCAAATGATTAGGAAGGGGTTTATAAGAAACAGGACCTCCTATTCCAAGAATTTTGACTAGTGGCAAAGTGTACAGGGGACGCGAAGTTCGTTTTGATACGGACATAGGATTCAGTTGTACGGGAGGGTGAAGGAGCAGTGTCATAAAGATATGTTAGTTTACTGTGCGTGACTTCTATTTATGACTTTTTTTTCTGTCACAAGATGGAGGTATAGAGAGATGGGACCTCCAGAGTGACCTGCATATGTATGATTTTTCAAGTAACCTCAACCTTTTTGCATTTCTAATAAACTAGAAGACTAAACAATATTCAAAATCAGCTTAACCTGTCCTTTTATCTATCATTTCTGCTGCAAGTAAGAAAACTGCCACTGATGCTTGTTGAACTCACCTCTGTGTAAATTTCACAGCTGCACTCTTGACATAATAGTGTGGAATTTCATCAGCTCTTATCAAATTAATAACTTACATCAGAACTTTCATGCAGAATAGAGGGAACAATTTACCCAATTTCCTCAATTGATATTACTATTTTGGATTCCTCTACTGATAGCTTTAAACATTGGCTTGACCGTCACCTTCAACTCTGGTAGGTTTACATTATCATAAGGTACTGTGGTACCTAAGCCATGGAGTCCCATTGATCAACTCAAATATATTACCATTTCCCTGACAGTAAAAAGAGGAAAACAAAGGTGATAATGCCTCTGTACAAATATCTGGTCAGATCTCATTTGGAATACTGTGTGCCAGAGTTAGTCCAAGAAATTATGGTACCCTAAGCCACCTTGCATCCCCCCTCCCACACACACACACATTGCTTCCATCCACGGCACTTCTCCTTCGCTCTCTCGGTCCAGCATCTCTCCCCACTCCCCTGGTCTGGTCACAGTCCTGTACACTTCTTTACCTTGGTTGCCAGCAGCAACAGCATGAACAGGCAGCTTTCTGCCCACCCTTGCATCTTCACTCTACTGTGTCCCACCTCTTCTGATGCAATTTCCTGTGGGCGGGATGTAGGGACAGGCTAGAAGCTACCTGTTGTTTATGCTACTGCTGCCAGCTACCAAGGTAAACTTTACACAGTGTTGTTCAATGTACTAAGTCAAAGTACTTAAGTAAAAGTAAAAATACATGTATATATAACACAAAAGTAAAAGTACAGTGAAGAAGACATTAAAGATCTACTTAAATGTAAAAAATGTTATTCTCTAATAACTTTGAGTAAAAAGTACAAATACCACAACTACAATGAATACAACTATTGTTAACATTTTTATACCAACATCTTTACTGCTCTACAATTTAATCCACTTTCTTTTAGTAAACTGAGAGTCCCTTTTACTAAGCCATGTAGGCGCCCACATGCGCCGAACACACGCCAAGTTGGAGTTACCGCCCGGTTACCACATGGCCCTTGCAGTAATTTCAATTTTGGCGTGTTTAGGAAAAGAAAGAGTTAGGGGTTACAGAGGATGAGCTAACTGGATGGGCCATATGGCCTTTATCTGCCATCATGTTTCTATGTTTCTATCAGTTGAGCGCAAGCATTTACACCATATTTTTGGTGTATTTGTTTTTATTTTACCCTAAACAGATAGTCCCTGAACCTGTGCTCCACAATTCAGACTCCTACGTGTTTCTGTGACTCACCTGAGTATCATCAATATCTTTATTTTAAAATTTTATATAGTGCAATTACCATCGCTTTTTTTTTTTCATTCAAAGCGGTTGACAACACAACAATCATAAAAATTCACACACAAGCCACATGATGTTATCAAGCGCATTAGTAAAGCAGCCACATCCACATCTGCTTGTTTGTATTTGCTTAAAATGTAGGCTCTTCTAACCCAAGATCTTTGCCTGTTTAATAACATTCAACTATCATATTTGTATTGGAGTAGAATATCAAAAATGTGTTTGTACCAGTTTTCCAAAAAACAAATGGACTGGCCATCCCCATAGAAATTCACCCCCAGTTAAGCAGTTAACAAGCACTTAAATATTCTACATTTAGGGGTCCTTTTACTCAGCTGTGTTAGGGCCTACCCGTGCCCAACATACGCCAATTCCGTGTTACTGCCCAGCTACCGCATGTGCCAGGTGGGAATTTCATTTCTGGCGCGTGTCCACTACATGCGCCAGAAAATAATTTTTATTTTCTGGCGCGCGGCACTACCAGGCAGTTAAAGGCATTTGATGCACGTTGACCCTTACCACCCGGTTAACGTGTGAGACCTTACCGCTAAGTCAATGGCTGGTGGTAAAGTATCAGACCCAAAATGGATGAGCTTCACTTTTCATTTTGCTGCACGTCCATTTTTGGTCAAAATTTTAAAAAAGGCATTTTTACAAGTGCGCTGCAAAATGGATCAGCACGCATCCAAAACACATGCTTACACTACCACAGCCCATTTTTCAGCGCAACTTAGTAAAAGGAACCCTCAGACAATCACCTTGGTATACATATGAATATACGTATGAACTATGAAAAAGCAATGCAGATGACTGGAATGTCTCTGGGTGGAGTTAAGTACATGTATATAATATATGCAAACTGCTTTGTTTGTACCTCTGAAAGGCAGTATATCAAATCCTTGACCCTTGACCTTAATTGGCAGTAAATAGGAGTTAGGCGCAGATCTCCCTACACCCTATTCTATAACATGAGGGCCTAAATTTCATAGCACACAACTCAAAAGGGGGCATGGCCATGGGAGGGACATCAGTGGGTCAGGGGTGTTCCCAGAAATTAAGCGAGATGTTACAGAATACCAGCATTTGCATACCTAACTGCAATCAGTTGGGTGCAAGCATTTACACCAACTTTTAGCAGGCTTAAGTGCTCACACCCAAAGTTAGGTGCAAGAACCACACTAAGAGACCCTTTTACAAAGCATCAGTAAGCCCAATGCGGGCTTACCGCATGCTAAATCAGAACAACTGTCGGCCCAACACAGCTGCTGGTGGTAGTTCTAGCTCTAGTATGCGCCATTTCTGGCATGTTGTACAAAATTTATTTTTCAAAGTTCTTCAAACCCAAACCATTGACTCACTTGTAACCAGAGACCAAATCTTGATTTTGCTGAACAAAACCTACTACTACTAATACTCAGTGCATTTTTTTCTAGCAAAAAAGGTGCTGGTACTCAAATGCCAGGCCACCCTTCAGGGTTGGAGTGATCACTGAGAGACCCATCCCACAATAGACAGCCCCCCTGCAACCAGTCACAGAATCTATGGCAAGGCAGAGTTTCATTAAAACTTAGGGACCGTGGGTCAGTTTTAGAAGACAATGGAAAAGGTACTGGTACTCAGTACCCCCAAGTACCCCCTCAAAAAAGCCCTAGTACTACTACTTATCATTTCTATAGTGCTACTAGACGTATGCAGTACATGTAAGAGTCAGTCCCTGCTCGCCAAGAGCTTATAATCTAATCAAGACAAACAGGACAAATATGTTGACATTGCTAGTATACCATGCCATACTTTGTATTGTTTTCGAATATTTTTACTGCTGTAATTGCCTATTGCTCCTGTTTGATCTATTCTTATTGTACACCGCCTTGAGTGAACTCCTTCAAAAAGGCGGTAAATAAATCCTAATAATACATAAATAATAAATAAAATAAGGGATTAGGGAATTAATTATGGTGGGAATAATTAAAACAGACATGGGTACTGAGTACAGAATTAAAAGCAGCCTCAAAAAGGTGGTCTTAACTACTACTACTACTACTACTATAAATCATTTCTATAGCGCTACCAGTCGTACGCAGCGCTTCACATTTTAACATGAAGAAAAAGACAGTCCCTGCTCAAAAGAGCTTACAATCTAAATCAGGACAGACAGTCAGGACAAACAAGGGATAAGGGTAGGACAGACAGATAGGACATATGGGGAAAGGGACTACTGAAGAGAGGAAAACAAGATAAAGTTAGCTACTGGTAACTGTGTTGATATCAGTATAGGGTACAATTAGTTTTTTTACCACATATTTTGTTTATTACTAGCATTTTCCATTGGTGACTTTGTAGACATTAGTACAAATTGTATTTAGATTTACCTAGATTTGAATATGGCCAGAGATGGAGCTTGACGCACTGATTCAGGAAGTCTATTCCAGGCGTACAGTGTAGCAAAATAAAAGGAAAGGAGTCTGGAGTTGGCAGTGGAGGAGAAGGGTACAGATAAGAAAGATTTACCTAATGAACGGAGTCCCTGGGGAGGAGTGTAGAGAAAGATAAGAGCGGAGAGGTACTGAGCAGCTGCAGAGTGAATGCACTTGTAAGTCAATAAGAGAAGTTTGAACTGTATGCAGAAACAGAAACCACAATTTAACACTGAAAAACAATATATTAAAGCAGTGCACCAGGATGTAAAAAAAAATGGATGCTCAAGTCTTATTAACATCATTCATAAATCTACACTTCTACTGTCATTCTTCCTTTTCCCTAATTTCTAACAATTTTAAAATAAAAGCATGATCTGGGTTAAACAGCACGTAAATGTTGGGGGAGGATGTTTCATAGGAATTCCCCAATAGACCAGCAGCAGCAGTATTGAGTATACTATAAGTGGAAGCTTGCGCATGAGTCTCAGACCCAGCCCCTTTTCTGATAAGAATAAGCATAGCAAGTACCCCCTCCCCCTCCCCAGTCCATTTGGAGTTTTCCTGAACTTTAACATGCTAATTTATCCTCTATAGAGTGGAACAGAAATCAGAACTACAAAAGAGGGATCTGAATTATTTTGTTTGATCACTGAAACCAATTTTTGAAATCTTTTGGTATTTGGACTTTATATTTTTTAATTTTCAGAAACAAAGGTTAATAAACTAAGAGAGAATTATACTTTATTTCTGTCAGACTCATTTAAAACATACTGAACATGTTCTAGAAGCTAACACCCATTCTCTCAAGGCAAAACAAAATGAGCAGGGTAGGGTTGTCAACTGACTCTAGGTCTTCAGGATAGTCTTGGTTTTACCCCACCGTATGCATGAATTTGTCGTCTTGCTTTCCTTAATACAATGGGGAAATCAGAACTTCAAGTCCCTTAGAGTAGTAGGATAAAACCAGGATGGGAAAATCTGTAGCCAGCTGGCAACCCTAGAGCAGGTCATTGAAGAAACTTTTAGGAAAATCAATCTTTTGTTGTACACATCAGAAACTAGAAAGCTTGGGGGTCACAGACTGCAGTTGGTTTATTTTGCCCCTCTCTCCAAGCAAAAGGGTGTTCCATGAAATCGGCACTGAAAAAAGACTATTCTATACACTGTGCTTAAAGTAAGGCATGGTTTATAGAATAGCACTTACACCTGGGAATCACACCTAAATTTAGGAATGGCCATTTGCACCAAATATATGTGCCATCATTAGGCATGTACCCCATTATTCTATTAATTTTAGGTAACCTATGTAGGTAACTTACAGTACGTCAGAGGAGGGCGGGCCCAGAAAGAACGGAGGGACGTCCGAGGAGGCATCACTGATCGCCGATCAGCTGTTCTTGCCCGTGCAGCGCCTTCACACAGAGGTGAGAGGCACTGCGCGGGCCCAGTAAGGCGGAGGGGGGTCCGGTGGAGGGGAGAGCGGCGGCGACGACCTCAGGGGGGCGGGGATGTATGGGAGAAGGAGAAATAGAGAGGAAGGGAGGGGGGCCGTGGCTGCTACAGTTTTGAGTTTTGTTTTGATTTTTTATTTAATACAGGGGGAAGCGGGGAGCAGCGTCGACCTCGGGCGGGGGGGCAAGGGCGTCCATACAGGACGCTCCTGACAAGCGCCTTTGCCCCCTTCCGATCCTTTTTTGCTGTTTTTTTCAATTTTATGCAGGGGGAAGCGGGGAGCCACGTGTTTGTGTGGGTTTTTTTTATTTTCAAACATGCCAGCTTGGATTTTTATGCTGCAGGGAGAAGTGGGGAGCAGTGTCTGTATGACAGCTTAGGCCTTAACGACAGCTGTGACCTCACATTAAATATATCACGGTAAATGATTCGTTGCAATCGTCGGTATGGTTAGTGCATTGCGAATTGTTCACATTTCAATTAGAAGTGACTCGTTTGCATTCCGTTTTCGTTAGCTGCTAGTGTCGTCGGAAAATGGCCTTTAATGCATGTTATGGTTGAAAATTTCTTCGTTAAAGGGTCGTTAAAGTTTTGTGCATCTGGGCCCTAGTCAGACCATTCTCATCTTGTTTTTAAGGGTGACTCAGGACAGCACAAACCACAAAAATAAACATTTTTTTCATTCACAGGGTAAGAGACTATAAAGGTTTATGTCTAGCTATGTCAGAACCACTGGAGGTGAAGAAGGAAGTTTTCAGATCTACCTGAAGTTTTCACAGTGGGGAATTCTCATTCTTTCTACACTCTAGATGATCTACTTCTTGCAACATATATCAAGCAGCCCCCATCACCCAGAGAGCCTTTTATTTACTGATCACTGTTTATTTATTTTTTATTTATTTATTTGTTACACTTGTTTCCCACTTTTTCCCACCTACTTATTTATTTATTTAGAGCATTTATATCCCACATTTTCCCACCCATGGGCAGGCTCAATGTGGCTTACATCAGTTTAAAAAGGCGTACAGCAGTGTAAAAAGGCTTACATCAAGTGGCCTAGTGGTTAGGGTGGTTGGCTTTGGTCCTGGGGAACTGAGGAACTGAGTTCAATTCCTACTTCAGGCACAGGCAGCTGCTTGTGACTCTGGGCAAGTCACTTAACCCTCCATTGCCCCAGGTACAAATAAGTACCTGTATACAATATGTAAGCCTCATTGAGCCTGCCATGAGTAGGAAAGCGCGGGGTACAAATGTAACAAAAAAAAAAATAGTAACAAACAATCAGTTACATTTAGGTTGAAGTAGTTGGTGAGTAATGACAGAGGGGAAGAAAAGAGAAAGGTACAAAGAGTACAATACGTCCATATAACAGTAACAGTTCAGGAATCACTAATGCAATGCGGGACTTTAGCATAAGCTTTTCTAAATAAGGTGGTCTTCAGTGATATTCTGAAAGTCGGTTGCAGGCTCAATGTGGCTTACATAGTACCGTAAAGCTGTTCGCCAATTCCGGTATGAACAAATACAGTTATGTTTTGGTAGAACAAGGTTCAAGTGTTACAGACACTTTAGGGAGTTTTATATAGGAAGTGAATCGTAGAAAGAAAGAGTTCTTTTATATTCGTTATGACCTTTGGTTTCGTTGTGTTGCAAGGAACCAGTATTTAAGTTGGGTCAGTGTGGTATGCCTTTTTGAATAGGTTGGTTTTTAATGAATTCCGGAAGCTTAGGTGATCATATGTTGTTTTCACGGCTTTAGGTAATGCGTTCCATAGTTGTGTGCTTATGTAGGAGAAGTTTAGAATTGAAAACAGCCAGCAATGCCTTAGAGAAATGTTGGCATAAGTCTAGAGCTGAGGAAGATGAATTGAAAAATTTAGTTGAGGCTCTACAATGCAGAAAAAAGGAATTTTATTCTTCTAAAACTAGAGCTCAAGGAAAACAAGCCAAATCAATTATTTAAGGTGGTTTCCCAGTTATTGCACTCACATGTGCCTGAAGCACCTTTATAGAATTCTGGAGATTAGGGGTAATTTTATAAGCGCATTGGGCAAAATATGCTTGTATAAACCCTCTTATAAAATAATGGAGGCATAAAAGTAGGTGAATTTGGTATAGACACATTTTGGGGAAAAGCTTGGGTGAAGCTTGCGTGGAGTCTCACCAAATGTACATGAGAACATAAGCATTGCCATACTGGGCCAGATCGAAGGTCCATGAAGCCCAGTATCCTGTTTCCATCAGTAGTCAATCCAGGTCACAAGTATCTGGCAAGATCCCAGAACAGCAAAACAGATTTTATGCTGCTTATCCTAGAATACTCAGTGGATTCCCCCAAGTCCATCTTAATTATGGCTTATGGACTTTTCTTTTAGGAAATTATCCAAACCTTTTTTAAACCCTGCTAAGCTAACTGCTTTTACCACATTCTCTGGCAATGAATTCCGGAGTTTAATTACTCATTGAATGAAGAAATATTATCTCCAATTTGTTTTAAATGTAGTAGCTTCATTGCGTGCCCCCAAGTGAGCGTTTTTCAGCAGTTGTGCATTGATTTTGATGATTGTAGGTAGACTTGATCTTTCTGACAAAATGCAGTAACCCATCACTGGATTACTTTTATTTCATACATATTGCTGTTGAATACTGCAAGGCTAAGAATAAGGACTTAAAGCCTAATGCATAGTGTCATGTCTTATTTGTGCATATATTTGCACCTACTCTCAAGCAGAAGTAAATGCACATGGGTTCATTTTACCTGCATTTTCTGCTGAATTTGTGCTGGTATTTTTAGCAAGCCACCTACCCCCTCATTCTACAATTTTCTGCCTATTAACAGGCACAGAGTGTACACATAGTTCATAGATTACTAGCACTTACGTGCATCAGAGGCACCAATAATTGGCATTTGTGCTGTTTGCATCAGGCCTAAGCAAGACCAGAATCTGGACAATGGATGATTGTGAAAAAAACAGACAAGGGGGAGTGAGCAGAAGGGAAATTTTTGAGACTTTAAGACAGTTAGTGGAAAGTCCCTTTTTTTTACAGAACACCATGGAAAGTGGCAGTTGAACATGTGCAGGTGGTAAGAACCCAGGCATGTAGCAAACAAGGGGAGGAAGACCATATTTGGTATAATGGTGGCTGGGATGGAAGAGAAAGTCCATGGTACCAGTACAACATAAGTCACATACATGTTTTTGTGACCTTTAAATGACCTATAAATATAACTCAAAAATAAGCAGAAAGGGGGCAGATTTTATCTAACCGATGAATCAGGTAGTGTGTATACATCATGATGGTATAACAATAAACTTGTTAAGAGCAGGTATAAATGGAAACAAAAAGGTAATACTTTGTGATTTAAATTGGGTATTCAAGATAAAACCTAAAAATTGTGTAAGAACGTAGTTAACTGAGACCGGATGGAATCTGTGAAAGACAGGGTAAGGTATCTTGATTGGGTTTTATTACATAGAAAATTCTGGTATCTTTATAGGCTAAACTGAAAAATGAGTTTTCAGTAGATTTCAGAATGACAGTAGCAGTCTCCCCACTTCTAACCTGTATGCTTTGAATTAGCCTGGCTTAGCTTTTGTTTTTTCTCACCTGTCTTACTTTTGTTTCTATCACAATAAACAAGTGTTTATCCTAGCTTTGTATTACATACTTGTTATTTCTCAGGAACTAAGGAGTCCTTTTACTAGGCCACAGCAAAAAGTGGCCTGCAGTAGTGTGGGCGTGTGTTTTTGGCTTTCACCGGGCCAGTTTTTACCACATCTGGGAAAAAGGGCTTTTTTTCAATGGGCCAGGAAAAGGGCCTGCGGTAAAACTAAAACCAGCACGCGCCTATTTACGGCCTGAGCCCTTAACACCACCCATTGACCTAGCAGTAAGGGCTCACACGCTGCATGCTCGGTGACAGTTAGCACATGCCAGCTGCTGATTAAAGCTGGAAATGTGTGTGGTAGGAAATTTACAAATAATTTGTCCCGCGGTATAGGCGTGCGCCAAGTCCAAGATTACCGCCAGGGGGTGCACTAGCCTGACAGTAGTCTCGTTTTGACATGTGCTGCATGCACATAGAGCCTACCATGCCTTTGAAAAAGAGCCCCTAAGTAATTCTAGAACAATAATTAGTAAGTAAGTAAGGTATTCCCCAGTAGGATAGGTTTTAGCGTGTAAGAGTGGCTAGCGTTGTCCCTCATGGGTCAGCATTATTCCCCCCACCGCTTACAGTGCACATAAGTGATAGGCACTGTAAGCACATAACTGTGAGGAGGCATACTCATGGGCGGAGCATAAGCAGCCATGGGAGTTTCACCAACTGATGCACACAACTAATAGAATACTATCCATTATGGGGTGAATTCTATAAATTGCACCTACAAAGTCATCACCAAAAGACCCACTTAAGGCGCTATTCTATAAGCTGCACCTAAAGTTACGCACAGTTTACAGAATAACGCTAAAAAGTGCAGGGATCGTGCATAAATATGGGCATGTCCATTTGCACCAGTGAAAATGTGGTGCAAATGCCCCACCTAAATTTACACATGGAATGCCCTTATTCTATAATTGCGCGTAACTGAAATCCACACACACACTCTGCCCTGAATTACCCATGACCCTCCCATTTATGCACCCCCCTTTTCCAGGATGCATGTAAAATTTGAGTGCGGAACATGTGCCTAAATTTACATGAATATGTATGAATTGATTTCAATTTGCACCAATAATCGTTTGTTAAAAAGAATTATTGGCACTAAATTGGGTTCTTATTCAATTAAATTGCACAAGCAAATTGGGTGCACGCTAAAATTTGTATGCACAATTTTTGGCAACTTTTAGAGAATTAGCGATGTATGCACATTGCATGGCTCACTTATGTGCGCCAACTTACACCAGCCACTGAGCTGCCATAGGTGAGTGAACCTACATTTTGGTGTGACAACATGGTTTGGCATTAGTACATAAGTATTACCACACTGGGACAGACCAAAGGTCCATCAAGCCCAGCATCCTGTTTCCAACAGTGGCCAATCCAGGTCACAAATACCTGGCAAGATCCCAAAAAAGTTGAATACATTTTATGCTGCTTATCCCAGAAATAAGTGGTGGATTTTCCTCAAGTCAATTTAATAATGGTTTATGGGCTTTTCCTTTAGGAAGCCATCCACACCTTATTTTAAACCCCGCTAAGCTAACTGCCTTTACCACATTCTCTGGCGACGAATTCCAGAGTTTAATTACACGTTGAGTGACGAAACATTTTCTCCGATTCATATTAAATTTACTACTTTGTAGCGTCATCACATGCCCCCTAGTCCTAGTATTTTTAGAAAGAGTAAACAAACAATTCACGTCTACCCGTTCCACTCCACTCATTATTTTACAGACCTCTATCATATCTCCCCTCAGCCGTCTTTTCTCCAAGATGAAGTGCCCTAGACGCTTCAGCCTTTCCTCATAGGGAAGTTGTCCCATCCTCTTTATCATTTTCGTCTACCTTCTCTGTATCTTTTCCATAACAGCTTAAAACTTCCGAAGTACCACTGCAGAAATGGTACTAAACATGTCCCATCTTGGCACCATGTTAGCGAATTCCCCACTTAGGAGGAGATTCTATATATGGGGCCTAAAAAATCCACACAGAATTAAGTGTATTCTATAAAATTCAGGAGCGATATATAGAATACACTTGATACCGTAGCGCTTAAATATACCTGAATGCTTTTACGCCACTAAAAACCTGGTGTAAATCCGTGCACGTAGATTTAGGCACACTGACCCATATTCTGTGTCATGCTTTTAGGAATAGTGAGCCCTTGGGCCACTGCCGAGGAGCGACAGCAGCAGGCAAATCACCCAAAGAGGAGGCAAGGCAGACCACAGACAGACGGGCACAGGCCAGACTGGAGCAGCTGGACTGGAACAGAAGTACTAAGCAGAAGCAGGAGAACAGTCCATGAATCAAGCAGAGTCCTACCGGCAGGCAGCAATCAGAAGAATAAACCAGGAAACCAGCAGGGTCAAAGGCAGGCGGCAATCAGTAGAAAAAACCAGGAAACAAGCAGAGTCTTGGGCAGGCAGCAGACAATAGAATAAACCAGGAAACAAGCAGAGTCTTGGGCAGGCAGCAGACAATAGAATAAACCAGGAAACCAGCAGGGTCAAAGGCAGGCAAAGCAAGCTTTCAAGGAGGGAACCGCACAGACCAACAAGGACATGAACCCAACTGAAGACCTCTGTTGCCAAGGCAAAGTAGAAAGTTTCCAGGTGGTTAATAAAGGCAACATACAAGGGAGTTCACCAGGTAAGGGTGCTGCTAAGTTCCAAAAATCCCAAGACAGTCTGTCTGAAAGGCTGGAAGATCCGGACCGGCATGACTTCTGGAACATGGGAAACAACAAACAGACAGTCCATCACAGCCACCAGGTCTGACCACCAGGTGGTGAGATGAATGAGAGCATGAAACATGGGCACAATCGTGACATTCTGCAATTACACGTGGAAATTTTGAAATGCCCATGGAACGCCCATAAATATGCCTATAAACATGCCCCTTTTAAGCTACACGTTTATCTTGAACTGCGCACTTTGTAATTTAGGCGCAGTTCTTTAGAGAATATGCTTAGTGATTTCCGCACATAAATTGTAATTAATGCCAATTAGTGCTTGTTATTGCTTGTGCTGTTAACACTAATTACCTTGTTGCACTAATTAGGTTACTTGCGTATCTCTGTGCTGAATCTAGGTGCCATATATAGAATCCGGGGGGTTAGTCCCTATCCCCCTTATTCTATAAGAAGTCGTCTAAACTTAAGCACCTGTTGCACACTTAAATTTATAGAATACTAGCATTTACACACTTAAGTGTACACTTGTGCACATAAATGGCAGTAGTTCACTTAACAGTTATTCTATAATTATGCACTAAGGGCTCCTTTTACTAAGCGGCAACATGGGCTTACCGCTTGCTATACAGGAAGTACCTCCAGGCTACAGCAAGGCAGTACTTCCCACCCGTAGCGTGCTGTCATTACCAGCGCTACAAAAATGTATTTATTTCTGTAGTGTAGGAGTGTACCCGTCGGTAATCGAGCAGTGCCACATACTGACTGGTTACCGCCGGGTTAATGCGAAAGCCCTTACCACCACCTCAGGTAAGGGCTCCCCCTACCCGAAATGGCCGCACCACAAGTGCTTTACTTGCCGCCCGGCCATTTCCTGTAGGAAAGCGAGACTTCCCTTTCACCAGCTGCGGTAAAATGGAGCATTTGTGTGCGTGTAAAACATGCAGCAATGCCAGCGCCAGCCCCCTTTTGCCGCAGCTTGGTAAAAGGGGCCTAAAGTGCTATAGCGCTTAATTGTCAGAAAAGCATTTACATGGGTAGAGCATGAGGGGGCGTAGAAAGGACCAATATTTGCACACTTAACTTACAGAACACAGTGAATTACGCATGTAAATGTTGCATTTAGGTACTAACATTTACACAAGCCATAAATATGCCATACATGTCAGCACTTGTATGTAGCCATGCTGATGCCAACATGCTAGTATTCTATAGAGACAATTACATGAGTGCTATTATAGAATAGGTGTACTACCCACTTAATTTTGGTACCTAAATGATGGCACCTTGTTACAGAATTGCCTCCATGCGTCTTTTGTAAAATTAGCTGCAAATAGAGCTGAAGGACCTGACGCAGGCCGTGTTTCAGCAAATGCCTGCATCAGAGGTCGTGAGTTTAATGAAAAGGCTTATACTTAGCCCTTCAGTAATCAACAGCAATGTGGAAGGAATCACAATAATCCAATGATAGGTTACTGTATTTAGTCAAATTGATCAAGTCTACCTACAATCATCGAAACAAAAATGCACAACTGTTGAAAACCACTCACAGAGGACAGATTTTTGCACCACAACATTTAATGAGCATTCACAGGCTCCTAAGTACCATGAGGATTACTATATGTTCCTTTGATATTGGCCCTTCAAGGATCCTGAAATATGCAAAGGAGAAATCATTGAATTTGCTAATCTGCTCAACAGATACATCTTCGAGATTAGGATAACTCCCTTCATGTTAGAACTCAGCTTTAATTCATGTTATCTTAGAAGGCCACTTCTTTGGACAAAAAAATCTATAGACCCATTTCTAACCTTTCTCTCTGTCAGCAGAGTTATTGAAAAAGCCATTGCCTTTCAGTTAATAGCTTTCCTTCAATCGTCTTCTTGTCTTCATTCCCAACAATCATGGTTTCAAGCAGAACATAAAACTGAAGCCATTCTTTTATCCCTAATTGACTGACTACCCTTTCCATCTTCTTGACTCCTCCTTTCTTGAGTTATTGGATCTTTTAGCAGCATTTGACACAGTCAATTAAGGTGTCTTACTGTGCTGATTCAGGAAGCTTGCACTTACACAGCAAGTTTTGAAATGATTTACCGAAAGAGCAAATTGCCACAATTTCTGAAATACTTAAGACATCTGAAATACAAACCCTCTCATCGGACATCAAGATCCTTTAAAACTCATCTTGGCTTTGATTAAAAGTTTATTTCAGTTGTCAAAAATTGGCTTATAAGTCACAAATTACATGAGAAACTGCCTTCAGTTTGTTGTTCACCACATAAAAATATAGTCTATCAAACATTTTAAAACAGAGTGCATCAAATTAACCTGAACAGCTGCATTGCTTAGACACCCAGCCTAACAATTGTAATTTAAGAGCATGAGAGAACATTTGAACAGATTTTAGCGAAAACAAGATCAGCTGTTCAAGTCTGTTCCCTGATCTATTTAATCTAAAGCAGGGATTCTCAACCCAGTCCTTGGGACACGCCTAGCCAGTCAGGTTTTCAGGATACTCACAATGAATATGAATGAGATAGATTTGCATGCCCTACATCCATTGTATGCAAATTTATCTCATGCATATTCACTGTGGATATCCTGACTGGCTAGGGGGGTCGCGAGGACTGGGTTGAGAACCCCTGGTCTAAAGGCAGCAAAGCAGCACCAAATGACTCTGGCAAGAGACAGACTCATGACAGCAGTGAACTCCAGCAAACCCTCATAAGAATCCAAAGATCAAATGATGAGAGGATTTTGTAGGAACCTTAGTTCTTTATCTTAGACCCTCTTTAAGATTTCTACTGGCGTTATTAACTCCTTCATATACATGCATATGTAACCCTAGGGCCCGCCTTAAACGTTCTTCAGCTGCTTATGCCCTGCAGGAGACAACCCCAGTTCACCTTCAGGATTCTGGAGTTTGTTTTGGGAATTAATACTCCAGTACCTTGAATCAAGTGTGGATGGCTGGCTGGTATTGAAAAAGACTTTCTCCCTGAGTTCTGTGAAAATCCATCATACAGACCAGTATTTATCATAAAACAGACAGTGCTTAGCAACAAACAGCTTTTCTGGTACCCACTTATTAGCTGTACTGTGCACTGTTGAATTAACGGCCTTCACAAGAAAATAAGCAATCAGGTTAATGATTAGGAATACATCAACATAAAACATGCAAATTGGTTTTAAACATAAGGGAATCATGGACTTGCAGCACTCTTATAACACTGCAAAGTTGTCCCCGGCCAAAAATACCCAGCTACAAAGAGTTAGCATCCAAAAAGGGCTAAAATATGAAACAAGAATGCAGGTAACACATTCTGCAGGGTGTACACACAGTTAATTGGTAGCTGTTGTGAGTGATTATTGTTGCCTAAGCAGTTCCTTCAGTGTTCTGATGGTGGATAAATCTGTACTTAGAGTAAGAAACTTCTCAACCTTGAGGTCTACTTATGCCCAAACTTTTCAGAGCTCATAAGAACATAAGAATAGCCATACTGGGTCAGACCAATGGTCCATCTAGCCCAGTATCCTGCTTCCAGCAGTGGCCAATTCAGGTCAAAAGTACTGGACAGAATCCCAAATAGTAGCAAGATTCATGCTACTGATCCGAGAGACAAGCAGTGGCATTCCCCATGTCAATGGAATTTTCCTCCAGGAACTTGTCAAAATTTTTTAAAAACCTAGATACACTAACCGCTGATACCACATCCTCAGGCAACGAGTTCCAGAGTTTATTCGTTGAGTGAAAAAATATTTCCTCCCATTCCTTCTAAAACTAGCACCATGTAACTTCCTTCAGTGTTCCCTAGTCTTTGTACTTTTTGAAAAAGCAAAAAATCAATTTATGTTTACCCGTTCTACACCGCAAAGTATTTTGTAGACCTCTATCATATCACTCCTCAGCCATCTCTGTTCCAAGCTGAAGAGTCTTAATCTCTTAAGCATTTCCTCATATGACAGGAGTTCCATCCCCTTAATCATTTTGGTTGCCCTTCTTTAAACCGTTTCAAATTCTGCTATATGTTTTTTAAGATATGGTGATCAGAATTGCACACAATACTCAAGGTGTGATTGCACCATGGAGTGATACAGAGCCATTATAATATTCTTTGATTTATTTTCTATCCCTTTCCTAGAAGATTTCATCGCATTGTCTACGATGACACCTAAATCTTTTTCTTGGAGCTGACTCCTAAGGTGGATCTTAGCATCAAGTAACTATGATTTGGATTACTCTTCTTAATGTGCATCACTTTGCATTTGTCCACATAATAATTTCATCTTCCATTTGGATGCCCAGTCTTCCAATTTCTTAAGGTCTTCCTGCAATTTTTTCATAATCCACACGAGTTCTAACAACTCTGAATAGTTTTGTGTCGTCTGCAAATTTAATCACCTCACTCATTGTTCCCATTTTCAGATCATTAATAAATATGTTCAATAGCACTGGTTCCAGAACAGATCCTTGGGTAGGGGCATAGCTAGGTGGGGCTATGGGGGCATGGGTCCCCACAGATTTAGTCCAGGCCCCTCCACTTTCGACCCTGCCACTTTCAATCCCCCCTCCCCCCGCAAGGTACCTTAAAGGAATGTGCAGGACATGCTGGATGTCAAGACTCACAGCACAGATCAGCATGAGCGAACGCGCTGGAGACCGGCGCTGAAGAAGACTAAGATTGGCGGGGGTTCGGGACCCCCGACAACAAAGGTACCTTGCGGCGGTGGCTGGGGGAGGCAGGCAGGCTAAAATGTGCCCCCCTATCTTGGGCTGTGGACCCCCCCCTCCCACCGCGGTCTGGCTACACCCCTGCCCTTGGGATACTCCACTATTCACCCTCCTCCACTAAGAGAATTGGCTATTTAACCCTACCATCTGTTTTCTATCTATCAACCAATTCCTAATCCACAACAAAACACTGCCTCCTATCCCAGGATTTTTTAATTTTCTCAGAAGTCTCTCATGAGAGACTTTGTCAAATGCTTTCTGAAAATCTAGATACACTACATCAACTGGTTCACCTTTATCCATACGTTTATTCACCCATTCAAAGAAATGAAGCAAATTGGTGAGGCAAGACTTCTCTTGGCTGAATCCATGTTGACTCTGCAGGGATTAAATTACTTCCTCGGCTGATTGGTCCCAAACTCAGTTCCTTCATACTTTCAAGCACTGGATGAAATTTGTACAGTTCACCTCTGGTTAATGATAAGGATTTTCTCTTTGTAAGTCCCTCTACATCTGCTTCAGGCAGGGTGGTTTCAAGTCTGGACCCAGAGAAGACGTTGGCTGAAAGGCAGAAAAATACCTTTTCTCTCCTTTCAGAAGCTCTGTAGTAGCGCAACTCTGCTTTCAGTTTTGGAAACCTTATTTACTGAAATCCGTGGAATTAGAAGATAAATGCTGTGGATTACTTTAACCCAGCTATACCACCACTTTCCTCTCTTCTGGCTCCTTTTCAGCCCTCTCCTTCCAAGGTCCAACTCACATACACCGGTTGCATCAAGAACTTTACAGAGTTCCAAGACAGCCCACATAGAAGTTAACCCTGTCACTGCTGGTAGAGACACAGTGAGGCCAGGAACTTCCAGTGATTTCCACTGGCTGGGTCTAAATGAATCCAATCTAGGTTTTGACATTAGCTGCCTCCAGAAATCTGGTAAATGTAAAACTCAGTTCTCTACAAGCTCAAAGGGACAGGAGCTCTTTAAAGTGAGGCCCCTACACATGTGTAGGGGCATTTCGCAAAAAGCCTAAGTCAGACTTTGGACATTTTGCGCTAAACGTCCCAAATCCGAATAGGAAATATGGTTATTCTCAAAACAACAAAACATCTTTTTTTTTTTTTTTTTAAATTGCCACATACAAGATGTTTTCGTGCCCTATGCATTTATCTTTTTGGGCCATTTTCAAGAAAAAAAATGTCCAAGTGATAAACATAGAAAATCAAGCCATTGGAATGTAGGAGGAGCCAGCATTCTTAGTAGACTCGCCACACAGACATCCCAGGAAAGCAATGGGGCACCCTAGAGGGCACCGCAGTGGACTTCATATAAAAGCTCCCAGGTACACATCTCACTGTTACCCCCCCTTAAAAACTGTACGCTGAGCCCTCCAAAACCCACCAAAAAACTGCTGTAGCCAACTGTACACCACTATAATAGCCCTTATGGGTGAAGGGGTCACCTATATGTGGGTACAGTAGGTTTTCGGGGAGGTTGGGAGGGCTCACATTTTCCACTGCAAGTGTAACAGGTAGAGTGGGATATGGGCCTGGGTCCTCCTCTCTATAGTGCACTTCACTGACCACTGTTTGCTGCTCTAAGATCCAAGTATAACATATGAAGCTGTCATAGAGGCTGCTAAGTAATAATTTTAATCACATCTTTGGGGGGGTTGGAGGGGGGGTCAGTGACCACTGGGAGAGTAAATGGGGGACAGTCCTGATTCCCTCCAGCGGTCATCTGGTCATTTAGGCACTTTGTGCCTTATTCATTCTAAAAACAGGTCTAGACCAAATGCCCTATGTCTGCCCTAATCCCACCCCCGAAATGCTCCGAACACAACCCCTTGTGATTTGGACTCACTGCAGACAAATTCTGCCTGAGTGCTAATCTGCATATCTTATATATATCTACTGTATCTGAAGGTACACCGCTTTGATAATTTTCTTATATACTGCCTGCAAGCACAAAAGTTATCACACACATATAACACGTGTTTTACATGTAGGCATACACACAGGCAGAGTCTGGGTGGAACATGGGTGAGTCTCACATATCTAATATAATAAAACGCACCGTGAACGTTCTGAAGACAACGTTCTGAAGTCACTCAAACACTCCCTGGCTGTAGGGTTCGTGGATCCATGGTGTGAAGCCAGTCAGCCGTCTCTGCCCCGCCCTCGCGTCAAACGTCATGACGTCGAGGGCGGGGGAAAAAAACGGATCGCACCCACGCATGCGGTTCCGGCAGCGCAGCATCAGGGAAGGAGGCGGCGCTCCCGACGTCTCTAGCCTTCCCTTCGCTGTGTTCCGCCTTCTTCTGATGTCAAGGATGACGTCAGAAGAAGGCGGAACACAGCGAAGGGAAGGCTAGACGTCGGGAGCGCCGCCTCCTTCCCTGACGCTGCGCTGCCGGAACCGCCACGGAGGTAAATTTAAAAAGAAAAAAAAAAAAAAGGGATGTTGGGGGGAGAGAAGAGGGTGGGCAGTAAAGTTGAACAATGGGAGCGGAAGGGCAGGGGAGAAACGACAGCATGGATGCGAAGGGGGGGCATGGATGCGAAGGGGGGGGGGGAGAAGAGGGCGGGCCAGGCTGGGACATGGGAGAGAGAGGAGCATGGATGCGAGGGGGGGTCATGGAAGGAAGAGAGGGGAATTGCTGGAAAAGGATGAATGGAGGGGGCAGGGGACAGAAGAGCATGGATTGGGAGGGCAAGGCTCAGGGAGAGAGGGGAATTGCTGGAAAGGGATGAATGGAGGGGGCAGGGGACAGAGGAGCACGGATGGGCATGGATTGGGAGGGCAGGGCTCAGGGAGAGAGGGGAATTGCTGGAAAGGGATGAATGGAGGGGGCAGGGGACAGAGGAGCATGGATGGGCATGGATTGGGAGGGCAGGGCTCAGGGAGAGAGGGGAATTGCTGGAAAGGGATGAATGGAGGGGGCAGGGGACAGAGGAGCATGGATGGGCATGGATTGGGAGGGCAGGGCTCAGGGAGAGAGGGGCATTGCTGGATAGGGATGAATGGAGGGGGCAGGTGACAGAGGAGCATGGATGGGCATGGATTGGGAGGGCAGGGCTCAGGGAGAGAGGGGAATTGCTGGAAAAGGATGAATGGAGGGGGCAGGGGACAGATGGGCATGGATTGGGAGGGCAGGGCTCACACTCTCTCTCTCATATACAATGTCTTTCTGACTCACACTCTCACACACTCTGTCTCACACTGTATCACATTCACTCTCTATGTGCCACACAGTCACTCACACACTCGCTTGGTCTCATACACTCACTCTCACAGAGAATCTGTGTCTCACACACACTCTCTCTCTCTCGCCCACACACACACACTCTCTCTCACACTGTGTCTCACATACACACTTGCACACACTCTCATTCTCACACACACACTCTCTCACAAACACACTCACACCCAGACTCACTCTCTCTCTCACACACACACACTCACACTTTCACTCTGTCTCTCACACAGTCACTCTCACATACACTCTCCCAAACATACACACTCCGAGGAAAACCTTGCTAGCGCCCATTTCATTTGTGTCAGAAACGGGCCTTTTTTACTAGTACATGCATAAACTTATAGAATACCTACATTTAGGTGTGAGCATTTACATCAATACTAAGGCTGGCTTAAGTACGTACACATTTTTAAACTGGCATCAAGATTCTAACTTTTCTCTTTCACATTAAAAAAAGACCCCAGTTCTGCGGTTCCCAAATTCTGCACTCACGGTGCCCCAGTGTGCCACAGCAAATTCACAGAGAAGCCATGGCATATTTCAAGACCCCCTCCAAAATTGTGGCTGGCTGATGAGGATGCCCAAGCTCCACCAGCAGGACTGCTGCCTGAGGCAGGAGCTCCATGCTGCCTGAGCAGCAAGGAAGTCAGAAGCATGTTTCTGCCTCTGACACCAGCACTCCTGCGCAATGGTAGGACTCAACACCATTGGTTGGGGGGGGGACTTGAGAGGAAATGTGTGGCTTAGGGGAGACCTGAGAAGAAATGTGTAGCCTAAGGGCCCCATGAACCAAGAAAGTTTAGGATTCACTGTCCCAGTTTCTTCTAAAGTTTAATGGAACATTACTATCAGAAGACTTAGATCTGTTAATCAAGTGCTTGTAAGGATGTCTACACACATAGTACAGACTAGACTAACAAAATCTAGAAGATATGTATTTTTGTGGCTCAGGCCTTCTTTGTGGTATATCATTACAAAGAAACTTCAGCTTCACAAAGATTACTTAACTTTACAACATTGCCTGAAAGCCAGACTTCTGAATTTACAACACTGAGAAAAAGTTTGTAAAACCTCTAGGGCAGCCTGTATTTTAGCACAGTTTATACTGAAAACAAGATTAGATCTTAATCTTAACCTTGATAATGGTGAAAGCTAACCACACTGAAAAAATAACTTGGAAAAAAAGGATACATTTTGATTATTTATTCAACAAAAATATTCAATAAGTATCTTTGTATGAAAAAGAAGCATGTGAACACTTCATTCAGTAACTGGTGACACCTTCTTGGTCAGCAATTACGTCAGTTAAAGTTTTCCTATAATTGCTAGTCAGTCTCTCTCACTGGCATTAATTAATTTTGGCCCATTCTTACATACAAAACTGTTTCAATTTTGTGATATCTAAAGGCTTCCTTGCATGAACAAGTTGTGGCAAGACCTGAAATTTTTTTTTTACTGAACATTTAGGGTTGCTTTGCTGCCTGACCCATTTTTTATTTGTTACATTTGTACCCTGTGCTTTCCCACTCACGGCAGGCTCAATGTGGCTTACATGGGGCAATGGAGGGTTAAGTGACTTGGCCAGAGTCACAAGGAGCTGCCTGTGCCTGAAGTGGGAATCAAACTCAGTTCCTCAGGACCAAAGTCCACCACCCTAACCACTAGGCCACTCCTCCACACCAATATTTTCAATATGATCAATATTTTCAGCTTATGGATGATCTTCTCTACAAATCTCCTCATGAGATTTAACTCTGGAATTCATTGCCAGAGAATGTGGTAAAGGCGGTTAGCTTAGCAGAAATTTAAAAAGGTTTGGATGGCTTCCTAAAGGAAAAGTCCATAGACCATTATTAAATAGGGCTTGGGAAAAATCTACTATTTCTGGGATAAGCAGTATAAAATGTTTTGTACTTTTTGGGATCTTGCCAGGTATTTGTGGCCTAGATTGGCCACTGTTGGAAACAGGATGCTGGGCTTGATGGACCTTTGGTCTGTCCCAGTATGGCAATACTTATGAACTTATGTACTTACATTTTTCTAACATAAAGCAGAATTCATGGCTCATCAATGATAGCATGCCATTCATGTCCTGATGTAGGAATACTGGAAAACAATGCAAATTTTTTTTTCCCAAACATATTGTTTGTTATTGTTACCAAAAAGTTATACTTTTTGACTCATCAGTTCAGTGAACATTATTCCAAAAATCTAGTGGGCCATTCAATCCTCTTTGATGAACATCAATATTCATTTCAGAAAACAGTGGTTTCTTTCTAGCTATCATCCATAAATACCATTCCCACTTTGTTTTTTCCTGATGGCTGATACATGAAACCCCACATCAACCACACAAAGAGAGACCTGCAGATCTTTAGATGTTAGTCTGGGGTTTGTGTGACAATATGGATAATTTTCCACTTTCCTCTTGGGAGATTTTGGCAGGACAACTGCTCCTGGATAGAATCACTGTAGTCTTTCTCCAATTATAATCTGACAGTTAATGGATAGAGAGCCAAATATTTAGAAATGGTCTTGTAATCCTATCCACACTGATGAACAACTACTCTTTTTTATAGGTCCTGACCTGAAATGTGCTGGCAAACCCTGAAACATGCTGTTTATTCAAGGAAGTTCCCAAATGACACAGAGTTGAGATGGTTCTGTATGGAATGATGAGCCTAATTTTCTCAAGCACAGTGTAAGAAACTGATAAAGTTATTGCCATCAGTTATTGAATGAAGGGTTCACATGCTTTTCAAACAAGGATACTTTAAACTTTTTGTTGAATAAATAAATATACATTATTTTTGTCTGAAATGATTATTCAGTGGAGCTCTCTCTGTTTTATAAAAGTGTGGATTTTTTTTGTTACATTTGTACCCCCATGCTTTCCCACTCATGACAGGCTCAATGTGGCTTACATGGGGCAATGGAGGGTTAAGTGACTTGCCCACAGTCACAAGGAGCTGCCTGTGCCTGAAGTGGGAATTGAACTCAGTTCCTCAGGATCAAAGTCCACCACCCTAACCACTAGGCCACTCCTCCACTCTATAAATTGAATATAAACATAGGGTTCAGAAACATTCTTAGCACTGTAGTTTTCAATTACTTTTCTGAATTTATGTTTGCATTTACCAGTTGATTTCCCTTGCTCTCTTTATAATTTTATATTTTTGGAACAGAGGATCAATATTATAAAGTTCTCTTACTGATATACAAAATTTACCATTCAGGACTACCTCCTTATCTTTCTTGTTATTTAATACTAGATATACCAGCAAGATCCCTCCATTCATCACAGTATAATCGTCTCCTTGTAACAACTCATCAACAAATCTATTTGGAAACTATGGGGCTCTTTTTCAAAACAAAAAAAACGTCATAAGGTGGCAGGATGTTTTTTCTCTCAAAAACATCCTAGTTGCAATTTTTGACACCCTGATTTTAGACGTTTTTTGATCCACAGTTTGCCCAAATTTAAAGGTAGCATGTTGGGGACGTGTGTTTGGTAGGGCATAAGCGGCACCAAAAAAAGATGGGTTTTTTTGCAATAACTACATGAAAAAATTGAAATTAATCTTACTTTATACCCCACTTACAACAGCAACGCTAATAACTGCATTAAATAAGAAAAAATGAATAAACATGATGGCAGATAAAGGCTGCAAGGTGTATATGTACGTTTATTATGGCAACTTGATATACTGCCTAATCTGGCTAGCAGGTCAAGGCAGTTCAGAAAAATAAATTGTAGAAATAAAGAAAGGAATGCCAATAAAATAGGACAGGAACACTCAGGCATACTGTCAGAAGAGACATACAGAGGTAATGTGCAGGGGGTTTCCCCAGAGAAGGCAACATGTGGGCATGGGAGCATTAAAGCATATGTTTAAAAATTAACTCAAAGAAATGAGTAATTTGTCTTCTCATTTTCCCTTTCTGTTGTAAAACTGCAGAATCTGCTTGATTTATTAGTTAACTTTCATGTCCCTATGTTTGAGGATCCTTTGTACCTAAAACATGTTTTGTTTTGTTTTTTGCAATGCTATCTTTTTACCTCCACCACCTTTGCTAACAGACTATTGGGCTCATTTTCGAAAGAGAAGGGCTTTACCCACTGTTGCTGGCATACCAAAAGGGACCCTTTGAGAAGCCTGAAGGAGCCTTGGCACGAGTGTTAGGAAGAGCCAGCATAAGGTGAAAGAGCTGATTGGGAAAACTCAATCTACTAAAGCTCTTAAGCTTTACTTCTGCCCTGCCTGGCATCTCTTCTGATTCCACTCCTTACAGGTGACATCATCAGCCCTACATATTAGTAATTAGATTTAAAATCAAAATCCAGCTCCAGCCTGCAACTGGGGATGGGCTGTTTCCATCATGTGTACTTTTAAATGAGAGATACATGATAACTTGGGCGGGGGAGATAATTTTATAGAAGGTATTTTGTACACGTATACTGGCATATAGCACATGAAAAGTCTTTATAAAAGTACCCCCAAAATGGGGAAGTCCTTTGCAACTGCAGACACGTAAAAGTTCAGACCTGGATAGTACTTCTGATTGCACTGAAGGTTATTAAACTTGTGAGAGAACAGCAACACTAACAATTCAACAGGGGATGCATGTTAAGCAAGTTATTCTGCTATGCTTAATGATAGTGTGATATGAGTTTATATATCTACAAATAAGCAACAGGCCTCAAGAAATAGAAACAAAACACAAATAATATAGGTGTACCAAAAGAGGTGCAAAGAAATTAAAGAAAGAAAGAAAGAAAAGAGAACAGAAATGAGTGAAGCCATAGTGAAGACAGGGAAGAAGGCCAATCAAACCCTTCTACTCTCAAAAGAAGAAAGCAAGAAAAGTGAGGCCAGGAAAAGGAGTACCTAAATGTTGGTACAATATGAGAGGAACCAAGACACAGAAGTTAAGAAACCAATACAGTTATATAGGAATGCTGGGAGCATGAGACATAAGCTAAGGCCTCCCACAGAGAGCAGGAGAGATTCTTAATACCAGACTCTCTCCAAAAGATGAGGGTAGTCCAGGACATCTCACAAAGACTGTGATATTAGCCAAAGCTAAGAAGCTGAAGAGTAAGAGACTGGGAGACCGGGAATCTAAATGGCAGATGACGTTTAATGTGAGCGAGTGCAAAGTGATGCATGTGGGAAAGAAGAACCCGAATTATAGCTACGTAATGCAAGGTTTCAAGTTAGGAGTCACCGACCAAGAAAGGGATCTAGGTGTTGTCGTTGATGATACGTTAAAACCTTCTGCTCAGTGTGCTGAGGTGGCTAAGAAAGCAAATAGAATGTTAGGTATTACTAGGAAAGGAAAGGAATGGAAAACACAAATGAGCATGTTATAACGCCTTTGTATCGCTCCATGGTGCGACCGCATCTCGAATACTGTGTTCAGTTCTGGTCACTGCATCTCAAAAAAGAGATTTAGTGGAATTAGAAAAGGTGCAGAGAAGGGTGACAAAAATGATAAAGGGGATGGGACGACTTCCCTATGAGGAAAGGCTAAAGCGGCTAGGGCTCTTCAGCTTGGAGTAAAGACGGCTGAGGGATATATGATAGAGTTCTATAAAATAATGAGTGGAGTGGAAAGGGTACACGTGAAGCATCTGTTTACTATTTCCAAAAATACTACGACTAGGGGGCATTCAATGAAGTTACAAAGTAGTAAATTTAAAACGAATCGGATAAAATTTTTCTTCACTCAATGTGTAATTAAACTCTGGAATTTGTTGCCAGAAAATGTGGTAAAGGTGGTTAGCTTACTGGGGTTTTAAAAAAGTTTGGACAGCTTCCTAAAGGAAAAGTCCATTGACCATTATTAAAATGGACTTGGGGAAACTCCACTGCTTATTTCTGAGATAAGCAGCATAAAATGATTTGTACTTTTTGGGATCTTGCCAGGTATTTGTGACCTAGATTGGCCACTGTTGGAAACAGGATGCTGGGCTTGATGGACCTTTGGTCTGTCCCAGTATGGCAATACTTATGTAATTAAGAAAAGGGCCATGCAAAAACCTTCTCAGATGGCTATTCTAATACCATGATGTATTCTGACATCATTCTTTCAGGCATCATTCCAATTCATTTAAACATAGCACCACTGATCAACATTTCTGTTCTGCCCCCATATTCATGGTAGCAGAATGCATTGATATGTATATTTAGTATGAGTATTATTCGTATTCAATTGCATTGTCTGTGTATAGATAGCACTGTGTATTAGGGCTTCAATCCCTATAGTTGCAGTTTCCTGTGATTGACTCCTTGTGAGCTTTCCCTATTGGCTCTTAGTTCTGAGCCACGACCAGCCCTCTCTCTTTCCCCCTGGGGACTATGAAAGAGAGGGCAGTCTCAGACATGCAAAGTCACACATGCATTTAGGTCCCTTCTCCAGTTCACATGCCTAAATGTGTGTGTCACACATATTTGCTCTGCTCCCCACCCCCATGGTTATGCTCTGATTTTATTACCCTCATCAGGCAACCTGGTATCTCACTCTCTAAACCCCCTCTGGCGCACCATGAGCCTTGCCTGTCTGGCCAGCAGCATTGAAGACGCTCCTTCTGGCTGGCACAGGCCTCCTCCCCTCTGCCATGGCCGGCCCACCAGAAAGAGGAAGTTCTGTCAAAGCAGGCAGCCCGGCCACGGTAGAGGGAAGAGGCCTGTGCCGGCTGGAAGGAGTTTCTTCAACACTGGCAGCCAGATAAGTAAAGTTCACAGTACACTGGGGGGGGGGGGGGGGCCTTGGAAAATGTGAGGTGCTAGGTGAGAGGAGGAGGGGAGAAGAAGAGATGTCTGGGGTAGGAGGCACAGTAATGCTAGACCCAGATACTTGACCAGGGGGGGGGAGCAAGCATGCACATGGCAGGAGGGAGGGAAGTGAAGGAATAATTGCTGGACCTGGGGGGAACAGCAGGAGGGAAGGAGGAAAGTAAGGGAGAAGGAGGGATGCTGGCCACTGGGGTGAGGAAGAAAGCAGGAAGAAAAGCGATGGTGGAGGTGGAGGGTCAGGAGGGAAGGAAAAGAAATGCTGGCCCCTATGGGTAGGGGGACAGGAGGAATGAAAAAGAAATACTGGCCCCTGTGGGTGGGGGAAGGAAGAGAAGTGATGGATTGAGGGCCTGTGGAGGCAACGCAATAGGAAAGGAAAAAGATGCTGGCACCTGGTGGTGGTGGGGGGGGGACAGGAAGGAGAGAAGAAAGATGGAGAGATGCTGGCCCAAGAGGTAGAGGTGGGGGAGGGGAGAATGAGGGGAGAAGGGCAAGAATAAGGACACAGAGAAGGGAGATAATCAACATAGCAAGAGGAGAGGCGCAGGGCCACAGAGTACTGGGGAGGGTGGATAGGGATGCAGAAGGAAGTTAAATGATCGACATGGAGAGAGAAGAAACCAGCTACTGGTATGGGATTCTTCACAAGAGAGTTAAAGGAGGAGAGAATAAAGCAGAAACCAGATAACAAAGGTAGAAAAAGTTATTTTATTTTCTATTTATTGATTAGAATATGTCAGTTAGTGGAATGCACATATGCTACAGCTGGTTTAAGACATGGCTGGGGCCCCTGAGAAAAGCCTCACTCATTGGCCTTCAATCTCCAGCATTGTGGTGGTAGAAATGCTAAGTAGTAGTAGTAGTAGTAGTAGTAAATCTCCAGCATTAGGATGAGCTACCTTTGGTGTCTCTACAGTCTTCCTAGAATATCACTGTGATCAGCAATTGTTCTAGGGCTGATCCCTCCTTAATCTACTGTGATTCCATCAAAATTCTTCACTATTATTTCCACACTTTCCCCTTACACTACAACAGCTTTTCCTCTCAGCTGGGCTGAGCTTCTGTCCATCTCCTTGCCTCTGAGGTGCCTAGATACGGACTGTTTCCAGAAGGCAACAATTCTTTCCAAGCAACTGAACTGTAAGATGATTTTCTTTGTTTGCTATGATGTAAGCGTGACAGGCCCAGGTTTGTAACCCCTGGGTACCTTCTGACTTCTCAAACAGGATGAGGCAGAGAGTAGCAGGAAGACACCGAGAAGGTGGTGAGCCAGTTATGCTAAAGAATCTCCTGCTGGCTGAAATTCACTTGTACTTAGGAGTCAGCATTGGCGATCACTTCATGACCCTCCAGCATAGAGAACTGACACCATGCGCATGCTTGCGCCATGAAAAAAAACATAGGCATTTCCTCTTGATGCTCTCTTCTCAGAAATCCTATGATATTAAATTGGCCTTGGCAGGGACGGCGGAACATCTTTTTTTGTTGGAAGGGACCATAAAAATCAAATTAATCACCAGCACCACCCCAAGCTCTCTAGTCGCTGATGCTGTGGTAGACAAAATATTGGTGGGACCTTGGCCCTTGTGGTCCACCCCATTATGCTGCCTATGGACCTTGTCTCCTTTTAGGGCAGTGTGGAAGCAAAGACATGTCTCATGCCTGGATAATGTGTTCAAATTATACAAAACAAAAAGGGAAGAGTTCAAAAGTGAGCAAAATATTAGAGCAGCTGACTGAACTGTGAAATCACCTGAGTCATATGCATCTGTTACAATTTCTCAAGTGTAACATTAAAAAAGCTGCACTCAAATCAAAAAATACATGCAAAAAAATTTTGATTCACTTCTGAAACCAGAACACCGAATGTTTGCCTCTACATTGGCTTTTTCTAAAAACACATGGATCAGCCCAGTGACTGAATGGCAGTGCTTGATGCTGCCAGGCATAGGGTTTGAATTTGATTCCTGAACCAGACCAGTCAGGAGGTGCTAGATGTATAGTCTGGGTGTTAGAGGGTGTGGAAAATAAACCCCAGTCATCAGTCTACAGCTGGATTCAGGAATAATGATTTCAGGTTGTGAAGGGTCCTCAGCCAAGGACTGTTACTGAAACAGCTAGGCTTAAGCAGTTACAGACACAAAAACAGGGGTGGCATTTCAATGTGGTTGGACATGAAGGATGCAGCACAATATGGAAGCCGGTGTAACAGGCCAGAGTATACCCCCCGCCCAGACTATACCCGGGGTTAAAGTGGCCTAGGCCACAGTATACCCCGGGTATATTCTAGCCTAGACCAGTTTAACCCCAGGGTATAGTCTGGCCTAGGCCACTTTATACCCCCTCAGGCCAGATTATACCCCGGGAATATAAATTGGGGGCTACGCCAATTCATACTCCCTCTAAAACAATATAATGCAATTGTAACATAATGTTCAACAAATTTGACTGTTCATAATATAATAAAAGTAGCCTAGGCCAGAATATACCCTCCAGGCCAGAATATACCATCTGTGCTGCTTCCTCTAACACTTTCGCAGCCTGTCTCTGATTGGTTGCTTCCTCTAACACTTTCTCAGCCTATCTCTGATTGGTTGAGGAGCTGCTTCCTCTGTTGTCACTTCCCTGGTTTTCTCACCCTGTCTCTAATTGGTTGAAAAGTGCAGATCTCTTTTTATCATCCTCATACACACAGCTGCTTCTTCTAACACCAAACTCTTTACTTTACCATTGTTGACAATCATGGAAGACCAACTGTATAACCAACGTTTGACATTCTACACTGCAGCACAACAAAAGTACCCCCTGTGGATCTACGATCTACCTCCAGAGAAACGTCTAAAAGCCAAGACCCAGTTCAGACAAACAGCTAAGCCATATCGAGCAGACAGAGGGATTCTTTTCCATGGGGAAAAGGAGGTTCTAACTAAAAGACAACTGCCAAATATCCTTAAGGCCTGTCATGACAACCCAATTTCTGGTGGCCATTTTGGCAGAGATAAAACATTAGCCAAAATCTCTGTCCGTTATTACTGGAAGGGAATGAAGAACGACATTCACCAACATATCAAAGCCTGTCAAAAATGTTTTGTTACAAATCCCAAAATCAGCAAGGAGGCTCCACCACTCAACAGTATACCAGTGCCTGGAAAACTATGGAGCTTAGTCGGGATTGATATGATGGGTCCTCTTCAGGAAACATCGAATGGCAACAAATATATCGTTGCTGCCACTGATCATTTCTCAAAGTGGTCTGAAGCTACAGCTGTTCCAGATAAGAGTGCCAAGTCAGTAGCAAATTTTTTGTACTCCGTTATTTGCCGCCTTGGCTGTATGGACACTGTCATAAGTGACCAGGGACGAGAGTTTGTGAACTCGATTATCGACAACCTGATGGAGCATTTTCAAACAGATCACCACATTTCATCTGCCTACCACCCACAAACAAATGGCCAGCGGGAACGTGACAATCGAACACTCAAGGAATCTCTCAGTAAGCTTGTCAATGAACAAGGAAACAACTGGGACCAGTTCATCCCTGGTGTTTTGTTTGCCTATCACACATCTGTGCATGCCTCAACCAAGTGCACTCCATTTGAGGTCATGTATGGACGGAAGGCCAAGCTTCCTATGGACCTCAATCCCTCAGAATATGACACTATGGACACCATGCCCCTTTCAGATGATGCCAACCCTGATGTGCTAAATACACTGACAACCATTCATAAAAAGCTCTGCTCAACTGTCAGTACCAACATTCACTCTGCCCAGGAACACCAGAAGCGTGCCTTTGACCATCGACACAACAGCCAGAAATCACTGCTGGAACCATCGTTTACATCAAGAATAAGCTACGTATTCATCACATGGTTTCAAAGATGGAACCACGCTGGATTGGACCCTACTTTGTTGTGGAATCCTTGACCAAGGGACGAGTAAAACTTAAGAACAATAAGACTGGCAAGATACTGAACAACACCTACCATGCCAGCAACTTTAAGATTTACCAGGATGAAGAGACTACTCCACCACCTCAGTCCTCTGATGATTGTCTCAGTGACTCTGCTGCACAGAAACATAAGCAAACCAAGACTTTCAACCCACTACCAAGTTCAGAAAGAAAGTATCTTAGCACAACTCTTGGCCTTACATTTGGTAAGGTTGTGTATTGTGGATGCACAAGAGACCTTGGACAACCACGGCGTACATATAAAACCAAAGGTGATGGCAACTGCTACTTCCGGGCCATCAGCTACTTTCTGACAGGAACAGAGGACAACCACATCCACATCCACCACATCCACCACATGAAAAATGACTTGAGAAGAAAACTACAGGACTACTTGAACCAAAAGGTGAATGAATATGTGAACATCTCTGGCATCTCCCGTGATGGAGTATGGGCAACTGATGCAGAGATCATGGCCACAGCAAATCTGCTGAGTTGTGACATTGTCATCCACACAAAAGTTGGTGACTCCATGGATTGGTTAACCTATCCCGCAAGTTTCAATCTGCAGTCAACAACAGAACACGCACTTTATCTTGAAAACAAGCATGATCATTTTGATGTTGTTATCAGTGTTTAACTTTGAACGTTTATATTAAAGTGAGGAGCTCCTAGTCTTAGAAGATGAAGTTTCAGGACGTTATGACTTTTATTATATTATGAACAGTCAAATTAATTAAACATTATGTTACTAGGTATAAATTGGCCTACGCTGTACCCCCTAGGGCAGGATATACCCCAAGACAAAAATGGGTATATTCTTCCCTGGGTGGGGGGTATATTCTGGCCTAGGCTACTTTATCCCCCTGGGCATAGATAGTGTATTCTGCCCTGGAGGGGTATATTCTATTCTGCCCTGGAGGGGTATATTCTGGCCTAGGCCAGAGTAAACCCCGGAGGGGTATTTTCTGGTGTATTCTGCCCTGGAGGGGTATATTCTATTCTGCCCTGGAGGGGTATATTCTGGCCTAGGCCAGAGTAAACTAAGGGGTATATTCTGGCCTAGGCCAGAGTAAACCCGGGGGGGGGGGGGTATATTCTGGTGTATTCTGCCCTGGAGGGGTATATTCTATTCTGCCCTGGAGGGGTATATTCTGGCCTAGGCCAGAGTAAACTCCGGGGTATATTGTGGCCCAGGCCAGAGTAAACTCCGGGGTATATTCTGGCCTAGGGGGATATAGTCTGGCCTTTAGGCCAGTTTATCCCCCGGGGTATACTCTGGCCTAGGCCACTTTAACCCCGGGTAAAGTCTGGGCAGGGGGTTAATGTGGTCTGTTACACCGGTTCTAATGCAGCAGGGGGACGTGTATGGCCAAAGTGAAATAACAGTAAAATTAAAGCACCCAAAGGCATGTTCTTTAGAATTCAGAATGTAATTTTCTTGTTTTGCTGTAGTCCAGAATGCAGCATTTCAATGAATAATACACAGTCTAACTTTGGTGTCAGTGAACTTTTCAAGAGTATTCACTGCTGATTTTTCACGGATATTTTTAGCAACAGTGATGTAGCACATTCAAGCACATCCTGAATGCAAGAAAAACCTTTTCAGATGTGATTGTGTAAATGGAATGCCATTTCCTTTCTTAATGTACAAGTTCATTCAGACTTTATTTAAATGTTCTTTGGAAAAGGGCAATCCAAGATTGTTACTGCAGAACAAAAGATAAGCTGCTTTGAATTTCTCAAGGGACAGGCGTTTCTTTCTCCACAAGAATTTAGATCACCAGCCACAATATTATAACAGAGAAGTGGTAATTTAATCTAATTTTGGAGTTCACATTCTTGATGACAATGAGCCTCTCTTGCATGAATCCCCTTGGGATTAGATGAAAATACTCTTACAGTTTACCAAACCCCAGAAGAGTCAGCATTTCAGTTGCTACCTGAAGAGAAAGGATCAAGGGACACAATTATTCCAAATGGTAATAGAGACAGAATTTATATGCACACCTCTAAATGCGGCTTAAGGGGAGGTACACAAGGTCTCTAATGTTCTCTGCTCTTCCACTATTGTTTGTCACTTTTACTCTACCTAGGACACAGATGTGACTGAGATAACCATATGTAATGTAGTTTCACCAGTCACACAAGAAGTTCAAGGAACAAATGGGAAGTTATTTATAATACTGCCAATTATCTACTTTAATTTTGGGGGAGGGCAATCATTAACAGAATGTTAAAGGCAGAGTACCCTCAACATTTTTTCAAGATATACTGTGAATTGTTTTTATTGGCTTATCTGGAATAAGCCTTTTTTCATACATAGCGTGGGTCCCCCATACAGCGCTGATATATGATTATAAGTGAATCTCTGTTATAACACATATACAGTGTAATATGTTATTAATAAAAAATGGTCCCTTGACCACATTATAAGTGATTCTGTGTTATATCAAGCCACGTTATGTGGGGGTCTACAATGTATTCATCAATTTTGTTTTGCTAATATCTTTGACTTTACTTCCTGTAAACAGACATCTCTTTCTGTGCAATTCGTTTCACCCAGGTTGGGCAATGTGGTGTCACAATACTGATAGGAGCTCAAGCATGCCTATTGTTTTGGTGCATTTTTCAGGGGAGGGGGACCAGAGTAGGCAAGAGGCAGGCAGCAGAAGGAGGGGCAGGGGAATGATTTCAGCAGCAGCAGCTAAAAGAAACTGAGGCCTTGATGTAACAAGCATTAAGTTAGAATGCTGCGCCAAGCTTGAGTGCTCGGTGTTCTATTACATCTGTTAAAAAAAAAAATACTCCCAAAGCAAAACTAATGGCCTGCAAATTACCAAGGCCTTAAGTGTATGCTGTCAGAAAATCCATCACACACAGCTGCTAATATGCAGCTGTTTGCTGTATTGGGAGTAAATTGTGTCCCTTTCTATCAGTGTGGTAACTGGTTCACACATTGACAGAGTCTTTTTTTTTTTAAGCACCAGCAGGATTCCCATTTCCCCCCCCCCCCTTCTAAATTTCCCTGGTGGCCCGGTTAGCCCCAGAGCCCCCTCCTTTCCCAACACTTCTGATTCCTTCAGACTCCCACCTTAGACTCCCCAACCCTGCCCCTGACAATTCTGAGGCCCTGTCCTCTACTGGAGGTGTAGGGTTGGGGTCCAGTCTGCTCCACCACTGGAGGTTCTCTGGTCAAGATATAAATATCTGAACTATTTCAGATTATGTGTGAATTAATTACACTGCGAATTGTTAACCTCTTTCCCCATGAAGGCGAGATTCATTTAGTTTCAAGACCCCTCACTTGGGACAGAAAGGAAAATTGAATATCTGGGCTTAATTCAGCTCATGGCTGTCTGCGACTTAAAAAAAAAAAAAAGCTGTCTGCCATGGGTTGAATATTGAGCCCTACCTGATAACTCATTCAGGGCCTGTTGCAAAGCCTCGCTACCGATTCCCGGTGTGGCAAATGAGAGGAAGCCCATTCAATTCCTATGGGCTTCCTCTATGCCGCGTGGGAATCGCTAGCGTGGCTTTGTAAAAAAAAAAAAAGCTGCCAGTTAACCGGATATTCAGCCAGGCAGTAGGCTAAGTTGGTACTAATGGATATGACCATTCAACATAACCCGATACAATCAGGGTGCTGCATCTACAGCAGAGGCATAGCCAGACCTTGACAGGAGGGGGGCCAGAGCCCAAGGGGGGGGGGCACATTTTGGCCTGCCTCCCAGCCACACGATGGTACCTTGGCTGGCGGGGGTCCCCAACCCCCACCAACTGAAGTATTTGTCCTCGTACTGCCTGCCTTGCTCTGTTCTTAGTTGCACCATGCACACTCGTTTTAATGAAACTAAGCATGCGCAAAGTGTCAGGCATGCTCAGTTTCACTAAAACGAGCGTGCATGGCGTGACTGAGAAGAGCAGGGTAAGCAATACAGTGAGACCAGAATGGGACAAACACTTTAGCTGGCGGGGGGTTGGGGGCTCCCCGCCAGCCAAACCGAGGACCCCAGAGCCAATTTGCAGGGGCCCAGGTACCCATGTCCCCCTGAAGCTACGCCACTGATCTACAGCCAACTTAGCAGGTTCAAATGAACCAGACAGCACTGAATATCAGCTTTATGCCCTGCACTGAAAATGCCTCTTGCTCCTCCTGAAGAACAATAATCAGATTTTAACCTGATTATGGGTTATTTGGTTAAAATTTGAGCATTCAGCAAACCGCTCTGTCTGGGTCACTCCTGAAGTTAATCAAAATGCTCTGAATAATCGTGCTCATTATGTTTATTTTGTTTCCTCAACAGTAGTAGGTTCTTGTACAAATTGTTTGAGAAATTTATATTTAAACAACTGAAAGTTGAAACCTGTTCTACAATCTATATTTACATTTTATTTGTTTGCTGTTTCATGTAAAAAGAACAATACAATTTTAAATTTTAAAAAAAAGAAAAGAAATTAAACTGAACTAATAAGGGGGGAAAACTAGTACCAGTTGGGAGGATCTAGACTATTGTTTATTCATTTGATATACTGCCTCTTTTCAGCATGAACTGAGCTGGTTTACCTACAATATCACAGGTACTTGCCCTGTTCCTAATGGGCTCACAGTCTAGTAGTATATTGTACCTGCAGCAATGGAGGGTTAAGTGACTTGCCCCAGGGTCACACAGAGCTGCAGAGGAAATTGAATCTGTTCCCCAGAATCTCATTCCACTGCTGACTGTTAGGCAGCAGTGGGAATTGAACCTCCTTCCCCGGGTCTGCTACCTGCTGTACTAACCATTAGGACACTCCTCCACTCCACTCCTCTACTCTTTCTTTTTACCCATCAAGCGTAGAGGAGTGTGGTAGCCGTGTTAGTCCACTCTTAAGGTTATCAATAGAAATCAAACAAAATAAAACATGGAAAAGAAAATAAGATGATACCTTTTTTATTGGACATAACTTAATACATTTCTTGATTAGCTTTCGAAGGTTGCCCTTCTTCATCTCACCCCTCACCTATCCACACCCACCCTGTTAGAATATCAATGATATGCTTTGATGTCCCCATGCATACCTCCTACCCACCCCCATCCTCCCACCCTGTCAGACTGTCATAGTAATGCTTGAATGTTTTCACTTATATACACTGTCAGATAGCACATTTGCTTATTTCCGATCTGAGAAAGAAGGGCAACCTTCGAAAGCTAATCAAGAAATGTATTAAGTTATGTCCAATAAAAAAGGTATCATCTTATTTTCTTTTCCATGTTTTATTTTGTTTGATTTCTATTGATACCCATCAAGCAAAACTATAGGTCCAAACCTCTGCACAGAAATGTGCAGCTACATGTGGCTTTAGAAGATAGTGTCACAAGGAGGGAAAGAGGGTTCAACAGCACCGGGATGACACAAGCAGGTCCCTCCTCATCTCCTATTGACCAGAAAGAATTGTAACCCCTACGCCCCTGAGATGTTTGTGTTTAATTTTTCAAGTTTGAACGTGCAACATTTTACCACACATTAATAGGTAAAGAGCTGTCTTGCATCTCACTACCTCATTAAAACCTTCACCCTCTAATTTACATACAATTACCTCATATGCACGTCTCCTTAAATTAGTCACCTTATTTTCTAACTCCTCTTACTATCTTACCTATCCATATGTTAATCATCTCTCTGACCTCATGTGCAACTTTCTAACTCTCCTTATTCTCTTACCTATCTATATGTTCCATCTTTGCTTCTACCCTTCACTGTCAATTAAAATGTTCTATTACGTACTGTGTTGACATTGTAAGTAGTATATTATGCCATACTTTCTATTGTTATTTGAATATTTTTACTGCTGTAATTGCCTATTGCTCATGTTTGATTTATTCTTACTGTACACTGCCTTGAGTGAATTCCTTCAAAAAGGCAGTAAATAAATCCTAATAAATAAATAATAAATAAATTACAGTATTGCTTACATACAAACTAGATTGAATATACTTTTGCTAACAGCACTTTTACACACATTATCATTTGCGAAATGTTAACACACTTTAATACATTTCACCCTAATAATGATAAAAGACAACTTTCTCATCTTTACCAAACACTCCAGTGTTTGCACTGGAGATAAGGATGGAAGAGGGAACAAATGAACAGGACTCTCTTGCTCGTAGGTGTGTACCATTTATATGAGAGGTCTATATCAGTGGTGAATCTGACACACTAGGGTTTTATGCTGGTCATTTATTCCATGATATGTTTAGCAGAGAAATAAACTAACCCTTATGATAGATAGTAATAAGATAAGCTTCCGTTCTTTAAAAGGTATAAATTTGCCCAGAAAAATGTAACCTACTGTTTAGAGAATCACCCAAGCTATATGGTGACACATTGAGGCTCATTTTCGAAAGAGAAAAACATCTAAAAAGTGGCATAAAGCACCATTTGAACGTTTTTCTCACAAAAACGTCCAAATTGGTATTTTTCAGTTGTTTTCTATGCTGTTCGTCTGCAGTGCATCCATATCTCAAGAGGACATGCTAAGGGTGGGATCTGGGTGTTCCTAAGATTTGGACATTTTTCAGCCATAATGGAACAAAAGAAAATAAAAGTGTCCAGGACTAAAACTAAGACTCTGAGCTAGACCTGTTTTATTAACAAATAAGCCACAAAAAGGAATCATGGATGACTTCCCCTTAGTCCCCCAGTGTTCAATGACCCCTCCCATCCCCAAAAAATGTGATTAAAAATATTACTTGCCAGCCCCTATGCCAGTTTCAGATGTTAGACTCAGGTCCGTTAGAGCAGAATGCAGATCCCTGGAGTAGTCTAGTGGTGGAAGCAGTGTACTGCAGACAGGTGGACACAAGCCCATACCTCCCCATACCTGTTACACTTGTAGCGGAAAATGTGAGCCCTCCAGAACTCACCAGAAACCCACTGTAACCAAATATAGGTGCACCCTTCACCCATAAGGGCTACTGTAGTGGTGTACAGTTGGAGGCAGTGGGTTTGGGGGGGGGGGGGCTCAGCAGATAAGATAAGGGAGCAACGGTGAGATGTGTACCTGGGAGCATTTATTTGAAGTCCACTGCAGTGCCTCCTAGGGTGCCCAGTGCTCTCCTGGAATGTCTGGGGGACCAGTCTACTAAAAATGCTGGCCCCTCCTACATCCCAATGGCTTGATTTTCTAAGTTTGATAATTGGATGGGTTTGTTTTTTTTAAATGGTTAAAAAAAACCATGTACAAAAGACAAAACCTTGTTCAAAACAGTATTTTCACAAAAAAAGAAACGTTTTCCTTTTTTTCGATAATTACCTTTTTCCTATTCAGATTTTGGTAATTTTGTGCAAAACATTCAAAGTCGGACTTAGACGTCATATCGAAAATGCCCCTCGTTGTGCAAGACACAGATTTTTGTGTTAAAAAAAGGATGAAATAAATTGTTAGTGATAAAAAGTTCCTACAAATACATTTGGTTTCAAGTGGTGACAATCATTAACAAAAAAAAAACCATGAGGATTTTAGCATCTACAAATGTAAATCTTACTGTACAGGAGGAGATAAGATTGCAACAAGAAGTGGAGGTATAGATGGAGTGGAGGAGTGGCCTCGTGGTTAGGGTGGTGGACTTTGGTCCTGAGGAACTGGGTTCAATTCCCAACACAGGCAGCTCCTTGTGACTCTGGGCAAGTCACTTAACCCTCCATTGCCCCGTGTAAGCTGCATTGAGCCTGCCATGAGTGGGAAAGCACAGAGTACAAATGTAACAAAAAAAATCCATATCTAAATGTCAATTAAGTCACCACAGCTCATATTTATACACAAATACCATGAAGACATATGAAACTATCCTGCTGAAACACAGCATCTGATTCTGGACAATATTTCCAATCTCACCACCTGCTACTTCTACTTGCAGTTTTAACTGTATAGAGCCCAGCAATCCTGTGAAACTATAAAACTACAAAGGGTTCAAATAGCTGGAGCAGTGCCAGGTGAAGAAAGGGTGGCTGAGGCCCTCTGTGTATATTAGTGAGAACATTGCTTATGAGGCTATAATATAGGAGTGCAGGGGGAATTTCAAACCAATATTGTAACTCCTGCCTTTGTAAGTAAAACATTATTAAATATCTCTATAGAATTGGGAGAAAGGCGCAACATCTGGAAAGCCGTGTACACTAATGCTGGTAGTATGGGAAATAAGGCTATATATCCCATCCCATTTCCTTTTTACGAAGGTTCACTAATGGGTTTAGGGGTCCTTTTACTAAGGTGCACTGAAAAATGGCCTGCGTTAGTATAGGCGTGTGTTTTGGACGCGCGCAGATCCATTTTTTAGTGCACCTGTAAAAAAATGCCTTTGGGGGGACAAAAAGACGAAAATGGATGTGCGGCAAAATAAAAATTGGCACATGTCCATTTTGGGTCTGAGACCTTACCGCCACCCATTCTCTTAGCGGTAAGGTCTCACGCATTTACCAGGCGGTACTCATCAATGCGTGTACAATGCTGATTACCACCAATGCGCCAGAAAATAAAATATACTTTCTGGTGCGCATAGTGAATGCGCAGAAAAAATGAAATTGCCACCCAGGTCACGCGGTAGCTGGATGGTAGTTCAAAAATGACGCACATTGGACGCATGTAGGCACCTACACAGCTTTGTAAAAGGGCCCCTTAACACACAGTAATTTGTTAGTGTGCGCTAAGTGCCATGCAGCCCACAGGTATACAATGGGCTGCGCAGATTTAGCATGTGCTAAATCTGTTAGCGCACCTTAGTAAAAGGACCTCTTTGACTTTTGTAATGGCTGCATTACTAAAAATTTATAGACTGGAATTTGTTATGATTCTGCTAGACAGGCAGGGGAATGTTTGGGACTCGCTCCTGATTGGCTTGTCAGGGGCTGAGCTGACAGCTGAAGCTGCAGATGTTAGAAGCTTGATCTACTTAAGCCTACTTCTCCTTACCTCTCTTGCTTTAGCCTTGATTGCTGTCAGCTAAAGCCAGCTTTCCTCTCTCTCTGTTTGTGCTAGTGTACACTGTGTTTACGTTGGAGATTTGCTTTCTCTCCTTGTAGCTTCTGTGTGAGTGCTGGGTGTTCCCAGCATGTGCTTGATTGCCTCACTACACTGCACCTGGATCTATTCTCTGCTTGGCTGGTGTTGTATTGTTTGTGGTACGCTTGTCCCTTGTATGTTTCCAGTTTGTTTGTTTAAATTTTCCTTTCCTCTGTGTTAACCCTTTATCTGCAGTATAAGCCCTGCTTCTGGCAGGTTGTGTTTTGAAGCTGTCTTTTCCTTTAGCCTGCTTTTATTCCTTCTTTGCTGTGTCTGTCTCCTGTTTCTGGTGAGCTGAGCGCTGCTCCTTATCTGATCTGTGTGTGTTAAGGCAACATTCTCTGTTTGTTTGCTTACCTTTCCCTTGTCTTTGTGTGATATGTGGCACAGCCTTGTGTATTCCTATATAGCAGTTCCCTTTATACCAGTTTGTTGTGAGGTTAGTATTGTGTATTCTTAGGTTGCTTTCCCTTTCCCTTGTGTGCTATATGGTATAGCCTAGAGTGTTCTCTCTGTGGCTTCCTTTATCCTTGACTGCCTGTGACACAGGGTCAGTGAGATCTGAACTTAAGTACATAAGTATTGCCACATTGGGATAGACCAAAGGTCCATCATGCCCAGTGCCCTGTTTCCAACAGTGGCCAATCCAGGTTACGAATAACTAGATCCCAAAAAGGTTCTATACATTGTATGCTGCTTATCCCAGAAATAAGCAGTGGATTTTCCCTCAAGTCATTTTAATAATGGTCTATGGACTTGTCCTTTAGGAAGCCGTCCAAACCTTTTAAAAACCCTGCTAAGCTAACCGCATTTACCATATTATCTGGCAACGAATTCCAGAGTTTAATTATATGTTGAGTGAAGAAACATTTTCTCCGATTCATTTTAAATTTACTACTTTATAGCTTCATCACATGCCCCCTAGTCCTAGTATTTTTACAAACAGTAAACAAACGATTCATGTCTACCCATTCCACTCCACTCATCATTCTATAGACCTCTATCATATCTCCCCTCAGCCGTCTTTTCTCCAAGCTGAAGAGCCCTAGCCGCTTCAGCCTTTCCTCATAGGGAAGTCGTCCTATCCCCTTTATCATTTTCGTCGCCCTTCTCAGTACCTTTTCTAATTCCACTATATCTAATTACAGGGAACCCTGGCTTCCCTGTAAATTAGCTTGCTACTTCAACCACTAAGCCACACCTCCATGTTTCAAGAACTTCCCAGTGTGAAGGTCTTGTTAAAATTGTGTCAGCAAGCCCCTGCTGTACTAGCAACAGAAAGTCAGTATGAATGATTCATTCAGTTATTCTCAAACAAAATTATTTGTTTCTGACACAATGAAGTCTGGAGTTAAATTACCGTGATCCTGATATATCCTATATATTAGAGCAAGGTTTGGACAAATCATTAAGTAGAAAAATGTCATCTGTTTGGGATTTATTCAGGATACATCATCAATTTGAAAATGAGAACTTTATGACAGCCAAAGGTCCTCTAAATCTTTGCCCCAACTTGTTTGTTAAGGCTTTAAGATATAGAATAAATAAAACTGTTACTAAATTAATACCTCTTTAAGAAAGTATCTTCCCATCAGAATTAAAAGTACTGGCAATTTGCCCTTTGTTGATCAAAGTAAATGCACACCCTGAGAATTACAGCAATTACAGGCCTGGAGTTAATGTTTCATATCTGAGAAAGCTGATTGAAGGGGCAATAGTATCCCAATTATCTGACTTTATGAGTGGGATTACTACAATCCCTTTCAGTCAGGATTTCGGAAAGGCCGTGTCACAGAGACATCTGACAGCACTTTGTGATTATTTATTTTTAGAATTAGGTCTAGGTAATGACAATTTATTGACTTTAATCTCATCAGCATTTAACATGCTTGATCACCAAATCATTATTACCCATCTGTTATTATGTATGGGAGGAGCCATTATTGGTTTGAGTTATTTTTGAAGAACAGATAGCAATAGTTACCACTGACAACTGTGCTTCTAAACCCCTTCCAGATTCCTATGACGTTCTTTGGGGATCTATTTTACCATTTTTGTTTTATCTGTATCTGCTCTTTTTGGGTAAACCATCCACGCTTTTTTGGGTAAAATACTTGTTCTGTTGATGATCTGCAGCTTTACCTTTCTGTGGGAACAGAATTCATCTCTTCTCTACAAATGTTAGTAATGAGTATTACTTCTGTTAAGTCACCAGCAGTCCCAGAATATGCTACAATCGAATGTCCAAATCTGAGGCCATCCAGATTACTAGAGGTAAATCTTGGAGGCTGCATCAATTTTTGATAAATGAATAGTTAAAACTCCCTTTTGGGTTAGGCATCTGGGGACAATTATTAATAAAATGTCTGATGTCTATTTGTAGGAAGTGGTTTTTGAAAGCACAATTGACCCAACAGACTCATTTATTCATCCATAACAAAGGATGAATTTATTGCTATAACACGTCTTCATTTTAATATGGTTGGACTTTGCTAATTGTGTGTTAAATTCAGCTCTCAAAAAAGTACATCTATTGTCTTCTACAGATATTAAATACAGCAGTACATTTGTGGATGCTAATTGGATGCTTTTTTGAAGATGAATAAATAAATTTTGGAAGTCGAAAACCTCATATTATTCATGTTAAGACATCTGGGACAATTTTTTTTTAGCTAGGATTTTCTCACAGTAATACAGGCAACAACTGCCCCCAGGACAGACCACTTTAATGAACTATATGGCATTAGAACTTAATCAAAACAATCCTGCCTGGTACTGGATTGCCTAACGTTTGGCTGCCAGTGGCAAATTGTGTTAATTCTACACGTCATCAGGGCTGGCTTCTTTTCTGAGGAAGTCCACAAATCTATATCTTCCCAAAAGGAGCTTAAGGTCTACTCAGAAAGCTCTCCTGTGCTTACCCTCTTAGGAGATTTTATTTAAGTACATGAATACATAAGCAGTGCCATACTAGGACAGACTGAAGATCCATCAAGCCCAGCATCCTGGCCAATCCAGGTCACAAGTAACCAGACAGCGCGAAGTGATGCCCGATTACTGCCGGGTTATCGCTGCGCAATACATTTCCGGGGGTTTTCTTTTCCCCCAGAAATGGCGCACTCAGGGCGAGACTACTGCCGGCGTCCGCATTGGGCCGATGGTAGTCCCGGAAGAGCGAGCAGCAAGGCATTGGGCTTAGTGCTGCTCTGTAAAAGGGCCCCTCTGTTTTTAGTAAATTTTATATTCAAATTTTAATACTGATATATATGATTTTATTGCATTTTTGTGGTAATTTTGGATCACCTGTGGAGTATGTTGAGCCATTAATAAATCTAATTAGAGATTGTCACCTATTTTGAAGAAACTACATTGTCCATGTGGGTCCATATAAAAAATGGTCATGAAAAATGTTTTTTTATAAACTCAGACTACTACACCTGAAAAATTTCAAACAGTATTAAAGCCAGTGTGTTTTTTTTTAAATTTCAATCTTTTATTAATTTTCAATTACTTACATAGAGATGATATTACATCAAAATGTTTAGAAATTCACAATATTTTGCTTAACTCAATAAGCTACAGCAAAAATAAAAATAAAGAAAAAATACAAATATATTTTGTCCACAATAGAAGGATCCAAGAATAGGAAATAAATCCAAACATCTAATACAGTGGTGGAAATAAGTATTTGATCCCTTGCTGATTTTGTAAGTGTGCCCACTGACAAAGAAATGAGCAGCCCATAATTGAAGGGTAGGTTATTGGTAACAGTGAGAGATAGCACATCACAAATTAAATCCGGAAAATCACATTGTGGAAAGTATATGAATTTATTTGCATTCTGCAGAGGGAAATAAGTATTTAATCCCTCTGGCAAACAAGACCTAATACTTGGTGGCAAAACCCTTGTTGGCAAGCACAGCGGTCAGACGTCTTCTGTAGTTGATGATGAGGTTTGCACACATGTCAGGAGGAATTTTGGTCCACTCCTCTTTGCAGATCATCTCTAAATCATTAAGAGTTCTGGGCTGTCGCTTGGCAACTCGCAGCTTCAGCTCCCTCCATAAGTTTTCAATGGGATTAAGGTCTGGTGACTGGCTAGGCCACTCCATGACCCTAATGTGCTTCTTCCTGAGCCACTCCTTTGTTGCCTTGGCTGTATGTTTTGGGTCATTGTCGTGCTGGAAGACCCAGCCACGACCCATTTTTAAGGCCCTGGCGGAGGGAAGGAGGTTGTCACTCAGAATTGTACGGTACATGGCCCCATCCATTCTCCCATTGATGCGGTGAAGTAGTCCTGTGCCCTTAGCAGAGAAACACCCCCAAAACATAACATTTCCACCTCCATGCTTGACAGTGGGGACGGTGTTCTTTGGGTCATAGGCAGCATTTCTCTTCCTCCAAACACGGCGAGTTGAGTTCATGCCAAAGAGCTCAATTTTTGTCTCATCTGACCACAGCACCTTCTCCCAATCACTCTCGGCATCATCCAGGTGTTCACTGGCAAACTTCAGACGGGCCGTCACATGTGCCTTCTGGAGCAGGGGGACCTTGCAGGCACTGCAGGATTGCAATCCGTTATGTCGTAATGTGTTACCAATGGTTTTCGTGGTGACAGTGGTCCCAGCTGCCTTGAGATCATTGACAAGTTCCCCCCTTGTAGTTGTAGGCTGATTTCTAACCTTCCTCATGATCAAGGATACCCCACGAAGTGAGATTTTGCGTGGAGCCCCAGATCTTTGTCGATTGACAGTCATTTTGTACTTCTTCCATTTTCTTACTATGGCACCAACAGTTGTCTCCTTCTCGCCCAGCGTCTTACTGATGGTTTTGTAGCCCATTCCAGCCTTGTGCAGGTGTATGATCTTGTCCCTGACATCCTTAGACAGCTCCTTGCTCTTGGCCATTTTGTAGAGGTTAGAGTCTGACTGATTCACTGAGTCTGTGGACAGGTGTCTTTCATACAGGTGACCATTGCCGACAGCTGTCTGTCATGCAGGTAACGAGTTGATTTGGAGCATCTACCTGGTCTGTAGGGGCCAGATCTCTTACTGGTTGGTGGGGGATCAAATACTTATTTCCCTCTGCAGAATGCAAATAAATTCATATACTTTCCACAATGTGATTTTCCGGATTTAATTTGTGATGTGCTATCTCTCACTGTTACCAATAACCTACCCTTCAATTATGGGCTGCTCATGTCTTTGTCAGTGGGCACACTTACAAAATCAGCAAGGGATCAAATACTTATTTCCACCACTGTACATAAATAGAATTATATCATAATTCAAACTGACCAGAAGGATTTTAGGATCATGCAGCCTAGACAGCACATTAACTGGAAGAAACCATTTCAGGGGTAACCCTCACATTCTCTCTAGCAGTAATAAATTCTTGTAATCTTTTAGGACAGGAAAAAAGGTAATAAACTCCATGCAAAGAGATCATGCATTTACAAGGAAATTTAATAACAAAAGTTCCCCCAAGTGAAAGAATTTTTGGTTTAAAAACCATCAATTCCTTCCTCCTGGCTTGAGTCTCTCAAGCTAGATCTGGGAAAATCTGAATTTTAGCTCCCATAAAGATGGCATTCATTTTTTGGAAATAAGTACGCAATACCAGATTTTTATCTGACTCCAGTGCAAAGGTAACAAGTAATGTAGCTCGATCTGAAATTTCAGATCTTTCAAGAAAATCAGTTAAATTCAGTTCCTGCGGAGGTTCTGGTGTTCCATTAGTTGGACAAGTGATTTTTTTAAGATATTGAGTTCGAGTCACCAAAGGGTGACTTTCTATCGAAATATCCAGAATCTCCAGGAAATATTTTTTTAAAAGTTCAATAGCTGTAACAAATGAAGAAAAAGGAAAATTCTAAAACCTTAAGTTATTCCTTCTTAACTGATTTTCAGTATATTCCAATTTGCGTGCCTGGGCTTTATTTTCTTTAATAACAGACACCACAGTAGCTTGCAAAGATTTAACTCAGAGTCACAAGTTTCCAGTTTGGCAATTCAACGTTAGTGGATATCTGTGCATTAATAGTTTTTAGTTGACTTATTTCAGTTTGAGCATAGTTAAATATCTGCTGTAGAGACGTGTTTACCCCTTGGATGGCCTCCCAGAGAGTGTCCATAGTGACTTTTTCCGGTTTTGACGAACCTCTTCCTAATCCGGGAGAAAGCTCTCCCTGGATTATTCCTAGGGGTAAATAACCCCCTTCTGTTGTTACAGTACCTGGGGTTGAAGCGAGGGCTGGTCCTCCCACAGCCGTCGGAAAGTCGACAACTCCGGTTGCTCCCTCATACGGTCCGCTCTCAGTCCCGCTAATTCTCCCAGGTTGTGGAGGGGTCAAACCGGCAAGGGGGCTCAATGAGGCTCCCTCTGTGCTGTGCTCCAAAGATGGCGTTGTGGAGCTTCTAGAAGCAAGAGCCGGCGTTCCCGGTGGGCGGATTCCATAGCTCTCCAGCGTGGGTTGTGACTTGGTGGGCACATTAACTGTGCTCGAGGAGGTAGGAGCCACAGTTTTGCCTTTCCTCTTCCCCATTACTCTCGGGGAGCGCTCCGTGTCGCCAGCCCAGAAACGGAAAAACTTTGGGGCTCTCGCACACGCGTCTGGTCAGACGGCCATCTTGGATCAAAGCCAGTGGTTTTTGTTAACTATAGATTTTTGTAATTCACTTTGGACCCCTCATTTGGTTCTATTCAATGTATTATTTATGGCACAACTAGACTATTGTAATACAGTATTAGTGGGTCTGCCCAAGAAATGTTTAAAGAAACTTCAGACAATGCAGAATACAGCAATTCGGTTGGGCTGGGTTGCATAAGACTGATTCGGTCACACCGCTGTATATTACCCAATATCACTGGTTACCAGTGGAATTTCGAGTTAAAGTCAAGATTTTGGTAATGGTACATAGAGCATATTATGAACATATGCCTCACATGCTGGCTGCTTTAAAATAAAGTCTTATGTTCCAAACAGAAATTTATGTTCAATAAATACCTGTAGATTGGAGGTGCCTGGTATGAATGAGGCACGTCTGTCAAGAACTAGGAAGCGGGCATTCTTTGTTGTGGGTCCAGATTTTGGGAATAAATTGCCGGGATATTGGCAGGAGGAAAGATCTTTAGTCAGTTTAAGTGCCTTCTAAAAGCTTACTTTTTTACCCTGGCTTTTGGTGGGAATTGATGATAAGTTTTGGAAGGTTTCTGTGTTTGGAATGCATGACCTGCTATGAATGTGCTTTCCTATTTTAATTGTAGTTCTGCTCCTAATTTTGTTTGTATCTTTTCAATAATTGTAAACCACTTTGATATTTGATTTATGTAATGCGGTATAGTAAATTTAATAAACTATAAACTAACTATTAACTCTTACTAAAGCCCATTAAGCAGTTAGGACCCCTTTTACCAAGCTGCTGCAAAAGGGGGCCAGCACTGGCGTCGGCGTGTGTTTTACATGTGTGCCGAGGCCCCCTTTTACCGCAAGTGGTAAAAAGGGAAGGTCTCGCTTTCCTGCAGGAAATGACTGTGTGGCAAGTAAAGCACTTGTCGCGCAGCCATTTTGTGGGGGGGGCCCTTACTACCACCAATTGAGGTGCCAGTAAGGGCTCCCGCGCTAACCCAGCAGTAACCAGGCAAAGCACGGCACTGCCCGATTACCGCCGGGTACAGCCCGGCGCTACAAAAATAAATACATTTTGGTAGCACCGGAAATGACGACGCGGTAGGGATGGGAAATACCATCAGGCCGCTGCGGTAGCCTGCTGGTACTTCCATTATAGTGAGCAGTAAGCCCATATTGGGCTTACCACCGCTTAGTAAAAGGAGCCTCTAATATGGTAATTAGTATGTGCTGTTAGTGCATGCCTTTGCAAATAGTGCAGTTGCTTAACACTTAGCATGCGCTAATTCCTGCATCAACTGAAACACATGGAAAGGGGTTATCTGCAATCAATATGCAGTGGAAGAAGTGCATATAAATCTCTTTTATTCACTGTGGAAATCCTGAAAACCCTGACTAGAGGACAGTTCTCCCAGAACAGGTTTTGGAAACCTTGAGCTACAACAATCAGATATGGTAACACATGAGACACCAATGAAAGATAAGGGTATAATACAGGGTGAGAGGAAAGAAAGAAGATTGACCAGGAGAAGCACGGACCACTGACAGCTGAGCTCGTACCCTATTTGGAGGTGGATATGTATGCTGAGGTCCAGAAAGGGAAGATTAACCAAGTTGAACTTGACACCTACAGCAAAAAGCATAAAACTAATAAAGTCATAACCTGCATAAAAGACCATCCATTGATACAACATCAATAAAGGATGAACTTACTAAGATAAGTTAAAATATCACATTTTACTGCAGTGACATTTACCACATGATTCACTAACCCATGGTATCTCAGTACCATAGGGTAGTAACTTCTACAGTAAATGTAAATTTACATTGATGCAGCCGGGAACACTACATCAGACCCAAGTCAGACCCGCTGTATTTTAAAGGGGCCAATGTGTTGAGAACTCCCTACCTCCCAACCCCACCTTTCCCCAATCTACTAAGGGGGGGATCCTTGGTGGCTAGTGAAGGGCCAGTAGTGACCCCTTAATGCTCGTACCCTATAGGCACCCAGATTCAAAATGGCACCACTCAACCCCTAGCAGTAGTCTCACAGTATTGCCACCCGGGATCAGACTGCCAAGTGATGTTAACATTTTGATAACATTTTGATGAAGCGCAATAGTTCTGAGCTCTTTTCCCTTATTTTTTATAAAAATTAACAAAATTATTATCTACACAATAGTTAGTTTTCAAGAGGTTAAGTGATGACTTTAGAATTTAAACTACTGAGATTTTCTTTTGCGATTAGTGTCCCTGTGATCTTTTCACAATTTTATGCCATGAGTCATACCGTAGTAACACAGATAAGTTAATAGAGAGATACAAACAAAAGAGGCACACAAGACAAAACAGGTAAAATCTTTAATCCCAGGAACATACAATATACGGCATTATAAATCCATAGAACTAATTGGGATCTAGGCAAGGGTGAGAACTCAATGTAAGGAGTACAGCTGTCATCAAAACAAGCAACACTACAGAAACAAACCAGAACTGAAAGGCAGCTAGCCATCCAGTCATACAAAGAGATGAAATACAAGGCAAACATGGAAACATGAAAAACGTGTGATGGATTTCATCTTCTACATCAGCTTTGAGATTGTTCTTCTGATATTAAATGACTAATGCAGTAATACATTTTTAATCCTGACCAAAGTATTTGCCAGCATGATTCAGCATTGCAGCCTTTACAGTAGAGAGACTCTCGACTGTTGCACTTTAAGTACTGTATGAGGGATTCTAAATCCCAAGTTTGGGTTGGTTGCTATGGTGCCTTCAGGTTACTGTGAGATGCAATTACCTGTATCTGCCTGTGGAAACACCTCCAGGCCTCACTCTACATATTTTCTTTTGTGCCAAAGATAAAAAGAAAGTAGCAGCAATTACAGGCTTCTTAGATTGGAATTGGAATTTGTATAAAGCATTCTGTTATACCTTGAGTGGTTTTATAATGAATCAAAACACATTTTACGTTTATTAAATCTATTTATCACTATAACTTATTACAATTTGCTATATTGCCCTTACTAAAAGCTTATTTGTTTACTCGTTACGGGCTTCTTTTACAAAGCTGCAGTACAATGTGGCCTTAGTGTGTCCATACGTGGGTCTTTCCTGCACACTAAGGCCATTTCTACTGCAGCCAGAAAATAGCTGATTTTCCATTTAGTTAAAAGGGCCGCATGCAAATGTTGCTATTAGCATGTGGTCATTATTACAAATTAACTTATGAGCCCATACTTCCAGCTATTTTGTAGGTGGTAAGGGCTCATGCACTAATCAGTTAGCATACAGCAAAGTAGCTGAACTAACTATTTAGCACAGAATTGCCCACTTTCTACCCCCAGACATGCTCCCTCTGTGGTAAAATAAAATTTATTTTTTAGAGTGTAGTTTGCGTACACAGATTGCTAAATTACCATGGGATGCCTCAGTACCTCTTGCGGTAAGCCCTTGTCAGCCTATTAAAAAAGTCATATTTTTTTTAAAAATGAGGGAAGGGTGAGGGTTAGAATACAGAAAGATGCAGGTACAACCCTAGCCTCCTTTCTGTACAGACTAAATGGGCTATACTGGTCTTTATCTTCCATTGTTTACTATGGTAGTATATAATATTTTTGACTTGATACAGAAAATTCAGCATTCACTTCATTATGTTGCAGTCACATCTATGATGGTGATTAGGGTATAGTTGATTTATCTATTCTGAGACAATGCATCAGCTTTCTTTTTTTTCTTTTTTTAACATAGTCTTTTATAGGGACTGCAGCTTTGATAAAGGAGCCCTATAAAAGGCTTTGTGTTAAAATATTTACTCTGATTCGTTTTAAATTTACTACTTTGAGGCTTCATTGAGTGTTCCCTAGTCCTAGTATTTTTTGAAAGAGTAAACAAGCGATTCACATCTACCTGTTTCACTCCACTCATTTTATAGACCTCTATCACATCTCCCCTCAGTCGTCTCTTCTCCAAGCTGAAGAGCCCAAGCCGTTTCAGCCTTTCCTCATACAGAAGTCATCCCATCCCCTTTATCATTTTTGTCGCCCTTCTCTGTACCTTTTCTAATTTCACTATATCTTTTTTGAGATGCAGTGATCAAAACTGCAGACAGTATTCAAGGTGCGGTCGCACCATGGAGCGATACAACGGCATTATAATATCCTCGTTTTTATTTTCCATTCCATCCCTAATACCTAACATTCTTTGCCACTGCAGCACACTAAGAGGAGAGGGTTTCAAATTATCGTCAACGATGACGCCTAGATCCTATTCCTGGTTGGCGACTCGTAACGCGGAATCTTGCATGACGTAGCTATAATTCGGGTTCCTCTTTCCCACATGCATCACTTTGCACTTGCTCACATTAAATATCATTTGTCAACTGGATGCCCAGTCTCATAAGGTCATCTTGTAATTTTTCATAATCCTCTTATGATTTAACAACTTTGAATAACTTTGTGTTGTCAGCAAATTTAACTACTTCACTACTTATTCCCATATTTAGATCATTTATAAATATGTTAAAAAGCAGCGGTCCCAACACAGACCCCTGCAGAACCCTACTATCTGCCCTTCTCCATTGAGAACACTGACCATTTAACCCTACTGTCTATTTTCTAACCTTTAACCAGCTTTTAATCCACAATAGAATACCACCTCCTATCCCATGATTTTCCAATTTCCTCTGGAGTCTTTCCTGAGGTACTTTGCCAAATGCCTTTTGAAAATCCAGATACACAATATCGACCCTTATCCACATGTTTGTTCACCCCTTCAAAGAAATATTGTAGATTGATAAGGCAAGATTTCCCTTCACTAAATCCATGTTGGCTTTGTTTAATTAATCCATGCTTTTGAATATGCCCTGTAATTTTGTTCCTTACAATGGTCTCTACTATTTTGCCCAGCACCAACATCAGGCTCACCAGTCTGTAATTTCCTAAATCACCTCTGGAACCCTTTTTAAAAATTGGCAATACATTGGCCACCCTCCAATTTTTCGGTACCATGCTTGATTTTAAAGATAAATTACATATTACTAACAATAGTTCTGCGAGTTCATTTTACAATTCTATCAATACTCTGGGATGTATACCATCCAGTTCTGGTGATTTCCTACTCCTCAATTTGTCAAATTGCCCCATTATATCTTCCAGGTTTACAGAGATTTGATTCAGTTTCTCTGACTCAACAGCACTGAATACCATTTCTGGCACTGGTATCTCTCCCACATCTTCCCCGTTGAAGACTGAAGCAACTTTTGTTCTCACAGTGAGTGGTTATTTGCACAGAGACTGATAGAGGATTTCCAATGGTTTTCTCTTTAATATAGTTTTTTGCACGGGTATCTTATCTATCAGTCTAGATAAATTAAAAAGAAATAGGATTAGCTCCATTTACAACTTTGGCATTCTTTTGTAATAAAAGGGCTCATTCACCTGAAGGTGAAATGCCAAGGGTGGATGCATTGAGGTCCAGTTAATAGAAGTTTAAACATTAAGGCAACCACACGCTGTGAGAACATTTGAGTTGCTCTTGGTATAACGTTATAGAGATAGATTTGGAACCAAGAGACCCCATAAACAAAACCAGAATTGAATGCAATACTCACGGTAAGGTTGCACCATGGAGCAATACAGAGTCATTATAGTATTCTTGATCTTATTTACCATCCCTTTCCTAATAATTCCTAGCATTCTGTTTGCTATTTTGGCTGCCGCCACACAATGAGCACAAGATGTCAGTGAATTTTCTACAATGACACCTCGAGCTTTTTCTTGGGTGCTGACTCCCAAGGTGAACCCTTGCAACAGGTAACTATGATTCGGATTATTCTTCCCAATGTGCGTCACTTTGCATTTCTCCACATTAAAATGCATCTGCCATTTGGATGCCCTGTTGTTAGGTTCTCAGGTTCAAAACACGCAGGCACAGACTCTAGAGCAATTGTGAGCCCCTGGGCTGCTGACGAGGAGTGGCAGCAGCAGGCAAAACCCACCAACCAACACTGGGCTAGCACACCGGCAAAGGCAAGGACTGCAGACGCAGACAAGCGAGCCGGAACACACGAACTGGAACGCACCGGACAGGAACGCACTGGACTGGAACACCCTGGACAGGAATACACCGGACCAGTACGCACTGGACTGGAACACACTGGACAGGAACACAAGGGACAGGAACCAGGCTTCACCTACACTTGGCCGCCGTTCCTCAGGGGTTGAGCCCCTGGGTGCAGGCAGCTGGCAGGACTTGGAGGAAAACTGGTAATGGAACTAGCAGGCTGGAACACCAGGAAACTCACACTAGAAGGATGCAGGGCAGACACAAGCAGGAGGGGAACTGAAGCTGAAGACAGCCAGCCACGAACGGAGGAAGTACAGATACTATACAGGGAGAAGCACTTCCAGACAAGTTTGACAACCAGGGTAGGGTAGAAGCCCAAGGTGACAGGGAGCCAGGATACAGAAGTGCCCACAGGCACCCAGACAAAAGCAAGGCTGAAGTGCAAACTGCACTGGGGAATCAGGTACTCAGACAGAAGGGAAAGGAAGCCAAAAGCAGACAGAGTTCAGAAGTGCCCACAGGCACCTAGGCAAAAGCAGGGCTGCAGTGCAAACTGCACTGGGGAATCAGGTACTCAGACAGAAGGGAAAGGAAGCCAAAAGTAGACAGGGTTCAGAAGTGCCCACAGGCACCTAGGCAAAAGCAAACTGCACAAGGGGTTCAGGGTTCTCAGACAGGAAGGAAAGGGAACCAACAGAACTGGATGCCAGATAGGAATCAGGAGACAAACAAACAAACAAGGAATACCTACTAGGAACAAAACTATAAAGCAAGGCTAAGCAAGACAACACAGAAGTGCAAACTGCACCAACACTAACCTGGACCTTTGGCGTTTGCAAAGGCCCTGAATGGAAGAACACCACTTCCTTATCAAGGCCCTGACTGATGATGTCACAACTACTGGACACAGGCAAGAAGCATACTGAAGCACAGAGAGGCTTAACACACACAGGTGCAGTATAGTGGAGTAATTAGAGCCACGCTGGATGCAGCCAGCACACAGAGACAGAGCTGACTCAGGAAGAACAGACAGAAGCCAGCTAAGAAGCTGACCACCAGAAATAAGGTAAGTTTTGAGAGGGGTCACGACCAAAATCGTAACACCAGTCTTTTCTAAGGTCATCCTGCAATTCTTCACAGACTGTGTGCATTTTAACAACTTTGAATAGTTTTTGTTTCATCTATAAATTTAATCACCTCACCTGTTGTTCCAATTTCCAGATCATTTATAAATATGTTAAATAGCACCAGTCCCCTACAGATCCCCACAGCAGTCCACTATTCACCCTCCTCCATTGAGAAAAACGGCCAATTTAACTCTACCCTCTGTTTTCTGTCCAATAACCAATTCCTAATCCACACTCCTAACTCATGAGTCTTTAATGTTATCAGAAGTCTCTCATGAGGAAATTTGGCAAAAGCTTTCTGAAAATCTAGATGCACTACATCAACCGGCTCACCTTTATCCACATGCTTATTCATACCTTCAAAGAAATGAAGCAAACTGGTGATGCCTTCGGGTATAGCCTTCAGGTATAGTAGATATTTTTAAGTTATATTCAGGAACAGCAGGTATTTCCTGTCTCTAGAGGGGTTATAAGGTAAATTAGAACCGGAGATAATAGGAGATCAAATGACTTGTCCAAGATCACAAGGCGCTGCAGTAGGATTTGAACAGGCTTTCCTGGTTTGCAGCAGGCTCTAACCATTAAGCTACACTTCAACTCTTTACATATAGGTTACAAAAAGGCACATTTTCAAAGCACTTACCCTCCCCCTCCCTTTTCCAAAGCCATGCTAGTGGCTAACACATGGCAATGCTGACACAGCCCATTCACTTTGAATGGGCTGTGTTGGCATTACTGCACCAGCAGCCAACAGCACAGCTTTGTAAGGGGGGGGGGCGAGAATTAGGTTTACAAAGTTCCATAGGTTACTATAGAACTTCATAAGTCTAAGTGCTTTGAAGATGAACCCCAAGGTCACAATATACTCCACCATCTAGTTGCAGAAAATAATTATCTTCACACATATACCACTAACAATGCATTTTCTACACTTGATATTAAAAATGGAAGGAAAAAGCCTCAAACAACTTCAATCTAAATTCAGTGTGCTCAAAGTCTTATCATCAACATAAAAACTTTCCAAAGTAGACCTGTGGTTACACAATTATAATATACTCTATCTTCAATGTTTTATTAATTTATCTTAGACTACACAGGGCTTCAAGTCAGCGTTGTTTTATATCTTGTCCATGTCCGATGGCCAGTGTTTTGCTCAGCTGCTTCAGGGCACCTTGGGACTAAGAAATGAGGCAACTTGTGATAGCACAATGGTTGTAACTCATTTTTAGATTCCAGAATCTTTCTTTTAGGCTATTTAAAGCCATCAAACCTACTTTGATTTAAAAATGTATGCAAAATACTGTAGCTGCAGCCTAAACACCTTTCTGTAAGCTAGCTTCAGATATTTATGCCATCTCTCCCTTTGTATGAGCTCCTCAGTTCCCACAAAGAATCAGAAAACCAAGTAAAGGATCTATTATTGTTTCTGATAATGTACTAGCTCCTGAGAAGTATGTTAACAATCCTTTTCAATTCTTAATTTCAGTATACCACCCGCTCCTCTTTTTTTTTTTTTTTTTACTGTGGCTAAATCTCTTGCAAAACAAATACTGGCAAAATTTGCTTATTCATGTTTATATTTATTCAGGTGTTTGATATACCGCTTGCCAGACACTGATCCCGCAGTTCACAGTTACATAAAGTTTGAACAGTTTAGAAAAGAAATGCCATTTTATAAATAGGACAGATAATACAATTGCTCAGGAGAGGCCAACTAAAAAGGTTCAAGAACAAGGTACAGGGGACAGGAAACTGATAAGCAAAGTGCTTTCTAATCTTCCAGACCTGCCACTTCAGAAAAAAAAAATTACAAATGTATAGACCCATAGGCAAAACCATAAAAGTATGTTTTTAAACAAGCTCTGAAATTCAAAAAAGAAGATTCTGATCTTATGTATTTTGGTAATTAATTCCACAGTCTTGGCACTAAGTAAAAGAGCACTGAAGATCGTGTACTATCAAAATGGGTTTTCTTTAATGGAGGAAGAGTACCTCAATGACTGTCTACTGAACGTAAAGGCCACACTGGAGTATACGGGATGACCATTTTTGCTAAGTAAGAAAGCGTTCCCAACCGATAAGCCCTAAAAGCCAGACAAAGAATCTTAAATTGCACACAAAATGCAATGGGTAGCCAGTGTAACAAAGGAGTCACAGGGTCATGTGTTTTGGCACGATATAAAAAGCAGGCAGCCGTATTTTGTAAGGATTGTAAGTGAAAAAATGGTGCCGAACAAAATATGTGCTAAGCACTGTTCTATAATCAGTGCTCCAATTTGGGTGCCATTTATAAAATAGAAATTAACACTGGGATCTGCACCTAAAATTTATACCAACTGAAACCTGGTGTAAATCCCTGAGCCTAAATTTGGGGCAGATCAGGCGTACTCTGTAACAGTGAGTGCAAGTTCTTGCAACGTCCATGACCCTCCCTTTGCCACACCCCCTTTTCAGATCCGCACACTAGAATTTGCATGCACATCTTTATAGAATACACCTAGCATGATGCACAAATAAATTCTAATTGTTGCTAATTAGCATTGATTATTAGTGCCCAATTATCAGTGATAAATGGTTCGTTATGCAATTAAATTCCACATGCAATTTTGAGCACCAAATATAGGGGACCCTGTCTATAGGGAGAAGTGAAGGAAGTATGGGATATAATTTAATACTGACTACTACAAACATGGAGGATAACTTTGTATAGGAGATCTAAGCAGTGTAATGGGCATCCAGGTCAATGTATTTCAACAAAATTCCTAGTATTTCACAAAGGGTTTGGAGTATATGGAGCTTTCCCTAACACACATATAACACACCAGAGAAGCTTGTGTAATTGATGGGATGCACGTCAGAAAAAGCCATTTTACAACAGAAAAGATTCATAGAAACAGCATCATTTGGGGCTTTGCACATATAAGTAGTACTGCTTACATAAATGAACAGGGCTGGTCCAAGGTTATTGAATGCCCTAGACAAACCTTCAGAGGTTGCTCAAAGCCCTATCAACTCTTTCCTTCCACCTTCCTATACCCTCTGATTTCCAGCATCCCCTTCTACTTCCCCCCCCCTCCCCAACTAGCCAGTATCTCATCTCTTCTTCCCTACCCCTATCAGTATCTTCTTCCTCTTCCCTCCCCTGCACCACTACCAACACCCACTCACACCAGCCTCAAGCTTCAGGAACAGTGAGTACTACATGGGCCCTGTAAACATAGGTCTGTGCTGAAGCACTGCTGTGTCCTGACCCCCCCATGACAGGATGTTTGATTTGGGGGGATGGGACAAGGCAGCATTTGAGTATTGGTCTGTGCTTACAGAGACTGCACAACAATCACCCTTCTTTAAGATTGGGGGCTGGCATAGGGAGAAAGTAGGGGGCAGGGTCCTCCACAGGAGGGGGAAGGCTCTGGGGAACAATTGAAATACCAACATACATATGTAAATGCCAATGCTTGAATATGTATGTTTATTTAGTTATTTGTATTTATTTATTTATTACATTTGTATCCCACATTTTCCCGCATAGCAGTAGGCTCAATGTGGCTTACAGGTTCCAAAGAGGAGAGAACCAACTCTGGGAATATATACAGAGTGGAAAATAGAGTAACAGTAGGTGCAAGGAAGCTGATAAGGTTCTGGAAAAGAGAATACAACTCTGGGACGAATATATAGTAGCATATAGAGAAAAGTAATCCCAATGAGGCTGATAAGTCTCCGGGGACGGGACTACAGCTTCTAGTGAGCAATACAGAGTAGGATAAGGGTAGAAGTACACTTAATTATAACTGGAGTGGTAAAATTCGTACAATTTGAAGTAATAGGATTATGTGGAAGGGATATTGTTCATGGTTCATGTTGCTTAGTTGCCTCCATCAAAGTATTAGATGTTGGCAAATGCAAAAAGAAGTCTTGCTGCCGCATGTAGCCGGCACATCCACATTCATTTCCAAATGTATTTTAGAGAAGGCTCTGGGTCAGCAGATCCTTTTCTAAAATTCTACTGGACATCTCAATTCCTATCCCTATGTCTATCTAACATATGTCTTACAGTATTATGTACTTCTGCCCCCACATTTTCACTAACAGGAATTTGAAGCGTTAAGCCCCATCTTTTCAAGCTTGGCAGGTTTTTATTACCATCTATAAATTAGCTTATAATCACTTTCCTGAACACTGGCACTGACTGAGTTGCCTTCCTAGGCTCTTTTATAAATTACCAAACTATTTTTGTTTCAACGTCACCCAATTATAGCCCCCAACTATTTTTGTTTCAACGTCACCCAATTATAGGCCCTTTCTGAACCTTTTTAAAGTAACGTTACATTTTTTAAAGAATTTCTCAGCAGTGGAGCATACAGCTTTGAGACAAATTATTCACTTTGTTGCTTTGACAGTACCTTTTCTTAGTCCAAATTTGGTGTTCCTTCATCTCTTTCAGTTTTTTTTTCTCTTTAAGGATTACCTCCTTATAGTAATCACAGCCATATTCCCTATCGTCTTCTTCTAACTTCATAATTGGGTACTCCCATCTCACATTTCTCTCACACTTAAAAAATAAACTGGATGTAATAGATTTGCCTCTACAGTCTTGCACTTATGTCCCATACTAAGCTGTTGGGTACTTCTATCCCCTCATTTAGGGAATTATAATCCTCTAACTTGCCCATAATCAATTCTTTAACTCTTGTATCTTTTTTTAAAATTTTATTTATAGCCATTTAAATTTTTACAAGCGATAAAACAACTTGCCAGAAATACAGAGAAGGTAATATACAGGAATTATTTCAATCAGGTAATTCTATTCTCTTCCTTAGACCACTAAATAGGGAGAGTGAAACAAGACAAGGAGATCAATTAAACAGTAAACAGACAAAAAAATGTGGTATTAACCTGTTTATCCCCAGATATTACTCATCTAATTCATTATTCCGCATTTATCATCTGGTTGGCTTCTTCAAGCCCAATACGGTGTATAGTCAATTCATTTCATTGAAAACATACTTATTATCCAATATTAGTTAGAAATAATACATCTGATTACATTCTTTCTCTTTTAAAAACTAGAAGTTATTTAAAAATACATATATTTAAGTCTCTAACTCAGATCCCACTGATTAAAGTAATCCCAGTTTTCACAGGCTTCACTCCTTTTAAAGTAATAATTGAGGAAATATTTCTGAGGAAAACTTTAGGAGTCATACCCGGAACTTTGGGAAAAACAATAATCTCGATATTAATCATCTATAATAATATTCATTTTATTATTCAAAGTTTCTGGTCTATTATCATTTTCAAGATCATAACCACTTCTTGCTTGTGTAGAACTTCATTTGTTATATTAGTCTCAAAGGGTTCAGTTAAATTGTCCCTGTAACTCTCTAATAAGATTATATCTGAAACAAAATTATTTACTGCCACCATTAGGTCCCGAAGCACCTTCCAGATGATATTCAATGTAACCTCCCGGGAACCAAAAACTCCAAGCTGATTTCTCTTAGGTGTTTAGGAGTGGTTCCGCCAATTCGGGTTCTGCTGTAAACGTCCTCCGTTTCAGCATATGCCTCTAACTCACTCCTCCACTCCTTTGGACATGGTGGTTGAATAATTCGGGAGCGATGGGAGTTGTTTTTTTCTGGTCCAAGAGCGTCGACGCTCCTTCGCCGGCGCTAATCAAAGGACTCACCAACCCTTTCATCTGTGGGCAGTTCGTCGCACAGCAGTCCCACACTTGCTGCTCAGGGGACAAAACGCTGGCCATCGACGGCTGACTGCCGGTTGTCCCCTTCCTCTCAGTTAAGGTAACTGCAATTGCAGAGAGGAAATTAATGTAGAGAAGACAAAACTTCAGAGGGCAGCTAGGCCGCTGGGCATACGAACTACAGGTCGCCATCTTATCACTCTCCCAGTTCGGGACACTCTTTGTCTGGTTTCTCCTCAGAGGCCTGTCCCATATGGGTAACCCTTCAGCATAGCCCTCTGAGTCATTGAAACACAGAAGCCCCTCTACCACTACAAGGTGGTGTCCCTTCGGAGGGGCTTGTATCTTTTAATAGCCTTTCATTTTTTCACCAAGTCCACTGGGAAAGTTAATTGAACCATCCATAAAATGGATCAGTGACTGGCTCATGATAAGACCAGGTAATATCACTTATCTAGGCTTTTAATATATTAATAAAATATCATCGCAAAGCAGAAAATCATGTCCATTCTCATGTAATAGTTGTGAGAGGGACAAGAAAAAAGCAACCATGGTCAACGGGGTACTCAAATTCCTCTTGTCCAGATGATTGAGAGATATCAATCCTTAACATAATATATTCTAGACTGCAGCAGTACAAAGTCCAGTGCAGTGGCTGCAATTCCAAACAGCAGTATGAGTGCACATTAATCTTAACTTTGAACCACAGTGTGCTTGCAGTAGACAGTGTCTTTTTATATCTACAGCTGTGTTGTATGTGCCACTATTAGATTTGTTGAGTATGGGCATTGGAAGTCTTGATGACTTCTTTCAGACAGCCCCTGTATTAGAAGCTGCTGGTCAAGAAACAATGGTACAGTGCCAAATGATCATGCCTCTTGTTATGCTCCTTTGTATTTTTATGGGGGTTCTACTGAGTTGGTTGGTGCAAGTTTAATGGCTTCTATTTCAGCAGGGGTGAGGAGGAGGAGTAAATATGGTCATTTTGAACAGCATTTTGGCCTTCCATCAAGTAAATTAGTTTATTTATTGCCTTATTAAAGCAATGCACCTGATGTTTAAATGTATTTTATCATCTTCTGGTGAATGCAATCTCTTCCTCTGTACTACCTGTAAATATGCCTATAAGTAATGGCAATAAAATGATGTAAGTAGTCAGTATGTTAAATGACCAATAAAGAAGAGAGCCAGAACTTTAAATCAGCTACCCAAATGCATCAATATAATAAGGGTTATTTGAGCTTTCCTTTGAATTTGTTTTAATGTGAACGCTCATTCAATAAACAAGATAATATTGTTTCACAATTGCAAGCTGATATAATTTTTCTGACTGGAATTCAGTTAACAGACAAAGGGGTCCTACATGAGCAGCATTGAAAAACTTCCAATTCTCCTAAATGTAACTTTAGTAATAGCAGGTATGGTAAAGTTTGGTATTTTCTGGATATACCACCCTTCTGGGGGTACTTTGGATAGGGTAGATGATTTAATTACATTTAGTGCTCTATACTTTATTAAAATCTTCAAATCTATAGAGTAACTGGGGGTTTCAGTTTGCATTTTCATCATCCTGACCCTTTAGTTTCTCATTTTTTTGTCTACACTGGATAGTAACATAGTAGATGACGGCAGAAAAAGACCTGCACAGTCCATCTAGTCTGCCCACGATAAACTCATATGTGTATACCTTACCTTGATTTGTACCTGTCTTTCTCAGGGCACAGACCGTATAAGTCTGTCCAGCAGTATTTCCCGCCTCCCAACCACCAGTCCCGCCTCCCATCACCGGCTCTGGCACAGACCCCGTATAAGTCTGCCCTCCCCTATCCTAGCCTCTCAACCACCAACCGCTCTTCCCCCCACCACCCAATTTCAGCTAAGCTTCTGTGGATCCATTCCTTCTGCACAGGATTCCTTTATGCCTATCCCACGCATGTTTGAATTCCGTTACCGTTTTCATGTCCACCACCTCCCGCGGGAGGGCATTCCAAGCGTTCACCACCCTCTCCGTGAAGAAATACTTCCTGACATCTTTCCTGAGTCTGCCCCCCTTCAATCTCATTTCATGTCCTCTCGTTCTACCGCCTTCCCATCTCCGGAAAAGATTCGTTTGCGGATTAATACCTTTCAAATATTTGAACGTCTGTATCATATCACCCCTGTTCCTCCTTTCCTCCAGAGTATACAAGTTCAGGTCAGCAAGTCTCTCTTCATACGTCTTGGAACGCAACTCCCATACCATCCTCGTAGCTTTTCTTTGTACCGCTTCCATTTTTTTAACATCCTTCGCAAGGTACGGCCTCCAAAACTGAACACAATACTCCAGGTGGGGCCTCACCAACATCTTATACAGAGGCATTAAAACCTCCTTTCTTCTGCTGGTCACACCTCTCTCTATACAACCTAGTAACCTTCTCGCTACAGCCACCGCCTTGTCGCACTGTTTCATCGCCTTCAGGTCCTCAGATACTATCACCCCAAGATCCCTCTCCCCGTCCGTGTATATCAGGCTCTCCCCACCTAACACATACGCCTCCCTTGGATTTCTACTCCCTAAGTGCATCACTTTGCATTTCTTCGCATTGAATTTTAATTGCCAAATGTTAGACCATTCTTCCAGCTTCTTCAGATCTTTTTTCATGTTTTCCACTCCCTCCGGGGTGTCCACTCTGTTGCAAATCTTGGTGTCATCCGCAAAAAGGCAAACTTTACCTTGTAACCCTTCGGCAATGTCACTCACAAATATATTGAACAGAATGGGCCCCAGCACCAATCCCTGAGGCACTCCACTACTCACCTTTCCCTCCTCCGAGCGAACTCCATTTACCACCACCCTCTGGCGTCTGCCCTTCAACCAGTTCCTAATCCAGTTCACCACTTCGGGTCCTATCTTCAGCCCTTCTAGTTTATTCAAGAGCCTCCTGTGGGGAACCGTGTCAAAAGCCTTGCTGAAATCTAAGTAGATGACGTCCATAGCACGTCCTTGATTTAATTCTCCTGTCACCCAGTCGAAGAATTCAATGAGATTCGTTTGGCACGATTTCCCTTTGGTGAAACCATGTTGTCTCGGATCTTGCAACTTATTGGCTTCCAGGAAATTCACTATCCTTTCCTTCAGCATGGCTTCCATTACTTTTCCAATAACCGAAGTGAGGCTTACCGGCCTGTAGTTTCCAGCTTCTTCCCTATTACCACTTTTGTGAAGAGGGACCACCTCCGCCGTTCTCCAATCCCTCGGAACCTCTCCCATCTCCAAGGATTTATTAAACAAATCTTTGAGAGGACCCGCCAGAACCTCTCTGAGCTCCCTCAGTATTCTGGGGTGGATCCCATCCGGCCCCATGGCTTTGTCCACCTTTAGCTTTCCAAGTTGTTCATACACACTCTCTTCCGTGAACGGTGCTCTATCCACTTCATTCTCAGGTGTACTTTTGCCAGTCCCTCTCGGTCCTTCCCCAGGATTTTCTTCAGTGAAAACAGAACAAAAGTATCTATTTAGCAAATTGGCTTTTTCCTCATCATTTTCTACATAGCGCTTTGCTGTATCTTTTAGTCTCACAATCCCCTTTTTAGTCTTTCTCCTTTCACTAATATACCTGAAGAAGTTTTTGTCTCCCCTCCGTACATTTCTAGCCATTTGTTCTTCCGCTTGCGCCTTCGCCAGACGTACTTCCCTCTTGGCTTCTTTCAGTTTCATCCGGTGTTCCTCTACTTGAGTTTTTTTTGTATTTCTGGAACGCTAACTCTTTAGCCTTTATTTTCTCAGCCACTTGCTTTGAAAACCATATCGGTTTCCTTTTTCTCTTACTTTTATTTACTCTCCTTACATAAAGGTCTGTGGCCCTGTTTATTACTTCTTTCAGCTTGGACCACTGTCCTTCCACATGTTGTGTGTTCTCGCAGCCCATCAGCTCCTTCCTCAGGTATTCCCCCATTTTGTTAAAGTCAGTTCGCTTGAAGTCCAGGACTTTGAGTTTAGAGTGGCCGCTAACCACATGAGCCGTTATATCAAAACAAACCGTTTGATGGTCACTGCTTCCCAGGTGCGCAGCCACTCGGACATTTGACACACTATCTCCATTCGTGAGCACATTGAGCTTGTATGTGGTGAATCACAACCTCATGCATTGGGTAAACCATGTACTAAAATTTAATCCTAATTTCACAGAGGGACAGAAATGTGATTACCACATGTAGCACAGTTCCAATGGTGTGATCAGATTACAATCTGTTCGATTTAAATATCAATAATAATGAACTGGCAGTTTCTGTTCAAAGAGGCAAATCTGATATTGAGATATTTCTTTAGACAATTTTTAGCATACTAAAAGATTCCAATGCATCAGATCCAAATGAGATGGTTATGATACAACATTTTTCCCAGTTTCAAAATATAGAGTGCCAATGAAATTGAGAAATTATTCACAGAAAAAATCTTTGCCATGGCTTTCTCAAAATCTATTGAAGATAAAATCTGAATGTAAAAAAACCTGAACGTTGACAGCATTCTATCCAGTCACCAGACTTGCAACTTGATTGAAGCCTTAAGTTTAAAATCTATAATGAATAAATTTAAGAAATCAAAAATGGCACATTTACTCAGCAGATCAGAGTGAGAACAGAACTGGAGAAATAGTTGGTGTTGCTAAGAAGTTGCTCAAAGTATTTGAGGTTAGGAATGACAGGATTATTAATGCCCCTAGATGTTCACAAACTGGCTTCTTACTTTGATAACAAATCCCAGGGACCTCAGGGACGCCCTTCTAAAGTGCCTAACATGGACGTCCTTCAAGGACGTCCCTGACGAGCACTTGGCTTTCTTTTTTCCCTTCCGACGCTGCCGTTCCCCCTCCCCCTGCATTGAAATGACAGCTTCCCGCAGCCCCGGCCTCCCCGCCATCCTCCGCACCCCTGTGGGCCCGCCCCACTGCCCCCCTGAGGTCGTCGCCGCCACCACCGCTCCCCCCTTCCACCCGCCCCCCTCCATCTGCCACCGGGCCAGGCCCTCACAGCGCCTCTCACCTCCATGTGAAGGCGCTGCAGCGGGCAACAGCTGATCTCTTCCCTTCGGACTTCCCTCCTTTCCTCCCTGGCCTGCCCTCGTCTGACGTAGGTGACTTACGTAAGTTACTTATGTCAGACGAGGGCTGGCCAGGGAGGAAATGAGGGAAGTCCGAAGGGAAGCGATCAGCTGTTGCCCGCTGCAGCGCCTTTACACGGAGGTGAGAGGCGCTGTGAGGGCCCAGCCCGGTGGCAGACGGAGGGGGGCCACAGGGCTGCAGAGGATGGCGGGGAGGCCGGGGCTGCGGGAAGCTGCCATTTCAATGCAGGGGGAGCGGCGGCGACCTCAGGGGGAGGCGAAGGACATCCATAAAGGACGTCCATAGGCACAGCTCTTTTTTATATATAGTGAAGGACGTCCATAAAGGACGTCCTTGGCATGCGCAGAGCAGCCAGCATAACGCTTGGCTGCTCTGCGCATGGTCGACCAGCCGACTGTTTAACGATGGAATAGAGAATGCAAGTTTGCTACAATGAGCAGCTCATTTGCATTCCTATTTCTTGATGCATGCCCGTTCCTTACCGATTCGCTAAGGGAATCGGTAAGGGAAGGGCTCTAACTATTGTTTAGTGCATCTAGCTGTTGGTATGTAGTTAGATCGAAGAATGATATGATTTATTTATTTGTTACATTTGTACCCCACACTTTACCACTCATAGCAGGCTCAATGCGGCTTACATTGTAATAGGATTACAAAGTAAAGTGTTGAGAAAACAGGCTAATCTTAGCAGAGTAATGGAGATGCAGAGTAGTGGAGATGTGTAGATATGATATGAGATCTTGTGGTTTTGTGTGGGTCAGATGCTGAGCCCAATCAGGATGATGTACAGGAACTAACCACTGGTCTGTCACAGTCATCTGCTTTTTAGAGAGTTCAGGCAATACTGTGCTGGTCGCCAAGGTGTTAGGGATGCATACCCTCAAAGCGCTTAGACATACAAAGTTGAATAGTAACCCAGGGAAGCAGTGCCGTAGCGAGGGCTAATGGCACCCGGGGCGGGTCGCCGCTGCGCACCCCCCCTCGGGTGCAGCACGGCGCGACCCCCCCCCCCCCCGGACCGCATTCTTACCTGCGGGAGGGCCGATCCGCCCCGAGTGCACGTCACTCGGAGCTGAGTCGGCCCCGCTGGTTCCCTGCTCTCTCTGCCCCAGAACAGGAAGTAACCTGTTCCGGGGCAGAGAGAGCAGGGAACCAGCGGGGCCGGCACCCCCCGAGCGCATGCACCCGGGGCGGACCGCCCCTCCCGCCCCCTTCCTACACCACTGCAGGGAAGTCTCTCAGTCCAAGTGCCTTGAAAATGAGCCCCTCAGTGTCTCAGTTGGATTGCCTACACGGTAACAGTGACTGGGGAGAGCTCTCTCATGTCACCTCTGCTTTGCAGCAAAACCCTGCCTACTAGACCAGGTGACTGCTGTAGCAATGGGTAGAGAAAAGATGGGGGAAGGGGCAGGAGGGCTAGTGCAAAATACTTTAACAATTAAGTAGGAATGCCACAGATAAATAGTTACTACCAAGACCAGTGGTAAACAATCAAATATTAGAAATTTCACAGTTTTAGTATAAAGCAGTGCACAAAATTTACAGTCAGACAAAGATTGACATTTTCCCCCCTTTTTTTTTAATAAGCACAGAAAATATTTACAGAAACAGAACAGAAAGCCAGAAGTCTCAGCACAACAGTAAGGATTAGCCAGATAGATAAAATGAGAGAATGCAAATATTTGTGAGGCTCCAGCAGCAACAGGCCGGGTCCCAAAAACCATGTGAATGATGCCAACATGAGCACTTCTGTTTCCTAGACGATGGGATAGTTTTCCAAGAGCTACTGAGCAGAGATGGTGTCCATCCATCAAAGAATCAACGAAATGTCTTCCGTAACCGATTGGCTAATGTATGAAAGAGGGCTTTAAGCTAAATTTACTGGGAATGGGTGAGAAAAGCCCCAAAGTCATTAATAACCCTCAGGAATGTAAGACATCAAATACCTTTATAGAAATGGGGGAAAAAGAACAATATCTGGAGAGCTTTGTATACCAATGCCCGTAGTATGGGAAACAAATTTCTAGTTCTAGAGACTGTAATTACAGAAGCTGGCTTGGACTTAGTGGTGGTCACGGAGACATGGTTCACAGAGAACCATGACTGGGATATAGTTATATCTAGCTACAAACTATTCAGGAAGGCCAGGATAGGGAAAAAAGGTGGAGTGGCATTATATGTTAAGAATAATATTAAAGTGACAGAATTGCAAGACATGCGCAATAAGAAAGAAGCACTGTGGGTTAATCTAGAAAGAGGGAATGAAAAATGTATTTACATTGGTGTGATATACAGGCCTCCTTCACAGTCAGAAGAAATGGACAGAGATTTAACTGAAGAGAAATACTACTAGGTGATTTTAATATGCTGGATGTCAAACGGAGCATCCCTGCTGCAGGGTCGTCTAGAAGCATGTAAATCTTGGATTCTCTACAGGAAGAATTGTTCCAGCAGTTGGTCACAGAACCCATGCGGGATGGAGCAATTGTAGACCTGGTGCTTACAAATGGTGAGTGTTTCTGATGTTACAGTAGGAGATTATTTGGCAGCCAGTGATCACTGAATGGTGTGGTTCAACATTGCAACGCAGGAGAACAGGGCTTATTCAAGATTGAAGGTCCTAGACTTTAAAAGAACTAACTTTGCCAAGATGGGGAAATATCTCAAGGAACAGTCAGTTGGATGGGTACAGCTATTTTAAAGGCTACAAACCTTTATGTTAGAAGAGTGCAAAAAGTAAGAGGAAAAGAAGGTCACTTCGGTTCTCAAAAGTTGTATCTGAAAAGTTAATGGAAAAAAGATTAGCCTTCATAAATTACAACACAATTCAGGAGGAGGAAGATAGACAAAAATACATTGAAAAGTTAAGAGCAGCTGGAGAAGCTGTCAGGAAAGTAAAGATGCAAATGGAAGAAATGATAGCCAGTATGGTAAGGCAGGGGGCAAAACATTTTTTAGATATGTAAGTGATATGAGGAAATACCAAAATGGCATTGTGCTATGCAAGGGTGAAAGGGAAAGGGAATTGGGATTTGATATACCACCTTTCCGTGGTTTTTACAACTACATTCAAAGCAGTTTACATAGCATATACAGGTGGGTTAAGTGACTTGCCCAAAGTCACTAGGAGCTGCAGTGGGAATTGAACCCAGTTCAATCAGACATCAGTTGTAAAGTTATAACAGACTTACAAAATCTAACATTCCCCAGGATCAGTATCTGCTGCACTAACCACTTGGCTATGTAAGAATATGTAGAAGCTGATAAGATAAAGCTAATTATTTTATTCTGTTTTCACAGATGAAAGGCCAGGGGTAGAACCAGCGCTGCGTACGTCTAGTAGCGCTTTAGAAATGATAAGTAGTAGAACCACAGAAAATAAATCTAATGGGGATGGATGTGTGGTAGACCAGGACCAATTCTCAGAAGACTGTGTTCATGAGGAGCTAGCTAAAATAAAAATAGACAAAGTGATGGGGCCTGATGGAATACATCCAAGGGTACTCAAGAATTTGGAAAAGTTCTGGCAGCTCCATTATTTAACCTCTTCAATGCTTCCTTAGAGTCTGGAGTGGTCTCAGAGGACTGGAGAAGGGTGGATGTGGTCCCTCTGCACAAGAGCAAAAGTAAGGAGGAGGTTGTGAGGTTTCTTGAACCAAATGGATTCCAGGACCCAAGGCAGAATGGTTTCACTAGAGGCAGGTCTTCTCAGACAAATCTGATTGATTTCTTTGACTGGGTGACTAAACGTTGGACATGGGAGGGGCTCTAGATGTAGTGTGCTTGGATTTTAGCAAAACATATGACACGGTTCCGCACAGGCAACTGATAAATAAACTGAGTGCCCTCGGTATGGGACTTAAAGTGACTGACTGGGTTGACAACTGATTAAATGGAAGAAGACAGAAGGTAGTGATAAAAGGAGTTTGCCATCATGTTTCTATATTTCTATCTTTGAAATCTTGATAACGATTTTGATATCATTAGAGACACGGCATCTGAACATTTAAATATCTGTAACAACTTATGTTCTTATGAGAACTTTCCTTTTCCATTTTTCTATTCTCTCTCTTTCCAGGCATCAAATGGTTGATGCAAGGGAAATACACAATGTTGCTAAAGCTTCTTATCGTTGGTAATACTAACCATTATGCTTGCAATAGGAGACTAAAAATGAATGTTTTATAAGCACTGTTCCCTCTAAGTTGAGCGGGAGTCCTCCACCAACAGTAATGCCAATAGTGAGGAATGGGCAAGCTCTGCAGGCCTCCAAAGAACCTACCTGTCTCTAGCTATTGAAAACACAACATTGAAGCACTGCTCCCCACTGGCAACAATGCAGTTGGAGGAGTCCCGCTCACCTTAGGGCAGGGTTTCTCAACCGAGTCCTCGGGAAATACCAAGCCAGTCAGGTTTTCAGGCTATCTGCATGTACTACATTCATTGTATGCAAATCTATCTCATGCGTATTCATTGTGTATAGCCTGAAAACCTGACTGGTTATGTGTGTCCCCAGGACTGGGTTGAGAACCCCTGCCTTAGAGGGAACAATGTTTGCAAGTCCTTAAAACCTAGTTATTTTCAAAGGGAGATGTGTATATATGTTTACAGATTCGATTTTGTACAAGATTTGCATTTTGTTTTCATATGATTATATATACTACACAGGTTTGATATAGTTCACAAAATCATTCACGGAGATGCCCCAGCCTACATGTCAGACCTGATAGACTTACCACCCAGGAATGCTAAAAGATCATCCCGCACATTCCTTAATCTTCACTTCCCCAACTGTAAAGGTCTAAAATACAAACTAACACATGTGTCAACCTTTTCATACCTGAGCACACGATTCTGGAATGCGCTGCCGCGCAACTTAAAAACGATTTATGAATTAACTAACTTCCGCAAACTACTGAAGACCCATCTCTTTAACAAGGTATACCACAAAGATCAACAAATGTGAACTCCTCCACATACATCCAGAATTGTCTTATAATATCTGCTTGTTATACTACTATCATGTTTTATCATTATAATGTTATCCAAGATCCTTCTGTAATACTAAATGTCTATTTTCTTATATATTTCCACCATTCATGATGTATTGTAAGCCACATTGAGCCTGCAAAGAGGTGGGAAATGTGGGATACAAATGCAATAAATAATAATAATAATATGTGTAATTGTTATGTTGTAATCCACCTTGAACTGAAGTGAGGAAAACAGTATAACAAAAATGCCATTACTATTATTGAAGTTACCTTCTAATATGTCCGTTCTCTCTCTCTCTCTCTCTCCCCCCCCCCCCCCTCCCACCCCACTCTAAAGCAAAAAGATTAGAAAAGAAAATATAAACACACTCTTAGTTATTGGTGGAACACTATAATGTAGTCCACAAAATAGGCATGCCTAGTGAGGTAATTTGCAGAGGGTCTGATGGGATCAGGGGAATGGAGCTCAAGACCAGTTCCATAACTGAGTTGGGCTTGAGGAGGTCTGATCTACCAGATGGCCCCTCATTATTCCAGAGAATGAGCTACAAATCCCAGTTCCTGATTCCCCCCAGTCACAACAAAATAATTCATAGGTCTATGTGCTGCCAAGGATGAAGACAATCCCACTTCCTCAAGTTTACCCTTTCTCTTTCCCAAGCAATGGGTGGGGGGACAGAAAACAAATGATACAGTAACTCACACAATGGGGATACACCTACACTCTCCAGTGGCTCTGAAGCAGCAGTGCACTGATTTTACAGGGAGCTGTGTCACTCGTCCTGACACTACCCAAGTGCATTGAGGTCCGAGATCAGGTGTTTCCAGAGGCCAGTTGATGACTCTTCTGCCACCTTCTCTGACTCACTCTACCTCAGGTACACCAAACCAAGCTTTTCACTTGCCCCCAGTTTTCAAGGCCACACCCAAAATAAGCATAAAATATTCTAAATATTTTCAAAAAATTTGGAGTTGTCAACTAAAAACACTGCCGCCTTCTATACAATACAAAAATGGATTTATCCATTTGTTTAAAACATCAAAGACAAGAAACTTGTTAGAAGTCTGTTTGGAGAAGAACCTTAACCTATAAGTATCTGTACAATCAAACCACTGTGCCTCCCCACCACCACCAGAGCTTACATCATGTAATCTCAAGCTACCTGTCAATGAGGAAGTATAGATACCATGTGTCAAACTTTGGATAGATCTAGCATATAGGATTACTGCGAAAAAAAGATTTTGACAAGGTAAAGCAAAAAAAACTAGCATTGTGAGGTGAATATTCAGGCACACAGAGAAGGTATAAATTGAAATATCTAATACGGTTTTGGTCAGTGATTCCCAAATCTGTTACCTTTATACAGGTTGAATATTTACAGTTAGTGGGTTTATTCAAATGTTCTATAACACTGCCTGAATGGCAAAAGTCAGATGCTAAATATCTGAATTAAACACCTAGGTAGGCCACTAATATAACAGTTAATTTGGACATTTCAACTTATACATGGATATTCAGCAGCACTACTACCTACACCTGTCCTGGAGGAACACCAGCCAGTCAAGTTTTCAGGATCTCCACAATGAATATGCATGAGATTGATTTGCATACACACACTGCCTACTTGCTTTGTGGATATTCTGAAAACCTGACTGGCCATATGACCCATCCAGTCTGCCCATCCTCTGTAACCCCTAACTCTTCCTTTTCGTAAGCAATCCCACATGCTTATCCCATGCCTTTTTAAATTCTGAAACAGACCTCGACTCCACAACCACCACCGGGAGGCCATTCCATGCCTCCACCACCCTATCTGTTTAACCACTCTGCTGCTATCTGTATTAGGGTAGGGTGGAGTTGGAAACACAGAAACATATAAAATTGGACACAGGATGGACAAAGGGCAGGAACCATAAAATTATCTGAATAGCTTTCCTTAAATAACTACCTAGGCTACCCACACAGCAGCGTTGAATACATGTACTTTTTTAAACACCATAGCCAGCACTTAAAAAAATCCTACTGACTGCCAGCACAGAAATTAACCCTTATCTAACTGGCACTGCCCCTGAGACTGCATCAAACCCTGCCCCTTTTTTGGACATTTAACTTTGGCCATATGACAGTTTATACATCCAAAATTACATGTGCGGGAAGGCCTCATTAAAATAGGCTTCCATCCCCTTAAGCATTTAGGGGCTCTTTCACTAAGCTGCGGTAAGCATTAGTGTGCATTTACCACAGCTTAAAATGGCTTAGCACGGGAAGCACTCAGGCATCCTGCAGTAATTTTAAAATTGAAATGCACTAACTCACACGCAAAAATAAATGTTTTACCACTACTACTTACTATTTCTATAGCGCTACTAGACATACGCAGCACTGTACACTGGACATAAAGAGACAGTCCCTGCTCGAAACAGCTTACAATCTGACTAGTACAGATAAACAGGACAAATACTAAGTTGGGAATGATAAAAATGGGTGCTAAGCAATTGAGTAAGGGCTAGGAGTTAAAAGCAACATCAAAAAGGTGGGCTTTTAGCCTAGATTTGAAGATGGCCAGAGATGGAGCTTGAGCTTGTTGAAGGGGGTGTGTCTGGGAGCAGAGCATAAGCGATCCTGCACTAATTAGTTAGCGTGTCTGCAATTACCGCGTGCTAACTGGCGAGTGCAGGATTAATGCTTGAGCCCTTACCGCCTACAAAATATGTGTCAGTAAGTGCTCCCGCAGAAATTCTTTTTAATGGACGCACACTAATGGCAATATTAGCGCATGGCTATTAATACAAAAAATAGGAAGCTGGTCATTTTCCGGCTGCAGTAAAAATGCCCTTAGCGTACAGGGAAAACCCAAATAAGAGCACACTAAAGCCACTTTTTACCATAGCTTACTAAAACAGCCCTTTAAACAGCTGAGTATCAATCTTACCAGAATGCTGGAGTTTCCTTTCCCTGATCAATGTGAGGCCTTAAGGAATAGACAATGCTGTGTGACAGGAATTACATGGGGAGACCACAGAAATGATTCAGCCCCACCCCCACCCCCAGCCACGGCAGAGGAAACTTTCCGGGTCAGTCCAGGCTGGCTGGCTGTGGCTGCTGGCAAAGTCGAGCTCTGACAGACCAGAGGGGACTAGGGGAGGACAGGAAGAGGTGATGGATCGGCAGCAGAGAGAGATGGGGAGAAAAAGACCACGCTGCAACCTTAAAAAAAGCACTGTTATGTGTGCTAGCCTGAAACACACCGGTTGACAACCGCTGGTCTAGGTTAATTCTAAAGAACTCCAGGAACTGCCCACCATAAAGCTACATCTCCATTACACTGCTTGGGCTCAAACTGAACGGTGCACACATACTTAAAAGATTTTACTCATTTTTCCTGTTTTGTCCATTCAGCAAGTTTAGCTGCAGGGTTTGCAAAGTTCAAGTGTATTTATAGAAATCAAACCTTAATGTTATATGCATTTCTCTTTAATTACCTGACTGTTCATATCCCTGCCTACAAGTTCCTTTATGTTAATATGTATAGTGAAATTTATAAGACTATTACAAAAGTACATACAGTGGGGGAAATAAGTATTTGATCCCTTGCTGATTTTGTAAGTTTGCCCACTGACAAAGACATGAGCAGCCCATAATTGAAGGGTAGGTTATTGGTAACAGTGAGAGATAGCACATCACAAATTAAATCCGGAAAATCACATTGTGGAAAGTATATGAATTTATTTGCATTCTGCAGAGGGAAATAAGTATTTGATCCCCCACCAACCAGTAAGAGATCTGGCCCCTACAGACCAGGTAGATGCTCCAAATCAACTCGTTACCTGCATGACAGACAGCTGTCGGCAATGGTCACCTGTATGAAAGACACCTGTCCACAGACTCAGTGAATCAGTCAGACTCTAACCTCTACAAAATGGCCAAGAGCAAGGAGCTGTCTAAGGATGTCAGGGACAAGATCATACACCTGCACAAGGCTGGAATGGGCTACAAAACCATCAGTAAGACGCTGGGCGAGAAGGAGACAACTGTTGGTGCCATAGTAAGAAAATGGAAGAAGTACAAAATGACTGTCAATCGACAAAGATCTGGGGCTCCACGCAAAATCTCACCTCGTGGGGTATCCTTGATCATGAGGAAGGTTAGAAATCAGCCTACAACTACAAGGGGGGAACTTGTCAATGATCTCAAGGCAGCTGGGACCACTGTCACCACGAAAACCATTGGTAACACATTACGACATAACGGATTGCAATCCTGCAGTGCCCGCAAGGTCCCCCTGCTCCGGAAGGCACATGTGACGGCCCGTCTGAAGTTTGCCAGTGAACACCTGGATGATGCCGAGAGTGATTGGGAGAAGGTGCTGTGGTCAGATGAGACAAAAATTGAGCTCTTTGGCATGAACTCAACTCGCCGTGTTTGGAGGAAGAGAAATGCTGCCTATGACCCAAAGAACACCGTCCCCACTGTCAAGCATGGAGGTGGAAATGTTATGTTTGGGGGGTGTTTCTCTGCTAAGGGCACAGGACTACTTCACCGCATCAATGGGAGAATGGATGGGGCCATGTACCGTACAATTCTGAGTGACAACCTCCTTCCCTCCGCCAGGGCCTTAAAAATGGGTCGTGGCTGGGTCTTCCAGCACGACAATGACCCAAAACATACAGCCAAGGCAACAAAGGAGTGGCTCAGGAAGAAGCACATTAGGGTCATGGAGTGGCCTAGCCAGTCACCAGACCTTAATCCCATTGAAAACTTATGGAGGGAGCTGAAGCTGCGAGTTGCCAAGCGACAGCCCAGAACTCTTAATGATTTAGCGATGATCTGCAAAGAGGAGTGGACCAAAATTCCTCCTGACATGTGTGCAAACCTCATCATCAACTACAGAAGACGTCTGACCGCTGTGCTTGCCAACAAGGGTTTTGCCACCAAGTATTAGGTCTTGTTTGCCAGAGGGATTAAATACTTATTTCCCTCTGCAGAATGCAAATAAATTCATATACTTTCCACAATGTGATTTTCCGGATTTAATTTGTGATGTGCTATCTCTCACTGTTACCAATAACCTACCCTTCAATTATGGGCTGCTCATGTCTTTGTCAGTGGGCAAACTTACAAAATCAGCAAGGGATCAAATACTTATTTCCCCCACTGTAAGTATTGCCATACTTGGAGAAACCGAAGGTCCATCAAGCCCAGAATCCTGTTTCCGACAGTGGCCAATCCAGGTCACAAATACCTGGCAAGATCCCAAAAAACAGTACATTTTAAGCTGCTTATTCTAGAAATAAGCAGAGGATTTTCCCCAAGTTCATTTTAATAATGGTCTATGGACTTTTCCTTTAGGAAGCCGACCAAACCTTTTTGAAACCCCGCTAAGCTAACCACTTGTATTACATTCTCTGGCAACGAATTCCAGAGTTTAATTACACGTTGAGTGAAGAAATATTTTCTCCGATTCATTTTAAATTTACAACTTTTTAGCTTCATTGTGTGCCCCCTAGTCCTAGTATTTTTGGAAAGAGTAAACAAGTGATTCACAACTACCCATTCCACTCCGCTCATTAATTTATAGACCTCCATCATATCTCTCCCTCAGCCATCTTTTCTCCAAGCTGAAGAGCCCTAGCCGCTTTAGCCTTTCCTCATAGGGAAGTCATCCTATCCCCTTTATCATTTTCGTCGACCTTCTCTGTACCTTTTCTAATTCCACTATATCTTTTTTGGGGATGCGGTGACCAGAATTAAACACAATATTCGAGGTGCAATTGTACCACAGACCGATAGAAAGGCATTACAACGTCCTCATTTTTGTTTCCCACTCCTTTCCTAATAATACCTAACATTCTGTTTGCTTTCTTAGCCACCACCGCACACTGTAAAGGTGTCTGTTGTTGAATTAAGCCTGGGCTCTGATATTTCAGGGGTTGTCTATAGAGTTCAGAAAGCTGTTGAATGTTGGGATAATAGTTGCATATCTCTTATCCAGCAGAAGTCCCAGAACCCTCGGTGCAGGCAGAGGGGAACACCTTCCCTCAAAACTCCTCATACCTGAAGGTGCATCACTATCAGGCACAATTAGTTGCAGGTTTATGTATAATTCAGTCCCATTGGATTTTTTTAAGCATTTATGTGGCCACCACTGACCACATAAATGTTTATCGGCCTTTGTGTTCCTGGGTCATGCCAATTTGTTCACCGAGTTCTCAGACAAGCTTACAAAGATAGATCCACAATCTTATTTCTTAGAGTGCTATGTACTAAAAAAAGTTCTTTCAAAAAGTCCTTCTATATTTCTCATTGAAGAATCTGTATTTATTCGCAGAAGACAGATTTCATTCATTTAAACAGGATCTCTAACTCTCAGTCTCTTCTGTTTCTTTGTGGACATTTTCTTTTTTTCCTGAGATCTTCACTTGAACTTTCATCCAATTTCAGTTGGGGAAGGACATTTTATGTTCATCCACTCAGCTATATTTCTTTTCACCCCTGTACATGTCTTTTCAAGCTTGAGATCCTCATCTCCCCTGCAAAGATCTCTTCAACAATGTTCCCAATACCTTCATTTCTGCCAGGTTCAGGCACCCTATTCTTAACTTTGATCTCCTCTGTCTGTTCTAGAGTTCTTGTCTCTTAAGTTTAGCTACTTTTCAATTATTCACATCTTTTTACACAAGCCCACTGTGGTATCCATCTGCTCCCATGTTGGCTTAATGTTTTGTCACCGTATCCTTGCTCTAATCTCCGATATCTGTGATTGGATTTAAGATGTCAGCTCTCATTAATTTAACTGCATTCATTACAGTGGCCACATCTGAGTTTTAGCACCAGTGCTCAGGGGATTGCAGGTTTCCTGTCATTTCATTTCCATTTTCAACCTGTCGTATTTTCTTCCTATTTTGACAAGATTCTCTCTGTAATTTAATGACAGTGAATGTTTATGAAGGTTTTAAGTCCATATCTCAGCTAGTGAAAACTAGACTCACACTGGAAAAATTAATGTGGCAGTAAGGTGATCTGCAGGATACAGCAAATGTTAGTCCATCTACATAGTAACATAGAGGGGAATAATCGAACGGCGCCGGCGAAATACATGGCCGGCGATGTATTTTGGCGGTGCCACAAACAGTGGCCAGACCCGTATTTTCGAAAAAGATGGCTGGCCATCTTTTGTTTCGATAATACGGTTCCGGCCAGCCAAATGCCTTGGATTTGGCTGGGGTTTGAGATGGCCGGCGTCGTTTTTTAGCGATAATGGAAAGTTATGTCGGCCATCTCAAACCCCGGCCAAATCCAAGGCACTTGGCCATGGGAGGAATCATCAGTTTTAGTGCACTGGCCCCCCTGACATGCCAGGACACCAACCGGGCTCCCTAGGGGTCACTGCGGTGGACTTCAGAAAAGCTCCCATGTGCATAGCTCCCTTACTTTGGGAGCTCAGCCCCCCAACCCCCCCCCCCCCAAAATCCACTACCCACAAATGTACTGCACCCACTAAAACTGCTCCAGGGACCTGCATACAGCCTCTAGGACTTATTGCTGCTGTATAACTTTGGCACACCAGTCCTTTATTTGAATAAGCACGTTTACTCACAGTTAACTGCAGATCAGAGGTTGTGCCCCAGTGGCAAAGAGTCCCCTGGTACTAAGATAAGCAGTAGGTCAGAGCTGGCACAATGGTGTACAATGCCCTCTTTCAGCACCATTCAAGGTAAGAACTACGTTCTCGAACGTGGGTAACACAGGAAAGGGAACTAAAACTAGCTTACAAAAATGGCCACTACCGCATAGACTACAACAGGAAACAAAACAGGGCACACTCTGACCCAGTAAGCAGGGGGAAAGCACCAGGGGAGTAGAGCCTACCAACTACCAATACCTACACCCACCACAATGCATTGCTTATGTGACTCTGCAGTGCAAATAACAGAAAAGGTGTCACACTCACCCCAGAGCCACATCACAAGCAGGAAAAGGCTGTCGGAGGACAGAACACATTCTGCTGTCATGGAGGTAGGTACGGCATTTGAGGCTGGCATATAGGCTGGAAAAAAAGTGTTTAAAGTGGGGTTTTTTGGTTGGGAGGGGGTTAGTGACCACTGGGGGAGTACGGGGAGGTCATCTCCGCTTCCTTCCGGTGGTCATGTGGTCAGTTTGGGCACCTTTTTGAGGCTTGGTCGTGAAAATAGAAGGACCAAGTAAACCCGGCGAAATACTGCTTAACGCCATATTTTTTTTCCATTATTGGCGAAAGCCAGCTATCTGGTAGCCACGCCCATACCTGCCCATGTCCCGCCTTCACTTTGCTGCCGACACGCCCCTTTGAACTTTCGCCGGCAGGGCGACGGGAAAGTGGCGATGCTGTCAAAAAAAGCAGCTTTTGATTATACCGATTTCGCCACTTTTCCAAGATCGCCGGCCATCTCCTGCTTTGTGTCGGGAAATGGCCAGCAATCACTTTCGATTATGAGCAGGATAGTAACATAGTAGATGACAACAGAAAAAGACCTGCACGGTCCATCCAGTCTGCCCAACAAGATAAACTCATATGTGCTACTTTTTGTGTATACCTTACCTTGATTTGTATCTGTCATTTTCAGGGCACAGACCATAGAAGTCTGCCCCGCCTCCCACCACCGGCTCTGCCACCCAATCTCGGCTAAGTTTCTGAAGATCCCTTGCTTCCGAACAGGATTCCTTTATATTTATCCCACGCATGTTTGAATTCCGTTACCGTTTTCATCTCCACCACCTCCCGCGGGAGGGCATTCCAAGCATCCACCACTCTCTCCGTGAAAAAATACTTCCTGAAATTTTTCTTGAGTCTGCCCCCCTTCAATCTCATTTCATGTCCTCTAGTTCTACCGCCTTCCCATCTCCGGAAAAGGTTCGTTTGCAGACTAATACCTTTCAAATATTTGAACGTCTGTGAAACAAGACATGAAACAGGAAAGCAAGATTCTGAATACAATGTTCTGTTCAGCCTTAGTTTGGCAGAGATGTTATTATATCAATCAATTTCCTGCTCTCTTAATAGATGGATTTTTTTTTTTAACAAAGACGTCTCTAAGGGGCCCTTTTACTAAGCTGTGGTAAGCACAAATGCGTGCTTACCGCAGGTTAAAAAGCACTACCGTGTGGTACATTTAGACATCACGCGGTAGTTTTTGAATTGGCGCATGCTTCCCATGCTTTTTTCAGTCTGCCCAAACCACAGCCATGACACCGCCCCTTTGAATTTCCCAGACATCTGAATATGTAACTAAGAGCTTTCTGACACTGCTACTTACAGGTGTTTAGATGCTTCTAAAATGGCCTCCATTACATGTTTGCTATATACATACAATACTTCCTTTGCAATCTACTATTCCTTTGCTGTTAACTTGTTACACTATTTGACAACCTTAATACATTAAATTATCTCTCTCTAGTTTGGTGCATATTACTATTCCATTCCTCATTGAATACTGCTCCCTTTCATTTGAACACCCCAACACAAGACTGTAATTTTTCTCATTGAAATCTTAGCATAAGGTCTATCCTGTGATTTTCAGTGGCATTATCTGAGTAGTGGAACTGAAAATCATTACTGACTGCCCGGTACTAATTGTGCAGTGCTGAGGGGAGGTAGTGCATGGACAGGGAACCAGCAGTCCCAGAAAGTTATCGGTCCTAAGAGAAAAGGCTTTGCTAAGTTACCCAGACAAATTATGCTGACAGGCTGGTTATTGCCACTCTCTGGATAATGCCAGTGGTTGCCATTCTATCCAAATTTTCTGCACCATTCATTGGCTGGATAGTGGCTCTGGATATCTGGATTTTGTCATTAAGTGCCACAGCCAGCATTTAAAAAACAATTACCACAGAATTGACCCATTACTTTCCAGCAACTTGAGTTTGATACTTGCAATGAAAACCTGCTTGTTGATATTAACTGAGCATTAACTCAGAACAGCGAAGGAGAACTTCTTATGATTCAAAAAAAACAAGCCCTTAACAATAAAATTTGTTCTACCTACCTTGGCTGCCCTCCTCCCTTCCCCCACCACAAAAATAAGCAAATTATAAAAGGGGAAGAGGAAAAGGGAGAACCGAACCAGGTCTTTAAATCTGTTGCATATATTTTGTACTAGTAAAAAAGGCCCGTTTCTGACACAAATGAAACGGACGCTAGCAAGGTTTTCCTCGGAGTGTGCATGTTTGAGAGAGTGTATGTGAGAGTGACTGTGTGTGAGAGAGAGAGTGAATGTGCGAGTGTGTGTGTGTGTGTGTGTATGAGAGAGAGAGAGAGAGTGAGTCTGGGTGCGAGTGTGTCTGTGAGAGACAGTGTGTGTGTGTGTGAGAATGAGAGTGTGTATGTGAGACACAGTGTGAGAGAAAGAGAGTGTGTTTCACACAGATACAGTGTGTGCGAGAGAGTGTGTGTGAGACACAGACTCTCTGTGAGACTGAGTGTACGAGACCAAGAGAATGTGTGAGTGACTGTGTGACACACAGAGTGTGAATGTGATACAGTGTGAGACATAGAGTGTGTGAGAGACATTGTGTGAGAGTGAGAGAGAGAAAGACATTGACTTTGAGAGAGAGAGAGAGTGTGTGTGTGACAGAGATACCTCCCCCCCCCCCCCTCTGGTGTCAGGCCCCCCTCCCCCCCCTCTCTCTCTCTCTCTCTGTCTGTGGTGTCTGAGCGTTACTGTGCAGGACGCTGAGCTCTGGCTATGCTTCAATAGGGTTACCATTTTGTGTCCTCTGAAAAAGAGGACACATGTTACGCCCCCGCCACGCCCACTGCCACGCCCCCTTCGGAACCTCATTCCGCCCCCTTTCCCCTCCCCCCTCACATAGACCCCTCCCCGCGCCCCCCCCCTCACATGCTCCCCTCCCCTTCCTTACCATCCTCCCTGGTGCTCTAGTGACGTCTTCAGGGCAGGAAAGAGCCCCCTCTTTCCTGCCCGGAGTGCTGCCTGCCCTTGCCTACATCCTTCTCAGTCTTGGCTGGGGATTCAAAATGGCCGCCGAGAGTTGAAGCCGGCCGCGTCAACTCTCAGCGGCCATTTTGAATCCCCAGCCGAGACCGAGAATGAGGATGGGCAAGGCAGCGCTCTGGGCAGGAAAGAGGGGGCTCTTTCCTGCCCCGAAGACGTCACTAGACCACCAGGGAAGATGGTAAGGAAGGGGAGAGCCACGGCGCCGATGGATCGCAAACCACATGCACGCTCTCCCACACGCGCGTTTGTCCAGAAATCCGGACAAACGTGCATGCGGGCAAAACCCGCCGGACACGCCCTCAAAAAAGGACATGTCCGGGGAAATCCGGACAAATGGTAACCCTATGCTTCAAGGAACTGACCAATCCTATTTAACAGAATGCACCTCCAACATTCTGAAGCCGAGAAACCTCGTGTGGTTGGTCACTTCTGCTTGTGACAAACCCTGAAGTACATGATGTCAATTCAGGAAAAGGATACAGAGAGCAGGAATGCCTCAGCCATGGAGTGGAGGAATGGCCTAGTAGTTAGGGTGGTGGACTTTGATCCTGAGGAACTGAGTTCAATTCCCACTTCAGGCACAGGCAGCTCCTTGTGACTCTGGGCAAGTCACTTAACCCTCCATTGCCCCAGGTGCAAATAAGTACCTGTATACAATATGTATGCTGCATTGAGCCTGCCATGAGTGGGAAAGCACAGGGTACAAATGTTACAAAAAAAATGCAGTCAGCTTCAGAATGTTGGAGGTGTGTTTTATTATATAGGATGTGTTTTAAATAAAGCTGTACCAAATAGCATATTTTACTATTCAGCTGTATACGAACAATGAAAAATATTATTCGGCTGAATACAAATACCGAACACAAATAACATAAATAATAAAATAAGCAATGTGAAATCGGAGATCAAGAATTTATTTCAGTAGGATTTAGCACAGTAGAGTCCCAGATTATTTGTATTTAAATTTAAATCACTATTCATCCAAATACGAATAATGTATTCAGGGCACTATTTGGGGCTGAATCGAATCAAATTGAATACGAATATCCAGTACAGCCCTAGTTTTAAAAAGCTCTTACACTGGATCTCCACTCTTTCATTGTGGTTTATAAATCACCAGAAAAAGCTGTAACACAAGAACAGCTGCCCCTTAGGAGACTAAGCAATCTCGGTAACCATCACTTTCAGTGCTTTATCTGACAGGGAAAGCCTAGCTAATAGCTCTGTCATCTGCACTAGTGTTTGGCAGGAAATCATAAAATCCCATGTCAGCAGAATTCTTACTACACCTTTTTTTTTTTTTCTATTTTCAATTATTTTATTTATTCATTTTATATTACATTTATGTCCAATACATAAATGGGAAAGAAAAGAGAAAATATCAATTAAAACAAACATTAAGGAAAAATATAATCTTTGTTAGTCCACATTATTGTCCACAATTGGGGGATCCAAGATCAGAAAAACAATCTCAAAGAAAATAAGAAAAACACAGAATGGTTAATCTTACAATTCATATTTTCTGAGGGAGGAAGGTTAATCGGTAATTGCAGCCGGTACAGTGGTAACTTAAAGGAAGTTGCTGCAGAGGGTTCGTCTTTTAACTCCACAAACTCTTGTAATTTCCTGGGTTCAACAAATAAGTAATCAGGAAATAAAACACAAGGGAATCGCTCTAGGAAGGTCCCACCTAGGGCAATGATTCTTGGCTTAAAAGCCAAGAGTTCACACCTCCTAGTCTGCAATTCCCTTGATATGTCAGGAAATATATTTATCTTTGAACCCAAAAAAACTAATCAGCCATATGTCGGAAATACAATTTCAAAACATTGTTCCTATCTAAATCAAAGGCAAAAGTCACTAATAATATAACTCTATATACAGGGTATTTTAGGAAAATGTATCTTTCTCAAGTTATTTTTCCTTAATTGGTTCTCCAGAAGTTCCAATTTTTTACAAGAAACATAAATTGTCCTTCATTACCAGATTAACTGATTTTCATAGAGAAATCATTTCCAAAATCAAAGTCTTTATTTTTTTATCTTGGACTTCCACTTTGTTAGATAAGTATTGATATAATCACATATTTATTCCTAAAAACTTTTTGACATCTGAAGAAGAGAGTTATTCACACTCTGCAGCACTTCCCATAGTGCGTCCATTGTGACATTGTTTGGCTTCACCAGGTCCAATTTCTCCACAGAAACTGCTCCAGATATCTTCTGGGGCAGAGCTCACTCTCCGATCCCCCAGTTGGTTTATTATCTGGAGTCAATGCTGCGCCAGGACCTCCTCGGATCGCGTGAAAATCCTAACCCACTTCGGGCATTTCCACTGTCGACCTCCATAGCGAAGCGTTACTGTTTCTGGGTCTTGGAGAGGTCATGCCAACAGGGGGACTCAAAGTCACTCCCTCTCCACTGAGATTCGGCAATAAAGCCTTGCTGTTCCCCGAAGCAGGAACTGATATCCCCGACGTTATGACCCCGAATCTCTCCAAAGTAGACTGAGACGTGGTGGGAACCCCAGCCATGTTCGAGGAGGGCAACACCACGGCTTTGCCTTTCTTCTTCCCCATTCCCTGGGGAGCGTGCCTACTTCTTCAGGTATTCTGGTGTAAACTTCAGGTATTCTGGGAACTCAACTAACGTACATCCTCCCTTGATGCCATCTTGGAACCTCCAGTTTGGGACACTCTTTGTCTGGTTTCTCCTCAGAGGCCTGTCTGATATGGGTAACCCTTCAGCTTAGCCCTCTGAGTCATTGAAACACGGAAGCCCCCCCACCACTTACAAGGTGGTGTCCCTTCGGAGGGGACTACACCTTTTTTTTTTTAAGAAGCCAAATTGCTGTTTCCACAGCACAACCAACTTTATATATTGATCCAGTTACTCATTGCTTTATTTGATGATTAAGAGCTCTGTGGAGGAGTGGCCTAGTGGTTAGTGTGGTGGACTTTGGTCCTGGGGAACTGGGTTCAATTCCTACTGCAGGCACAGGCAGCTCCTTGTAACTCTGGGCAAGTCACTTGACCCTCCATTGCCCCAGGTACAAATAAGTACCTGTATATAATATGTAAGCCGCATTGAACCTGCTATGAGTGGGAAAGCGCGGGGTACAAATGTAACAAAATATATATATATATATATATATATACACACTCTAGCATAGCGGTTCCCAAACCTATCCACAATGAATATGCATAAGAGAAATATGTATGCAAATCTCTCTCATGAATATGATTATTCACTGTGGATATCCTGAGAACCTGATGTATGTGAGGGTTCTACAGTACAGATTTGGGAACTGCTGCTCTAGTATACATTTTCCTTTCTTGAAAATGCTACAAGAAACCTCAGGGGCCCTAAGCTGAGTTAAGCAACTAACATGGGTTTTACCATGAAGTAGACATTAGCACAGGCCTACACTGTCTCCTGCATTAAAAGGCAGCCCTTGTGGTAAAAATCCCACATTAGTTGCCTAATGTAGGAGTGGGCAGGAGATGGAGGTGACATGGGTTGCCAACTGGCTGTTTTTTTCAGAGGCCAGGCTGACTGACAGTAGACCCCTAGAAAAAGCTGGGTTCTTAGAAGCTCCCTTGCCTTCCCTCCCTCCAGCAGGTCCAGCATCTTTCCATCTAACACTACCACTCTCCCCCCCCCCCCCCCCCCCCGCTCATGGTCCTCCAAAAACAGCAAATTACCAGCAAAGAAGACATGTTGCTTCTGGCTGGTCTCAGCCACATCCCACTTCCTCTGACACAACTTCCTGAAAAAGGCATGTCTATGCTGCTGCTAGTGATTCATTGTGTTTGGAGACTACTAGCAGGGACAGAGGTAGAGGTAAAAACACTGGACTCACAGAAGGATGAGAAAGGAAAGGAAAAAGGGAGAGATGCCAGACCTGAGGACAGTGGGAGGGAGAGATTAGGCACATGGGAGGAGGGACAGGGAGAGTTGCAAGACCCATGGGATGCGGGAGGGGGGGAGAGAGAGAGATGCCATACACATGGTGGGAAGAGAGAGGGAGAAATGTCAAACACATGGTGGGGAAAAGAGAGGAAGAGATGCCAGACACACAGTGGAAGGAAAGAGTGGAAGAGATGCCAGACACACGGTGGGGGAGGGGGGGAGAAATGCCAGACAGGCAGGGCTTAAGAGGGAGAGATACCAGATATGTAGGGGGCAGGGAGAGAGCAGAGGGAGGGGGAGAGATATCAGACTGATAAGGGGGAGGAAAGGGAGAGAGATGCTGGACCCCAGGGAAGAGTGAGTGGACAGAGGAGGGAACCCATGGAAGAAAAGTAGAGGGAGAAGAGAGAGAATGGACAAGGGAGTGGGGGAAGAGAGATGGAGAGATGCTGGATCAATGGAAAGAAGGAAGGGAGACGGGGGGAGAGAGAGAGAGAGAAAGAGATTCCAAACTGCATGGGGGGGGGGGAGAGCGATTCCAAACTGCATGAGGGAGGCAGGGGAGGGAGAGATACTGGTTCTGGGGTGGTGAGTGTAGAAGAAGAGAAAGAGAGAGGGGATAAGCTGGACAAAGAGAGGGACAGGGACACAGAGCAAAGATGCTGGGCATGGAGGAAGCATTGGGACAGGGAAGCAGAAAGGTGATACTAGACAAAGAGGGAATGGGGTAGGGATAGTGAGAATGCAAATGCTGAACATGGGGAGAGAATCGGGACAAGAATAGAGAGGGGAAATGTTGGACATGACAGATAAGGACACAGAGAGAAAATGGATGGTGGTCAAGGAGAGAAAACAGTGGCATAGCTACAGGTGGGCCTGGGTGGGCACAGGCCCACCCATCCTTGCAGCTCGGAGGGAGGGAGGGGGGCACGACCCTGGAACTCGGAGGGAGGGAGGGGACGGATGACCATGGAACTCGGAGGGAGGGGGAGGGTGACCCTGGAACTGAGAGGAAGGGAGGGAGGGGAGCCCATGGCTCTCATTCTCACACACACACTCTCTCTCTCACAGACACACTTGCACCCAGTCTCACTCTCTCTCTCTGTCACACACACACACACACTCGCACATTCACTCTCTCTCTCTCTCACACAGTCACTCTCACACACACTCTCTCAAACATGCACACTCCGAGGAAAACCTTGCTAGCGCCCGTTTCATTTGTGTCAGAAACGGGCCTTTTTTACTAGTACATAATAAAACAAAATTTACACTGAAGCCCTTCCACGAAAGAGCGTTAAGCCCTTAACACACAGTTAACTAATGGAAGCAGGCTTCTGAACAACCATGTTAAGGGGTTTTGTAGTAGTTTGCCTATTTTCACACATCAAACCAAGTATTACTGCGTTTTTCAGATTTTTTTCCCCTCAGGGGACATGGCATGGGCAGAGAGTAGACACAGAAGCATTAGTCAACTAGCACATTACACTTACTTGCATTAACTGGCTAACGCAGAGTTAACACAGGACCATTTACCGACTCTCTGACACTTGTACATAAGTACATAAGTACATAAGTAGTGCCATACTGGGAAAGACCAAAGGTCCATCTAGCCCAGCATCCTGTCACCGACAGTGGCCAATCCAGGTCAAGGGCACCTGGCACGCTCCCCAAACGTAAAAACATTCCAGACAAGTTATACCTAAAAATGCGGAATTTTTCCAAGTCCATTTAATAGCGGTCTATGGACTTGTCCTTGCACAAACATTAAAATAGAAGCTTTATATTTATCTGTGTAAAATGTTCAGATTTTTTGATTCCATTCTATTTATAATGTGTATATATCTTAACTCCACTTGTACCCCTTGTGCATTAGCATCACATCTATGTTATCAGAATGCTCTAATGAAAGGCCTAATAAAATGTTTCATTTGTATTATGCTGACATTGTGAGTATCATATCTATGTTCTTCCGTGCTTCCTATTGTAGGTGCAAGGATTTACACCAGAGTTTCGTTGATCTGAATAGCCCCGCTCCCAGGCTAAGTGCTATTCTATAAACGGTGCCGATTTTTTAGAAGCATTTTTAGAATTTAGTCCTTTTGTACCTGCTGTCCACCACCTTGGATGAATCTCTTTGGACCCCTTTTACAAAGCAGTGATACCCATACCGCCGCTTTGCCATGCATCATTTCGGCACTACCACTAGGCTTCTGCAGGAGCCTAGAAGTAGTGCCTGCTCCCAACGTGCGCCATTTCTGGTGCTTAAAAAAAATATTTTTTATTTTTTAGAACTGGGGGTTTACCCAGCGGTAATCGGGAAGCCCCTAGTGCTGCCCAGTTACTGTTTGCTAAATAGACAGCGGTAAGGGCTCCCCCGGGAAATGGCCATGCAACAAGTGGTTCACTTACCACATAGCCATTTCCTTTTTTTTTATTTTTTAAGTCTTTTACCCAGTACAGTAAAACGAGGCCTTGGCGCATGGCAAATCCACGTGCCGACACTACTGCAGGGCCCCTTTCACCGCAGCTTTGAAAAAGTGGCCCTTTATGCGGGTGGTAAATCAATCCCAGCAAATTAATTAATTGTGTGCCACATTAGATTAGCAGGTATATCGACAGGCTCATACATATTATAGGCTATAATAAGGACTGAATTTAAAGGATCATGCCATATTAGGGGGGGGGGGAGTGTAAAAAGCCTGCATATGCATTTGTTCCACAGTTTGATACAGCATATCTTTTCTTGTAGTGAAAATATTCCATGGGGCAAATAAAGAAAAATCAGGAAACAAATCTTGTCCAGCATACAATGTAGGACTTCAGCTGAATCCTTAGGTACAGAAGTTTAAAAGTTTTTTCCTTCCAAATGACCTCTGATCTTATTTCATCCTGACAAACTACTTAAACTAGGTAACTATGGGGTCCTTTTACTAAACTGTGGTAAAAAGTGACTTTAGTGTACCCTTGCATGGGTTTTTCCCACACGGTAAGGCCATTGTTATCACAGCCGCAAAATGGCCGACTTTCCTTTTTTTTTTTGTGTTAATGGCCAGTGATAATGTTGCCATTAGTGCGTAGCCATTAATAAAAATTACCACATGAGCACTTACTGCAACCCAGTATGTAGGCGGTAAGGGCTTATATGTTAATGCGCGCTAATGTGGAGGCACTAACTGGTTAAACAGCAACATCCAATCTCTACTCCCCCTGATATGCTGCCTTACAAAAAATATATATTTTTTAGTGCCTGGATTAGTACGTGCTAATTTGGCAGTTAGTGGCCCACAGTACACCATTTTAAATTGTGTTAGGCGTGCATTGGTGTCTAACACAGCTTAGTAAGAGAGCCCCTATGTATGTGGGGGTAAGAACATGGCAGCTAACCCAAGTTACTATGACATGAAACTTCTTACTATTTCTGGACAATAGATGTTTATCTGCAAACAAGAGGCACAGTTACTAGCAGATAATGAAACCAGACAGCACTAATTAAAGAATGTCATTTTGCACATCTGTCTCCTTTGCCCTGTGGGAATTCCCCAATTAATACTGGTATGCTTTAGGATAGAAGTGATAAACAGAACAAATCTTCTCCCCAATGTTCCAAAGATACCTGTGAGCTCAGTAACAGGTTTCATCAAGAAAGAGGCATCTCTCAAAGAATGCAAAATACTGGAGACTTATTCCCCTGTTGCACTGAGAGATCAACTAATGCTGGCAAACAGAAGAAGAACAAGCACAAACCATTTCCAAATTAGCATCCAGTATATTAATCATTGCTGTCCTACGGAAGAGCCACATTGCTGTGCTACAGTAATAACAATTATCTTTCTAATCAGCTTTTCATACACACAGAAATATACTGTCAAGGTTTTTTCTATCACTACCTCAAGAACCATACAGCCTGGCAAGGACAGGATTAACCACTGTTGGGCCCTAGAAAATATGTGTATTTGGATACCCACAGCAATATAAACACATTTTAAAACTAGGACTCCAACGCCTCTATTTTTCTACTATCTGACTTCGACTTCTACTGATATTGGGCTTTAAGTTTTTGTTCTGGATCTGAAGTATTTTAGATCCAGGACAAAAATATATGTACAAGTATAAAATGATAAATTTACCACAGACTATAATGTAAGTTTTTATTTTGAAATTGGACTCGGAGTCAGTATATTTTTACTGACTTCAATGCCACTCAAAATTGCTTCTCTGTTCGACTTCTTGACTCTGACTTCACAGCCCTGTTGAACTCCCACAAATAGGACCTGCGTGGTTCTGACTGCAGGAAAAAAAAAAAACAGAAACAGCAGCAGGTAAGTAGTGCTGCCCATCAATGAGGAGTCAAGACAACACACTGCCTTTTGTGGGAAATAAAGGCTCTATCTATCCCCCATCACCACACACTCCTCTTTTGGGCATCAGGTGGCTTACCAGAGCAAAACTCTGCCTTGAGTACCATTGAGTTAGAACATTTGAGAGAATCCCTCTAACTTTTTGTGCCCTAGGAATATGCCTAGTTTGCCTATGCTCTACACAGAAACCGCTGCTGTCCATTCCAGCACATCTGTTGCATGGTTGGAGTGCATACATGAATATTCCTTTTCTATTGTGGCATCAACACTTTTGAATACCTTGCCAGAAAAGCTACATATGCAGAAAGATTATTTATGCTGTGGGATAGGGGTGAAGATTTGGCTTTAAGACATTTGGGGGGTAGTGGAATGTATTTCTAGGTTTGTGGTTTTAGACTGTACTTTGGTTGACTATCAGGCTTATTTTTGAAAGAGAAGGACGCCCATCTTTCGACACAAATCGCAAGATGGACGTCCTTCTCACAGAGTCACCCAAATCGGTATAATGGAAAGCTGATTTTGGGTGTCCCCAACTGCTTTCCGTCGTGGGGACAACCAAAGTTCCCAGGGGCTGTGTCGGAGGCGTAGCGAAGGCGGGACTTGGGCGTGCCTAATGCATGGGCGTCCTCGACCCATAATGGAAAAAAAGGGCGTCCCTGACGAACACTTGGACGACTTTACCTGGTCCTTTTTTTCTTACGACCAAGCCAAAAAAAGGTGCCCGAACTGACCAGATGACCACCAGAGGGAATCAAGGATGACCTCCCCTTACTCCCCCAGTGGTCACTAACCCCCTCCCACCCTGGAAAAAAAAATTTTTTAATATTTTTTGCCAGCCAACTGACAGGGGGACAAGATGGCCACCACATAGAGACGGTGTGAACAACGCTCCTGCTTACTTGAGTATAATGAGTTCATAAAAAAAAAAATGCCACATACTAAAAGAAAAGAGGTCATGAAAATGGTCCCCTCGCCCTCTGCCACCTCAACACCGACTCAACTAAGCTTGGATCGCTTTTTTACACCTACCTCCCAACTGCTAAGGGAAAGCAGCCCCGCTGTCGAGCAAACCGGAGAAGCGGAATCTCCACGGGTTGAAGATGCTTCCTTTCTCCTCCATCGCAGTTGCTTCCTCCGTGTCCGGCAGCGTTAGCAGCCCCAGGGACGACCCAGTACACCACCGGAAGTGTGGTTGGAGAGGCGTCGAGAGAGGGACTTGAGCTGCTACCACCGACGCCGTATCCTGAGAAGTTCTTCTCGGGAAAAACTCCGGAGGTAAACCTAAACTTGATCTGGACAATGCTGAATAAAATGATTGAAACTCTACTTAAAACTTCTGGAGAAGTCCATGTTTTAAATGAGAAGTTTGAGGAATTGAAACAAGCGATAGAGCTGGTAAAACAAGAAACTTCAACTAAAGTTATGAAAATTCAGAAAGAAGTAGACACTCTTCAAGAATTTAAAAATGTTGTAGTAAAAGATAGTAATGATGTTCATCGTAAGATTGAGCAAATTGAAAATTATAATAGAAGGCTAAATCTGCGTTTTTTTGAATTTTCCAAAACTCCCAGGGAACTCTCCGCTTGAACTGTTTAAAAGATACTTAAACGAAAACTTAAAATTTCCTCTTGAAGCCATTCCCCCTGTAAACAAAATATACTATATTGCGAATTCATTAGGGAGAGAGGAGAAAAAAACTGATCCAATACAAACAAATGTGGATTTGGAAAATATCTCAGCTCTATTAGAACAAACTTTGGATAATTGTGCTGAAAGATCAACCCTCATAGTGTCTTTGGTATTCAAGCAGGACTTAAATGCCATATAGCCAGTATGGTAAAATTGGGGGACAAGACAATTTTCAGATATGTAAGTGACAGGAGGAAATGCCATAAAGCATTGTGAGGCTCAAAGCTGAGGGGGAGGAATATGTAGAAGCTGATAAGGATAATGTTGAACTGCTTAACAATATTTCTGTTCTGCGTTCACAGATGAAAGATTGGGGGCAGGACCACATCGACCCCTCCCCCAATGCTCACCTACCCTTACTCACACCTCTCCTACTCCCTTCACTCTTGCCCATTCCCCTCTGCCTCATCTACTCTCCAATTGCTCACTTACCCTTGCTCATACTTCTCCTACTCCCCTCATCCCTGCATTTCTACATTCCTATTTCTTTTATTACTCCAATAATACTCAACTTATTTCTCTCCACCAATACTTTGTAATCCCAATTACTATGGAAGCCGCATTGAACCTGCTTTGAGTGGGAAAGCACGGGGTACAAATGTAATAAATAAATAAATAAATTATGTGAGAATACTTTAAGAATAATAATACCCTCTTCGGAGGAGAAAAGATATGGATCTATCCAGACGTCACGAAACAAACTCAGCAAAAAAGGAAGCTTTTTTTGGCAATGAGAAAAAGGACACTAGAGATAGGAGGTTCTTTTTTTCTTGCATATCCGTGTAAATATATAGTCAAGATGGGTATGTATAACCAAATATGTTTTTTATCCACCAGACCAGTTAAAATCATTTTTAGATTTGAAGCAAATTAAATAACATCTATATGCATATTATTGGGACTATGTAGTGAATTTTCTGTTAAATTTAGTTGAAATTTCCACATGTAAACTTCTCTATTCATTTGTGCCCCTTACCTAAATTTGTGGTCTGAGGAAGCCAAAATTGTTTCTTGGTAAATTAGTTAGTTAATCTGACAATGATTGTGTATTTTTTTTTGGCTGTATTTCACTAACAAGTTATGCTTGTTATTACATTTGAAATCAATAAATAAAAAATATTTTTTGCCAGCCTCAAATATCATACCCAGCTCTATGACAGCAGTATGAGGTCCCTGGAGCAGTTTTAGTGGGTGCAGTGCACTTCAGGCAGGCGGACCCAGGCCCATTCCCCCCACCTGTTACACTTGGGGTGGTAAATGTGAGCCCTCCAAAACCCAACACAAACCCACTGTACCCACATCTAGGTGCCCCCCTTCACCCATAAGGGCTATGGTAGTGGTGTACAGTTGTGGGGAGTGGGTTTGCGGGGGGCTCAGCACACAAGGTAAGGGAGCTATGTACCTGGGAGCTTTTTCTGAAGTCCACTGCAGTGCCACCTAGGGTACCCAGTTGGTGTCCTGGAATGTCAGGAGGACATGTGCACTACGAATGCTGGCTCCTCCCATAACCAAATGGCTTGCATTTGGTCATTTCTGAGATGGGCGTCCTTAGTTTCCATTATCGCCGAAAATCAGACATGACCAAGTCTAAGGACGACCATCTCTAGGGATGACCTAAATGTCAAGATTTGGGCGTCCCCAACCGTATTATCGAAACGAAAGATGGATGCCTATCTTGTTTCAATAATACGGGTTCCCCCCCCTTCGCCAGGACATCCTGCGAGGACGTCCTCTGGAAAACTTGGGCGCCCCTTTTGATTATGCCGCTCTATGCCACTCATTTTCGAACCATATGGATGACTCAAAAGGCTGAAATGGACGTCCATGTACTTGAAACGTCCAAGTACCAATTTTGCAAAGGCAGAAAAGGGATTCCAACACTGCAGTACATCCCAATAACGAGGGGGGGGGTGTTCTGGGTGTATTCTGGCTAGAACTAGGGAGAGCCTGAAATCTGTACGTCCAATAACAATTACCAACAGAGAAGAAATGTCCATGTCTAAAAAGAAGGATGACTGGGGTACAAAAAGGTATCCTTTGTGCAGCTGTCCACTGGAGGGATTGAGGCATGACACCTCCTTAAACCCCCAATGGCTGCTGTCCCTCTCCCTCTCCCCTGAAAGTGAAACTGAAAAGAGATGCCAGGCTTTGTGTCAGCTTCAGGTATTACAGGCATTCTTAACAGAGCAGGAAGCAAGTCTCAGGATTTGCCTAGTGGTTAGTGTAGGAGACAGTAAGCCAGGTTCAAATACTACTCTGGCTCTTTTTTTTTTTTTCTTGTGAGCCCTCCAGAAACAGAAAAATGTCTACTGTACCTAAAAATATAAGCTACTTGCACGCCTAAAGGCTATAGAAGTGGTATATATTCAGGTAAGTAGATATATTGGTATTTCTGGAGGGATCGCAATTACAAAACATTACTGTTTTCAAAGAATTCTGCCACACAGATAGATGTCCATGTCCCTTGTTTTCCCCTGTTCATAATTTGGATGTTCCAGTTTGTAAAATGGATGTTCATGCTGGACATTTCCAGCGTATGGACGTCCATGTCATGTATTTTTGAACAGGAAATCTTGACATATTTCCTGTTTGAAAATACATGTGAGATGGACATCTTTTTTGGACATGCTGACTTGGATGTCCTTTCAAATATGCCCCTCTTTATATAACCAAGGTGTCTTAGAAGAAGGGGGAGGGGTTATGCCCACTGCAACAGTCAAAATGAAAATAAAATACAAGAAATGAAGATTTTGATGGGCAGGGATAAGGGAAGGTACAGCCACAAATCCCTCATTAACTGACTGACCATACATTTTTTTTTTAAAAACCCTGTCTCTACATGGCGCATTTCTTTTTCTTAAAAGAACAAAACCTTTATTGTGATCCCCTCACAAATGGATGCAATTCATAAATCTACATATGAAATAAAGAATGAAAATGCATGTAGCCAATAGTACAGTAAGTGTTCAGCATTTGCTTACCATACAGCACCTAACAGGGCTAGGAGAATTGGAATAATATTATTCTAATTTACTTTTATTATATAACACTATGACTCAGTTACAATTAGAGGGATAATTCTGCATAAATTGCCCAAGCTTTCCTGTAGGCACATTCAACAAGTGAAGGAAAATACTGTGAAAATACTGTGAGATGAAAAGGGCAGAGCTGGATCTGAGTACAGCCATGCCATTCCCCCTCCCCCTAATCTGAAGTAACTGTACACCAGGTAGAGCTATCAGAAAAAAATTCCTTACATTACAGAATTCCCAGGGCTTTGCACACCATCATAAACCAGCAGACACTGAGTCAGAATGCATTTGTTACTAAGCAACTGTTACTAAGGGTTTCTGTAATTAAGATTAAAGTTCTGGTGATTTCAAACAATACCCAAGCTTTAACATCATCTTATAACAGCAGAGGTATATTTGGACATAAACACAACTAAAATAGCCTGCACCATTTCTTGAAATGTGATGGTGAGGTAAATGCTAGTGTGGCAAGCTTAAAAAATTCTGCTTCACACATCTCAATCATCCTCCTCTGTGCCATGGGATGTATTTAAAGTATACTCTTACATCAGATATGCAGTTATTAGAGGGTTCTCTCAAAGAGCTTCCACAAGCAAAAAAAAAAAAATGCAGTTTTTTTCCTGGTGACAGACTGTTGTAACCATCTATTACATATTCATAGTTTCTATCCCTTTCTTAAGCAGGGCCAGCCCAACCCGTCAGGATAGGCAGTCACCCTAGGCAGCAGCTTCTGGGAGACTGCGAAGAGCAGCTGCAGTCAAGCATTTCAGTAGATCCTAACAGACACACAAATTCAAAGAACCATCAATATGCTTTTCCTGCTGGAAGGGTGGACAATTTGCAAATAGTTCATTAAGGGCCATGTTAATAACCTGCACTAAAAAGTGGCCTGCATTATGACTAGAATGTGGGTTTCCCACGTGCTGAGGCCACTTTTAGCGCAGTTGGAAAATGGCAGCATTTTCCATTTCATCAATTAATAACCAAACACTAAATTTCCTAATCTGTGCGTGGCCATTAGCACGGGAGCCATAAGAACATGAGAGCAAAATTGTTGCCATACTGGGACAGATCGAAGGTCCATCAAGACCAGCATCCTGTTTCTAACAGTGGCCAATCCAGGTTACAAGTACCTGGCAAGATCCCAAAATAGTTCAATACATTTTATGCTACTTATCCTAGAAATAAGCAGTAGATTTTCCCCAAGTCCATCTTAATAATGCTTTATGGATTTTTCTTTTAAGAAGTTATCCGAACTTTTTTTAAACCCCACTAAGCTAACTGCATTCATCACATTCTCTGACAATGAGAGCTTAATTACACATTGAGTAAAGAAATATTTTATCCAATTTGTTTTAAATTTACCACTTTGTAGCTTCATTGAATGCCCCCTAGTCCTACTATTTTTGTAAAGAGTAAACAAGCGAGTCACATCTACCCATTCCACTCCACTCATTATGACCTCTATCATATCTCTCCTCAGCCATCTTATCTCCAAGCTAAACAGCCCTAGCCATTTTAGTCTCTCCTCATAGGGAAGTCGCCCCATCTCCTTTATCATTTTCATCGCCCTTCTCTGCACCTTTTCTAATTCCACTATATCTTTTTTTGAGATGCGGTGATCAGAATTGCACAAAGTATTCAAGGCACAATCACACCATGGAGCGATACAAAGGCATACTAACATTCTCATTTCTGTTTTCCATTATTTTCCTAATAATACCTAACATTCTATTTTCTATTCCAATACATCACACTCACTTCCATGTGTATGGCCATGTTCAGGTTCATGAGTTTAAAAATGAGAACCATAGCTCTACCATCGGCCAATGATTATCACTGGCAGACCAAGAGATATTCAACCACCAGTATCCGTTGGCTAATGTACACCAAGGACAAAGAACACATACAAATCAGGCATGCTCTAAAGGGTGGCAAAATGCAGGTGGGTGACTACTTTCTCAACGGTTATGCCGTCATTAACGGCAAGCAAACTGCCTTTGAATTTAACGGATGATTTTACCATGGCTGTGCAACCTGCTAAGATTCTAAAAAACAGAATCCGTGGATGGGCACCACCCTTTGGGTTTCTCAACTACTAAACACAATGCAAGGCAGATTACCTAAAAGAGAAAGGGTTTAAGGTCGTCAGTATTTGGGAACGAGTGGGACAGTTTAATTAAAAAGGATAGGGAATTTGCGGTCTTTCTGAGCAGAGCCACGTTACCAGAACCTTTAGTTCCATGAGATGCCCTTTTTGGAGGCAGAATGAATGGCGTGTGTCTGTACTATCAGGTTAAACAGGGTGAGAAAATACACTATTATGATTTCACCTGCCTGTACCTTTTTGTTAATAAAACTAAAGAATATCCGATCAGTCACCCAAATCATCTATGAAAATTTCAGCCCTTCTCTGATTATTTCAGGCTTGTGAAAGTCAAGGTGTTCCTCATGCATTGCCTTTATTTTCCTATGTTGCCTATTAGGCTACATGGTAAACTCATGTTTCCGTTGTGTCGCACGTGTGCCATAACGGATCAGCGGGAGAAATGCGCCCATGATGACTGCGAGATAGCCCTGGTGGGAACATGGTGTACCATAGAATTGGAAATGGCTATCGCTAAAGGGTGCACAGTAGATGAAATTTATGAGGTCTGGCATTAAGAACAGATATCTTCACAACTCTTTGCAGAATATGTAAACACGCATCTTCGTCACAAATTACAAAACTGTTCTTAAACTCTTTGAGGGGAAATTTGGACAAAGAAGAAATCTACCTAACACTATCATCATGAGAAACCCTGATTAGCTATATATGTACTTATTTCCCCCCAAATACACCATGTCATCTTGTAATCTTATACACGATAATGCGGCTTGCATCACCTGGAAGTGCACGAAGGAACTTTGTGCACCGTCAGGTAACACTAACATCTTCATAACCTCACTCGGCTAGAGCTGTACAGGGTTCTTGATGCTTTACAAGAATGCTGTCTTTATCACGACATAGACTCTGTAATTTTTCTGAGCAAGAAGGGTGTGTGGAATCCTCCTTTGGGTGATTATTTAGGTGAATTAATGAGTGACATCCCTAGGTGTGAACATATCACAGAGTTTGTCTCGGCTGGTCCTAAAACATACGGGTATAGGCTATCCAGCGGGGAGACCTGCCTGAAGGTAAAAGGAATCACACTCAACAGCGAAAACAGTAAGAAAATAAAATTTTTGCATTCTAAAAGAGCTAGTTATGGATTATGGTCCAAGGATGCCACCGGGTGAACAAACCAAAATATCCATCCAGCAAAAAGGGGTAGTCAGAAACAAGGCCTAGGACTCATTGAATCTCGTGTACTTAAAAAAATTCAAAGGGTCATGTATGATGAATAAGTTTTGATTCTAAATTTTAACACATTGCCTTATGGCTACTGATTATGTCCACGGTTCTTCTATAATGTGTTGAAAAAATTCTTTGCATATGCTTTACTTAACTTTTAGGTGGGGCTATGACACATATGATGATGTCATGAAAGAGGTGGAGTGTAAGTGGGGAGTAGGAGGGGCCTGATCAGGGTAGGGTGGAGCTTGGCCTGTCTTCGCTTCTGATTTATTTATTTATTGCATTTGTATCCCACATTTTCCCACCTATTTGCAGGCTCAATATGGCTTACAGATACAATTAGTAATGTACAAAGATTAGGTGAGGGAGGAGAGAAGGAAGGTGTTAGGCAAGATATAAGGTAGCCTGTAATAATTGGGTGAGTTGGTGAGGTAGTTTTGTAAGGCTATGGGTTCTCTTTGTAGGCCTTGTTGAATAGATGTGTTTTCAGAGATTTGCGGAAGTTAGTTATTTCATCAATAGCTTTCAGGGCTGTAGGTATTGCATTCCACAATTGTGTGCTCATGTAAGAGAAGGTGGTGGCGTGTATCAGCTTGTATTTTAATCCTTTACAGCTGGGGAAGTGTAGATTGAAAAATGTGCGGGATGATCTTATGGCGTTTCTGGGAGGCAAGTCCACAAGGTTTAGCATGTAGATTGGGGTATCTGTGTGAATGATTTTGTGTACAATCGTGCAAATCTTGAACGCAACTCGTTCCTTGAGTGGGAGCCAATGAAGTTTCTCGCTTAGGGGTTTTGCACTTTCATATTTGGTTTTTCCAAATATGAGTCTGGCGGCGGTATTCTGGGCTGTTTGGAGTTTTTTGATAGTCTGTTCTTTGCAGCCAGCATACAGTGCATTACAGTAGTCCAGATGACTTATTACCATTGACTGTACCAAGGTACGGAAGATATATCTCGGGAAGAAAGGTTTTACTCTTTTGAGTTTCCACATGGCATGGAACATCTTTTTTGTTGTGTTCTTCTCGTGAGTATCGAGTGTGAGGTTTCAGTCGATGGTAAGTCCAAGAATTTTTAGATTTTGTGCGATGGGGAGAGAGCAGTATGGTGTGGTTATTGTGGAGTAGTTGTTTTTGTTGTGTTGTGAGGTGAGTATGAGACATTGTGTTTTCTCTGCGTTGAGTTTCAGCTGAAATGCATCCGCCCAAGGAGTGCATGATTTGGAGGCTTTGGTTGATCTCACTGGTGATTTCGTTTAGATCCTGTTTGAATGGAAAGTAAATCGTGACGTTGTCTGCATATATGTAGGGATTAAGGTTTTGATTGGCTAGAAGTTTGGCTAAAGGTATCATCATTAGGTTGAAGAGAGTTGGTGATAGTGGGGATCCTTGGGGAACTCCACATTCAGGTATCCATGGGGGTGATATGTCCGCATTCATTGTTACTTGGTATGATCTTGTGGTCAGATTAATAACCCGCAATTAGGCGTGTCACCAGTCAAAATCAATTAGTTTGACAAATGCTGGTGAGATACAATACTAGCAGCATTCAGTCCTGCACTTATTTCTACTACTACTACTAATCATCACTTCTATAGCACTACTAGATGTATGCAGCGCTGTACACTAAACACATAACAGATTGTCCCTGCTGAACAGAGCCTACGATCTAATCAAAGCAAAAGCATATGCTTCAAAAATTACCTCAGGGACACAAGGGTGTTTACATTTACACCCGCTGGTGTGTACAAAATTTTCACATTTGATATGCTCATAGTCATAATTTCAAAGATATGTGCAGACCCCACTCCCTAACTCCATCCCCAAAAGGTCTCCACTCAGTGCAGGTAAAGTTATAAAGCCAGTTCAGAAAAGAAATGAAAACCTACCTCTTCAAAATATTCTATAGCTAATCACATAAGAAACCAACATCCCACCCCTACAAATCTACCTCATCAAAACTCATCAGACAACCACACAAGCCATCGCAGCACGTCTACCAAGCCCAATCCCAATCAACATCACACCTCTACAAATTACCTGATCAATACCCTTCAGATGACTACATAAATCAGCGCCCTAACCACCTCAAAACAACTTCGAAAATCCTACAGACAAAAACACAGACTATCTCTCTGAAACTTTTAAAGACATATATACTGACTATCAAGAACTTTTCATGTAAAAATGGAAATACTATTGTGAGCCTCACCTAATATGTAAATTGTAAGCCACTTTGAAACAAAACTTGTTTTTGGATAACAGTGGGATACAAGAATGCATAAATAAATATGCATACAGGCTCCACATATGTAAATTTAACCCATTTTATGATACCTTATTTTCTTTTCCATGTTTTATTTTGTTTTATTTCTACTGATTACCTTTAAAAGTGGACTAACACGGCTACCACACCTCTCAACCCATTTTATAAAAGCCTCTCTCTGTGACTAAAGCACTGTTTTTACTCATGGAAATGCCTTTGAAAAGTTATCTTCCATATGGATATATATTTTTCAGTGGTTTAACATAAAAGACCTGCACCCTATGTTTGATACAAAAACACAATACACAAAGTGCATAGATAATACAATTGCCTACTTTATTTATACAATCATCCTGCATTTGAAGCACAGCCTCCTCTAACTTTTGGTTTAGCATAACTAAAATGAGTCTGGAGGATTTCCATAACCTCTTAAAGTTTTCAGTAGGCCAAAACACTTATCAAGGTACAATAATGGTGAGGATTGCAAACAGATGTTACCCCTTTTCATGTTAGTTTCCATCCTTTCATAAGCTATTGCACAAATTCAATGAATGCCATCAATAAGTTGCCATTCTAGGGGAAGGCCAATGTAAACCACAGCCCACATTTCTGAATCTGGGTATAAGCCTATTATAAAGATGGTATGACCAAGGCAAATGAAAAGAACATGAGCCACTTTCCTTCCAGTTGCCTGAAAACTGTTGGAAAACTTCCTAGAGAGGGATCAGATCACATGTTCTCAGCAAGAGCCAGACAGGTCTGGCTTTCCAAATGAGCATGATGAATATTTAGCAATAAGGTATTTGCATGCATATGTGGTCTAACAGCAAAATTGCCAGGAGACTTGTTAACCCTCTTTGCAGGCCTTGAGAACTGGATCTAAGAACCCCTGGGATGGCCCAGATAATATCATCCTACGAAGAAATTAAACACATTTTTCAGTAAGAAATACAGGTATTTCCCATTTTCTAATGCCACTTCAATAAATATCCGCATCTCTACAGTACTAAGCCAGTAATCTCTAAATTATCAACACTATCAGGCACTCTTGGAAAAGAATGCTAGTTCCCCATGGTGAACTTTCCTTTTATCCTAATTATAACACCCTTTTTCTGTACCTGCATAGTTATTGGAAAGTAAGAACTATAGTTTTTCTTCAACATATCTTACTCAAACAGTTCAGCAGTTTGCTTCTCTCCTTAAGCCTTGGCAGCTTCCTGCCTGCAAACAGAGTAAGACAGGGTGTGTACCTCCAAATCTAGCATGTTGCTGAAGGATCTAACCAAAGTCCCCAGAATGTATCACTGCACATGATGAGCAGCCAGTTCAGAGCACTGCACAGCTCCACTGTGATTGTCATCTACATGTGTCAGGACTGTGAGACTAGCAGGGACAGAAAAGTACCTGCAGAGAATATGTAAACCGCTTTGGTTGTACCATAGAAAGGGGGTACATCAAGATCATGACTCTTTACCCTTTACCTACCTGCACATGAGTAAACCCACTAGTACCCTCAAACCCATTCTTCACCATGATTGCCTCTGCACTTAGGGGTCCTTTTACTAAGGTGCACTGAAAAATGGCTTGCGGTAGTGTAGGCTTGGGTTTTGGGTGCGCGCCAATCCATTTTTCAGCGCGCCTGTAAAAAAAAATGCCCTTTTTCTATTTTTGCCGAAAATGGACGTGCGGCAAAATCGCAATTGCCATGCATCCATTTTGGATCTGAGACCTTGCCACCAGCCAATGACCTAGTGGTAAAGTCTCACGCAGTAACCGGGCGGTAATGACCTACGGGCACCAAATGCCACTTGGCGCTCGTAGCTGACACACGACAGAAAATAAAACTTTTTAGGGGGGGCATTGCGGACGCATGCCAAAAATGAAATTACCACAAGGGCCACGCAGTAACTCCATTTTGATGCGCATTAGGCACGCGTAGACACTTATGCGGCTTAGTAAAAGGGCCCCTTAGTGATTACAGAGCTATGCCTGCACTGTGTCGTAAGAACATAAAATTTGCCATTCCGGGTCAGAGCAAAAAGGTCCATCTAGCACAGTGTCCTGTTTCCAACAATGTCTTTGCAATAATGAAAACAGGAGGATACTGTTCTCAACAGGGTTAAACAAAACACAGGTTGCCATTTGGATTTCAATTTGCTGTCCTTAGAAAGGCTAGAGTGAGTACAAAAGAAAGCAACCAAAGTGTGAAGAGGCCTCCATCAGAGGACATGTGAAGACATGTGAAGGGACAGACTTTTAAATGATCGAAAGGTATTATAGAACAAGGAGTGGTGCTGGATAACCTCATCCCATTTAGAACCTGCCACTGAAACCATCACACTTGTGATGGCTCCTTAAGCCAAACAACAACCAACCCTGTTTCAAATGAAGAGAAGATCTAGAACTATAGAACATGATATGAGTATACAATGAGGTTTGCAGCTGGATTACAAATTTTTACCATTTGCAGTTGTTGAAAAAGTTGTTGCAAATTATGTTAAATTAACTTGGAACTGTGAGATAAGTACTTTCTACATATTTCTGCAACGGAGAATGTTTAAGTGCTGCTCTTAGTGACTTTGTGAAGGCCCTGTTGCATGCAAAACTGATTGTTTTGAAACTGAACATATGCACAATTGAGACTCATTGCGATGAATAACTGACATTAAATACTGAACATATTGTAAAAGTGGAGGGTTTTTGTTGACCTATGATGTTGTGCTTCTTGTTCATGTGTTGAATACAGCAGAGTAATTATTCTGAGGTCTTTCTTCTCCAGTTTTTTTTTAAGTTTTCATTATTACAATAGTTGCCAGATCCTTCATGTTATTTGATTATTGAACTTAACAGCAGAGTCGCTGAGTTTTGATTTTATGAAAATCTATATCAAATTCATTTTAGCAGAGTTGTTCAAAGTACTTAAGTGAAAGTAAAAATAAATCTATGTTTTAATACTTAAGTAAAAATAAAGTGAAGAACATATTTAAAAATGACTTAAGTGTAAGTAAAAAATGTATTGCCCAATATAATACTTTTTTGAGTCACGCTGGTGTGCTTGAGAGACATTATTAAACAAGCACGGCTTGGGAGAGTGGTAAGATGGTGACCTGAAGTTCGTATGCCCAGTGGCCCAGCTGCCCTCTGAAAGTTTGTCTTCTTTATGTAAATTCCCTCTCTGCAATTGCACTTTACTTAACTGAGAGGAAGGGAATAACCGGTGGTCAGCCGCTGATGGCCAGCGTTTTGTCCCCTGAGCAGCAAGTGCGGGACCGCTGCGTGTCGAACTACCCACAGATGAAAGGGTTGGTGAGTCCTTTGATTATAGTCGGCAAAGGAGCGGAAAAACAACTCCCATCGCTCCCAAATTATTCAACCACCATGTCCCAAAGGAGTGGAGGAGTGAGTTAGAGGCATATGCTGAAACGGAGGACGTTTACAGCAGAACCCGAATCAGCAGAACCACTCCTAAACACCTCAAGAGAAATCACCTTGGAGTTTTTGGCTTCCGTGGAGGTTACATTGAATGCCATTTGGAAGGCACTTTGGGACCTGACGGCGGTAGTAAATAACTTTGTTTCAGATATAATTTTATTGGAGAATTACATGGACAATTTGACTGAACTCTTTGAGAGTGAAAAATTGATATAATAAATGAAATTCTACACAAGCTAGAAGTGGTTATGATCCTGAAAATGATAATGGACCAGAAACTTTGAATGATAAGGTGGATGTTATTGTGGATGATTAATGTCGAGATTATTGTTTTTCCCAGAGTTCCAGGTAGGACTCCTAAAGTTTTCCTCAGAAATATTTCCTTAATTATTACTTCGAAAGGAGTGAATCCTGTGAAAACTGGGATTGCTTTAATCAGTGGGATTTGAATTAAAGACTTAAGTATATGTATTTGTAACCAGGTACCTCTCTTGTGCAGCCAAGGATAGAACAATCTCCTCCAGCCACAGGCTCCCGGTACAAGGAAGAAATAGATGTCCACCAGTAACTTCAATCTTAAGGACTTTTATTCCATGCAGGTTTCTAGTACACAGTTCCCACAGCAGCATAGCACATACCAGGATTCAATACAGGCTTACAGGCTCCAGTCTGGGCTCTTTATCCAGTACACAATAAACAGTAATTCAATTCCCAAGACAAACAGTTCTTTCAGTTCATCATCACAGTTCAGTCACTAAGCAGCATTTTCTATCTTCTATCCTCTTTACCTTCAGGAGAGTTCAATATTTTAGGGACTCCTTCTACCCAAGGGTTTTCCCCTGCATCAGCTTCACAATGAATTCAATACTTTTGGGACTTCCTCTCACCCAAGGAATCTCAGCCTGCTTCAGTACTTTAGGGACCTCCCTGCCCAATGATTTTCAGCCTGCAACTGCTTCTCTCTCCTGAACTGAACTGAACTCCACCGCTGGGACTCCTTCCCACCTGCCTAATCAATCCCTGACCTCAGCTACCACCACCAATCATTCTCCTTCCATTAGCTTCCTCACACCCCAAACCAGCTGAGTTGAGCATTAAACTAATGAGAACAATGATGAGCTCCTGCACACAGGGTTTCCTCTCTTTCCGGCTAGTGGCAGCCACTCTACACAACCTGGCAGCTTACACCCATGTCTTCTTCCCTGATTGCAGCTAGGAGTCCAGTCCGGGTTCTTCATCTCCCCCTCTGGCTCCTTGCCTGCAATGCCTTCTGGGACTTGTATTTCAGACTGAAACTGCCTTAACCCAACTATCCTGGATGTGACTTTATGACAATTGTTAAATAATTTCTGGTTTTTAAAAGAGAGAGAATGTGATCCAAGATGGCGACGGTTTGAACTCGCGCTACGGACGTGTTTCTAGCGGCGCCAGAGTAGAGCTGGAGGGAGTTACCTTGCCCGCTGTTGTGATGGGCAAGCGACGAGGGAAAGTCAGGGATTTTCCCTCAGACCCTGGCGCAAAGCCCCCGCTCTCCCAGCCGACACTTGAGCGCTTTGGAATAACGCCCGGAACTCCATCGACTTCAACCCCTGTTGCTGGTGTTAGCGTCTCGGCGCTAACCGACAGTGTCGACGGGGCTTCCCTAAGCCCCGTCTTTCGTGCAGCGCCACCTCAACCAGGAAGTGAGCGCTTCCAGCCGAGTCCTGCAGCCTCTGCCCAAAGTGGTGAAGGGAGCGAGCAGGGAGGGAACTCGACGGCAGCACAAAGATCATCTCCTGGACAACTGGTGATTCCAGAGCAGAAACCAGCGACTGTTGTGGACCCTGCAACAGTGAGTATCCTGGAACAAGTAGTTCAAGCGGCTCCCCTGGTATTTAATGCAGGTCAGTTTGAAAAACCGGCTGTAGTGATCTTAGAGTCACTTTGGGAACTGAACTCCACAACCCTCTTTACATTACAATCGGTTATTTCAAAGAATAATGAAACTATTAAAGTTTTGGCACAGTCTGCTCTCAAACAATTTCAAATTAATGAGTCTCATGCAACTGAAGTAAAAGTTCTTTCTCAAAAAGTTGAAAAAATGCAACTTGTGGATCAAACATTAATAAAAGAAAGGAACTTTGCTTCTAGACGCATGGAATACCTGGAAAATCAATCCAAAAGACTTAACCTACGAATGATTAATTTTCCAAAATCGCCCATCCTTTCTCCTGTACAGATGGTTAAGAAATATCTTGTTGATATTCTGGGAATGACCGAAAATTCACTGCCACCAATCACAAGGGCATATTATATTCAAATTGCTGGGCAAGTCCCAGGAAATTTAAACCCTCAGAATGCAATGAATTTAACAGACTTTCTGGAATCTTCTTTGGAGGTGGTCACTCAAAGGACTACTTTGTTAGTGACTTTTGCACTAGAGTTGGATCGAGACGCAGTACTTAGGTTATCCTTAAGACACTTGAATTCTTTATTTTTAGGTTCAAAAATAAGAGTTTTCCCGGATTTATCAAGGGAAACTCAAAAACGTCGTAAATTATTTCTTGCTTTGCGCCCAAGGGCAATAGCCCTGGGGGTTAATTTTCTTTTGAAATTTCCTTGTGTTTGTAGGATTTTATACCATACTAAACAATACCAATTTTTTGAACCTAATCAGTTGGATATTTTTTTGAAAAGTAAAGAGAGTATAATTGTGAAAGTTTAGACCCAAATGAACACTGTATAGCACTTAGGAGTGAATCTATGGGGCCTAGCGCGGCTCTTGCTTTAATTTGAATTTTTTTTTTTTTTTGAGTTTGATTTTCTATGAATCTTGGATCATTTCTTAATTATTGTGGACGATGGGTATATAGTCAATTTTCCTTATTTGTAATTACTATTGAAAGAAAGTTTGCAAATTTTGTAATATTATTCTGTTTTGAATATTATGTATCTCAAAAGGCTTATAAATAAATAATTAAAAAAAAAAAAAAAAAAAAAAGAGAGAGAGAATGTAATCAGATGTATTATTTCTAACTAAAATCTGGACAATAAGTATGTTCTCAATGAAATGAATTGACTATACACTGTATTTGGTCTTGAAGAAGCCAACCAGATGATCAATGTGGAATAATGAATTAGATGAGTAATATCTGGGGATAATCAGGTTAATACCATGTTTTCTGTTTACTGTTTAATTGATCTCCTTGTCTTATCTCACTCTCCCTATTTTCCTTCACTTTGTGGTCTAAGAAAGAGAAAGATTGTATATAATCCATATATCTAGTTGGGATTGTTTTCTTCTTATCTTGTATTAATATGCAGTCATCTCTGTATTACTGTTTGCAAGTGACCCTTGTAAAATGAAAAATTATAAATAAATGATTTTAAAAAAACAAAAAAAAACCAAGCACAGCTAAAAAGGTGTTCAACAACTTCACTAACACGAATTATTCAGTCTGATAAAAAGTTCCTTCAAACCAGATTAGACTATAATACTGATGTCTTCTGACTGGGTCTGCAGATAGTTATCAAGGGAATCTCTGTCTGAAACACTTGACTTCCTTATAGCAAAATATGCTTTATCATCATTGTCATCTGCATTAGAAATAATGCTAATTCATCACTTGCAGCTTCATCTTTGTCTTCGTTTTTGTTCTCATGGTCAGGATGTCCAGATACAGAGAAGGCTTTCAGAAAGATGGAATCATTAGCTGTTGTTCTAACAACTTTGTCATCTGCCAAACTCCATATGAACGTCTTTGAGAACTGATGCAAGAAAGTCAAATGTGTGCAAACCCTTCAACCTTTTTAAGGCCAGACAAGGAGACCTCCTCTCTCGAGACTCCATCAATACAGTGGACAGTCACCCCAATGTAAAATTTTCAATGGGATAGACAGCAGTCTGTTGTGATAGAGACATCTTCTCATCAAGAACTGCAGCTTCAGTTTCATCTTCACTTCAAAGTGACCCAGCTCATCACTGTTCTCATAGGCTGAAGTCCAGGAACAGCTCAATTTAAGGTGAGATGATTCACTGTTTGCATGATAAGGTCTGAATTAGCAAAATCCTATTCTAGCTTTTGCTGCTTCTTTTGGATTACTGAGGAATCTTCATTTACGTCTCACTTCCGTTTTTAGGGGCCCTTTTACTAAGCCATGTAGGTGCCTATACACGCCCAATGCATGCCAATTCGGAACTACCACCCGGCTACCACGTGGCCTGGTCGGTAATGTCATTTTTTACACGCATCCACTACGCGCGCCAGAAAATTTCTGGCACGCGGCACTAACCAGGCAGTAATCAGCAATGTATGCTGATTATTACCACCCAGTTAACGCGTGAGACCTTACTGCTAAGTCAATGGGTGGCGGTAAGGTCTCAGGCCCAAAATGGATGTGCACCAATTTTTATTTTGCTGTACATCCATTTTTGGCCAGAAAAAAAGGACTTTTTTGCAGGTGCACTGAAAAATGGACATGCGCGCGTGCAATACACGCGTCTACACCAGCACAGGCCATTTTTCAGCGCACCTTAGTAAAAGGATCCCTTACTTTTTACTTTTAACTGCAAGCATCAGATGTAATTACATAGCAAAAATTGGTGAAATTACTTTGGTAAAAGTTAAAGTAACAAATGTTTCCGTTCTTCTTTACAAATAAAAGTGACAAAACTTTTACTTAAGTATAGTAACTAGTTACTTTTAATTTATTAATATACAACACTGCATTTTAGTTACCCTAAAATCCACACTGGCTAAGTGGTACTCCAAGACAAGTTGGAGAAACATTGTCAAGAATAATTCTCATTTCATCAAGAATGTTTTAAGACAAATTTAGTCACTTACATCCTGCCTTTACAGCACGTTGTCCAAGGCAAGTTATAAGAATGCAGTCAAATAGATATTTTCATACAACAAAGCATAATTTAGGTCACACATCAACACACCCTAGACAAATGTTAACATAAAATAAATACACACGTGGCCTATCCAGTCGGCTCATCCATGCCATCTACTATCCTTTCTTCTCCCTTAGGGAACCTATGTACTTGTCCCAAGCTTGTTTGAATTCAGATACAATATTCGTCCCAACATCCCCACTGGAAGGTCATTCCACAAATTCACCACACTTTCCATGAAGAAGTATTTCCTCAGGTTACTCCTGAGTCTGTCCCCCTTTCATCTTCATCCTCCAGAGCTTCCTTTCAATTGAAAGATTCATCTCCTGTGCTTTATGCCACAGAGGTATTTAAATATCTCTATCATATATCCCCTCTTCCGCCTTTCTTCCAAAGTATACATATTGAGATCTTTAAGACTTTTCCTGTACACTTTATTAAGAAGTTCACTGATCATTTTAGTAGCCACCCTCTGGACTGACTCTATATCTTTTTGAAGATGCAGTCTCCAGTGTAATCCAAATCACCATTCATGAGCTGCTGCCTCAGGCGCCAACAGTAATAGTACCAGACCAGTGTAATAAAAAGGCTTGCAACAAATCTGATAGAAACGTCTTTCTCCCTCTATACCAAGTACTGTTGCTGCATCAACCAACCTTATTGCACAGACAAACTTTTAAGTCTAGTGCTGGACACATGACTGCAAAAGTATAGCAAACTAAGCACTATCGCAGCCTTTTTATTACACTGGTCTGGTACTATTAGCCCCTCAGGCAGCCGAAGAAGGGCGAAACTTGGCCAAGTCAGGAGCTGTGCTAACCCCTTCAGTGTTGTTGATAATAAACGGTGATTTGGATTGCTTTGGGCTACTTGGTCTGTTCTTCAGTCTGTTCACCTTTCTGCTGGCCAGATGTTCCCATCCACCTAACAACTCCTTGATGTACAGGGCTAATGTTAGTGGTTGCACTTAGATGTACGCACACTCTCTGGCACGTGCTAATATTCTCTATAGACACCAACCTTTTTCACAGAATAAGCTTAAAACAGACATGTTTATGTTTATTATACATTTGCTATACTGCTTAGCTAAAATAATAGATCACAGCAGTTAAGCAAAATAAAATAATACACAGCAATCTCATCAGAAAATAACTCTAATCAAAGACAGGAAAGAATCCAACCACCCTAAAGAGCACTAAAAACAAATCAATATGTACATTCCAGAAAGAAGTCAAAGTCCTTGATTGGGAAGAAAAAGAGCCCCATTCCATACTTAAAAGCATCATTAAATAAAAACATTAAAAGCCAATTGGAAAAAAAAAGAACTTTTCAATAACGTTTTAAATTTAATGAAAGAGGCCTCATTCTGTATATAAGCAAGTGACTTATTCCATAGGGAAGGGACCAGCCAAAAAAATGCCTTATTCCTAATAGAAGCCAAATGCACCATTGATAATGAAGAAACTATCTGTAACCCAGGTCTCGCCACAACTAGCTCGGGTCCAAAACCTCCTCCAGTCACAGTGTCACAGGGGATCACGCACACACCCAATTCGCCTGCAGTTGAGCTTCGGAGCAGGTTAATGGTCCAGAATAGAGATCCGGGGCGTTGAGAGTTTAATAGAGATTTACCAATGACCTTTCTTTCCAGTCCAGGAGCAGACATTCTCACTCTCTTGCCAATAATCACGATGCACTCCAGGAGCTTTTTTTTTTTTTTCACAGAATGCCAAATAATTTTATTGGAAACTTCTGAAACTGGCAGTCAACACCCAAAAACTCTTTATGTACACAATTCCTTGCAAAACCATTCGTGATAACCTTACCCATACTTTTCCATTCTCAGAGTAGTTCATAGCTGTACATATTTATACCTGCTCCTGTCTTTTAACCACCCTGTTGTGTCACCGATAATCCCTATCAATCCAACTCCTTCAGGCACCAACCCTTTAGGCTGTCCTCCTTCCAGCAGTGCACCTAACAAGGTTACACTCTGGCCTTGAACAGGCTTCCTCTGATTGGATTCCTCACTTCCAGGTCGGATTCCCCTTATCAGGGCCGTGCCTAGGGTCTCTGGCGCCCCCCTGCAGACTATCAGTTGGCGCCCCCCCCCCCCCCCCTCCATGAAAATGATCGCTCACCACTTGCCACACTGAAAGGAATTGTCAGCAATATTCTTAGAAACAAATTGCTATACATTGCAAAATAAGATACAGATGTAAATTCTCAAAGTGGACATATTCCAAACACTAAAATGAAAATAAAATGATTTTTTTCTACCTTTGTTGTCTGGTGACTTTCTTTTTCTGATCATGCTGGCCCAGTATCTGATTCTGCTGCTATCTGTCCTCTTAACTCCGTTTCCAGGGCTTCCTTTCCATTTATTTCTTTACTTTTCTCCTTTCTTCTTCATTTCTTGCTCTATATCCATTTCCAGCAATTTCTCCTCTCTCCCTGGGTCCTGCCCTCCCAGCCATGTCCATTCTTGTCCCTCTCTGCCCTTCCCTCCTCCATCCATAGCCAGCAATCCTCCTCTCTCCCCTCCCCTCCATTTCCAGCAATTTGTCCTCTCCCTGGGCCCCCATATCCATCCTTGTCCCTCTCTGCCCTTCCCTCCTCCATCCATAGCCAGCAATCCTCTCTCCCCTCCCCTTCCAGCAATTTGTCCTCTCCCTGGGCCCCCATGTCCATCCTTGTCCCTCTCTGCCCTTCCCTCCTCCATCCATAGCCAGCAATCCTCTCTCCCCTCCCCTTCCAGCAATTTGTCCTCTCCCTGGGCCCTGCCCTCCCATCCATGCCTCTCTGCCCTCCCATCCATTCAGGGTCTGCCCTCCCTCTCACTCCCCATTCCATCCAGGATCTATCCCCCCTCTCTCACTGCCCCCTCTTTTCGGCTCCCAGTTCCCACCTGCGGCTGCCCCTAGTTCCAGATCCATTGATTCTCCCATCCACCCCTGCCCCAGGCTTGACCCCATTCTCCCTCCTGCTCACTTTTCAGACCCCAGTTCCAGCTCCATGCCCCTTCTCCCATCTGTCTCCCACCCAGTCCTTTCTGCCCATCCGAGTCCCCCTCACCCCATCTGTCTCCCACCCAGTCCCTTCTGCTATCCAAGTGCCCCCCACCCTCACCCCATCTGTCTCCCACCCAGTCCCTTCTGCCCATCCGAGTCCCCCTCACCCCATCTGTCTCCCACCCAGTCCCTTCTGCTATCCAAGTGCCCCCTACCCTCACCCCATCTGTCTCCCACCCAGTCCCTTCTGCCCATCCGAGTCCCCCTCACCCCATCTGTCTCCTACCCAGTCCCTTCTGCTATCCAAGTGCCCCCCACCCTCACCCCATCTGTCTCCCACCCAGTCCCTTCTGCCCATCCGAATCCCCCTCACCCCATCTGTCTCCCATCCAGTCCCTTCTGCTATCCGAGTCCCCCCCCCCACCTTCACGGTCACCCCATCTGTCCCCCACCCTCACCCTGCCTCGTCTTCTCCCTGCCACCCGTCTTTAAAAAGAAATTGCCAATGCCGACGCGATAGCGAGCGCAGCACCTCGTGTGCAAGTAAAAGAAGCGAATCCGATCATCTCATTGGGCCTTCCTTCACTGTCCCGCCCTAGAGGAAATAGGAAGTTGCGTCAGAGGAGGGCGGGACAGTGAGGGAAGGCCCAATGAGATGATCGGATCCGCTTCTTTTACTTGCACACGAGGTAAATTTAAAGGGCTGGTGCGGGAGGGGGGGGGGTGCCAGGATCGTGAAGAGCAGCGGGAGCGGCGGCACCCCCCTCTCTGGTGCCAAAAGATTTAAAGTCCTCAGCGGGGCGAGGGTAAGCACCGCGGCGGCGCCCTCCAGAGGTGGGCGCCCCCCTGCGGCGCTTACCTCGCTTACCGCATCGGCATGGCCCTGCCCCTTATCCACCTGAAGCTCTGTCTCCTTCTCAGTTGCCATTTATAGGGGCAGCAACTACTCCTTTATTCAGCCTGACCTTATTTCTTACACTTCAACATCCCCCCCCCCCCCCAATGCTCCCAAGGGTACTGGCAGGGGTAAAGGCAACCAAAGACCTCATGTACCTCATTTCAATCCTTTTTTATTATTTAGCAACTCCACCCCTGCTGTCACTCACCACAGGAAACCACTTTATCTCTGCAACTTCTCTGCCAACCCCTCCCCGGGCAGGCCTCCCAATCTCACTCCAGCTCACTGGCAGGGACCCCCCTCCCTACAGGGCCTCAGAAGAAATCACAACCTCTAGTAATACCCATATTATGGGGTATTACAATTCTATTATCTAATAATGACCTCAGTGACCTACTGGGCATACACAAGACTAACAATGATGCTAGATAGGGTGGAACCAAACATTAAAATGTCCTATGTGCAAGCACCAAAAACTTAAAATCAATACGATATCACATAGGCAATCAATGAACAACAGCGTAACGTGGTCCTTCAACCCCATTCTACATTGTGGCATTCTGCAAAGTCTGGAGCCGCCTCACACCAGGGGCGTATCTGCGTGGGGCCACAGGGGCCTGGGCCCCCGCAGATTTCACCCTGGACCCCCCTACCGCCGTTAACCTTCCCCCGCCTACCGCCAACGTGCTGCGACGTCAAACTCCGTCCAACTGGAAGGATGCATCATGCAGCTTTAACAGCACGAGGATGAAGAAGTTAAAGAAGACCTCGGCTGGGCTGGCGGGGGTTGAGGTCCCCCGCCAGCTGAAGTAATATTTTTAAAAAACGGCAGGAGCGGACCTCGGGGGGTAGGTGACGGCGATAGGCGGGGAAAGGGTTGGCGGTAGGCGGGGGAGGGTTAACGGCGGTAGGGGGGGAGGGTTGACGGCGATGGGGGGCGGCAGTAGGGGGGGTTATAATGTGCCCCCTCACTCTAGCCCCTGCCGAACCTCAGATACGCCCCTGCCTCACACTAACCTGCAGAAACCCTGCATAAACCAAATTGCCATAGTCCAACTGTGAAGGCATGTATAAGAGTGTGCAGAGCCTTCTCATGCAAAAATGATTTAACTGATCCCAACTGTCCTAAGGAAAAGAAATCTCTTTTCAGGACCCTAGAAATCTGATCTGCAAAACTCAACGGATAATCCACTATAATCCCTAAATAGGTAAATGAATCCACATTTTTGTTCACTGCCCTGGATGAGGGCAGGCTATAAGTAATAAATCCAATCCAATTCAATCTCCAAAGTAATCTTTATACCTGCCAACAAAGTCTGAAGACTAAGACGTGAGACAAACCCTGTAACCCGAAATGCCACAGATTTAGCAACATTCAAAGCCAATCCATGATCCCTCAACGAAATAGACTCCTTGTCCAAGCAACACTGCAAGGGTCCCAAATCCATATCTCCTGGAATTCTCTCTGCTTCCAGCAATACATCATCAGCATACATAAAAAAGCTGATCCAGCCGCTTAACCAGGGGACATAGAAATACATTAAACAAAATGGAAGACAATGCCGACCCTTGTGACACCCCACAATAGAGCTGTGTAACCCCTGACAACTTGTCCCCTCACTTAACCCTAAAAAGATCTTCCAGGCAAAAATGAAGTAAACCAATCCAAAACCTGACCCCCCCCCCAACAATCTCAATAGATCCCAGTAACAATGAATGACTAAATCAAATATGCGAACACCAAATCTAAACTAATAACAAGCAACTATAGTCGGTGCTCTAAGATTTTTATGTTATTCTGCTCTCATACCTCTCTTTAGTTTGTTCCCTAATGATCATTTAAAATGTAATCACTAAGGGGTCCTTTTACTAAGCTGCAGTACGCACTAACGTGTGATTACCACAGCTTAAAATGCCTTATCATGGGGCACACTTAGATGTCTTGCGGTAATTTTGGCATCTGCACGTGCACGTGTTATTTTTTTAGCTCTGTGGGCGGGTCAGGAGCGGAGCACAGGCATGTACTGTACTAATTAGCGCAGCTACATCACCGCACACTAACCAATTAGCACATGGTTAAAAGGTGAGCCCTTTAAGTGTTTCCAGATGGGTGGGTTTCCCACCCAATTGGGCTGGTTTTTAAGCCAGGATGCTGGAAATTTTCGAAGGCTGCGGGCTGCGGGAAATTGGGCTTCTTTTTTGTTGCAGCTGTGCGGGGTTTGGGCTCTTTTCCGGGGCTTCTATTGGTCCAATTTGGTCCAATAGAAGCTTTTCCGGGGTAGGGTTGACATCAGGGGCGGGGTTAATGACATCAGAGGTAACATCAGGGGCGTGGCTAACGACATCAGAGGTGACATCAGGGGGTGGGGCGGTGACGTTGAGGGCGGGGTCGGTGATGTTGGAGGCGGGGGTCGGTGACGTTGGAGGCGGGGTTTGACTTTGGGTGGGTTTTGGGCTGGTTTAGGGCCGATTTTGGGTGGGGAAAAATTTTCCCATCTGCCCACACTGACTACAGAATACATAACAGTAGGACAGGGGGGTGCTGGTAAATGTTTTACAATGGGCTCTCTCTCCGGACATAGCCAGCCCTGCAATTTGGGGGAGGGGGTCAGGAGTGGACTGGAGGGGGCAACGCATGCCTCTCTCTCCCTCCCCTCGTGCAGGCACGCTAGGCATACCTTTGCTGGCAGGGATGCCGAGCCCCACCAGCCAATAAATGGACTGCCACCACTCCCTGCTGCTTGTTTCTGGCTCTGAGCAGCATGCTGGGACTTCTCTCACATGCATAAGAAGGAAACAATGAGCGGGGAGCAGCAGCTGTCTATTTACTTGGCTGGCAGAGCTCAGCATCCCCTCCAGCAAAGTAAAAGAGAATTCAGGAGGGGGCCCAAGTTCACATTTTGGGTGCCAGTTGTTAAAAGTAGCCAAGGGGGGGCCTACTTTAACAACCCGGCTCCCAAACTTCTTAAAAACTTAACAAATGGCTCTCGCAAGCCCATGACAGCCCGCTCCAGCACACCACTGCAGTAGGGGCTCGTGCACTAATGGCCACACACTAATGGGAAAATTAGTGCCATTAATTCAAAAAATGAAAACTCAGCCATTTTACCCATGCAGTAAAAATAGCCTTAGCACGCTGAAATGACCAAGATAAGCAAGCGCTAAGGCCACTTTTTACCACAGTTTGGTAAAACAGCCCATAAGCAATTATTAAAAGCTGAGAGATTAAGAATCCAAAATGCACATGTCAAATTGCTGTTCTTAGCTTCTGCTGCTTATATGAGTCAATAACATTAAAAGGAGGTATTCAGCTGATGAACGTACATATTTGTTCATGGTGCTTTCTTAATGTATCCAATTGCAGACCCCCCAAAAAAGGACAAAAGAAATCACTGGCACTTCCTATCGGCTGAGGTTACTAAGGAGAGTTACACAGACCTTTCTGCAGAAGATTTTGATTATGTGCTTCTATGGAATGGTTTCTCATCCAGAAGCAAAAAAGTCTTGAGGAAAAGATTTGTGGCATTTCCAACTGTGCAAGGAAGACAAATTGCAGGCTATTTGGCCTGATCTTTAAATCTGGCCCTAAAGGTGCAAGCTCAGCAGCAGTAGAGATTCAAATTAAGAAACTTTATTGGCAGGAGCCAGCTTTCCTAGTAGACTGGCTGCACAGGCATCCCAGCAGAGCAGTGGGACACTGCTGTGGACTTCACATAAATAGTAACATAATAAATGACGGACCTGTACGGTCCATCCAGTCTGCCCAACAAGATAAACTCATTTTACATGGTATGTGATACTTTTTATGTATACCCGAGTTTGATTTGTCCTTGCCTTTCTCAGGGCACAGACCGTAGAATGGTCCCAGGTACACAACTCACCGTTACCACATTATATTTTATGGTGAGCCCTTCAAAAACCTTCTGTACCCAACTATATACCACTACAATAGCCCTTATGGCAAAAGGTGTCACTTATATGTGGGTACAGTAAATTTTCGGGGGGGGGGGGCTCACACTTTCCACCACAAGTGTAATTGATAAAGAGAGTCACCTTCTCTACAGTGCACTGCACCAACCACTAGGCTATTCCAGGAACCTGCTTGCTGTGCCAGAGTCTGGTATGTACTTTTTCATTTACATTTTTGCAGGGCGATAGGGGGTTGGTGCCCACTGAAGGAGTAAGGGGGTGTCATTCCTTTATTCCTACAGTGATTATCTGGTCATTTAGGGCATTTTATTTGTGGCTCATTCATTAATAAAACAGGTCTAGACCAAAATATTCAATGTATAGCCCTGGATGTTTTTGTTTTGTTCCATTATGGCAGAAAAATGTCCAAGTGTTGGACATTTTTCTGCCATAATGGAACAAAACAAAAACATCCATGGCTATAAGTTGAATATTTTGGTCTAGACCTGTTTTATTAATGAATAAGCCACAAATAAAATGCCCTAAATGACCAGATAGGAACACCCAGATCCTACCCTCAACATGCCCCCTTGTGATTTGAATGCACTTGTGATGGATTTCATAGAAAAACATCTAAAAATTGGTTTTGAAAATACCAATTTGGGCATTTTTGTGATGCAGATTTATGCTACTTTTTGGATGTTTTTCTCTTTTGAAAATGAGCTCCATAATAACATAGCAGATGATGGCAGATAAAGATTATTATTATTATTAGCATTAGCATTTGTATAGCGCTACCAGACGCACGCAGCGCTGAACACCTGATACAAAGAGACAGTCCCTGCTCAAAAGAGCTTACAATCTAAATAATACAGACAGACAAGACAGTTACGGGTGAGGGAATTAATGGGAGCTAAAAAGCAGCAGTGAAAAGGTGGGTTTTCAGCATAGATTTGAAAACAGGTAGAGATGGAGCTAGATGTATAAGTCCAGGAAGTCTATTCCAGGCATAAGGTGCCGCGAGAGAAAAGGAGCGAAGCCTGGAGTTAGCAGTGGAGGATCTGTATGTTCCATCCAGTCTGCCCAACAAGATAAACTCGTAGTATAAGGAATGATGAGATACTACACACTTATACTTGATCTTCATTTGTCTTTGCCATTTTTGTGGCACAGACCATAGAAGTCTGCCCAGCACTGGCCTTGTTCTCCAGTTACTGAAGCTGAATCTGTCCAGCCATGATCAGAGCACAGACTGTAGTTGTCTGCACAGCATTGGCTTTGCTTCTCAATTACTGGTGTTGCCATCTAATTACCGCTAAGCTTGTTTGGTTCCATGCCTTCCATACAGGATTCCTTTGTGTTTTCCCCATGCATTTTTGAATTCCATTACAGTTTTTATCTCCACCACCTCATGTGAGAGGGCATTCCAGGTATCTTCCACTTTTTCCATGAAAAAGTAGTTCCTGATATTCCTGAGTCCATCCCCCCCCCCCCCCCCCCCCCCCCCCACACCTCAATTCATATCCTCTATTTCTACCATCTTCCGGTCTCTGGAAAAGGTTTGTTCGTAAAATTTAAGAAACTTTTCTGTTGAAATCAGGTCTTTACTAGCAATTCTGGAGGGATTACAGGATGGTTAGAGGTCTGGTTTGTTGGTATTAATGTTCTCTCAGAAATGTATCCTTTTCTTTTTCATCATTTATTTATGTAAAAGTATCCCTGTGTAATCTGCACATGAGAATTCTCCATTTTATATGAATTTAGGGGATTATTTTTAATTTCTTGTTTGAATATGTAGTTTTTCCTGTTTAATTTTGGTTTCTCTCTATACTCTGTTTTTCTTTTCAACAATTATTGAATTGCATGATTTGGAAATGCATGAACAGAGAATGTAAAAAAACAATTGCAAAGAATAGATCCCAAAGGAACGGTTTGCTGTTAAGTGTTTTATTAATTTTATGAACTAAAGCCAGTAAAAGCAGTTAAAGAAGTCATTGTAATGTGCCATAAGCCTCCCCCTCCCGATATCGTCTAGTTCCAATTAAGCTTCTACATATGACATTTTTTTTCTATTTGTATGTTAATTAAATAAATGAAACTCAATGCCTGATTTTCAGCCTGCAGCAGTCAGAGATTTTTACAGGCTGTGGCAGAATCAGATTCAGATATTCAATGCCGGGCCTAGTCTGGGCACTGGCATGGAATATCCTGGTCAAGCATGGCCGCTGGAAGCTATACGGTTGCTGGCCGATATTCAGACCAGCACCTGGATAAAGTCAGGACATGCTTTTTGCAGTCCAAACTTTATCTGCACATCAACTAAACACGGCCATGTTTCGCCATCCGCCTGCATCAGGGGTAATAAATCTTACTGGACAAAAAGACAGTGCTCTACTGACTATATAGGTAGGACCTGTTGACTGAGAATCTTCTAATGTCAAGTAGTATTGCACAACATCACAAAGTGTATGGTTGCCATACTGGTGTTCATTGGTGTTTTAACTGCTGGCCCTCCTGGACTTGCCACTCCAGTTGTTATTTCTTTTGACTGTTTCTTTCACTGCCTCTTCAACATCTCTTTTAACTTTATCTGGGCCATAGTTAGCAGACTGAGAATCACTGCTAACCTGAGGGTAGATGATCAAAAGCCCCGTGCTGTTCCAAACAGTGCTCTAAAAATAGCGCTGGAACAGTGCGGGGCTTTACCGCACCTATGATCAGAGATAATTGCATACAAATTTAAGAACGCAATTCTCTCTGACCATGGGGTAGAAGTGCGGGAGGATTGTGCCTGAGCGCATCCTCCCACACTTGTTTGACAAGTCTGGGCTGTCAAAAGCCCAGACTTGTCAAACACAGGGGCTGGAGGTCCATGGGACCACTACCCCTGCCCCAAGCAAGGTGAAACAGGGACTGGAGGTCCCCCTGACCCCCCCCCCCCCCCACGGGTTCAGGGGAGGCTGGAGATCCGGTGGGTCTCCAGCCCCCCAGCATTCGTAAGACGTCCCTGGTGGCCCAGTGGGCCGCGGTCAATCCCCCCACCCCCCTACCTTAAGTTGGAGGAGGGAGGTGGCCTCCCTCCTCTTCCATCAGCGCCGCCTACAAAATGGCGGCACCCAGCCCTGCCCAGTGTATCCTGGGATGCACTGGGCAGGGCTTCACACTGCGGCCCACTGGGCTACCAAGGACTTCTTACGAATGCTGTGGGGGGTTAGGGGGGCTGGAGACCCACTGGATCTCCAGCCCCCCCTGAACCTGTCTTGGTTACTGGTGGCCCAGTGGGCCGCGGTGTGAAGCCCCGCCCAGTGCAGGGGGGTCATCGGTCAGGTTGTCAGTTCTTGCGGGGGTTGCTGCATTGGGGGGAATGGGGGCCTGTTAGCATGCAAATGTGTGCTCAACAGGGCTCACCATTGCTCCCCAATGGTCTGCAAACCCTAATGCCAGCTCCGAGCTGGCACAGGGTTTGCTGCGGTCAGCGTGTCAATCGCCGATCATTGGGGATGAATAGGTTTAGCATGCATTTGCATGGTAGTTGCATTCAGAGCCTACGAGCACATTGTTTCATGTGCTCGGGGGCTCTGATCATGGGGCAGTAGCAAACGCAGGCGCTAGTATGGCGCTAACAGCCTCTAGCGCCTGAGTTTGCTTCTGATCATCGGCCCACAGGTGACTCCAGGCTCTATCCACAACCGAATAGTTGCAAACAGGTGGCGGCTGGCACTGAAGACAGGGGAGGAGAATAAGGGAGACGCAAGATGAATAGGTCCAAAGAAAAGGGAACAGCTAAGAGATAGGAATTAGGGCTGGGGTAGGAAAGAGTTAAGAAAAAGGGGTTGGGGGAGTGGACAGATGCAGGCAGGGCATATAAGAGCTCAAGTGGTGGGATATGGGGTGGAGACTTGGAGTCAACATAGCATTGTGAAGTTTGCTGAGTAAGCTTGGGAAAGCACTTATGTAAGGTGGTTGTATGACTACTTTTAGGGGTTCACTTTGCTTTTTACCCCTATTAGTTTTTTTACCCCTGACGCAGCCTGAGGGCGAAACGTGGCCACGTCGGGTAACTTGTAATAAACCACTTCTTCTGTTACCCTCCTGTTCTATTTTTTTTGTCTCTTTTGATCTGCTTTTTTTCTTTTGATTTGCTATTTCTGTGGCAGTTCTTCGCCTTTTTTTGTTTCTGTCTGAATTAAGGGTGGGTACACGTATACCTCACCATTTTGCTTACTGCTCTGACCATTATAGCAAAAGAGCAGTACTAATTATATTTATCCTGCAGTTTTTCCCCAGGTCTCCAAGTGCAGCACTGGATAGATTTCAGAATAGTAGATACATGACACTGTATCAAAGGGGGCAGGGTAGAGTGGAAAACAGTTGTGTAGACAGTATAATACTAAGCCAATATCCTTCAAATTCTATATAGTGCAACCTAAGTTACACACGCACATCTGGTTGTATTCTGTATTGCGTGTGCCACTTAACTGGCTTAACAAGCCAATCAGTGCTGATAATTGCCACTTACTGGCTTTAATTAAAATTTACATGCACAACTTTCTAAGCGTATCCCAGAAAGTGATGCATCTAAATTCTAAGATGCAGATCTGAAAAGGGGCATGGGCAGGTCATGGGCATTCCTAGAATTTATGCACAATGTTATAGAATATGCCCATTCTGCGCATAACTTAGGCATCAGCATTTACACCAGGTTTTACTTGGTATAAATGGCTGCAACTAAATATAGTCACTGGAAACGGGCGCTGGGCGTATTCTATAAACTATGCCTAAATTTAGGTGTATTCTATAAACCACGCCTAACTTTAGGCGCGGTTTATAGACTATACCTAAGCGTATTTTTTTTGGCACTGATTTTTTTTTTTAGGCGTCATAAATAGAATCTAACCCTAAATGTGGAATCCATGTGAGTTTCGACATGCTTGTTCAACAGGTGGGGCAACACATCCGGCTACCCAAATTGTGAACAGGTTGCCCAGCACTGGTTTCCTGTTCCATCTTGGGACTTCCTTCTATCTGACATCCTCAGCCGTAATTCAAGCATGGCAACATATATCATCAATTTTAATCCTGAAGATTCCCTTATTAACAACTCATTGTACTTGTTACAAATACAGATACACTCTGGTACCATCTTGCGGGACTTGAGCTCTATAGCCCAAATGTCAGCTGCTTACATTTAGCTGAAACTGTAGGGCTTGAGAGTCTTCTGGTACTGATGCTACTTACATACCTAGGGGTGCATTCTATATACAGTGGGGGAAATAAGTATTTGATCCCTTGCTGATTTTGTAAGTTTGCCCACTGACAAAGACATGAGCAGCCCATAATTGAAGGGTAGGTTATTGGTAACAGTGAGAGATAGCACATCACAAATTAAATCCGGAAAATCACATTGTGGAAAGTATATGAATTTATTTGCATTCTGCAGAGGGAAATAAGTATTTGATCCCCCACCAACCAGTAAGAGATCTGGCCCCTACAGACCAGGTAGATGCTCCAAATCAACTCGTTACCTGCATGACAGACAGCTGTCGGAAATGGTCACCTGTATGAAAGACACCTGTCCACAGACTCAGTGAATCAGTCAGACTCTAACCTCTACAAAATGGCCAAGAGCAAGGAGCTGTCTAAGGATGTCAGGGACAAGATCATACACCTGCACAAGGCTGGAATGGGCTACAAAACCATCAGTAAGACGCTGGGCGAGAAGGAGACAACTGTTGGTGCCATAGTAAGAAAATGGAAGAAGTACAAAATGACTGTCAATCGACAAAGATCTGGGGCTCCACGCAAAATCTCACCTCGTGGGGTATCCTTGATCATGAGGAAGGTTAGAAATCAGCCTACAACTACAAGGGGGGAACTTGTCAATGATCTCAAGGCAGCTGGGACCACTGTCACCACGAAAACCATTGGTAACACATTACGACATAACGGATTGCAATCCTGCAGTGCCCGCAAGGTCCCCCTGCTCCGGAAGGCACATGTGACGGCCCGTCTGAAGTTTGCCAGTGAACACCTGGATGATGCCGAGAGTGATTGGGAGAAGGTGCTGTGGTCAGATGAGACAAAAATTGAGCTCTTTGGCATGAACTCAACTCGCCGTGTTTGGAGGAAGAGAAATGCTGCCTATGACCCAAAGAACACCGTCCCCACTGTCAAGCATGGAGGTGGAAATGTTATGTTTTGGGGGTGTTTCTCTGCTAAGGGCACAGGACTACTTCACCGCATCAATGGGAGAATGGATGGGGCCATGTACCGTACAATTCTGAGTGACAACCTCCTTCCCTCCGCCAGGGCCTTAAAAATGGGTCGTGGCTGGGTCTTCCAGCACGACAATGACCCAAAACATACAGCCAAGGCAACAAAGGAGTGGCTCAGGAAGAAGCACATTAGGGTCATGGAGTGGCCTAGCCAGTCACCAGACCTTAATCCCATTGAAAACTTATGGAGGGAGCTGAAGCTGCGAGTTGCCAAGCGACAGCCCAGAACTCTTAATGATTTAGAGATGATCTGCAAAGAGGAGTGGACCAAAATTCCTCCTGACATGTGTGCAAACCTCATCATCAACTACAGAAGACGTCTGACCGCTGTGCTTGCCAACAAGGGTTTTGCCACCAAGTATTAGGTCTTGTTTGCCAGAGGGATCAAATACTTATTTCCCTCTGCAGAATGCAAATAAATTCATATACTTTCCAAAATGTGATTTTCCGGATTTAATTTGTGATGTGCTATCTCTCACTGTTACCAATAACCTACCCTTCAATTATGGGCTGCTCATGTCTTTGTCAGTGGGCAAACTTACAAAATCAGCAAGGGATCAAATACTTATTTCCCCCACTGTATGAGACCAAACAAGTCAAAGACAAAAAAAACAAAACTCTATTTTATATTCTATAAGCCATGCTTAAAGTTAGGTTCATAGAATAGCATTTATGCCCGGGAATCATGCCTAACTTTAGGCATACCAATCACACTGGCTAATCTCTCTATATAAAACGCACCTCCAACGTTCTAATAAAGCCTCACTTTCCCAACATTCTAAAGTGAGGTGGCAGAGACCGCTTTTTGCTCCATGAATGTCTGCCCCGCCCACGCGTCAAACGTGAAGACGTCGAGGGCGGAGCACAGACACAACGAAACGAAAAAGCCATCAGTGCCGACACCTCCGGGGCATCACCCAAGCCCCTCCCCTGCCAATCCACGAACCATGCAGGGGGAGGAGTAGGGAAACACAGAAGCTACAGACCTCCCTCTTCTGTCTCCCTCCCCCCTGTCAGGACTCTGAACCCCCTCCCCTGTGGCCTCAGGACGACAGATGACGTCCCATTACAACGTTGCAGGTGCAGTATCCACCCTCCGCCATGCCCCCCCAAAGTCACCGCCCCTCTCCCCTCCCCCCCCAAGTTGGCAACGCAACACCCTCCACCCCCCCCCCGATAAAAAAACAAACAACAAACTGAAAAAAAGATTTTACAAAGGAAAGGAAACCGAGCCAACACCACCCCCACCACGGCTGCGCCTCGACTGCCTCTTTCCTGTTTTGAACTTTCGCTCTCTCCTCTGGCGGAGCATGCACTTCTCGAAAAGGAAATGGAGCCACAAGTCACAGAGCTTTAAACTACTGAACAACGGTAAGAAGAAAGGGAAGTTGAGGGCCAGGTGCTCTTGGGGGGGGAGCCGAAGGGAATGCGCATATCCAGCTGCCCTCCCCCCCCCCCAATCCACAAAGAGGCAACTGCCAGACAAAGTGAAGTGGCAGAAGATTCACGAATGACTTCTGAGCACGTCAGGGCTCAGGCGCACCTTAAATCAACAGGAAAGCAAAAGACAGTCTCTCTTCTCTCCTCCCTCTGCAATAGTCTCGCCAAAACCCCCTGGAAAATGGTCTGTTTTAAAACAGATTTTCAAAACAAACAAACAAAAAGCAATTTCACATTTGCACATGGAAGTAGCGGGATGTGGGGCTGTCTAACTGCATGATAAGCGAGAAATTTGACAGAGGGAAGATTTATGACTCGACCTGCCTGAACTGTATCCTCAGAGCAACAGATATGGGAGGAGGCAGTGTCCTTTCCTCTGAAAAGCCCTTATTCCCGGTGAAACTTTATGATGCCCATTTGTTTTAGGGGTTTGTTTTGTATTTTTGGGGAGATGGGGAGTTTCAATCAATCTTGATTTTACTTTCAATTTTATCATTTATGTTTTCTTTTCCTAGAATTAAAAAAAATGGCTGCTGTTCCTGATGTTTGCTGCTCAGAGGATAGACTTCTCACATTAACACACTCTCTCACAGACACACTTGCACCCACTCTCACTGTCTCACACACACACACTTGCACATTCACTCTCTCTCTCTCACACACAGTCACTCTCACACACACTCTCTCTCTCAAACATACACACTCCGCCAAAAACCTTGCTAGCGCCCGTTTCATTTCAGCCAGAAATGGGTCTTTTTACTAGTTATTAATATATATACTTGTGGAACCTCAAAAATTGTAGCTCCGTATAACGTAACTGGCTCCCAATGATCCATTGCCATAACAAGTAATTGGCAATGTGCACAACTGAGGTCACTAAGATAAACACAAGATTGTAATGACTGGTTGAATTAACTTTGTTGTTACAAGAACTAGCTATTGGGAACCAGTTACGTTATACGGAGCAATAACTTTAGGCATAGCCATTTGCACCAACTGAAACGTGGTGTAAATGTACACACCTAAATTTGGCGCATATCCCCCCTCATTCTGCGTCCCCTTTTTCAACTCATATGTATATTCCAATTAAATCTAATTAGTGCCAATAATTGCTTGTTAAATAGCCAATTATTGGGTGCATGCCCAAATTTGCACGTGCAATTTTTGGCAACTTTTATAGAATTAGGGGCTAATGGTTCAAGCGGTGAATTAAGAACCATGGAACCCATTAAGAACATAATAACAGCCATACTGGGTCAGACCTTTGGTCCATCTAGACCAGCGTCCTGCTTCCAACAGTAGCCAATGCAGGTCAAAAGTACCTGACAGAATCCCAAATAGTAGCAAGATTCCCATTGTGGCTCCTTGGTAATAATGGGTAGGCTACTTGATCTGTTGGTCTAGGTACGAATTCAGAAAGTAGGTTACCCCCCCCCCCACCCCCCACCCAAGGGGACAAGGAAATAAGTCACAGTGACAAGAATATATTGCTGAAAGGGTGTACCCTAACTCCGAAACTCCTCTTATAGAAAGGCGTCTCATAATACTGTGGCAAGTGGGTGGGGGGGGGGGGGGGATACTGCCTGCAGATGAATATCCCAAACAAACCACACTAACACCTTTACTCAACCTTCACATGTTTACGGCAAAAACGTTCTTCTGCAGTATATTAAGGGCCTTCTGGAGGGTGCATCTGCCCATCATGGAACTTATAAAATCCCCAGACAGACGTTGCTTTAGTCAGCAACTCAGAACTGGGAAGGAACCTGACTGGCACTTTCAGCTCTCACACTGGCACCACAATGCCAGAGGAGTTACACAACAAATATGATGGGGCCCAGCTAAGGCTCTTGAAACAATTATTCCAAAACCCATAAACTCTCCAACTCCCAAAGTTTTCCAATTTCATAATAGCTACTCTTCTACAGTCAGCACAACAAAAGTGAACTCTTGATCATCACCTTGCAACACCATTCCTAGCATGGGGCACGACCCTTACATCCTCCTCAAAATGACCATGCCATCTAGTTGTTATGTCAGCATTATGGTGCTGCATATTTAAAGGATAGCAATAAGGTTGCCAGGCTTTAGTTTGGGCAATGCATCACATTATGCCAGGTACAACCCTGGTGGCACAGGTATTTGGCAGTTCATCATGTGCTCTCATGCAGTGGTTGAGCATGTGGTCAGCTGTCAGGGTGTCATTAGCTATTTTGGACCATCACCTTGTAATAGAAAATGAGCAGGAAGCACGTAGAGTTGTCTAAGTATAGTGTGTCAATTTGTATACCATTACTACTACTACTATTTAGCATTTCTATAGCGCTACAAGGCATACGCAGCGCTGCACAACATAGAAGAAAGACAGTCCCTGCTCAAAGAGCTTACAATCTAAACCTGTGATATATTGCAGGTTTTGCTTTTGGAATAATTACTAACAGATGCAGAGGTTCCAGAAGTAGGACCTTAACTACTTCGGGAATCAAGACAAAACACCATTGCTCCAGAGTTATTGGGATTCTGGGATAGTTTCTCAGCATTGCAAGGCTTGGTACTGGGCAGGGCCCACTCATATGACAAGGAAATGGAACTTTGTCCATGGCGCTCTGAATATTGACCCCTCTACCTGGCACCTAGTGTAGACTACCCAGCAGGTGGTGCATGTTTATGTTTAAAGCTATTACAGAGAAATGGCTGTTTCCTCTTTAGTTAACACAGATAAGAGGCAACCTGCAGTGATGTAGCCAGCTATTTTTAAAACTTGTTGTTCTGGGCTCTGATTGGCCCAGGAGCTCAAATTCATTTAGGAAATGCTAAATTTTTCTCCAGTCTCAGTTTGGGAGGAGAGAGAGAAAGATGCTTTGCTGAGGCCCTGTGAACAGTTAAATTTGATAACCTGTGAGCCGTTATATTACCTTTACTCTCAAGGAACCATCCAGATAGTGAACAAATGTTTCGATAGTTTTATAATTGATCCATATTCAGTTACCCATTATTACGTGCTGTTTTGTTCCATCTGTTTTTATGGTTCACTGCTCATTATTTTTATGACAATAAACATTTTCAGTTTATTGCCTCTACTTGTCTGGACTGAATAAGAATCCTGGTGGTTTGTGTGTTGGATCTGTGAGTGCTTTCCAAAAGTAGCCATACTGGGTCAGACTAATGCTTCATCTAGCCCAGTATCCTGTTTCCAACAGTAGCCAAGCCAGGTCACAAGTACCTAGCAGAAATGCAAATCGTAGCAACATTCCACCTACAAATCCCAGGGCAAGCAGTTGCTTCCTCATGTCTGTCTCAACAGCAGATTATGGACTTTTCCTCTGGGGAACTTGTCCAAATCCAGATACGCTAACTGCCGTTACCACATCCTCCAGCAAAGAGTTTCAGTGCTTAACTATTCGTTGAGTGAAAAAATATTTCCTCCTATTTATTTTTAAAATACTTCCATGTAACTTCCTTGAGTGTCCCCTAGTCTTCCCTTGGCTAAACCCATGCTGACTCTGTCCTATTAAACCATATTTGTCTATGTGTTCCATAATTTTATTCTTTATAATAGTTTCCACTGTTTTGCCCCGCACTGACGTCAGGCTTACCGGTCTGAAATTTCCCGTATCACCCTTGGAAGCCTTTTTAAAAATTGGCGTCACATTGGCCACCCTCTAATCTTCACGTACTACGGATGATTTTAACAACAGGTTACATAGTACTAACAGCAGATCAGCAATTTCATGCTTGAGTTCTTTGAGTGCCCTTGAATGTATGCCATCTGGTCCAAGTGATTTACTACTCTTTAATTTGTCAATTTGGCTCAATACATCTTCCAGGTTCACCGAGATTTCTTTCAGTTCCTCCACATCATCACCCTTGAAAACCATCTCTGGTACAGATAGATCTCTCACATCTTCTTCATTAAAGACCTCTGCAAATAATTAATTCAGCCTCTCTGCTATGGCCCCGTCCTCCCTGTGTGCCCCTTTTACTCCTTGATGATCTCACAGTCCCACAGATTCCCTCACAAGCTTTCTGCTTCTGATATGCCTGAAAAAAGTTATTACTATGAGTTTTTGCCTCCGAGACAAGTTTCTCTTTGTATTCTCTTTTGGCCTTATCAATGCTTTTGCATCTGACTTGCCAGTGCTTATGTTGTCTCTTGCTTTCTTCATTTGGATCTTTTTTCCATATTCTGAAAGATGTTATTTTGGCTCTAATAGCCTCTTTCACTTCTCCCTTTTACCATGCTGGCTGTTTGCTCTTTTTTCCACCTTTATTAATACATGGAATACATCTGGTCAGAGCTTCCAAAATGGTATTTTTAAGCAACGTTCATACCCGACTTATTGTTTATTGGTTTTGCTATACCATTTCTATTAGCAAAGCAATTCAGAATGGTTTACAGTGCAATATATATATATATATATAGAGAGAGAGAGAGAGAGAGAGAGAGAAACAGTACAATAGAAAAGGAACTCCATAAAAATTATAGGACAGATACCATACACTCCATCCGTACAAGAAAACAGCAATACATTCTAATTAAAAACAAAACAATAAATCCAACATAAGAAAACTCCTAACCTATGCATCCGAGCCTTTCAGCTTTTTTTTTAACCATTTTCCTAATTTTACCATAGTTACCCTTTTAAAAATTAAATGCTGCTACAGTAGAATTCCTTAGTTAATGCACTCTAGTTATTAAGTAAAATTTAATTATGTTATAAACACTGTTTCCCAGTGGACCCAACACTGTTACCTCTTGTACCAAGTCCTGCATTCCACTAAAAACTAGATCTAAAATAGCTCCCCCTCTTGTCAGTTCCTGGACCAGTTGCTCCAAGAAGCAGTCATTTATTACATCTAGGAATTTTGCCACCCTAGCACTCCTGATGTGGTCTCAAAGGAGATGTAATGTCAAAGAGATACACACAGCTCCCTCTTAAGTACTCTTCTGTACCCTGGGTCCATAAGATGTGTTAAGTTTCTCCAAGCAGGTGAAATAAGTGTATATATCTACAAATCTTCTGGGGTCAGATTGTCGATCAGTGACTGGACCTCCAATAGGTATACATACAGTTGCAAGACAGATCAAGGTAACATGACAGATATTTAGTATTATGGCTACAAGGCAGAAAGTTGTAATCGAATCTGGTTTAACCCTTTTCCAGCATCTGTTTGGTATCATCATCGGTTTGATCTGGTATCATCCTGAGCCATGTATGGACGGCAGTATGGATGTGTGGTGTGGACCAATCCTATCAATCACCACTGATAATTGATAATGGATGATGTTAAGTTATGTACTGCATATATGGCTGGTCATTCCCTCTAGGGACCTATTTAGTTTATTGAAGCAAGGCAAAAGGGTGGAAATCTGGCATAACATTTGTGTGAACTAGTATTATCCAGCGGCAGGCATTGATAAGGGAAACAATCCTATCGTCGCCACTGAAAATTGAAGAAATGCTTGGTAAGTGGATAGTAAGTTATGTACTGCATATGGTTTGTCATCCCATCTAGGAAGTGGCCCCCAGATTTGGGCCTGGGCTTATATTGCCCACATTTCATTCATATATTGGACACTGCCCTAGATATATGCAGTTGCTCATGTAGGAACCACAGAAATATGTGATAAATGGATAACGGAGAAATGTTGCTTTTACAGCAAGAAAAGAGAGGTGACGTCGGTACATGGGACTTCTATGGTCTGTGTGTAACCAGGACAAACTTGTGATTAGGCAGCTGCTATGAGGCAGTTGGAGCTATGTCACTCTAAAGACTAGAAACCCAAAATGATTTAGGTAGACTATACGGTGGATAATGTGTAATAAATATGCACTGTAAATCAGTTTCAGTTGTACATTTGTTAAGAGTACTATGCTGCAGCCAAATAAAATCCACTCTATCAATTTAATGTCATGTATTGTTATTTGACTGATGTGTTGGAAGGATGAAAGAGGGAGGGTCAAGGAAGAAGCAAAGTGCCACTTGCCATTTTTGTGCCCCCAGACCACTCTGGCACTAAGTGGACAGTGCCACAGCTCTCTCCCCTGATTTCAGTGGCACTATCCAGTTATTGGCTCTGAAAATCCAGTGTTCACCCAGTCAGTGCGATAACTGGGCAGGAGCATGTCATAGACTTAAATACTGAAATTTAGTATATACTAGTCTTGTCTAATGCTTGGGCTGGCCCTGAAAGAACTGGTGCTCTTAAAGAGAATTTATAATGTTTTTGTTACCAGATAAGCCCATTCTTTTGGGCCCTTTTACTAAAGCTTAGCGGATGTCAATGGAATTAGCACATGCTAAAATGTTAAGAAGCCCATTTTATACCTATACTGGTCAATATTCAAACCCATTTAACCAGCCAAGAATGACACCTAACCAGTTAAATGATACGTAGCTGGCTATCCGTTGATATTCATCGGGAGATAGCCAGCTGTATCCCATTGAATATTACCGGTTAGCACTTAGCGGATAGCCAGTTATATCGTACGATATAATTGGCTATCCACCAATTTTCAGCACATCACCTCCTAAGTTTGGCAGCCAAATTTGGTCACATCAATAGCAGGTCTATCCTTGGCTGCTATGAACTTAGCCAGCCAGCACTGAATATCAACTTGGTCAGCTATGTTCTTGGTAGCCAAAAATAAACCAGTTATTGAATACCGGTCACCAGAAACAGCCTGGTATTGAATATCCAGACTTAGCGCTGAACACAGGAGGCAGCCTGGCTACCTCCCACAGTCTGAATATCAGGCCCAAATGCTTCTTAGCATTTACAGGGGAACTCTAAAAATGGTGCTTAAAATTGCAAATTTGGGCATGTGCTCAATTTGCGTGCGCAATTTGAGTAAAGATCCTATTAGCACCAATAATTGGGCACAATCAATTATTGGCATTAATTGGCAACAATTTATATTTACGAACCCATCTTGCTAAGTGCTAAGCGCTGCGCTATTCTTAAACATGCACACGCAAATCCTTTAGCATGCAACTGAAAAGGGGGCATGGCCATAGGAGGGGCACGGGCAGGTCAGGGGTGTTCACTAATGATACAAACCCTGTTATAGAATTTTGGTGATCTGCACCAGGGTTGTTAGTGAAAAATCCTCGTACCTAAATGTGGACATAGATCCTGGCACCATGCGCTATTTACGGTGCCCAACTCAGAGCGCCACTTACAGAATACCACTCAGCGCGCATTTTTTTCGGTGCCCCTGAATTTAGTCCATCGTGCATGCGAATTCTGTTAGCACAAGCTAAGCTTTAGTAAAAGGGCCCCTTTATTTTTACAGCAATCCGAAGATTAGAAATTGCTTTTCGCAAAATGCCCTCAATCACACACAGAACTTTATAACTCTAAGGTGCTGTTATGTTGCAGGATGCCAAAAGTGTACCTTTGTATGCAACTGCAGGAACAACACTGTGCCCCCCCCCCCCCCCCCCACTTCAAGACGGTGTTATTCAAGGTCTATTCAAGCAAAATAGCCCTACAGCATCAAAGCTTTAGCTTTTGAAGCCAACTATAACATTCTGTTCAAGGAAGAGCCTTATCTTCTTCCCCTAAGGGGTTGAGCTAGGAGAGATATAGCAATACAATAAAAAGGGTTACTTCACTCTGGTGCTCCTCTGGGCCTTGCCTCTTCTCTTGGGAGAAAGGAGAAAGCACAGGGGTTGCCAGTCTGAATCCCAGCTGTCCCCTGAGGCACAATGTGCCAAAGAGAAGAGGAGAGAGATCTGATCCTGATTCTCAGGAGAGAGAATAACAGAGTGAATCTGCTGCTGGTTTACAGTCCCTCTTGGAAAGAGGACTGAATGCTGGGTAGTAGTGCTGAAACCCTCAGAGAGATAGGATAAGAAGTAGAATTAAGTCCTAGGTGAAGCATGACCTGCTTGATCTAAGTAAAAGGGAACAATGGGGAACAAAGAGCAGAAAAAGAGAGGTGTAATTGAAACACAGAAAATCTCTGCCCACCAAAAAAGAGCAAATGTAGGCTTTAACCTATGGCCAGGAGTTAAAGTATAAAAATAAAGGACTCATTTGAGGAGAGAGGCTGCTGACCAACCTTATGAGACTAGCGGCATAATACAGAGCATTAAGGATTTGAACAACTGTCCAGTCAACACAGGCATGTGAAAGATTGCTGAGACTGAAGGAGAAGCAAAACTCAGAGGAGACCCAGGATCATAAATCCTTTGAAACTTGTAATGCTTTCTGCAACTATTATGCTTTGGTCTTATAGATGCTTTGCCAAATTGTTTTCATTATACATATACAAAAGAAGGGATAAGAAAACAATTTGGCAAAGCTACAAAAGTTGCAATGGAGGTACAAATTATTAGCATTACAAAAGTTCCGAACTAGAATATCTGATGTCCTCTAATTTACAAAATACTATACCTGTCTAGTTGCACTTAATATTTACCTGTGTAAAAAAAGACCTGATGTAATTAGACACAAAACTTGCAAAGTAGACAACAAAAGGAATGATTCAAGCAGGACTGGCACTAGTTGCAGGGGGTGGGGGTGCAACCACAGCCAATGCCCTTGACTCCCACGTTACAAGAAGCCCTAGATCTACCCAAAGCTGAGGATGGCACAGGGGCCTCATCCAAAATTTCTACCTCAGAAACCTACAAGCCTAACACCAGCCTTGGTTTCAAAAATACATGAGCAGACAAAAACGAACCTTCATGTTGGAGGGAGGGAACAGACAGAGTAAGAGTTGTGCTTGCACAGGAAGCAGCTGGGAACCAAGTGGTTATTTCTGCTAACATTTATTTTCTTAGTATCAGTTTACACTGTTCTGAATCAGTAGCTGTTGGATTCCACCAGCAGATGGAGGTAGAGAAAACTGAATTCTACCTGTGACATCACCAGCAGTATTTTTCTCTACCTTCCAGCAGGTGGTAAGTTGTGCTGTGGTGCTCTGTCCCTGGTCTAGCTCCCCACTCTCCTGGCCGCAGCCACACAGTGTGGTCAAGCCTAGGTCAAAGTCACAGTCTCAGGACCGTACTTGGTTAGGTTCGGAGGTTAAGTTCAGAGCTTGGTTCCAAAGCCCCCACTGCTTAGTGCCACTGGGCGAAGCTTTGACTTGGTCTCAAGAGATCTCACCTGAGGGGTGTGGATCACTATCCCTCCACCCTTCTTGCCCATTCACCCTGTTTGAGTGCCCCCTCAGCTCCCAAGTGCTTAAATTCTCCCCAAATTGCCCAAGGCACCTTTTCCCTGTTTTAGGGAATAAGGCATTTTTGCTGCTCCTGTCAGTTTAAGAAAAATAAATAAATAAATAAGCAGAGCAGCCCTTAACAGGGAAATCCACCGAATTTCCCTGTAATTAAGGGAATTCCCTTAGTTTGCACCCCCAGAGAGCCCGGGATGGAGCAGAACCCGGTTCCCCTGGTTCAGGTAGCATCTCAGGCCTGCGCCTACCTGACACATGGTCAAGGATGCCCTCCAGGAAGCGTTGCTCTGTGTGCAGGAACCAACAGCTCAGCACAGCTGCCGGTTCTGTCTGCACACAGTGCAACTGGCTATTTTTGACTTCAGAAATGATCCAGGTGGGGGGGAAGTCGAGGGCATCCAGAGTTGATGGATCTCAATTTTGGCAGGAACATCGGCCATTTTGTCTCCCTTAGAATTTCATCCCCTGCTGCTTCTTAGCAGTAGTAACTTATCCCTTCAACATCGGGGCTTTGGGGGTGGGGGGCCTATCTCCCCTACACCCTCAGGTCCATTTGGGTGTCCTAATGGGGCCCCTGAGGGCCCTTGGAGCTTTTTGGCTCCAGAGCTTGGCACAGTTGTTCTGACAGCAGCTGCAGTCAGATGGGGGGGTCCCCCTCCCCCAGAGGGTGCCTCAGTTTCAGTTCCATGTGGAGTAGGATCAAAGAAAGAGTGCCTGAGGCACCGATTCTCTCGGAGGAGGCGGGGTAGGTGTTGTCGGACTCTCAGTCCACAGGGGACTGAGTTTGAGGCTCCCTCATCTTGGGAAGCTGAGGAGAAGCATTCCCATGTAATCTACCTCTTTACGCAAAAGGAGCTGTCTCGTCCTATTCACGAGGTTGCTAAGACCCTTTCTATGCTTGAACTTCGGCTGTGGACCTCACTGAGGGGGATCCGCTGTTGATGGGGCTTGCTGGGCACCCTAAGCATTTTCCTCTGCCAAGGCTCTTATCCGCATGATGATGGTGGAGCGGAAAAATCCAGATGGACCCCTTAGAGATGCCAGGAATCTAGATCACCATTATACCCTCACTCCGGATGAGGCTCCACAAACTGGATGTCCAGAAGGCGCTTCTCTGATGCCTGGAGGAGATGCTTGAGTTTCATCTTTCTGATCACCTATTTGTGCTCTTTCATGGCCCTTGGAAGGGTCAGGTGGCCTCCAAGGCATCTACTGCAAGTTGGATTAAGGCAACTATTGAGTTTGCCTACATTGCTATGAGTCATCCGGTGCCTTAAGGACTGAAGGCCCACTCGACCAGGGCTCAGGTGGCATCTTGGACAGAGACCCAGGCTGTTTCGCCTGAGGAGATTTAGAGGGTGGTGATACGGTCTTCGCTCCATTCCTTCACTAAGCACTACCAGTTGGATGTTCTGGCCAGGGACCATTTGAAATTTTAGCAGATTGGTCATTTAGGGGACCATGTCATCCCCTACCCATTAGGTCTGCTTTGATGCATCCTGCTGATTCATAACAGTGTAAGCTGATGCTAAGAAAGGAAAAATTATATCTTACCTGATAATTTTCTTTTCTTTAGTCAGCATCAATGTTCTGAAAACCTGCCCTTGGAAGACCTTGGCCAGTGGTTCTGGGTATGCTCTGTTTCTTTCTTAGTGGAAGTAGATGAAGCAGAGTAAGATCTGATTATAATTGGCAGTCATACGGGGTTCCCATGATATGCCTATTTCCTGGTATATGCAGGGTAGAGAGTGTCACTCTGTAGTGTTTTGCTTGCTTGCTTATCATTGCAGCAGCAGCAGTGATTGATGGGGTTGGCTGCGTAACAGAAAGGGACCTACTGCTGCATGGGCAGATGAATACTGGACTGTTCCAGACAGCACTACAGATTATAACTGGTTGAATTCAGTTTTCTCTACCTCCATCTGCTGGTGGGAAGGGATAACACTCACTGGTTCAGAACAGTGATGCTGACTAAAGAAAAGAAAATTATCAGGTAAGACATAATTTCTCCTTATTCATTCTGCTTATAAACCACATATCCATAACTGTTCCATGTAGTGTACATCAATATATACAATCTGCATCTTAATTCTAAAGCCCCTCATTCCCCCAATCCCACCCCACCCTCAACCAAATCAATACTACCACCAGAAATTCCATTCCAAAAATCAATGCTCCCCTCCCCCCAAACATGGTAAACTCTACTTCTCTAGCTAAAGCCAAAAAAGCATGGTAAAAACAGGTAGGTTAACCCTTTCTTAAATCTCAAAAAATCTGTATCTTCCACAATCCATCTTCTTTTCAGGTAAGTGTAATCATAAGGATAATGGTGACCCTATACACAAAAACACCATAGACAAGGGCAGAAAAGGACAAACTGGTTCACCCAGTTTGCACAGTTGTCTTCCTCTCTTGTTCTTTACAACTCTGTCTGTTCAAAAATCTTTTATAGCACATTTTCAGTTTCAAATAATTCCTGCCTCAGGAAAGAAAAAAAAAAGGTCAAAAGGAGACCCAGGTAACACCCAGAAAAGAGCAATTAAAAAAAAACAACAACTTACACACTAGAAATGCATGTACCACCAATTTATCTACTGCTAAAAGAGCCTTAATAACTAGAGCAGTTTATTACATTTATACAGAATATGGAGATTGCAATTTTTGTTTGCATACTATGACTACTGAATGTTTAATTCTGTTGATTCATCAATAAAATTGTTGAAATATATAAATAGAGCAATTGACATATTAGGAGGGGCATTTTATGCAATCGGCCATAATCAATTATTTAACTTACATGAAAAATATATATATATGAAAACAAAGAAACATTTTTAAAAACTGGCCTTCCTGAGCACTTCTTGGGCTCCTTCGGCATCTTTTCTAAAGGGAAACGGGGCATCTACTCACAGACAGAAACTAAGAAATACTAAAGCATAAAGACAGAATGAACATGGACCTGAAATTTTAAGTTTATTATATTTAGGGGCCAGTATTAGAATGTATTTCCAAGGGTGAAAGAATGCTTTATGTGTGGAAAGAGGTGGTTCTAAAAGTATGTGTCCAGTAAGTGCATAGCTTTACACAAATTAAAACGCAGGTAGTCGCAGGAGATGAAGTGTTCGTTTGAAACTATACACATATACGCATAAGTTAAAGTGTGTGTGTGTACTTTATTAATTAATTAATTTCCTGGAGTAATTCACAAAATGACAGTATGTGCATATTTTTCTTTTGAAAAGTTACCAGTACCCTTATGAAGAAAAGTATTTTATATGCATGCTCAGTTATAGGATTACTCCCTTACTGTGGCTTTGTGGCCTAGGCTCACTACTGAAGCAGCTCCCTGAATGAGAGATGTTGCTTACTACTGATATACATGAATAACTACTAACAAGTCACTATTTGTACTGAACTTGCAAACAGATGATTCAGTGATTCAACAAGCAGGAGGGCCTTATGTGCTGAGCCAACTGCAGCCAAAATGTTAATCTGCCTCCCACTACGATCAGAGTCTTTTACAGCTTTACTTTATTAACATTTCATTTCCACAGTATCAAAATGCCAGTTCAAATATTTTTCCATTGTGGGGCTATTTCAGGAAGATGAAACAAAAAATAATAATCAGTGCTCCTTTATTACTGAAGGAGTATTTTCCAAGTTTGATTAATTTGTGTATTCAGGACTGGACTACCCTCTCACAACACCCCTGGATGCTTGCTTATTCCAGGCCATTCCTTCTTCTGCTATACACCTATTAACATCATTCCTCTCCCCCTTGCTATTGTTCCTCTAGAACTCCATTTCCAGAATCTACCTCTCCCCGGCACTCCTTGGGATCTGATCATGGGACTGAACCGGGAGCCCCTCAACCAGGAAAGAGGGGCGTCACCCAGAGGGGGTTCGAGGATCCTTCAAACAGGAAAGAAGGGTATCCCCAAAATCAAACTTAAAAAGTAAAACACAGATTAGAAGTTCTCAGCTGTGAGACGGAAGTAGGGTTACCATATGTCTGGATTTACCCGGACATGTCCTCTTTTTGAAGACATGTCCGGGCAACTGGGCGGGTTTTGCCAATCTGCCCGTTTGTCCAGATTTCTGGACAAACGGGCAGGCTGGTGGGCGGGCCGTCCCATATATATATATATATATATATATATATATATCAATCAGTAAATAACCCTACCCATAAGACTTAGAGGCCCTTTTACTAAAAGGCAGTAGAGCTAACACTGGGGTTGCGTGTAGCGAATCGAGCCTGACGGTACTTCTAGGTCTGCCTTGCGCCATTTCTGGCACTAAAAAATAGTTTTTATTTTCTAGCACCAGTGGGCGGGGAGTAGACTTGCCCAGAGGTAACAGGGCAGTGTCGCATACTACCCAATTACTGCCGGGTTACGGCAGTAAATGGCCACATACTGCCTCCTGAGAAAAAGAACTCTTTTATCCGCTGCGATAAAAGGTGGCCTCAGCATACAGCAATTCCACATTCCGACGCCACCGCAGGCCACCTTTTACCACTGCTTCATAAAAGGGCCCCTTAATCTAGTCAACAACAAAAAATGGTCTAAGACAAAGGCCACCAAAATGTCAAACTGTGGCCAGGAACTTCCTTATTTCTGTTACCAGCTTCACTGAGTCTCCATACTGTGCATTGGCTGAAAGCCATGCTGAGTTACATGTAAATAAGTTGAACTATTGAGCTAATCTGTGTATTTTGAAAATGAGCCTCCACATCACTCATACTTCAAGGACTGAGCATATTTCTCCAGTATTGGCCTCTCTTCATTGGCTACCAATTGATATGAAAATTCATTTCAAGATCTGGACCTTGGTATTCAAGATTGTGAAAAATTAAGCTCCCTCTATTCTTGTGAGTAATCTGAAAATTCACAAACCTGTGAGAACATTAAGATCTGCTGATAATTATTTACTTGAAACCCCTAGTTTTCATGTAGCTAGTTTACTCGATTTAAGATCGTCTACCTTTCAAGTAATGGGCCCTACACTTTGGAATTCACTCCCAGTTGACCTCCGTAAAATTGACTCCTGCCTTCTCTTTAGTAAGCAGCTTAAAGTACATTTATTTCAGAAGGCCTTTTCATAATTCGGTCTATGTTTGATAACTGCAGTTGTGGCATGAGCAGGCTCTCACTTTAATTCATTTTGGGGCAAGGACTTTTACTAAGCTGCGCTAAAAAGTGGTCTCCGTTATTTTTAGCACATGGGTTTCCCAAGTGCTGAGCCACTTTTAGCGTGGCTGTAAAAACAGCCATAATTTCATTTCTTTTCCATTAATGACCACACATTTCCCAATTAGCGTATGGCCATCAGTGAGGGAGCCTTTATTGCTACCTATTTTGTAGGCAGCAGGGACTCCCGCACTAGCGCTTACCGCAGCTTAGTAAAAGGACCCCTTTATGTTGCTGATTTGTTTTATTATCTTATTATGTGAATTTGTTGTATATTCTATGTGATTTTGATCATGAAGGTATAAAGTTGTAATCCACCGTGAACCCTGGAACACGCAAAATATAAATAATTTAAATAAACAGCCACAACACTACCATGGTGTTCCCCCCCCCCCCCCACCTCCTCTTCAGTAATGTGTCATAAATAAAGCCTGCAGTTCTGTCTTGCTAGCACTGCTGTATTCACCAGCAATAAAACAAACAGTTTGCACAATCTTAAAAAAAAAAACAAAACCCCACAAAAATCAAATTTAACTTCCAAAAACTGACAGCACTTCAGTTCAGCATAAATTAGAGTCATTCTCCTTTTCCACTCATCAATTCTGATAATCACAATCAACCTGTGAAGTACAACACTTTAGAAAAGGAAAATGAACAAATCCAGAACAAAGATGATCTGAATATTTTCTCCAAATAACTGCCAGATGGTAAATGATAGGAAAAAGAGAGAGAGACATCACATCAGTGGATCCATCTAGAAGTTGTAATCTTATGCATATCTCTCTTAAATAAATTGCTATCACATTTCAGCATCAAGCCAGCATAATCAAGAGCTTTGATGACTAAATCAAAGCTTGCACATTTAAATATTATGCAAATATAATTTTCTAAATATGAAATCAAAGATGGGAGACTCGCTTACTTGCATATCACAACCAGGTGTGCTGTATAAGAGCAAATCTGAGAGCACTGGTGTTTGGTAGCGCTGTGGGACCCTTTTACTAAAGAGCTTGCTGCACAGCAACTGGGAACTACTGGCAGCCCAATGCAGCCGCTGGTGGCAATTCCGCCTTGAGCGTGCACATTTCTGGCACTACAGAAATTTTTTCTGTAATTACTATTGTGGCGCTAACCCAGCGGTAATTGGCGCTGTCCGGTTACTGCCAGGTTACCACGGGAGCCTGGAGCCTGTAACGCTACCTCAACAGGTGGTGGTAAGTGTTCCCCCCACCCCCACCGGCATGGCCACGCGGTGAATGCAATTTTACCACATGGCCATGTCGATTTTCGCCCTTTTTAATCTACTGTGGTAAAAAGGGCCTGGTGTATGGCAAAAACGGCCTCTACTGCTACAGCAGGGCCCTTTTTACTGCAGCTTGGTAAAAGGACATCTGTGTGTCATCTGAAGGCAGCACACACACACAATATGATTTGTGCTACTTTGCTTTTCACAATCTACAAATTTAATACCTGATAATACTGATTAATTTAAAAACAAATTGCAACCCTTTTTTTTTTTTAACATAACATTCTATGCCACCATTAGCAATGACAGCACCTCTTTTGGCCTAGAAGATCTTGCATTTTCTATCCACATTCCTCTTTGCTGGATGGCTCAAATGAGATAGGAAATCAGATTTTACATTTTTTTTTTGTCTTGTTATAGATAGAAACACACATCTTAATTTAAATGGATAATTGCAGTTATTTATAGCACCTGCTCCACCAGGTGCATCTTCCAAACAGCACAATGCTTGAAGAACCGTGCAAATTAAATTTCAGGAAACCATCAAACCTGCTCACGCTGTGTATTAACATCACTGGTGCAAGGCAATGGTCTGACTTACACCAGTGTATGCTAGTAAATTACTCTGGACATTTATGAGGAAAAAAGGAATTTAAACACTAAGGGGTCGATATGCTGGTCAGCATTTTCCTGACCACCACCAGCGTTGTATCCAGAAATTCAATGCTGGGTCATGGCCAGGCTTTTAGCAAGGAATATCCAAATTTGCAGAGGCAGCTAAGCGTGTCCAACGTATGTAAAATTGGCACTACTGCCCAGCTACCATGTGTCCTGGGTGGTAATTCCATTTTTGGAGTGTGCCCAAAACACGCGGTAGAAAATATTTCTATTTTCTACCGCGGTGCCCTTACCGGCAGTTGATGCACGCTGCATACTTACCGCCTGGTTAGCGCATGAGACCTTACCGCTAAGTCAATGGTTGGTGTTAAGGTCTCAAAACAAAAATGGACACACGCTGGTTTTCATTTTGCCACACGTCTATTTTCCGGCACATTTTTAAAAAATCCCCATTTTTCCAGGCACACTCAGGAAATGTACCAGTGTGCGTCCAAAATATGCGCCTACACCAGTGCAGGTCACTTTTGGGCCCCTCAGTGCGATATTTAGCAACCAGCTATGGGATACCAAATAAAGATAGGACTGACATTTATGTGGTCTCATTTATGCAGTTACCTTGGCCATTTAAGTGCTGAATAACAGTAGTCAACCTGCCAAGTGACAAATCCACCCCCAGAACATCTCCAGAATAGCCGGTTATGAGATAGGCGTTAAACGGACATTTTCAGCGACACTAACTGAAAATTAGTGGTTAGCCCCAAACAGGCATTTAACTAGCCAGGAGCCATTTCTGGCCGGTTAAATTGCTTTGAATATCAACCCATAAATGAAAAAATTCACTCTTTGTATGGAAGCTTAATAAAACCCAAAAAGTCAGTCAGGTGTGGGGAGCCCACAAAAGCAAGAATCTTCATTAATATTCTTGGCAATCTGGAACCTTTCACATAGAGGAGTGTAATCCTGTTTCACTGGACAATACACTTCAGTCCCCTTTCACTGAGAATTTTGCTTACAGGATATGAATTTCATCAAGGTGTATAAATACTCATCTTGAGTAGTTTAATCTTGAGTGGCTGGATTATATTCTGCAATATGCATTTCTTTACCCCCCCCCCCTTCAAATTCCACACCACCATCATCATCACCACCACCACTAGCATTATCCTATTCCTCCCCCCCCCCCCCCTCAATGTCTCATAGTCACAACTAGGCTCGTTGGTAGGGAGGCTGCATTGCAAGGTTTTTCATAAGCTGCTGTCGTGGACAGGATGCTGGGCTCGATGGACCCTTGGTCTTTTCCCAGTGTGGCATTACTTATGTACTTATGTAATCAATCAATTTCACCGTGCAGAGCAGAAGTCTTTGCACTGTTCAGAATCATACAACTGCCCCAGCATCCATACAATCCTACAGTATTTCCTGTCAAAGACCAAAAAGCCACGTCAGTAAATATTAGTACCTAGCAGCCATGGCATTATCATCAGACGTGGCCTAAAGGCAGAAAACTGAAGAAGTGAGTGAATAATAAAGGCCAAACTACAAATTTGGCCATAGAATCACATTCACAAGGCGTTTACATTACCACAAAAGGTTGCAGAAAAAGTATAAGCCAGTGAAAAGATCATTGTTTGGGTCATTAGAATGTAACTTGGAGGTACTTGAAGTGTAAAATCATGCTCATGCACTCAGCACAGCATTTGTCATCTTCAGCACAGTTCTTTAAGTCCTTCACAAATGCTTGCTGCCCGTTTATAGATGAAAGGTCTACTGCAGCACTCTCTGTATGGCCAAACATCCATCACAGCAATAGCAGGAGCTGAGAACACTGCAATAGCCCAATACCTAGGGGAGAAAATAGTTCCAATAACTTGCACAGGGATTCAGAGCTTTTCAGCACTCCGCTGCCTGTTCAAAACTAGCAGCTGCAAATCATTACTTTGAGAAATATGCTGAGTACTGTATTTGAAATTACATAGTAATATATTAAATGATGGCAAATAAAGACCTGAATGGGCCATCCAGTCTGCCTCATTATCATGATTAAACCAACAATGAATTTGATTTAAAATACTTGATCATGGTCTTTCTTTGGCATGCCTGAGACATAGACCACAGAAGTGCACCCGGCCCTGTCCTTACATTCCAACTACTGGAGTTGCTGTCAAAGCCCACTCCAGCCTATCTGTCTTGTCATTTGCGGGACACAGGCCATAAAAGTCTGCCCAGTGCTCTCCTCAAGTTCCAGCCACTGTAGTTGCCGTCGAAGCCCTTTCCAGCCCATCCTAAATCAGACTGCCATATACACGACACAGACCATATAAGTCTGCCTAGTATCGGCCCTAGTTCATCAAACAGAGTCGCCATCTAAGCACCACTCAACATATCCACATACATGTGTGGATGTGTCATAGTTTGCAGTTTCAAGTGCTCGTTGTCTACCTAACTAAAGACATCACATAGTAACTATGGGCCTCAGCACAGAATCCAAGGACTGAATCCCATTCTTATCAAAGTGGTCCCCCTAGAACAAGCCAGGCTTCCCAAACCTGTTCTAGGGATCTCACTTCCACTCAAGAACTGCTATACTGTGTGAGGGCAAAAGTCCATCAAGCCCAGCATCCTGTTTCCAACAGTGGTGAATCATGTCACAAGTACATGACATGATCTCAAATAGTAGATTCCATCCTACTACTACTTATCATTTCTCTAGCGCTACTAGAGATGCGCAGCGCTGTACATTCAACATAAAGAGACAGTCCCTGCTCACGACAGAGTACAATCTAATTAGGGCAGACAAACAGGACAAATAAGGGATAAGGGAATTACTAAGGTGGGAATAACAAAACATGGGTACTGAACGAGTAAGGATTAGGAGTTAAAAGCAGCTTCAAAAAGGTGGGCTTTTAGCCTAGATTTGAAGACGGCCAAAGATGGAGCTTGACATACCAGCTCAGGAAGTCTATTCCAAGCATATGGTGCAGCAAGATAAAAGGAACAGAGTCTGGAGTTAGCAGTGGAGGAGAAGGGTGCAGATAAGAGAGATTTACCCAGTGAACGGAGTTCCCGGGGAGGAGTGTAGGGAGGGATAAGAGTGGAGAGGTACTGAGGAGCTGCAGAGTGAATGCACTTGTAAGCCAATTAGAGGAGTTTGAACAGTATGCAGAAATAGATAGGGAGCCAATGAAGTGACTTGAGGACAGGGCTAATATGAGAATAGCGACACTGGCGGAGTATAAGTCGTGCAGCAGAATTTTGAACAGATTGAAGAGAAGAGAGATGGCTAAGTGGGAGACCTGTGAAAAGCAAGTTGCAATAGTCTAAGTGAGTGTGGATAAGGGTTCTGGTAGTGTGCTCAGAAAAGAAAGGACACTTTTTGCTGATATTATAGAGAAAGAAACAACAGGTTTCAGCAGTCTGTTGAATATGTGCCTAGAAGGAGAGAGAGGAGTTGAAGATGACCCCAAGGATACAAGCTGATAAGACAGGGAATGCGAGAGTGCTATCCACAGGGATGAGTGGTGGTTTTCCCCAAGTTGCCTGGTCAATACAGTTTATAAACTTTTCCTACAGGAATCTGTCCACACATTTATTAAACCCAGCTATGCTAAGTTGCAACATCCTTCAGCTCCAAATTCCAGACCATAACTGTGCACGGAGTGAAAAAATATTTTGTACAATTTGTTTTAAATATACTACTTACTCACTTCATTACAGGCATGCATTAAAAACATAGAACAGGCAAATTTCCTATTCACTCAGGTTATCCAGAAAAACCAAATAGCTTTGGGGTATCCGGGAAGACCTGCTCTAGAACAAGAGGCTAAAGAGGTTAGGCCTCTTCAGCTTGGAAAAGAGACGGCTGGGGGGGGGGGGGGTTATGATTGAGGTCTGCAAAATACTGAGTGGTGTAGAATGGGTAAAAATGAATCGATTTTTCAAATGCTTAACTCTTTCAAAAAGTACAAAGATCAGGAGATGCTCAACAAAATTATGTGGAAATACTTCTAAAACCATTACGAGGAAGTATTTTTTCACTCAAAGAATAGTTAAGCTCTGGAACTCTTTGCCGGAGGATGTGTTAACAGCAGTTAGCATATCTGGGATTTAAAAAGGTTTGGCCAAGTTCCTGGAGAAAAAGTCCATAGTCTGTAATTGAGATGAACATGGGGGAAGCCACTGCTTGCCCTGGGATTGGTAGCATGGAATGTTGTTACTAATTGGGTTTCTGCTATGTACTTGTGACCTGGATTGGCCACTGTTGGAAGATGGACCATTGGTCTGACCCAGTGTGGCTATTCTTATGTTCTTAAGTCTGAGACAGTGAGAAGAATTTCACACTCTTGCTGCCTGCACTGTGCCTGTTCTGTGAATAAACTAAGGGTTCGATATTCAGCCGACAGCACTCAGCATTTTGCTGACCACCGCTGGCATTAAACCCAAAAATTCAATGCTGAGCCATGTCTGGGCTTCAGCACTGAATTTCTGGGTTGCGGAGCCAGCTAGCACATAGCCGGTTAAGTGCGATATTCAGCACTTAAGCGGCTATGGGCACCACATAGGACTGACTTTTATGCATTCCTAGTTATGTAGTTAACCTAGCTGGTTAAGTACTGAGTATCTGCACGTAACTGGCCAAGTGTCGCCTCTGCTCCCAGGAAGTCCCCATAATACGTAAGGGCCCTTTTACAAAGGCGCATAAATGCCTATGCACCTCCAGCGAACACCAAATCAGCATTACCGCCCAGCTAACACATGCCCCGGGCAGTAATTCTGAATTTGGTACACAACAAAAGCATGCAGTAGAAAATAATTTTCTATTTTCTACCGTGGGGGCATTCCTGGTGGTATTCGGCAGTTGGTGCGTGCCAGATAGTTACCGCGCAGGTGATGCATGAGCCCTTACCACTAAGTCAATGGGTGGTGTTAAGGCTCAGGCCATAGGCTTGCACTGGTTTTCATTTTGCCACACGTCCATTTCCTACCCCCCCCCCCCCCCCCAAAAAAAAAAAAATAAACCTTTTTTCCAGACACGGTGGAGAAATGGCCCAGCACGCATTTAATACACTCGCCCATACTACAGCTGTGTCAAGTCTCGTTTGCTCTACAATAAACTGTTAAACCACCTGAAGCATAGTCTACTTATTCTTGAGTCATTTTTGCTGTTCTGCTGTATACTGTATATTCCCCCGGAGATTTGTTTCTTCTGTGTACACATCGTATATTTTTATGAACCAGCTCATTTTAAGAGTTTTCAGAGTTCCACTATGGTGTTGAGTGCCTTTTTGACCTCAGAACCTTCGATGACACCTACCCCATAATTTATTTATACTGTACCTGCTTGGCTACATATTAGAATGTATTCTGATGACTGCATTAATTTCCTAGATTTCTGCCTTGCTTCCCCTTTTGATTTTGAGGGCTGGATTTTGAAGGAAAATTTGTGTTTCTTTTGTACCAGTTTTTTCTTTCTTTCTGTTACAAGATCCTTGTCTTAGAATAATTTGTAATAATTGACCATTAAAAAAAAAAAACACCAAAGGGCTGCAAACAAACTTTTGGTTCTGGCATGCCGATGAATGTGCACAACAGTTACAGTGCAAAACCCTAGCTCCTCTCTTCACTTTTCTCGGATGGTGACAGTACAACAATGTTTAGGCAATGATGTCTGACCCTGGCACAAGGTCTCATTGCACAAAATGGGACCCTTGCTAAAATAGCATGACCTGTGGTAAAATAACCCATCTTAATTCTACCCCATGCTGATAAATTCTCCCCTAAAAACATGTTATCCAGTAACTATTCAGCACAGCGACAAAACTAGTACTTGGATGCACCGGCATTGCTAAGTCAGCATCTCAGTGTTTTCTCACTAGTTTTAATATTGTTTTGCTGCAGTACTTTCTTATTATAAATTAAAATTTACTGCCGAGTTAAAGATGTCTCCCACTGTTTTAGGGATTCACAAATGGTTTTGATTGGCATCCATCCCATCTGCTAGCTTTTCACCGCTCATCCAACTCACACAGCAAACTCATCTTTAAAGGAGGGTCAAAGTTTTTGTGTGTCCACAGAATATTAGTTAGCATTTAGAAATAGTCCATTACATGCGCCTTTATCACTGTCCATTTATGGTAATGCAACTGAAAAGAAACATCATATTAATTTTTTGCATTGGCACAATACTAGAATTTCACCAAATGTTTAATTCTACAAACCAGCAAAGTGCATGGACCAAAGAAACAAACTCTAAAGGTAGATGGACCACAAGTCCTAACTCTGCCTACTTTATTTCCTTATGCAATACATAAACCCAACGATTTCCCTTCACAATTTTGGATCATGTGAACGTATCCCATGTCTTCTTGACTTCTGCTGCTGTTTTCACTTCTACCATTACTCTATGCTTCCATCACCCTTTCCATGAAAAACATTGTCTAATCTTATTCCCCGGCCTACATCTTTCTAGGCTCAAATGAAGGCCTGTTCTTTCTAGGCTCATATGGCAGGCCTGTTCTATAACCTCCTCTCCACTGTAAAAGATTTGATTTTTTTCACATTATTATATGCCTTAAAGTACTAGTTTGTTTCACATGTCTAAACAACATCGCGACCCTCCCAACCTTAATGAATAATATTCAAAAGTAATGAAGAATAACAAGCCAAAAGATTTGATTACTTGTCTTCCCGGCTTCCCACCCCTTCACACAATACTTGGTGGATACCTTTTTTGCAGCACTACAATCAGCGGTCATTTAGAGTAAGAGCAGCCCACAAAACCTTTCCTCAAGAAATGCTGTGCAGGGCATCATATAGCTTCTCTTAACATTGGTTTCCTTTGTGCTACCCTCCTATACAGACCATGTTTGTAGAATAATCTTGAAATTACTGGTCAACATTTTCTCCATTCCCAATCAGAAACTTCTGTAGTGCATTTAAAGTAATTCCAGCTCTCACAGTGACCTTTCTCACTGGTTTCCTTAACCCATGGCAGGATAACCTGTATATAATATGTAAACCGCTTTGACTGTCACCACAGAAAGGCGATATATCAAATCCCATTCCCTTACCGAGGCAAGGTCTTGATGTTGCCAAACTGTTCCCACTTTGTAGGGGGGATATAAGAATCCTGCAAGCCCAAAGACTATTCAAGTGGTGTGAATTCAGCTACAGTAGGTGTTTTTCGGTCCCCAAAGGGCTCACAATTAAAAAAAAAAAAAAATCAAAAAGAGCTGAAGTGGGATTTGAACTAGGGTCCTCTGGTTCTCAGTCTGCTGCTCTATTATTTGGCCATTTTATAACTTGGACATTCCTATGCTACCAAAATGACATCCATACCCCTTGTTTTGCCTTGTTCATCGTTTGGATGTTTCAGTTTGTAAAATGTTGTTCATTCTGGACGTCACCAGTACCTGGGTGTCCACTTCTCATACATTAGAGCAGGTTGTACGCCAGCAAATCATGCTTTAAAATATTAGCAGCTCCAGTGACATACCAATCTAGATGACCTTCTTCTGAGCTGAACGTCCTTTCTAAAATGCCATTCCATGCACATAAGTGCACACTTACATGTGAAAGTGATGACAGTATTTTGTACGTTTATGCACTCATGTGGTGTGTAAATGCAGGCGCCCAGTTAGAATTGCCCGTTAACCCTTGGATTCTATATAGCATGACCGAAATTGCAAGCACAAATCCAGTTGTATTTTGGATTTGCTCAAGCAATTTAATTACTTAACAAGTAAGCAGCGCTGATAATTGCCATTTAATAAGCAATTATTTATACTAATTGGCATCAATTAGAATTTATGCCCACAACTTGCTAGACGTATTCTGTAAAGTGGTGAGCGTAAATTCTAGCATGCGATGCCAAAAAGGGGGCATGGAATGGGCAGACCGTGGGCATTCCAAAAATCTACGTGCACAGTTATAGAATACATCTGCTCCGTACCTAACTTAGGGCATCTTTTACTAAGGCGCACTCATGTTTTAGCGCGCGCTAAAATTGTGGGCACGCTAAATGTTAGAGACGCCCATAGGAATGCATTGGCGTCTCTAACATTTAGCACACCTGCAATTTTAGCGCGCGCCAAAAACGTAAGTGTGCCTTAGTAAAAGACCCTCCCTAGGTGCCAGTATTTACACCAAGTTTTACTTAGCGCAAATGGACATGCCTAGAGCTAACTAAAGACATGGCCGCTAGGCACATTTTATAAACCACGCTTTACAGAATATGCCTAGGCGGAAATGTTTTCGGTAGCAATTTTTCAGGTGCCATATATAGAATCTAGTCCTAAATGCATAATATTTCCATCAATTTGGACCCAATCCCCGATGAATACCCAGCAGACCGAATCTGGACAAACTTCGATCTGACGAAATCGTCACCCTAGCAATCAAAAGATTCGCCAAATCCCATTGCAAACTGGGCATATGTCCCAATAAAATCTGCCCCTCACCGCTTCATAACAGACCTAACGTTACGTATCAACTACATGTTACAACATGGATTCTTCCCTAAGGACCAAGGAAATATACTACTTACCCCAATACCTAAGGACTCAAAGAAAAAAGCAAATGATATAACCAACTACCGCCTGGTAGCATCCATCCCCCTAGCAGTCAAACTAATGCAAAGTATGGTATCCAAGCAACTTACCGATTACTTAAACAAATTCGCAATACTGCATGAATCACAATCAGGATTTCGATCCAGCCACAGCACCGAAACAGTACTAGTTACTCTCCTAACCAAATTCAAACAAACAATTGCAACTGGCAACAGTGTACTTCTCCTACAATTTGGCATGTCCAGCGCGTTCGACATGGTCAGCCACAAAATACTACTGAACATCCTAGAATACTTCAGGATTGGAGGAAGCATACTTAGATGGATCAATGGCTTCCTAACCACAAGAACATAGCAAGTGATATCAAATTAGAATACATCATCACCATGGAAGCCTGAATGCAAAGTACCACAAGGATCACCGCTCTCACCAACCCTTTTTAACCTAATGATGACTCCTCTGGCCAAATCGCTATCCAACCAAGGCCTCAATCCTTACATTTACACAGACGATGTCACGATCTACATCCCGTTCAAACATGACCTAAAAGAAATCACAAATGAAATGAAACACAGCCTCCAAATAATGAATTCATGGGCAGATGCATTCCAACTAAAGCTCAATGCAGAAAAAAACACAATGTCTCATCCTCTCCTCACAATATAACACAAACAAACCCACCACCATAAACACCCCAGACTTCACCCTTCCAGTCTCGGACAGCCTGAAAATTCTCAGAGTTACAATAAACCGAAATCTCACACTAGAAAGCCATGCGAAAAACACAACAAAGAAAATGTTCCACTCAACGTGGAAACTCAAAAGAGTAAAACCTTTCTTCCCAAGGGAAATATTCCGCAGCCTGGTACAATCAATGGTGTTAAGCCACCTAGATTACTGCAATGCCATCTACGCTGGATGCAAAGAACAAATCATTAAGAAACTCCAAACTGCCCAAAACACAGCAGCCAGACTCATATTTGGAAAAACGAAATACGAAAGCGCCAAACCCCTAAGAGAAAAACTACACTGGCTCCCACTAAAAGAACGAATTGTGTTCAAAGTTTGCAGCCTGATCCATAAAATCGTTCACGGTGAAGCCCCGATCTATATATCAGACCTCATAGACCTGCCAACCCAGAACACAAAAAAGTCAGCACGCACACTCTTGAATCTACACTACCCCAGCTGCAAAGGACTTAAATACAAATCAACATATGCATCCAGCTTCTCCTACATAAGCACGCAACTATGGAACGCACTACCAAATGTTATAAAAACAATGCATGACCTAACAATCTTCTGAAAACTACTGAAAACCAACCTGTTCAAAAAAGCATACCACAATGATCCATCCTAAATAGTAGAAAACGAAACTTCACCAAAACTAGACAAAATGGAACTGTCTACACTTGACTTCTTCATTGAACGCTACGCATTACTCACTACCACTCTACTTCTCATGCAGGATATGAACTTTCTATATTTGATCGTCTAACTTACTCTATAATCTACTCTATCATTTATGAGCTCTAGAAATGTTAAGTAGTAGTAGTAGTAACTCTAATGCAATATCACTTTGTATTTCTCAACCTGGAAACGGCGATCGCCACTCCGGCACAATGTAAGCCACATTGAGCCTGCAAATAGGTGGGAAAATGTGGGATACAAATGCAACAAATAATAAATAAATAAATAAATTTAACTTCAATTATTTATTTATTTATTTTATTTATTAGGAACATTTATATCCCACATAATCCTACCAAGGCAGTCTCTATGTGGCTTACAATGTTGTAGGAAAAGTACAATATAATAATACATATGCAAGACAGAGTAAAGAGTAGAGGAGGGGTAGAGAGGGGGTCAACAGGGGAGAGGAATGAGGGAATGCAGGGGATCAAGCAGGAGTGGAGTAAGAACGATCACACAGGTAAGTCTTTAGAGATTTCTTGAACAGACTGTGTTCGGCTGTCTCTTTTAACGTTGATGGTAGAGCATTCCAGAAATGGGGGCATGTGTAGCTGAACGAAGAGGCAAAGAGCAGCTTATATCTTAAGTTCCTGCAGTTTGGAAAATGGAGAGTGAGATAGGTGCGGGAGGACTTCACGGAATTCCTGGGCGGAAGGTCAACAAGGCTAAACATATAGGCTGGGGGCCTCCCCGTAGACAATCAAGAGAAATCCTTCTTTTGAAGTTCTTCAACACCTTTTATTCCCCTGCCTGGTCTCTGCTGCCCTCACTGGCCTGAGGCAGCAGAGCACAGGCTGAATCTGTCCCAAATGAGATACTTGCCCGAACTGTTAGCAATGGCGAAAAGCACTAAAGCGATCTTTGTGCTGCTGCTACACTTTCACACATCCCTTTACAATTTCACATCAGCCACTATAGAACAGACACAAATGCATCATGCAAGTTATCGCTGTTCCCTGCAGATTTTCTCACAGTCCCAGTTTCTTCTTTCCTGCCCCCCCCCCCCCCAGTCTCTCCCTGTTTTCTCTCATTTGCATATTAATTCTCTTAACTAGGCCTTTCTGTATACAAACAATCCCTCTCCCTGGTGCATTGTTTCTACTTTCTCTACATTCATATCTTTCTACAACACTTCCTTGTCCTACCCATCCTCACTACTGCTCCTCACTCTCCCGGGACCTCTATTTTTATTTTGTAAACTGCCTGCCTAGATATGGTTAATGTAGAAGGGGGTATGTCAAACCTGAATAAAACTATGAAGTAGATATTCAGCTGGTGGTAGCCAGCGTTTTGCTGACAACCGACGGCTTTATTCCCGGACATTCAATGGCAGGCCATGTCCAGGAACCGGCATTGAATATCCAGGCAGATAACCGGTTAAGGTGCACTTTTACTAAGCCGTGATAGGCCTAACAAGGGCCTACCATGAGGTAAAAATGCACTACCACCAAGACACGTCGAGGCATCCCAAAGTAGTTTGGCCATCAGCGCACTCTAATCCCATGTTAAAAAATATTTTTATTTTCTAGCATGGGAGGCATGCCTGGGGGCGGAGAGTAGGCATTGCTATGCTACTCAGGTAGTGCAATCACATTACCGCATGCTACCCAATCAGCGCAGGAGCCCTTACCGCCTCCTAAATAGGTGGTGGTAAGGGCTCACGTGCTAATGGAGAAATTAGCGTGTGGCCGTTTTACTGGTGCACTAAAGGTGGCTGCAGCGCAGGGTAAAACCCACATGCTAAAGGTAGCATGGCCCACCTTTTAGCGTGCCTTAGTAAAAGGACACCAAAATGCGATATTAACTGGCTATGACGAACCGTATAAAACTACCACAAAGGTGGAGAAACTGGATCCACTATGAGGGGAAGCACAGAAACAGAGGAGTGGAGTGATCAACAGGACGCTTTCAAAAAACCAAGGAGACAAAGAATAAGTAGTAAAAATGTCCTTTAACAGTAGAAAATAAGACTCAACACAGCACCGTGTTTTGGCGAGAAATGCCTGCCTCAGGAGTCTGTATACGGTAAATGCCAGTGGGTGCAGCTAAACCAAATCAAGTCTTTAGAAAGACTAATGATTGGTAGATATGCAGGATATGTTGGTAGAAAGCACAAGGAAAACTGAAAGGAGAATCGTGTCCACAAAAATATCGCTGTGTCATTTATACTACTTTAATTCTTCATTTCCTTGGTTTCTTGGAAGCGTCTTGTTGATCGCGCTACTCCTCTGTTTCTATGCGGTTATCCTAGCTGTTTAAGTGATGAATATCAGTGATGCGAGCCCTTAGGCAGCCGCCTACACTGTGGGTTAGTTGTGCGCAGAGCTCACAGTGTAGGCAGAAGCCTAGGGCTCGCATCAATCAGCCACATAAATCACTTTGAAATCTTGAACACAGTAGTTTAGGGGTCAGTATTCAATGTGTATGTGGATTTTTTTTATCTAGTTTTTTCACAGTGTTTTCATTCCATAAGAGCACTTCAGTTTAAGGCCTTTAAAGGGAACTGCTATGGAGCACTAACAACCCTACTGATAAAGTATTCAGGGAACAATAGAAAGCCAAGTAAAAGCTGAAAGATTGAACGGAGGAATCATTCAAAGAGACAGCATCTCTCAAGATGACCAACACATACTGTATTTTCGTGCAAATAACATGCCCATATATATAACAGGAAGACATAAACCCCCAGATTCTATACAGCGCGACCGAAATTGCACAGGCAAATCTAGTTGTAGTCTGGATTTTGATCGCACAATTCAGGGGCTCTTTTACTAAGCCGCAAAAGCATCTACACATGCCCAACGTGCGCCAAAATGGAGCTACCGCCCAGCTACTACATGTCTCTTGTGGTAATTTCACTTTTGACGCACGTCCGATAAGGGCGTCCGAAAAATTATTTTTGGACGTGCATATTAGGCGCTCGCCAAATGGCATTTGACGCACGTAGGTCATTACCACCTGGTTACCGCGTGAGACTTTACCGCTAGGTCAATGGCTGGTGGTAAGATCTCAGACCCAAAATGGACACACAGCAATTTTCATTTTGCCACACGTCCATTTTCGGCAAAGATTTTTAAAAGGCATTTTTTGCAGGTGCACTGAAAAATAATTCTGTGCGCGCCCAAAACAAGCATCTACGCTACCGCAAACCATTTTTCAGCGCACCTTAGTAAAAGGACCCCTCAATTACTTAACAAGCCCGTCAGCAATGATAATTGCCACTTAACAAGAAATTACTGACACTAATTGGCATTAATTAAAATTTACACGCAGAACTGTCAAAGCGTATTCTATAACATGATGTGTGTAAATTCTAAGTAGCATAGGGGTGTGAAAAGGGGGTGTGGCCATGGGCGTGGAATGGATGGGGTGTGGGCACTTCTGAAATCTATATGCCTTCTTATAGAACACACCCAGTCTGCGTGCAAGTAAGGCATTGGCATTCACCAAGTTTTACATGGCATAACTACCTGCGACTAAATTTAGTTGCACAGACGGACACTTGGCATATTCTATAAACTGTGTGGAAATTTAGGCTTTAAAGAGTACGTCAGGCATATTTCATTTTGGCGCTGATTTTTTAAGTGCGATTTAAAGAATCTAGTTCATAATGCACAGAAATGACACATTCAAGTTAAAAATTGACATAGCACGCCCATGCGGTTAATGCATTATCAGATAAGGCAGAACTGATGTATACTGTGAGAATCAGAGAAGCCACAGAGTCCAGAATGCAGGGGGGAAGAGAGAAAAGCCAGAGTGGAAAAACTACAGATCCCAGAATCCATTGCGGGAGGGAAGGCGGCAGGAGCGTAGAGAACACAGATTTCAGACTGCCTGGAAGAATAAGGGGGATGAGGACAAACGAGTACCTGAGCCGCAGGAGAGGAGGCTGATTGGGAAATGGAATCAGCTGAGGAGAGGGTGGAACACCTGAGGGAGGGGGTGGAGAATGGGGGGATGGAATGGGAGGAGTTGGAGCAGGTAGGAGGAGAAGGTGTGGAAGAGGAAATGGAGGTGGGAAAGGAAGTGGCTGGAGAAGAAGAGTGACTTCTAGAGGAGTCCAAAAGTATCAAGAAAGGAATGATAGTCAGGAGAGCTCCGGCGGGTGGTTGTCAAGAGGTAAAGTGTTGACAAATGAGGGTGGTGGATCTTTAAAAGCCTGGCTAAGCTGTGCTGTGTAAAAAGCCTAGCTAAGCTGAACTGTTTTGAGGCCTTGCTGAAGAGGGCGGTGTTTGAAAGCTGGGCTAGCTGAACTTTGGGGAGAAAGCCTGGCTAAGCTGGGCTGTGTTTAAAGTCTAGCTAAGTTGAACTCTTTTGGAGGCCTTGCCGAAGAGGGCAGTGTGGGGAAGCCTGGCTAGCTGAACTGTGTTTGAAGCCAGGCTAGCAGAACTGTGTTTAAAGTCTAGCTAAGCTGAACTGTTTTGAGGCCTTGCTGAAGAGGGCGGGGTGGGAAAGCCTGGCTAGCCGAACTGTGTTTGAAGCCTGGCTAGCAGAACTGTGTTTAAAGCCTGACTAGCTGAACTTTGTTGGAAGGCTGGGCTAGCCGAACTGTGTTTGAAGCCTGTCTAGCAGAACTGTGTTTAAAGTCTGACTAGCTGAACTGTGTTGCACCGCCTTGCTAGCGGAACTGTGTGGCAGTGAGAGCGAACTGCACTGACGAGTGGGGAGTCGGAAGCAGACAGCACGGATAAGAGAGAGAGACAATTACGCGGCCGAGAGGAGCGGCTGACAATACTTTCAGAGAACTCATGAATATAACCCATGATGGAGCCACACAGAGACATTTTTATTTTCACAGCTGTTACTAAGGTAAGAGAAAGGAATTTGTTGGGTAATTTGCATCTAGAATATGCCATAATCCATTATTCTTTGAGTGATACATGCAACCAGTAAAAAATATATAGCACGCCCACACATATATCTCCAAATTCTATATAGCATGACCAAAACTGTACGCACAAATCCGGTCATATTCTGGATTTGTACGTGGAATTTAATTACTTAACAAGCCTAACAGCGCCGCTAATTGCCACTTCAAAAGCAATTATTGATACTAATTCGCTTTAATTAGAATTTACAAACACAATTTGTTAGGAGTATTCTGTAAAGTGCTGCATGTAAATTCTAATGTGCACTATCAAAAAGGGGTGTGGCCATGGGCGTGGAATGGGCGGACCGTGGGCATTCCGAAAATCTACACACACAGTTATAGAATGCACCTGCTCTGTGCCTAACTTAGGTGCCAGTATCTATACCAAGTTTTACTTGGCATAAATGGACACACCTAGAGTTAGGCGCAGGCATGGCCACTAGGCTTATTCTATAAACCATGCCTAAATTTAGACATGGTTTACAGAATAAGCCTAAATGGAAATATTTTCAGTACCAATTTTTCAGGCTCCATATATAGAATCTAGTTCGTAATGCATCGGGACCAAAAGGTTTTGCAAAGAAATGTATAATGCACGCGTTATGGTCTAGATTCTATATATGGTGCCATAAATATCAATGTCAAAAACAAAATACCAAGGTGTATTCTATAAACTGTACCTTACTTTGGGCTCCATTTACTAAGCGGCGGTAAGCCCAACGCGGGCTTACCACTCGCTATTTAGAAATACCACCAGGCTAGCGCAGCAGCCCGACGGTACTTCCCACCCCTACCGCGTCGTCATTTGTAGCGTCGGATACTACTCGGTGGTAATTGGGAGGTGCCACGCACTGCCCAGTTACTGCTGAGTTAGTGCGGGAACCCTTACCGCCACCTCAATGGGTGGCGGTAAGGGCTCCCCCCCCAACCTGAAATGGCCACGCGAGAAGTGCTTTACTTGCCGCCCGGCTATTTCCTGAAGGAAAGCGAGATCGGCCCTTTTACCAGCTGCAGTAAAAGGGGGCCTCGGCACACATGTAAAACAAGCACCGACGCCAACGCAAGCCCCTTTGTGTCGCAGCTTGGTAAAAGGGGGCCATTAGGCGCAATATATACAGTACACCTCTCCAACAGCCTGTCTGCACAACTAGATCTAGCTGCGGGAATTTATGCCAAGTAAAACTTGGTGCAAATGCTGGCGAGTAACAAAGGTGCAGAGCGAGTGTATTCTATAGCAGCGTGCATAATTTTTAGAAACTTCCTCGATCCGCCCATTCCATGCTTATGGCCATGCCTCCTTTTTGGTAGCACAGTGCATATTAGAATTTACGCGCATCACTTTATAGAATACGCTTAATACGACCTGAATTGCGCACGCAACTGAAGTCACACTATATAGAATCTGGGGGTATATGTGTAAAAATACGGTAATCAGAAGGTGAATAATCTTAAGATTACATGGGTGGGGGGTACATTAAGCTTCTCACTCACGTCCCCATGTATTTACCTGAAGGGACCTCTCCCTCCCCAGCACAACTCAGTTTACTGCACTTCTGTACATGTTAATGACCTGGTTTATTCTTTCATGCATACGCAGAACAGAAAACCTTTTCTCCAGATATACCAAATTAAAAGTCTGCAAAGGAGCTATAGGTGGATCCTAATTTTAACAATGCACTTGACCTGTTGCCAGATCAGTGGTGTGGCCATATTCCTCTAGACAGATAAAAAACCACACAAGCAAGCAAGTGATTTCCAAACACTCCCCTAATTAAACACTCCAACATCAGTGCTATGAGCCATGCAAACATCAAAACAAAAGCCTTACATAAGTCCATGAAGTGCTGCAGAGAACTGACTGCGCCACACCTGCAAAACAGGGCGAACCAATTTTGCAGAACAGAAACTACATGTTTATGATTTGACAATCTGCCTAACCTGTTGTGCTTTTTACACGTTTCTGCCACACCTGACATGAGGAACAATACTTACGCATTGCAGTAGGGCTTCTTTTCATATCCCTTGTAGGTGTTCATGTTTAGGGTCATTTTGCAGACTTCACAGTGGAAGCATCCCTTATGCCAATACTGGAAAAGAAGTATGTTTGCATTGAGTACATCTCCATATTAGTGTTTTTCTGTCTGTTCACACCAAAGAGTACCTTAAAACATTTTACTAAGGGCAATATGCTTGTTTCCAGTTTTGTTTCTCATCACAAAACTACAAGCCCTGTTGGTTAAGAAACAAGGTGGCTCTTTTACAAAGCGGTACTAAGCCCAACGCGGACTTATCGCACATCAATAAGGTGTTACCGCCAGGGGCGTAGCCAGACCTCACGGTGGGAGGGGGCCAGAGCCCAAGGTTGGGGGCACATTTTGAGTGCCGCCCCCCCCCCCCCCACAGCCTTGCCTCACCTGGCCCCCACACCTCGCCCTCCCCACCGCCTCATCTCACCTCGCCCCCTCACAAATACCTTTGCTGGCAGGGGTCCCCAACCCCCGCCGGCCGAAGCCTTCTTCAACACGGTCTCCGGCGCAGGAGGAGCAAGAAGAAAGAAGAGCAGGGGGCAGGCAGTGAACGCGGCTGCGCCAGAGACCGCACTAAAGAAGGCTTCGGCTGGCAGGGGTTGGGGACCCCTGCCAGCCAAACCAGGGGCCCCCGTAGCTATTCCCCTGGTTACCACAGGCCCAACAGGGGCGTCGGCAGTAATTCCAGCCCTAGTGCACTATGGAAAATAGGGCACTATTTTCTAGCATGGCAGTTACTCTGTGGTAATTGGACAGTGCCGTGCACTATCCAGATAACTCCAGGTTAGCATGGGAGCCCTTACCGCCACCTCAGTGGGTGGCAGTAAGTTCTCCCTCTTGCCTGGCCACACGGTAAGAGCAATCTTACCACATAGCCCACTGAGGTAAAAAGGGCCATAGCATGCGGCAAAAACAGCCCCTGACGCTAGGGCAGGGCCCTTTTTACCACAGCTTAGTAAAAGGACCCCAAGGAGCTTCATGCTATCACTCTTGATGCAAGTATTGGGGTTTCAAGATCTAGGGGCCCTATAACTAACGCATGCTTACCGCAGGTTAAAATGCACTACTGCAGGGCCTGCTTAGGCATTCCATGGTAGTTTTGGAATCAGCACATGCTACACACACACTAAAAAATAAAATGTTTAGCACTCAGGGCGTGTTTGGGGCAGTGAGTGGGCATAACTATGCTAATCGATTAGCTCATGGGTATTGCCACGTACTAACTGATTAGTGCAGGATTAGCATGTGAGTCCCTACCGCCTATAAAACTGGTGGAAGTAAGAGCTAATGGCCATGCCCATAGGGGGAAATTAGAAAAACCTGCCGTTTAGCATTAAAAGTGGCCTCAGCGTCTGGGAAAGACTACTGCAGGCCACTTTCTAGCAATGCTTGGTGACAGGGCCCCCTGTTGCACAGATCTCTTTTTTTAAAAAAAACAAAGCCATAACCATGTTTTAAAAAATAAAAAAAAAGGCTGTAACCATGACATGAATACTTCAAAATTTTTCCTTACCTGATTTTAAATTTTCCAAAAGCAAAAAGTGGATGGACTTAGGAAGAACCAAAAAGCAATGAAATCAAATATATCCATAATTTAAATGAACTCTTATTAATGTCCTTTGGAGCTGCCATTAACACACACTGCCATCCAAAGGCTTCACTTCAAAACGGCAAAAGTGCAAAATTCACCCCCCCCCCCCAACCGCACACCCAGAGACTGTGAAGGAGTTTGTTCAATTTTGATAGTGTTCAAGCACCCACTGAGCTGCTACCTGTGCTTCCAACTCTCCCTAGCTGAATAACTCGTTTTCACAAATGACAGTCTCTACGTGTTCCAGTATATTGGATCGTCTCCTAGAATTTCTGCACGAAACAAAATCAGGGCCATTAGCCGGAACCGAACCTCCAGGGCCGAGGCTGATTTCCATCCCACTGCATTGCCAGCAGGCTCATCCCACTACCTACCACTATCTGTCCCGGTACCTGGGACAGGCGTGTGCAAAGTGATAATTCATGGACTTTGCCAAACTAAACTTTAGACATTAAATAGAAATCATTTCTGATCTCCCTGGAGAAAATACACCAAAAGCTGTATTTAGGCAGGAGGGAGGGGGGAAGTACAATTCACTGACAGCATCGCCGACTGTCATCATTTCTACCTCTCTTTTTACAGTAGGTAACTCAGGGCGACCCCTTCAATTTGGTGCTCCAAATGGAAACTCTCCGCTCCTGCCTTTTTTTTTTTTTTTTAGCAATGCGTCAACACTAGTAGGGGTCCAGGTCCGTGACACTGTCACTACTACCAGCTGCCTCTTTTCTTACGGCGATCGATCTCCAAAGCCTAAAATTTGTCTATTCGTGCCATCTTGGCGAACCGGGAGCTAAGCGCCTTTCCTAAACCAATTACTGCCCCTTCCTCTTATCATCGCTGGGCGGGAGGGGCAAAGGGAGAGAAAATATTTTCTAATTTTGACCTTGCTAAACAAATTTAAGTCACCATTTTGTGTTTTCACATTTAAAGAAGCACACCATAAGGTTTCCTCCCCCCCCCCCCCCCTTTTTTTTTTTTGGTCTATGGAGCAGCAGGTAAGCCGGTGCCGGGGCGAATCGCTCCTCACCTTATCCAAGCAGTTGACTTTTTCCGTGGGGTAGACGACCCTGCCGCACCGGGCGCACTGGGGGTTCATCCTCGCAGCCTTTTCAACAGGTCGCAAAATAAATCCACAAAAAAAAAAATCCCCCACCGAAAGAAAACGCCAAAGCTTCCCAAGAGCTGTCACTTCAACATCAGGCACCGGCGGCTTTAAGAGGAAGAGTTGCAGCTCGGGAGCGCGAGGCGGCTCTGACACTGACTGCAGCAATCTCAGCGTGTGTCGAGAGAAGCAACTCCTTTGCTCTGATCTGAAATCCGCCCTTTCTCTGCTGCTCCCCGAAGGTACAGGAATGACTCAGACTACAGAGAGGAGTCGTTCGCTGGTTCGTCCCTTCTCCCGGGCTGCGCAAGATAATAACAAGCCAAACCCAGCAAACAGTGCAATGGCCAAAAGCGGATGTTTTAATAATACTCCATATACAACCCCTCTCTGTCCTGTTCCCTTAACACAGCAGGGGGAGGAGCGGCGGCGGCTGCCAAAGCTCGGAAATAGCCCCCGATTGAGACTCTGCCCTCTTGCTTCCCACAATCAAAGGGGGGGGGGGGGGGAAAGAGGTCCCTGCAGTTCTCCCAATGCGAGGCCATGAAATAAAGGGGGGGGGAGGAGGGGGAGGGGTTACTTCATAGAAATAAGAGCCAAAAGCCAATGGAAAAAGAAACCCCAGAAAACAGTAAAAAAAAAAAAAAGCATTGGTTGAAGAAGCAGGAGAAAAAAAAATACAGTTTCTGTGGGTTCAGGCTGACTAGTTGGGCTGCACCTGGCAGGGCTTCTGAATGCCGGAGCTCCGTAAGAGGGAGGGGAGGGGAGGAAGCACAGTAATAGTCCTGACAACCACACAAACTCCCAAGAACCATTGATCTGTACTTTAGATACATGGCTCTCTGGAAATTGCCCTCATTAGGTACATAGTAAATAAAGATTAATATTTAAATGCATAATGTCTAATTATGCACTTTACAGGATTGTTCTGGGAGATGTGGCATTGAGATAATAACAATTACTTGAGTTTATCAAACTCTCAGGGGGCTGCCTAGGGGTACGGGTCGGGTCCTGCCGGCTCAGGGTGCACGGGGAGGGGGAGGAGGGGGGACTTTCGTGCATGAAACAAAATCAAGACCACAGGAGCCAGCTATGTGGGGGCCAGTGAGTGCTGAGCATCCACAATACAGAGCAGCTCCTGTATTCGAGTCCAGGAAGAGGTCATTTGCATGGTACTACTACCTTCAGTCATTCTGAAATGTTGGCGCCTGTTATCAAGGCCGCTTGCCAAAACTAAACCACCACATCATGAAGCTGTTTTCTAGCCCAAGAGCATCCTAACCGGAAAATAAAACCTCTATGGGCTTATTATTATTTGTCCCAGTTACAGGTAGAGAAGAGTGGTGCAAAGTAATCTGACAACTGTGTCAGGCAAGATAGAAAAATCTCAGGTATTTCCTATTATACATTTTTTCCCCTGGGGCAAAAACACCAAAAGCTGTGTCTAGGCAGGGGAGGGGTGGTGGGTGCGCACATTGGCCGCATCCTCACTTGTCATTTCTCTTTTCACAGTGGGTAACTCAGGGCGACCCTCCAATACCCATGTGTCCAGGTCCGTGACACTGTCAGGCACTCTCACAACCTGCGATCCGTCTCAAGCATAGGAGCCAACTTTTCAAAATTGTTGGGAGTGTTAAGCCCAGTAGAAATAACCCCTCCCTGGATACATGCATGCAAGGAATTTTCTCAATATAAGGGGTGCTGAAGCACCCACAGAGACGGCTCCTGTACATATAAGTCTTATATCCATGCCATTTTCCTGAACCAGAGGATAAGATACCGTCGTGTCTGCAAGCAAACGCCTCCCTAACCTTCACTAAACCAATTTCTGCCCGTTTTCTTTATCATAGTGGGCGGGGGGGAGAGGAGGGAAGAGTCATAAAATCGTATTTTGTTCTCACATCAGACATTTTTGGTGATCATTGGTGTTTCCACATTTTTAAACGGTACAAATGCATACTATAAGAGATTTCGCCTTATGTTTCTGTAGAAAATCAGGAGAGCAGCAGGTAAGCCGGCACCCACCAAGCGCTCCTCACCTTATCCAAGCAGTTGACTTTTTCCGTGGGGTAGACGACCCTGCCGCACCGGGCGCACTGGGGGTTCATCTTGTCAGCCTTTTGGAACAGGTCGCAAAAGGAATGCAGGAGGCCACACACACAAGGTGGAAAAGAAATCACCAAAGCTTTCCAAGAGCTATTAGATGAACACCAGGTACACCGACTGCTTTAAAAAAAAAAGGTGGTGGGGGGGGGGGAGGCAGGGCAGATCCTTTGCTCTGTAATCATAAGTACATAAGTACATAAGTAGTGCCATACTGGGAAAGACCAAAGGTCCATCTAGCCCAGCATCCTGTCACCGACAGTGGCCAATCCAGGTCAAGGGCACCTGGCACGCTCCCCAAACGTAAAAACATTCCAGACAAGTTATACCTAAAAATGAGGAATTTTTCCAGTCCATTTAATAGCGGTCTATGGACTTGTCCTTTAGGAATCTATCTAACCCCTTTTTAAACTCCGTCAAGCCAACCGCCCGTACCACGTTCTCCGGCAATGAATTCCAGAGTCTAATTACACGTTGGGTGAAGAAAAATTTTCTCCGATTCGTTTTAAATTTACCACACTGTAGCTTCAACTCATGCCCTCTAGTCCTAGTATTTTTGGATAGCGTGAACAGTCGCTTCACATCCACCCGATCCATTCCACTCATTATTTTATACACTTCTATCATATCTCCCCTCAGCCGTCTCTTCTCCAAGCTGAAAAGCCCTAGCCTTCTCAGCCTCTCTTCATAGGAAAGTCGTCCCATCCCCACTATCATTTTCGTCGCCCTTCGCTGTACCTTTTCCAATTCTACTATATCTTTTTTGAGATACGGAGACCAGTACTGAACACAATACTCCAGGTGCGGTCGCACCATGGAGCGATACAACGGCATTATAACATCCGCACACCTGGACTCCATACCCTTCTTAATAACACCCAACATTCTATTCGCTTTCCTAGCCGCAGCAGCACACTGAGCAGAAGGTTTCAGCGTATCATCGACGACGACACCCAGATCCCTTTCTTGATCCGTAACTCCTAACGCGGAACCTTGCAAGACGTAGCTATAATTCGGGTTCCTCTTACCCACATGCATCACTTTGCACTTGTCAACATTGAACTTCATCTGCCACTTGCACGCCCATTCTCCCAGTCTCGCAAGGTCCTCCTGTAATCGTTCACATTCCTCCTGCGACTTGACGACCCTTTCTCAGCTCAAGGTATGAGACTGAAAGTGAGAATAAGTCTATCACTGTTTCTTCCCTTTTCCTGGACTGTGCAATTTAACAAACCAAACCCAGCAAAAAGTGGCAGCGAGCGATCACTCAGCAGCAAGCCGAAAGTACTGAGGCAAGCAGCAGAGATCTGAAGCGGGTGGGAGGAGAAAGCGCCGCTTGGTGCTTGCTGGGAGGGCGGGATAATGAAAAGAACGGGACTAGAGCCGTAGAACTGTTCCGTTTAATAAAAAAAATGGTTATCCTTATAACATCTGTTTTCATGGCATTCAGTACATTTCAGTGCCAACTTCTTCCTTTTCCAGCTGTAGAAAAAAAAGCTGGTCATTTCACCTGTTAGACTATGAACCTGTTAAAAAGGATAATGCCCAAAGGTACAACTGAGTTTTAATATGTCTAATGTGTGTCCCAAAATGTGCAGTGTTTCAACATTTGTATCAGGCTTTTTTCTTACAGATTCATCCCTCTCCACTAAGCCACAGCATTGGACAGTAAAAATAAAGGGGTTGCTGGGTTAAATCTCTGTTACCTTGTGAGCTACAGGAAAGCACCAGGACCCCCATGCTCAAAACTCTGGCACTGTACTGAACAGAGAAACAGCACCAGAACAGCACGCCAGAACAATTCCCTAATGTTCAATGCTAATGAGATGCAAATATAGGCATAATTATTATTTGTTACATTTGTATCACACATTTTCCCACCTATTTGCAGGCTCAATGTGGCTTACATTTTACCGTAGAGGCGTTTGCCATCTCCGGTAGAGAAACAAATACATGGAGTTGATGTGGTCGGATAAGGTTCATGTGTTAAAGACACATTGGGGAGTCGTATAGAGGAAGGGTTATGCATAGTCTATTACAAGCTTTGGTTTCATTGTGTTGCAGGGTTTAGGCACTTAAGTTGGGTCGATGGGGTATGCCTTTTTGAACAGATTGGTTTTTAGTGATTTCCGGAAGTTTAGGTGGTCGAACATTGTTTTCACGTCTTTTGGTAGTGCATTCCACAGTTGTGTGCTTATGTAGGAGAAACTGGATGCATAAATTGATTTGTATTTGAGTCCTTTGCAGCTTGGGTAGTGGAGATTTAGGTATGTTCGTGATGATCCGATTGTGTTTCTTGTTGGTAGGTCTATGAGGTCTGTCATGTAGGCCGGGGCTTCACCGTAGGTAATTTTATGGACCAGGGTGCTGATTTTGAAAGCAATACTTTCTTTGATTGGTAGCCAGTGTAGTTTTTCTCAGAGGGGTTTGGTGCTTTCAAATCGCGTTTTTCCAAATATAAGTCTGGCTGCTGTGTTTTGAGCATTCTGAAGTTTCTTTATGAGTTGTTCTTTGCATCCCATGTAGATTCCATTGCAGTAGTCTGCATGGCTTAGTACCATTGATTGTATCAATCTACGAAATGTTTCCCTTGGGAAGAATGGTTTCACGCGTTTGAGTTTCCACATTGAGTGGAACATTTTCTTAGTTATAGAGTTAACTTGGCTCTCAAGTGTAAAGTTACGGTCGATAGTAATGCCGAGGAGCTTTAGGAAGTTGTTTGGAAGTTAAGGGGAGTATGGTGCCTGGCATATGTGCTCAAGAGTTGTGCTTAAGCACAGCTCTTGAGCACATGCCCAAAATGTCAGAGTGGGTAGGAGGAAAGGAGGAAGAGGTGCCAGTTGCCCAGCACTGGACTTGTAAGGCAACGCTGAGGCGTAGAGTGAACTCAAGTTTCTGGGAGATTTTCAAACCTTTCCTCAAAACAAAACTAGTATTATCAAATTTATGCTTGCAAGAATCAGGGGCGTAGCCACGGGTGGGCCCGGGTGGGCCTGGGCCCACCCAATTTGGGGTCAGGCCCGCCCAGCAGCACAGCGATACCGGAGGCTCCGGTCCCCATCATCATCCATTCCCCCGTGGCGTGCCGCAACTTTCATCCCCATCTTCCCTCACCCTCGCAGGCCCGCCCAGCAGCGATTTCGATCGCAGGCAGCTCCTTCGGCTCGCACACGCTGCCTGCCGGCTGCCGCTCAAATCTCCTTGCAGCTACTAGCAGCGCTAACCCGGAAGCCTCTCCTCTGAGCTTCCGGGTTGGCGCTGCTAGTAGCTGCAAGGAGATTTGAGCGGCAGCCGGAGGCAGCGTGTGCGAGTCGAAGGAGCTGCCTGCGATCGGAATCGCTGCTTGGCGGGCCTGCGAGGGTGAGGGAAGATGGCGGTGAAAGTTGTGGCACGCAACGGGGCAAGGGATGATGGGAAAAAGATGTTGGAATGGGGGAGGGAAGACGGAGACAGCAGCTGCACGGGGGGGGGGGAGGGAAGAAGATGGAAGGAAAGATGCTGCACAGGGAGGAGGGAAGATGGAATGATGAGGCATGGTGGGTGGGGGAGAAGCTGCATGGGGAAGAAGGGAGAGATCCAGTAAAGGGGTGGAGGGGTCAGGAAGGGAGAAGTCTTGGCTACATATGAGGTGGAGGAGAGGGAGACATGCTGCATAGAGAGGAGATAGGTGGTGAGAGGGGGAGAAATGTTAAACATAGGGGTGGAGAGGAGGGCAAAATGGTGGGCATAGGGGTAGAGGGAAGGGAGAAATGTTAGACATGCTGGTAGAGGGGAGGAAGGTAGATATGCTGTATGGGAAGGGGAGAGAGACGTTGGACAGTGGGAATGAGAGGGGGAGATAGACATGGGGGTGGATGAGAGGTACACAGTAGGTGGTGAGGGGGGAAATGCTGGGCCATGGGGGAGAGGATTACTACTATTACTATTTAACAGGAATGGAGAGATAAGGGGCAGGAAAATATAAGGCTACCAGGGTGGGGAGGGGATCAGATGCTGGTTAGAAGGGTGGAGGGAGAAGATGATGGGAATGGTGGAACCCTGTGGGAGAGGGCAAGGAAATGAATGAGAGATAGTGATTACAGAGGGTAGAAATATGGTAATGGGGAGTAGATTAAAGATAAAAGAGAAAGTAGGGATGGGGAGGAGTAAGATGGGGAATGGGAGAGCTAGTGGGTGAAAGAAGAAGATGGAAATTTGATAGGTAGTTGAAAAGTAAAAAGGAGACAAAGAAGGGTGAGAGAGAGGCAGAAAAGAGCTACAAAGGAATGACCAACATGTCAGAGGCAGGAATATTGAGGGAACAGACAGGAGAGAGGAGAAAAGACAAATGGACTACAGCCGCTTGAAGAAGAATTAGCAGACGGCAGAGAGGAAAGCAGAAAAGAGAAATTGGAACCAGCAAGATGGAAAAATAAAATGTCCAGACAACAAAGGTAGAAACAAAGCATTTTATTTCAAATGTTTTAAATGGAATATGTTAGCTTTTGGAAATGTGCATAGGAAATGTCTCTGTATTGTGTTCTGTAGAAAAGGAAATGCATGTTTTATGTCTCCGTGTTGCAGTAATGCTATGTTTAACTTCTTGGGGTTCCTTTTCAATTTTTGTGTAAATATTTTTATTTCTAATTTGTGATCCCTTGTTCTGTGTTTGGTGAGGTTCTGTTGGTGTGATAGTAATGGCAGGTGGAAAATTGGAAGGGAGGCAAAGAGGAGAGGGAATCGGGGAGGGGAGCCCTCCTTTATTTTCTGACCTGGGCCAAGTAGGTCTTACAACAGTCCTAACCCTTGCTGTGTAGCTGGTGAGGATTCCCAGGCATCCCCAGCTAAGGACTCCCTTCTACCAGGCTCTGGCAACAGCATCCTTGAGCCATCGACAGCTAAGCATGTGTGGGGTGCTGGCATCAGTGGCTTAGGGTCATTGCTGCTGCCTGCCAAGCTTGGTAAAAGAGAGTTCTGGCCACCTTCAGAGAAAGTCTTCAGCTGACTGAGCTTGAGGATCCTCATTAGCTAAAGTATTTATATTTTGAGGTGGAGGTAGGGCGGAGCAGAGAAAATTTTGTGCCCACCCACTTTGGGCTCAGGCCCACCCAAAACTGGCTGTCTGGCTAAGCCACTGGCAAGAATATCCTCTTTGGCCTTTATTGCAAATAAGATAGAGTCTGATGCCCCAATTCTCAAAACAACAAAGATTTTGCTCGTCCTAATATACAGATTCTTTTTCTCAGATGAAAAAAACAGTGTGTTCAAAAACCCTAAACATTAGGTTTTCAGCGGTAAGGGTGCCCTTCTTTAGGGTGTTGTTCTCTGAGAATCACAGGGAATAGAAAATGACCCTTCATTTTAATGCTATTTGTGCTATCCTTTGGCGCACTCGTTATTCCCCCATACTAGAACCCTCTGTGCATTCTGTACTAGCAAATGCAGTACATAAGTACATAAGTATTGCCATACTGGGAAAGACCAAAGGTCCATCGAGCCCAGCATCCTGTTTCCAACAGTGGCCAATCCAGGTCACAAATACCTGGCAAGATCCCAAAAATGTACAAAACATTTTATACTGCTTATCCCAGAAATAGTGAATTTTCCCCCAAGTCCATTTAATAACGGTCTACGGACTTTTCCTTTAGGAAGCCGTCCAAACCTTTTTTAAACTCCGCTAAGCTAACCGCCTTTACCACATTCTCTGGCAACGAATTCCAGAGTTTAATTACACGTTGAGTGAAGAAACATTTTCTCCCATTCGTTTTAAATTTACTACTTTGTAGCTTCCTCTAATGCCCCCTAGTCCTAGTATTTTTGGAAAGCGTGAACAGACGCTTCACATCTACCCATTCAACTCCACTCATTATTTTATAGCCCTCTATCATATCTCCCCTCAGCCGCCTTTTCTCCAAGCTGAAGAGCCCTAGCTCTAGTGCTAGTCTGGCCCTAATGTCCTCTAGCGCCCACATTTGCTTCTGAGCATTGGGGCCCAGGAGAATGAATGAGGTCTGCCAGCAAGTCAGCTTATATTATGGGGCCTATATGCTAAAGGTTTTCCCATTCTGGAGGTAATTCAATAAATTGGCACTTAGATGTAAGTGCCACTTATGCATGTCATAGGCGCCAGTACAGTACAGACATGTGCACTAGGTGCTATTTTATAAAGTAGCGTGTAACTGTAGGGAGATGTATACATGGCCAAAGCATGGGCAGGCCATTGCCGTGTCTCCAAGTGATGTGCGTAAGTAACAGAATATTATCAATTACACACAGCACTTGATGCATGTAGGCACACCCATTTATACCAGCTATTGACATGGCATAGTCGCGCACATGAGTCACGCACATTAAAACAGCGTTGCCAGACCTCAGTGCTTGTAGAGTTTCCACCTTCCACTTTCAAAATAACCACTCTGGACTAATTTACATGGTCCCTTCTGAGGCCAACTTTGCCCTTATTCTATGTGCATTGGGCCCATACTGCTTTTAATTTGCAAGCATTGTTCCAGCTATTGTTCAATAATTCAGTTCTGCTTTGAGCACTGACTTTGGAATGCCCACCAACCTTAAATATTTTCCTCCTCGAGTAATGCTGAAGGTTCCCCTCATGATTAGGTCTGCATGGGGACCGAAATCACAGTGGAGGTCATGGCAGCAGTGGAAGTTGCACTAGACTGTGTCAGAATTTAAGAAAGCGTGGGACACGCACGTGGGATCCCTTAGGAAAAGGAAGAGTTAGTGGTTATGGAGGATAGGCAGACTGGATGGGCCATTTGGCCTTTATTTGCCATCATGTTTCTATGTCATCGAACTTTCCCTCCAGTGAAGTGAGTCATGGTTGCAGGCTAGTTCTTCCTTTCTCCACGATGTTAACTGTGTTTCAAATTCCTTCCCAAAGTTCTCCAGACAGTTCTGCATAGTTTCTAATTTGTCATACACCAGCTGGAATTTTTTGTCTAGTGCAACCTTCACTGCTGCCTTGACCTCCACTGCTGATCTGCCATTTTGGATTCCAGCTGGCACCCTTTTCTCTCTATGGCAGTTATGCTGTCATATCACAAATTCCAGATTTTACCTTAGTGAGTTCCTTCACATCTTAGTAGTTTTTTAATCTCAACTTTGATAGTGAGGGCACCAAACATGATGAATAGGCCCATGAGCTGAGCGCTGTTCTGTCTGTTCTAGATCATCGCATCACATGCCTTATCACCCATTTTATGTTTATGAGAAAAATATTTAGCATATGGTCCTGATGTTTGAACTAAGCGAGCATTATCTATGATTTCCTTATGCCTAACCATTTTATCAGATGGAATTCAGTGTTCAGAAAACACCTGTGATTGGGTGCCACTAAAGCTCTCTCAATATGACATGAAACTTAGTGGATATTCCCTTTCAAGGATGGAACTGCCCTTGAATCAGCATATAAATGTGAGCTTTTAGGATTGTTCTAGCTGGATTTCCACCTATAATGTGCCCAGGGAAGAAGCTTGGAGGCTCCTTAAGGCCCAAATCTGAGGGAAAGAGTCATTTTACCCTTTTTTTGTTTTTACTTCTCAGTCATCAGGATGAACTCTAAACGTTTAAAAGCCTCAGGCCCAGTAACTAACACATTCAGGGGCAAATAAAAAGAAACAAGGAATATCTTGAGCCATGGGCAAGAAGGAGATTGATGGTGCCCAGCCAGAAAGATCCAGGACTATTCTAGAGAGATTGAAATGGAAGGCATTTTCCCCGAAATAAGTTCCTGCTGCCTTATATCCATTGAGGAGCCTAATGGTACAGGACTGGAGTGGAGCCAAGCTGAAAGGGTGGGATCTGGTGGAGCTAAGTAGCTAAGGTCTGGTAAGAAGAATACTGTCTAACCTTCAAGGATAAGAGTGTGATGAAGTGTGCCAGAGATCCTGAGAAAATAATTGTAAGAGAAAACACGAATGTATTTACCTAAAACATATTGAGAGAATTGTAAATACTGTTTGATTTGCTTCCTGAAGGTACAGATACTAGAACATAAAAGTAGCCGTACTGGGTCAGACCAATGGCCAATCTAACCCAGTATCCTGTTTTCCAAACAGTGGCCAAGTCAGGTCACAAGTACCTGGCAGAAACCCAAATCGTGGCAACACTCTATACTACAAATCCTGGGGCAAGCAATTGCTTCCCATGTCTGTCTCAATAGCAGACTATGGACTTTTCCTCCAGGAATTTGTCCAAATCTTTTTTAAACCCAGATATGCTAACCGTTATTACCACTTCCTCCAGCAAAGAGTTCCAGAACTTAACTATTCGTTGAGTGAAAAAATATTTCCTCCTAGTGCTGGGCAGACTTATACGGTCTGTGCTGGAGCTGGTGGTTGGGAGGCGGGACTAGTGCTGGGCAGACTTATACGGTCTGTGCTGGGGCTGGTGGTTGGAAGGCAGGACTAGTGCTGGGCAGACTTGTATGGTCTGTGCCAGAGCCGGTGGTGGGAGGCAGGGATAGTGCTGGGCAGACTTATATGGTCTGTGCCAGAGCTGGTGGTGGGAGGCGGGACTGGTAGTTGGGAGGCGGGGATAGTGCTGGGCAGACTTATAGGGTCTGTGCCAGAGCTGGTGGTTGGGAGGCGGGGTTGGTGGTTGGGAGGCGGGGATAGGGCTGGCCAGACTTATACGGTCTGTGCACTGAAGAGGACAGTACAAATAAAAAAGTAGCACATATGAATTTATCTTCTTGGGCAGACTGGATGGACCGTGCAGGTCTTTTTCTGCCGTCATCTACAATGTTACTATGTTACTATGTTTTAAAAGTATTTCCATGAAACTTTCTTGAGTGTCTCCTAGTTTTTGTACTTTTGGAACGAGTAAAAAATCAATTTACTTCTACTCGTTCAACACCACTCAGGATTTTGTAGACCTCAATCATATCTCCCCTCATGCGTCTGTTTTCCAAGCTGAAGAGCCCTAACCTCTTTAGCCTTTCTTCATACAAGAGGAGTTCCATCCCTTTTATCATTTTAGTCGCTCTTCTTTGAACCTTTTCTAATTCCGCTATATCTTTTTTGAGATACGGCAACCAGAACTGAAATCAATACTCAAGGTGCAGCCACACCAAGGAGCGATACAAAGGCATAATAGTATTTTCTGTCTTATTCAACATCCCTTTCCTAATAATTCCTAGCATCCTGTTTGCTTTTTTGGCCGCCGCCACACACAGCAGAAGATTTCAGTGTATTATCTACAACGACACTCATCTTCTTCTTGAGCGCTGACCCCCAAGGTGGACCATAGCATCAGGTAACTGTGATTCAGATTATTCTTTCCAATGTGGATCACCTTGCATTTGTATACATTAAATTTCATCTGCCATTTGGACGCCCAGTGTTCCAATTTCCTAAGGTCTTCCTGCAATATTTCACAGTCCACATGTGTTTTAACAACCTTGAATAGTTTTGTATCATCTTCAAATTTGATCTCACTCGTTGTTCCGATTTCCATATAATTTATAAATATGTTAAATAGTACCGGTCCCAGTACAGATCCTTTCGGCACTCCACTGTTCGCTCTCCTCCATTGAGAGAAATGACCATTTAACCCCCCCACCCACCCTCTGTTTTCTGTCCAATAACCAATTCCTAATCCACACCAGAACCTTGCCTCCTATCCCATGACTCTTTGGGTTTTTTTTACTAAGGTGCGCTGAAAAATGGCCTGCGGTAGTGTAGGTGCAAGTTTTGGGTGCGCATAGAATCATTTTTCAGCACACCTGTAAAAAAGGCCCTTTTAAAATTTTTGCCGAAAATGGACGTGCGGCAAAATGAAAATTGCCATGTGTCCATTTTGGGGTTCAGACTTTACCACCAGCCATTGACCTAGCGGTAAAGACTCACGCGGTAACCGGGCAGCAATGACCTATGTGCATCAAATGCCAGTTGGTGCACATAGCTGATGTGTACCAGAAAATAAAAAATATTTTTCGGATGCGCGTAATGGACACACACCAAAAATGAAATTACCGCAAGGGCCACATGGTAGCCGGGTGGTAACTCGGAATTAGCACACGCTGGGAGCGCATAGGTGCTTACACTGCTTAGTAAAATGACCCCTTTATTTTTCTCAGGAGTCTCTCATATTATAAACCCCCTGCTGATGGAAAAAGGTGTTACACTTTAAGAAATGACAAGGTCAAAGGTGGTGAGTAGGGTTTCAAGTTCAAATCAACACCGAACCAGGAAATTTAACAAGAAATTATGTGATATTTATTACTGATTAATAATTAAGATGTTTTTCAATTAATATAGGTGATAAGCACAGGCTTAACATTTTTTAAGTTGAGGTGATTTAACTTTTAAATATATTTTATTGAAGTCAAAAAAGATACAACTTAGGCAAACAGATGAGCAAATCTACCACAATATATACCATTACTATTGTGTGACTACAACGTAAGGTTTATACATATTCATCCAACTGAACCCTTAATCCCACCCCACCCCCTCAATATGCAGTATACACCCTTATAAACCAAAAGAAGCTTGGAATCTGGAACATACCATCAGTACATAGTTACACCTCTAATGAATTCTAAAAAGTAGAATAGACTCTCATTGACATAGTTGTCAAGTATGCATGCCTTATTTTTAGAAAGCTTTTCTTTGCTGTAGGGCCCTTTGTATCCACCATGTGGAGTTCCATGAGTAGGAGTTCATACATCTGATTCAGCGGCGTACAGAGGGTGGGGCGGTGGGGGTGGTCCGCCCAGGGTGCACCCTGCAGGAGGGGTGCAGGGAGCAGCCACATGGCTGTCGGCTTTGCCAGTTCCCTGTTCCCTCTGATGGTACTTCCTTTCCGGGGCAGAAGGAGCAGGGACCCAGCAGAGCCGACAGCCGCGCGGCTGCTCACAGCACCCCTCACGGTAAGAACAATGCACCCGGGGGGGGGGGCTTGGAGGTGTTGCGCTGGGGGGGACGCTGCACTTGAGGGGTGTTGTGCTGTATCTGGGGGATGACGACACTGCACTTGGGGTGTGCACAGTGGTGATCTGCCCCGTGTGCCAGCTGACCAAGGGACAACACTGATCTGATTCCTCCATTGCATGAGTGTTGGGGGTTGATCTTTAATCCATTGGATGATCAGAATACAATGTTTAGCGATAAGGACAGCTTTATGTAAAAACAGAACTGACACTCCGGAGGCATCGCTGTGGGGTTAAATCCCACTGGCTTCCATACAGTTAACATAATTGTTGCCATAAAGAACCCCAGAAACAACTAATGGGACCACAAACCCACACACAATGTTTATATGTTGCATTCAACGTGCCACACTTTGGACATTTCCCATCCATTGGAAGACCCATCTTCTGTGCACGAGAAGGATGTATATAAGCACTCATCAAAAATTTATAGTGCAGTTCTTGTAATGTAACACTCTCTACTAACCTAGGTCCCTTCTGTAGATGTGTCAAAAAATCATCCAAATCATATGGGCCAAAGTCAGCAATGCATTTATCCAAAACAGTCGACAAATAGGTAGGGCCTAGAGGTAAGTTGAGGTAGTTTAAATAAACTTACAATAACATGTATTTTATGTCAGATTTACAGGAGTGTTTATCTTCATCATCAAAACCCAGCTACTAAGTGTTTAGATAAGTATCTTAATAAAACAATTCTGGTATTTTCTTGTCTATAAACTTAATACTTTAATTGTTTCTCTGTCTCCTTTCTGTTTTTCAGGCTCAGCTCGTCAGGTAAGTTTATGTTTTTTGTCTTTTTCTCTCTACTTATGTTCTTCTTGTGAATGAACCAGTCAGAATGGATGATGATTCTTCTTCCACTTCTCTGTCCTTTGGCTTCTGCCAGAATCCTGGCTATGGACCTACTAAACTGCCTCTAAAACTTAAAACCCTATACTTTAATCTAGCTGGGTTTCTTCAGTATGTCATGAATGCTAGTGAGGGCCTTTACTATCCTATTCAGATGAGTTGACCCTAACTAATTAAAAGAAAGGATAATTCTTGATTTCCCTGCTAAAAGTCCAATCTAAATGGTGCACCTCTCAAGTGCACACTCTCAAGGCAGCTAACACATTCACTCTTTCAGTTTTATCCTTCAAATTCTCTCAGTAAAATGATAGAGCTGGCATAAGTAAACACCAAAGCACGTGTCATAAGTAAACATCAAAGCATGAGTCTAAGAAGGTAAATATTCTTCTGAGGCACATGTGACTCCTTTTAGTGGTGACGGTCTCTAAAACAGAACTGTCTTTTCAATTTTTTTGTATTTAAACTGTTCTGATCTATTGTGTTTGAGTTTAAAATAATTCAGATGATCTTCAAAGTCACTAAATAGACTCTGTCAGGCTTCAGTTAAGAGAACCAAATTCTGATGACTGCTGTCAGATTAGTAATCCAATAAATTATTTTCCCTTCTCAAATTAAATTACATTTTAGAAATAATGTAACAATGAACTTAAGTTTAATTTCAAAGTTTAACTCTGAACACAAAGTTCTATGACCTTAAAGGTCTCTTACTTTAATCAATATTTATTTATTTGTAATTTGCTCATACCTTTTCAGTAGTAGCTCAAGGTGAGTTAGATTCAGGTACACTGGGAGCTCTAACTATAATCACAGTGACAGCACTTTTAACAGCTGTCAGGACATTTGCCAGCAAGTTCCCTTACTGAGGGGTCCTTTTACAAAGCCGCAGTAAAAGGTGGCCTGCAGTAGTGTGAGCACATCTTTTAGGAGTGCACTGGGCCACTTTATAGCGTGGCTGGGAAAAAGGTTATTTTCTAATGGGCCGGGAAATGGGTCTATGCTAATATTAAAACTAGCTTGCGCCTATTTATGGCCTTTGCCCTTACTGCCACCCATTGACCTAGCAGTAAGAGCTCATGCTACCCATGCGGTAACCATGCAGCGTGTGCTAACATGTGTGCACTGCCAGTTACTTCCGGGAACGCCCCCACAGTAGAAAATAGAAACACATCCTTGTTACTGTATTTTGCACATGAATATTCCTTATATTTCACATACCTGGATGTCCGCAACTACATGCACTGTACTTGCGCAACATGCAGCTATGAGAAATATAAGGAACATACATATTTTATTATGTATATTTGAAGAGGTTCGCATACTTGATAATGATTCACATAATGAAGACTCCGCACGTGTGAACACATACTCATACAGATAAGGCCCCCGCACGCATGAGGACGGTCCATGCATGTGTGACAGCCGTGCACGTGCGGCCCCATTATATATATGCCAGGACGTCCACGTGCTGGCCTGTCCATATTGGAATGGTTGTCCATATATGCAATGGTGCATGTAAGGACGTCCATCATGCATGGGCGTCCATATAAGGCAATGCACTTTTTCCAACGGTTATTCGCTGAGAAACATGGCTCTCAGGTGCGAGCCAAATTTCAGCGATGCTGAAAATTTGTGCCTAGTGCACCTTTGCATGAAGCACTGGCGCGTTCTTTTTAGGCACCACCACTAACTGCCCCCCAAGGACTGTCTCTATTCAAGCCTGGTGTCAAATAAGAGACAAGTTGGAAAGGTAAATGTTTGCTTCCCCGCCCTCATGGGCTATCAGGGCCCCCTCCTGTAGCTACACATATAAGAGCTCCCTCAGCAATGTAAGCACTAACTATAGTCTGCATTCAAGGGTAATCCATGTACTAGAAAGGAAAAACATTCCTACATCCCTACAATACTGCACACAAAAGGTACTCTCTGTCCTCATGTCCACCTCAATGACATCACCTGTACCAATGTAATGTCCCCCCCCCCCCCCATCAGTGTTGTATATCTCTCCCATTTGACTTCCAAATGAATTTGTGTGCTGAAGGCAAGAAGGGCCATCCCCTGACTCCTGGTGTACAAACTTATATCTTGCAGAAGATTTGGCATTCGGAGGGACCTCGAGTCCCTGAGGCGCAGGTTCCGCAGGATAAAGCGGGAGAGCCCTGACATTATAAGAACAGTGCGACAGCGCCCCAGGGATCGACATAAGTATTATAAACAGGGCACCTGTACTCATTTGTAAATGTATTTATTTAATAATGCAAATGTCGTGTACAATATCAGTTTCCATGTGGCTAATAGGCAACTAGTAAGTCATAACACCTCTGTCCCAGATCAAGGCCTGAGATTGCAGCTACCCTCCCATGAGTGTGGCTTCAACTTCCAACTAACCTCCTCTGAGATGAATGAAATGACATACCTTACTTCTGTTTCCCCCTTTCTGGGGTGAATACTGTTTCATGATATTGCTGCCTGAGGCCCTACTCTTAGTGGATGTCATTGCCTCATATTAAAGTAATGTGCTTCCCCCCCCCCCCCCCCCAAAAAAAAAAAAAAAAAAAAAAAACAACTGGTCAGCCAACCATAATCACAACTCATAATGCAAACATGCTGCTGACCAATGAGTGTGGTCTGTCAACACATCTTGTGTACTCTGTGTCAGACCAGCTTCCAGGGTTCCCTGTCATGTCATCTCATGCATCTCACACCCCATGGGTATAGCCCAGGGCTCACCACACCTTTCCCCATCCCTCGCCTCAGGCCAGCCAGCTCCAGCACTACGCAAGCCATGCTGGATGTGCTGACCTCAAAGACAATCCTTTTACATACACAGGGCAGCAGCAGGAGCAGGAGGAGGAGGAGGCGGCGGCCACAGCACCAGTGGTGCAGCAGGAGGAGGAGGCCACAGCACTAGAGGAGGAGGAGGAGGAGGTGGAGGAGGAGGAGGAGGACCAATGGGCCATTTTGCCTCCTCTGGAGGGGGCGGAGGAGGAGCACCCACCAGCCCCAGCAACACTACCACCAGCCCCAGCAGCACCACTGGACAACAGTGCCACAGTACTGCAACTCCTGCAGCAACTGGTTGCTGTAATCAACCAGTTGCTGCTGGAGGTGACAGCACTGCGGCACTTTGTTGAGCAAAGGCAGGATACACACAGCCGGCTTGTGCTGCTACTGATAGAACTTATGAAAAGCATCTTAGAGGGACTTTTTTGTACATAGTTTGTTTATGAAAATATATTATGATGTTACACTTTTTTCAACTACCAGGGTCTGTGTGTGTACTTTGTGCACTACATATGTGGTATTATCAAATGCTGGGGTTGATGTAAGAGGAGTCAGCAATCTGGGTGGCATGACAGGTCAACTGTGACAGAGAAACTTTGGTACATATGTGTCATAAGTGTGGTCATACAGAAGGCCACCTGTTCCTTCCAAACTGCATGGCTGTAAGGGGGGGGGGGGGCATTTCAGCACCGAAGGTAAGGGAGCTATGCACCTAGGGTGCCCGGTTAGTGTCCTGGCATGTGAGGGGGACCAGTGCACTACGAATTCTGGCTCCTCCCACGACAAAATGGCTTGGATTTGGTCGTTTTTGAGATGGGCGTCCTCGGTTTCCATTATCTCCGAAAACCTGGGACGACCATCTCTAAGGACGACCATCTCAACATTTAGGTTGACCATCTCTAAGGTCGACCTAAATGTTGAGATTTGGGTGTCCCCGACCGTATTATCGAAACGAAAGATGGACGCCAATCTTGTTTCAATAATAGCGGTTTCCCCGCCCCTTCACGGGGCCGTCCTGTGGGGACGCCCTCAGGAAAACTTGGGCGCCCCGTTCGATTATGCCCCTCCACGTCTACCCACCTGCCTGTGTGGCTCTCATGCACATCAGTCTCTAAAGCGCACTCTACTCCAGCTCTGTACCATCTACAATGATATCTGTGATTACCTGCTAATGTCATTCTTCATCATCTGTTTCTTGGGTCTTCACATGTATATGAATGCTGCAAAACAAAACTGGGTTATTTTAACCAACACACTTCCACCCCTTTTGCTATACAGGTGATGACACTAGTCAGACACAGAAGCTGGTCTTAGTGGGCACCAGCCCCAACATACTGAAGGGCAGATAGAGCAGCAAACCAGGGACTGGTCTTGGATATAGCGTTGGTTCGCTGGAGGATGTCTCTCTCTCTGGTATAACTCTGCCTTCCCCACGGTTCTTCTGCGGTCTCTAAGGGAGGAGTGGATGGGAAAGGGAATATGGTTGTTATCTCACTTATTTCTTGCTGGTACTCTGTTATCTCCGGATGCTGTATCAGCATTATATGATGTCTCCTTAATAGATCCACAGGGATGGAGGGACATAGCTCAGTGTATTTTGTCCTTTCAGGTCTCTAACTCTCTTTTGTCTACTCCTTCCGATTTTGTCTCCTTCTGCCGTAGCATTGCAGCGGGTAGAAAGAAGGCATCTCTTTTGTATAAGAAACTTCAAGATTCCTATGTGGATGCTGTTGCTCCCTTGCGGCTGTCTTGGGAAGCGGATTTGAGTTTTGACACAACTGACTTTGATTGGTATACCTTTTGGGTTAATTCACTGCGTCCTACTAAATCAGCGGCGATATCCCAATCCTCTTATTTTATATTCCACAGAGCCTACTGGACCCCTGCTAGAGTGGCTAGGATCACTAAAAGTGTTACCTATAGATGCTGGTCGTGTCAAGGCCCTGATGGGTCACTAGCACACATGGTTTTCTTCTGTAAGAACGTTAGAGCATACTGGTGACTTATTTGGGCAAAAATGTGTCTTGTTTTTCATCTGCCAATGACCACAGCAATCTCTTATGAAATAGTGATTTTAAGAGCCTCTTCTCCTTCTGTCACTATTTTGGAATCGGATAAGAAATTGTTCAACATCCTATTAGCTGTTGCCTTGCATTTAATTATCTCCAATTGGAAAAATAATGTACATTTAAATTACAATGAATGGTGGAGCTATGTATGTGTGATCAGAAAGTATGAAATGATTTTGGCTCGCAAACAACATAGAGTTAAGTCAGTATTAAAGACCTGGGCCCGCTTGGATTTATTTTGTCAAGAATCTCCTGTCATTACCTAACCTTGTGTATTCCTGCTGGTTTCTAGGGATGGAACACTGCTAATGCTCTGATTTTTTTTTATTGTATATGCCATGGATTGTTATTATTGTTTGTTTACTGTCTGTTTTATGTTTGACGCAAAATTATTAATAAAAATATGAAGCTAAATAAATAAATAAAGGTAACAAGGCACTGAACAACTCTAAACTTTCTCTCCCAACAACGATCTCGCCACTCTCCAACTCCACAAAATCGCTAATGGGTCTACAGACGACTTCCCCCTTAGCCTGGTTGCTTTTATTTCAGGTCTAACTAAGGACGCCCATGTTCCCACCCATGCGAAACCATTTCGCTAGCCATTATACGCTGGAGGCACCCATCTCATAATGCCACCCATAACATGCCCCCTGTGGGGATGACCATAGATGGGGGTCCTCGCGCTGAGGATGTCCTTACAGCCCTGTTTCGATTATTGGATTTGGGCGACCTTCTTTGATGGGGACGCCCATGTGCCTTTTGTGTCGCTTTTGGACGCCCTTCTCTTTCAAAAATAAGCCTGTTGGTCTCCCATTATATCATATGGCAAATCCTAAGTTTGTGTCACCATAATTTTGTTAGGGTGCTTCCTATTTTCTGATCTATGGTCTCAATTGTTTAACTTGATACCCACACCAACTGTCAGAATCACTTGCTTTTTTCTTGAATCCCTGGAATAAATTTTGCTGTTAGCTAATTCTGTCACTTTTTGACAGCTGTTGTTCGGATTTTGCATTTTATATGGTCATTGTAATTTTTTGTTTCAAGTAATAAAAACTTTGTGAACTGAGACATAGTATAAGGAAAACATGTGCTGCTCAAAAAGAGAAATGCTACAAGTCAATCTTGAATAGTGTAATAGTGGCATGTTAAAGAAGAGAAAGGAGAAATAATTGCAGAACAAACTAAAAAAACATATTAAGAAACCAAAAAACCCATAATGCAGTAATCAAAAAGAAACCCAAAAGTAACTCTCCAAATTATAAAGACAAGCTCTCAAAGAAAAGTGTGTAAAGAGGAATGCACACTGTTTAAAAAGGTGAATGCACTCTTCTTATAAGTGAATGTACACTTGTTAAAGAAGGTGATTACACACTGCTTAGACAGATGATGTATGTATAAGGCAAATTCACCATTTTCCACAAATAACCTGAAAGAATCTAAGTTCTAGGAAAATCAGAAACTACACACCAAAGATTACAAAAAGGGAAAAAGGCAAAACAACTAACATACCTAGGGCCCTGTTCACTAAGCTACGCTGTAGGCGGGCTAGCATTTGTAGCGCACAATAAAAATTAGCACACGCTAACGCTAGAGGTACCCATATATTCCTATGGGTGTCTCTAGTGTTAGCATGCACTAATTTTTAACATGCGCTAAAAATGCTAGCACACCTTAGTAAACAGGGCCCCTAATGTCAGTAGAAGATAACTCATGCTGTATAGAATACAAAATCCGGTACACATATATCTGCCCGTAAACAGTGAAAACACATGCTGTTATGTGGAATTAAAAAGATGTTCTAATATACACATCAGCCCATAAACGGTGAAAGCACACACTGTGATACATAAACAGTTCTTGTGGTTTGTAAAGGTTAAGCGATATTAAACAGACATTAGATTTTGAGCATCTGGGCCCTGGAGTTTTGCCCCTACCCCACACTATATCTGCCTCTCAAGCAATTACAAATATGGTAAACCACACAATGAACAATAAAAATCAGATAGTGGGTGAAGAAAAATGGAGTAAAAGGAGCAACCCTGAACTCTGCTGGTCCTGGGAACAGGCAGGGGGATTTGATTTAATTTAATTCAATTCATATAGTCTGCTTTATACCCACAAAGGAAAACTAGGCAGATTACAAAATACAAAGAAATAAATGCTGAAACAGTGGATGATTGTTCTTCATGTGGTAAAGAGTATCTGGGAGTACACATGATGTTTTTCTATCCTACTAAGGGAGATTTAAAGACAATTTCACAGCACTAAACTATAACTTTGAGAAAAAAATATTTAGTAACACACACCCCCACACAAATCACTGAGACAAAGGCTCTGTGGTATGTTCAATACCTATCTTTCTGTGATAAACATCTCTTCCCACCTTATAACATGACTCAACCAGAGCAGGGCATACAGAATGAGAAATCTATAGCACAAAAGGTTCTGAGCCATTGTCTGTCTGAAGCACAATAGAAGAACATGAACATCTCTCTATATAAAAGGCAACACCAACGTTCTATGAAGCCTCCAGCCGGAAGTGTGAAGGGGCGAGATATCCGGTTTCCCTATGAGCGTCTGCCCCGCCCTCTCTGTAACACAGTCAGTGAAGGAAAACAGCAGAGCACGAAATCAAATCGCTGGCTCTGTAATAGTGAAGGACTCAGAGGGGGGAGGGGAGAGAGGCCAGAGGGCACACTCCCACATGCACACAGAAGAAAACATTGCTAGCCCCCATTTCATTTGCATCAGAAACGGGGCTTTTTTACTAGTATATCATAATCTACATTTTATCCTACATTTGGGAATCAGGGTATAATCTATTATTTTAAAATTTGTTATCTATTACATTTTTTACAAACAGTGAAGGAGAACGAGTACTTTATTTTTTATTAGCCTAGAATAATATCAGACAAGAACACTGGAGAGACCATTTTGGAGACAGGATGTTTTTGAATATACCTCCTGGGAGCCCTGATTTACCAGCATAATCTCAAGAAGAGGGCAAGAGTTGTTTTGGTGAGTGCCTCTCTTCAGTGCTGATGTCATCAGATTGCCTGCAGCCAAAATAAAATCTGTACTGTTGTGGTACACAGCATGGGCACACAGCTCAAGGGGTGTTGCCAAAAGGGTATGCCCCTTTGGGGAATCTTTGGAACCATTTGGAGCAACCTTTAACTTCAGACACTGTAGGGGCTTCACTTTTTTGCTTTGGACTGAGAAAGTCTGGTTAAGGCTAAAAATCAAGGCGGTGCCTTCAATAGGACAGACTCCAGTAGGCCCTAAGTACAACAGACTCTAAATGAAACTCCATTCTCATATGCTTTGAAAATGAGCGTCATAGGAATTTATGAATGCTTAGTTTTCCGGTTGATATCGTAATATCTCCTGTAGAAATGTTGATTTTGCATCTTTCTCCTGATGGCTTGCCAGTAGGGCAGAGGGTGAGTTTTATATTTGCTGTTCTAGCACTGATAATGCTCTTTTGACTGATTTATTGGAGTCGTCTGGGAAAGAGACATCTGGTAGAATCACAATGATTGTCTCCTTCACTCAGACTTCCGACAGGGATATGATACTGACTTTATTTTTTTAAATTTAAAATGATCCTTCCCATGGTCATAAGGTTAATATATTTCCTGATCTGTCCCTTACTACTCAGACAATTAAGAGAGGCCTTCTTGCAGTAAGGTTGAGCTGTGGGAATGGGTTTCTTTTTTGAAATATCCTAGTAAATTTATTGTTAGGCACCAAACAAGGTCTTATGTGTTTTTTCTTACATCTCGGCTGAAAGAATTTATAGAGGGTAAGGCTGCCATCAATTTACTGGATCTCTGTTTTTGTCTCCTAAGGAGGTTACAAAATGGAATTAAGAAGTTAGGTCCCTTGATTACCACTTGAAAGATGGTTTTGATTTCCTAATTTTTTTCTTTTTCCTTAAGATGTTTTTACTTTCTCCCATATTGTGGACTGTTTAAGCATTATTGAAGCAGATTATATAGTTATTCTATATTTTCCAGATCTATATTATCATGTAGCTTCCTTTCCTGAATATTGTTTTGTTTTCTAATGTTTGCAAACAATCACATTAAAATTTAAAAAAAAAACCCAAACAAAGCAGATGTGAATGGCTTTTATATTAAAAGAAAATGTGGTTATGGTTTTAGCCCTTGCAGTCTTGTTGTGATAAACCTTAGACATTTGTGTGTGGTAAAACCCATATCTGGGTTTCTATTACAGTCTTCAGCTGGACACTATGGACTGAATATTTAAAGGGTTTATGCTCTTAACTTTCCAAGTTATGCTTATAAATTGGCGTCTTTGAAAATTTACTAGAGCTGAGTGCATAACTTTATACTGAAAATTTAAGAGCATAAAAAGAGAATGGGAACAGGGGTGGATTTTGGATGGGGAAAACAGGAGTTTAGCACTGATTTTGAGAATTAGACTTTTAAATGAGGCTCATAAATCCATACATATGAATGGCAGGCCTACATTTATAAGCATCATTTTTAAGCCCCTAAATTAAAATGAATTTTCAGCTGAAAACATATTGATATTCAGCCTGCAGCTGCCAATATTTTTCAACGAATTCCAGAGTTTATGCATTGGGTGAAGAAAAGTTTTCTCCGATTTGTTTTAAATTTACTACACTGTAGTTTCATCGCATGCCCCCTAGTCCTTGTATTTTTAGAAAGCGTGAACAGATTCTTCACACCCACCTGTTCCACTCCACTCATTATTTTATATACCTCTAACATGTCTCCCCTCAGCCGTCTCTTCTCCAAACTGAAAAGCCCTAGCCTCCTTAGTCTTTCTTCATAGGGAAGTCATCCCATCCCCACTATCATTTTAGTTGCCTTTCACTGCAACTTTTGCAATTCTATTATATCTTTCTTGAGATGCGGCGACCAGTTCGGCAAGTTTTTAATATACCATTTTCACATTCTTTTATGTCCATTTTTATACTCTTTATTAATCAACCTGTGGTTTGACATTTTTCATTTCTGATTAGACATCCATATGCCGACATAAAACGATACTTTAACATACAGCCGGTTTGACGTCTCCAATCAATGTTTTTGAAAAACAAGATATGTATTGGCTTTTCTCTTTCATGTGCCAATAACATGGCATCTGGGATATGTAGTTGTTTTGGGTACTCCTTTGACAATTCATTCTAAGTACACACGCATTTATATTTTCAGTTTAGCTCTGCCTAATCATACTTTGTTTTTATTTTGTATTTTATATTTCTTAAAGGAGCAAGACTTGCTACTGCACATATTTGATACTATAATTCCTGCGGTGAGTCCTTCCATTTTTCATATGTTTATATCGTTTTCTAGATAATTTCATTATTTATTTATTTGCAACTTTAAATGTTTTCACCTCAATGGATCTACACATGAATATTTTTCGATCATGGACAGATAACACTCATAGGCTATTTTATTACCTAATTGACATTATACATGCATGTATGTCCATTTTATAATGTATATCTTTTTATATGTTTTACTTTTATTTGTAAATGTTTTATCTTTACATGTATAGTGTTTCTTATTATATTTTATCCTTAATTAATATTTTATTCCTTATGATTATAATTGTATTGTTGTTTGTGTTTGATGCAGACCCCTGACGCAGGCACTGTGCGCCAAAACACGGCCCATGTTGGGTCTTTGTTGGAATATTGTTGTCTAAGCTGTGTGATTAAAGGAACTTTTGTCCCAATTTTGAAGGCTCTTGGTGCTTTCTTTTGACATTTGGACTTTGTTCTGTACTTTGAACCCTCTCTGTGTTGTGCTATCAGCATAAATAAAACATTTGATCTCAAGAGTCTGAAGTAAAAGTGCTAACGGGGAAAGGAAAATATTAAAGAGTATCAGCCTGAGGACTAATCCCTGAGGAACTCCACAGGTAAGCTCATAGATGGAAGACAAAGAATTATTCAAATGAATCTGACATGATCTTTCATTCAGTTAGAAATGAAACATAGCCGTAATAGAGAAGGTGGAAACAATGCGCAAGATATGTGCCCAATGGAAGGATCTCCCTGTGGGTTTCAGAGGGCGCATAGCTCTGATTAAGATGGTGGTGCTTCCGAAACTACTTTATCCTTTGCAGATGGTACCGTTTTGGGTGGCAAAGAGGGAGGAGGAGCTGTACCGTAGCATTATTACAACGTTTATCTGGAATCATAAGCGCCCTAGAATAGCATTTGCCAAATTGGTACGGGGTAGGAAAGGGGGAGGGGTACGACTTCCAGACCTTAGGCTGTATAACGTGGCAGCGCTAATGCAATGGCTTCACGAGTGCCATACGGGGTTGGCTAAGTACGCGTTACCGGAGTTCTGGCAAAGCTGGTGCGCCCCAGTAGATGTGTTCTCTCTACTAGGGGGATGTAAGGGGAAGTGGGGGGCATGTATTTGGAAGAATCCTTTTATAGCTGCTTTAGGGAAGGCGTGGAAATGGTGGAGGGTGGTGATAGGGGAGGCTGGGAAGGGGTACCTCTTTTTCTCACTAGAGGACAATCCAGCATTCCCAGAGGGAATGGGGAGGAGTCAATTTGAAATATGGACAGCTGGGGGTGCAAATATATAGGGCAGCTGACAGAGTTGGGGGGTCAGACATTCCCTACTTTCGAGCAAGTGCGGAATACGTGGAATGTAGGGCATAAGCAATTTTTTCAGTTTTTACAGGTGAGAGACTACTATTACAAGTTGACAAGAGTAGCGGGATCCGAGATACGATTTACAATCTTGGATCAGGTGTTTTTGCTACTGCCGGGGAACCAGAATGGGTTATCTCAATGGTATCAACATATAATGGAACAGAGAAAAGCCCCAGCAATGGCCAAATTAGCAGAAGGGTGGAGCATGCTACTAGGTGAAAGTATAACTCTGGAGAGACTTGGGGAGGATTTTGAGAATCTCTCTAAGATTACCCCCAATGCAGCACTACAAGACATACAATACCGCATATTACATAGGGTATATATCACGCGACAGCGAGGGAAAGAAATGGGGTTGTGGGAAGAAGAGTGCATGAGGTGCCACGGGGAAAAGGGCACATTTGTCCATGCCTTTATGGAATGCCCATCTCTGGCAGAGCTATGGACACACTCCTTGGCGGCAATGAAGAAAGTAATAGGGAAACTGTTTGAGTGGTCCTTCGGGGTCTTGTTATTAGGAGAGATGAAGCGCCTGCGGGAGGAAGGATTGTCAGAGGCGCAGGGAAGGTTCGTCCTCTTGGCATCTCTATTGGTCAAGAAGTGCATATTGCAATTCTGGGCAGAGCCGCAGCCGCCGCCAAACCGAGCCTGGCATTTTCTGATGAAAGAAATGGCTGCATGGGTAGAGTTGCAGCATGGACTAGCGCCAACAAGCAGACACAAGGCATATTGGAGACTTTGGCAAACCTATATGCAGCTGTATGAAGGGGAGGGTTCTCTCCTGAGGCCACAGTAAAGAAAGCTGGATAGATGCAGTGGTGCACCCAGGGAGGGGAGGAGGGAAGGGGGGGAGGGGGGGAAGGATTAAAAAAAAAGGGGGGAAATGGGGAATGGAACATGGCAATTATACTGTACGCAAGATGAAGTAGGGCACTTTTTTTTTTGGTTATAGGTTGATATTGATGGGGTGAGCACTGTTTTATAGTTCATCATGTGAGTTCTGTTTAAGGTCAAGTTATTGAATGCTCTGTACCATCCCTTAATAAAGATATTTTCAAAAAAAAAGAAAAGAAATGAAACATAGCCTGATATTCCAAGTGATTTTAGGCGATTCGCCAGATTAAAGGCTGTACTTTGGTATAGCGAAAGCAGAAGAACCCCCAAGCTCCCCCAAAACCCCCCTACCCCCCAACTGTACACCACTACCATAGCCCTTACGAGTGAAGGGGGCACCTAGATGTGGGCACAGTGGGTTTGCGGTGGTTTTGCAGGGCTCGCTGTTTCTTCCACAAATGTAACAGGTGGGGGGGGATATGGGTCTTGATCCGCCTGTCTGAAGTGCACTGCACCCACTAAAACTGCTCCAAGGAGCTGCATGCACTGTCATGGACCCAAGTATGACATCTGAGGCTGGCACAAAATATTTTTAAAGATGTTTTTTGAGGTGGGAGGGGGGTTAGTGACCACTGGGGGAGTAACGGGAGGTCATCCCCGATTCCCTTCGGTGGTCATCTAGTCATTTCGGGCACCTTTTTTTGCCTTATTCATAAAAAAACATGTCCGGGTGAAAACATCCAAGTTTTACTTTAGGACGTCCCTGCTTTTTTCGATTATGGCTCAAAGACGTCCAAATCTTAGGCATGCCCAAGTCCCGCCTTCACCACACCTCCGATACGCCCCTCTGAGATTTGGATGTCCTTGCGACGGACTGCAGTTGGAGACGTCCAAAATCAGGTTTCGATTATACCGATTTGGACGTCTCTGGGAGATGGAGGGCAATGTTCCAATTTATGTCAAAAGATGGATGTCCATCTCTTTCAAAAATGAACCTGTTTGTCATGTACATTATAGAATAGCACCTCGCACTTACACACAGACATAACTGCCAAGTGTTGATGCCTCTGATGTGCGTAAGTGCTATTATTCTATATATTTCATCACTAACAGGGTTTCTGACAATATTCTTTTTTTTTTTTTTTTTTGAAGTTTTGGACTGTTTATTTTGAATAGTTGAATAGGCACACTTGTGAGTTAAGATGTGTTCATTTGGTTCGTAATGAGAGGCTCAACATGTCCTGTATTATCTGTTTGATACATCGCCAGAGACTTGTGCTATGCTTAATTGGACTGTAATATGATACCTATGCTATGCTATGTTTCAGATTATTTGTATTACTTGTTTTTTTTTTTATATCATCCTTTTTATTCAGGCAATTCAACATATTCACACAATGCAAAGGAAAATACAACATGATATTTGGTCTGCCTGAACTTTTTAACATTTTTTAACTCAGCCCCTCCCCCCCTTCCTACCCTCTAACCCTATCCCCCCCCCCCCCCCCCTCCCCAAATCACTTCAAGAGTTCAAGATTTTGCTTCTTGCCACTGGAGTGAGAGTGTCCCAAAATGGAGACCAAGTGTGACAAAACTGATCGCCTCTCTTGGAGGCTAAGTGGGTTTCTGACAAGATTCTAACAGTTAAACTTTGTATTTAACATCCCCAGATAGACTCAAACTCTTCATCTAATTTCTCTTTAATGCAGAAGCTACCTATGCTATGTTTTTACTGCTCAGTGTTTCCAAGTCCTTGTGAAGTCATTGTGTTTTCACCACTACACGCGTACTGACAGCATTACCAGCCAGCATGTAGCTGATTCCCCACACCCTGGAGAGGGCTAGTTAAGAATGGCCTCTTAGTTTGCAGAAGGCGGCAACTCTTATTCCAGTACATCTCAATAGTAAGTCTTGTCTTTCCTTGTTTTTGATTAACTGCAGGCAAGGAAGGAACAGAAGTTGGAATTTGGAACACTCTGATGTGCACATGTAAGGCTTGTCTCTGATTCACTAACACTGTGTGCTAAGAGGTCGCCACTTGCATGCGCCAGTAGGTCAGGTGACATCTGATGCTCATCAGCCCGGGAGCAGAGAGGATTAATAGTAACATAGTAAATGACATAAGATCGGGATGGTCCATCTAGTCTGCCCAATAGTCACACTCATTATCCATTCATGATTACATCAACAATGAATGTGATATTATATACTTGATTATGGTATTTCTGAGTGTTTCTGTGACATAGACCATAGAAGTCCGCCTGGCCCTATCCTTATGTTCCAACTGCTGGAGTTGCCTTCAAAGCCCACTCCAGCCTATTCATCTTCTCATTTGCGGGACACAAACTGTAAAAGTCCGTCCAGCACTGTCCTCATCTTTCAGCCACTAAAGTAGCTGTTTAAGCCCTTTCCAGCCCATCCTAAACCAGATTGCCATATATGAGACACAGACCGTACAAGTCTGCCTGGTATCGGCCCTAGTTCATCACAGTCGGAGTCGCCATCTAAGTGTCACTCGACACATCCACACACATGCAGCCATTTAAGTTTAGGTTTTTTATAACTTCCATTTTCTAATTAGAGATCCTCAGTGTTCATCCCACGCCTTTTTGAATTTCATCACCATTTGTGGCTCTACCACCTCCTTAATGGACACTTTCCCCATCTGTGCTGTTAAAGCAAGGAGGATGAGGAACAGACAGCACTCAAAGAACTTGGTACTTGGTAGGTGAGAGACTGGGGCAAGTGCAGCATACACTTCCATGGGAACCCCGCAGGAACTGCTTCCATCCCCATGGGAACCCCCACAGGAACTGCTTCCGTCCCCACGGGAACCCCCACAAGAACTGCTTCCATCCTTGTGGGAATCCTGCGTGCTCCGTGGGATTCCCGCAAACCCTGTTCCCATGCAGGTCTCTAGTTTAATCCTCCCTGTGGTATCCAGCTTAGGGAGAGACTTTCAGCCACCTTGACAACAAAGTGTTTGGACTAAACCACCCATTAGCTGTATCGTTCTGATCAGCAGAGCACAGTATGCCAAGAGACAGTTTGAAGTGTGCAGGTGCCTCGTTTAGAGGATTTGGGGACCCCTCTATTTCTTTTCTATTCTGCTCCATTACTCAAGAGAAGAGAAGGAGAAAGACTGGACTTTTGCCGTGAATTTCTAATAAGTGATTTCGATCACAATCATTGTGATCCACAGGATATCTTAGGCTGTGAGATAATGTCTTCACCACTCAGCAGGATTTACCAAAATTTCCCTGTACAACTAATAGGACCTCTAATGAGATAACATCTGACTACAGAGCTATTGTGTCTCTACTGTAATGTCTCCTAATCTGTAAGTGATGATTACTTGATAACAGCATTGATAATATTGTCAGAGAAACTACATCTAAGCTGCACTCTGCAGCCAGTGAAAAAAGTAACTTTATGAACTGTGTTGATTTCTGCCACTTCAGTGGTAGAAGCTGGGAGAAAACGAGTAAAGCATTGTTGAGATATCGGAGAGGAGTGAAGGAAAGACTTTGTATATAGTTTGCTACGGTTATCAGTTTGCATTGCTACATGTTATGCCTTGCCAGTGTTAAATGTTGAAATGCCTTAAAGTCATTAAGTAAAGGTTCAGGTTCAGATAAAGTACATTGGAGTGGCTGAGTTATTTTGTGGAAAACTTTAGAAAAGTCTGAACTACTTCTTCAGCCTCCCAGATTTCTTCAGTCCTGGCCTTGGTCCGGCTAACTAATAAATTTGATAGTGTATCTGGTTTCCACTCCATGTGGAAGACAGTAGGCAGCCATCTAGGCACACGTGACATTCTAACAATGGGGTTACCCTTACAAGAGCAGCAAGAACTGTTTCTATGCTATGACCCTTCCTGAAGCCCTCCTGCCTAGAGTAAAGAGCGCATCGACATATCAGGGGGCAAGGAGATGTGTTGCAGAGACCAAGATAGGAAAAAGTAGAAAGCAGAAGATCTATAATATTTTTGATCATCCATTTGGAAGTTAAAATCCCCCAGAGCTATAAAATTTGGGAGTCTGACTGAAGTATCAGTCAATGTCTGGCACAGAGAATCCCAGGCATCGGCTAACAGCAAAGGAGGACAGTAAAAAAGCAGTAAGTAGAAGGGAACCCGAGAAGCATTCTTTATGATCTAAACCTCAGGGTAAGGGAAGATATCAGAAGACAGCTCCACAACTGGAAGGCATTGTGAGTAAATGAGAGCCATGCCCTCTCCTTTCCTGATGAGTTGAAGTCTTCTTAAATATCCCACAACTGTTAAGGCTCAAGAGATGGTGCGAACCATAAACTGGGTCAGTGTAATACTTTTTTCAGTTTCTATGCCACCCCTTCAATCTGTGACTTATAAAATCATACTTTCAGCTCTCCAATCACATCTTCAGCATTCTTCACTCCCTTGCTTAGCTCCCTACAAAGGCCATGTTTCGCCGAGAATGGCGTCCTCAGGGGAACTAAACTATAAAAGAAAATAAATTAAAACACCGAAGAGAAATAATTGTTTAGCACGTTCGCTTTATCTTCATCACTCTCCACATAGTCATTCTCATTATCCTTCAGTCTCGCAATTCCATTACTATCCCTTCTCCTTTCTCCAATATATCTGAAAAATGTCTTGTCACCTCTCTTTACATCTTTAGCCATTTTTTCTTCCGCTCGCGCTTTCGCTAGCCGTATTTCCCTCTTCGCTTCTTTGAGTTTAATCCGATAATCTTTTCCGTGATCCTCTCATTGCGTTCTTTTGTATTTCTTGAACAATGCCTCTTTTGCTCGTATTTTTTCAGCTACTTGTTTGGAGAACCATGTGGAGGGGCATAATCGAACAGGGCCGGCCATCTCTATGGGCAGCCATCTCCGGGGCCGGCTCCGTAAATGGGCGGAGTCAACCGTATTTTCGAAAAAGATGGCCGGCCATCTTTTTTTTCAATAATACGGTTGGGGCCGGCAAAATCTCGACATAAATGTTGAGATCGCTGGGTTTGAGATGGCTGGCTTCGGTTTTCGCCCATAATGGAAACCGAAGCTGGCTATCTCAGACCCGGCCAAATCCAAGCCACTTGGTCGTGGAAGGGGCCAGCATTTGTAGTGCACTGGTCCCCCTCACATGCCAGAACACCAACCGAGCACCCTAGGGGGCACTGCAGTGGACTTCACAAATTGCTCCCAGGTGCATATCTCCCTTACCTTCTGTGCTGAGCCCCCCAAAACCCACTCCCCACAACTGTACTCCAATACAATAGCCCTAAGGGGTGAAGGGGGGCACCTAGATGTGGGTACAGTGGGTTTTGGGGGGGGGGGTTGGAGAGCTCAATATTTACCACCACAAGTGTAACAAGTAGGGGGGGGGTGGGCCTGGGTCCACCTGCCTGAAGTGCACTGCACCCACTAAAACTGCTCCAGGGACCTGCATACTGCTGTCAGAGAGCTGGGTATGACATTTCAGGCTGACATAGAGGCTGGCAAAAAAATATTTTTTTTCATTTTTGGGGGGGTGGGAGGGGGTTGGTGACCACTGGGGGAGTAAGGGGAGGTCATCTCCAATTCCCTCTGGTGGTCATTTGGTCAGATGGGGCTCCTTTTTGAAGCTTGGTCATGAAAAAAAAGGGATCAAGTAAAGCCGGCGAAATGCTCATCAAGACCGGCTTTCTTTTTTTCATTATCGGGCGAAGCCGGCCATCTCATGAGCACGCCCTCGTCCTGCCCCTGCCCCGCCTTCACTACCCTACCGACACGCCCCCTTGAAGTTTGGCCGGCTCCACGATGGAAAGCAGTTGGTGCCGGCCAAAATCGGCTTTCGATTATACCGATTTGGCCGACTTCAGGAGATCGCCGGTCATCTCCCGATTTGTGTCAGAAGATGGCCGGCAATCTCCTTCGAAAAAAAGCTGGATAGGCTTCCTGCTTCTCTTGTATTTTTTTGCTTTCCTCACAAAAAGATCAGTCGCCATATCTATAGCAGCCTTTAGCTTGGACCACTGTTTTTCCACTTCTACGCCTTCCCACGCCAACAGCTCCTTTTTCAGGTATTCCCCCGTTTTATCAAAATCAGTACATCTGAAATCCAGTACTTTGAGTTTTGCGTGTCCGCACTCCGCCTTTGCCCTTATATCAAACCATGCGGTGTGATGATCACTATTACATAGGTGGGCACCCACCCGGATATCGGAAACACTACCTCCATTCATGAGCACTAGATCCAGCATCGACCCTTCCCTCGTGGGTTCCATCACCATTTGTCTGAGCAAGACACTTTGACAGGCATCCACAATCTCCCTACTTCTTTCAGATTCCGCAGACGGGATGTTTCAATCCACGTCAGACAAATTGAAATCTCCCAACAGTAGCACCTCCCCTTTCATACCAGTCTTTTGAATATCTTCTATCAGATCCTTGTCTAACTTCTCCATTTGGGCAGGAGGTCTGTAGATAACCCCTGTGTGGATACAGGTTCCATCTTCTCTTTCCAGGACAATCCATAAAGCTTCTTCTTTTTCCCAGGTTCCCCGCATTTCAGCCGCTCTGATATTCTCTCTTACATACAGAGCCACTCCTCCACCTCTTTGGCCCTCTCTATCCTTCCTAAAAAGATTATAGCCCGGTATGGTCACATCCCATTCATGAGAATCGTTGAACCACGTCTCCGTAATAGCAACAATATCAAGTTTTCTTCAAACATCAGGGCTTGCAAGTCTTGAACCTTTTTACTTAGACTAAGAACATTTGTGCACATAGCTTTCCATGTGCTTAGTGAGTTTGGGTGTTTTTTTATATTTACATCATGTTTATTCTGGGGGTGACTTTCTGAAATCCTCTGTTTGCTTTTGTCACCTCCACCCTCTAGTTTAAATGTCTAGAAGCATACTGTCTGAATTTCTCCCCAAGGATCATACCGGAAATGAACTCACTTTAGTTAATTAACTCACTGCGATCACCCACTCTATCATTCATGTACTTCAATGTAACACCTCTATGTAAGTTACTTTCCTTACTGCTATAAAATTGTAATTTCTATCCGGAAATGGCGATCGCCATTACTGTATAATGTAAGCCACATTGAGCCTGCAAATTGGTGGGACAATGTGGGATACAAATGCAGCAAATAAATAAATAAATCATATGGTGGAGGAGACGGAGCCATGGGCTCTGGTGGAGAGGGCGGAAATATAGAGGAGTCGGGCAAGGATTTTGATTCCAATTCCTTATTACTAATAAGGATCCATTTATTTATGGCTTACAAATGTTTCATATGAGAGTTACCTTTTTTATAGGTCTCATTTATTTAATCAATTTGCGTAATAAATTTAAATCAAAGGATCCATTTATGGGCCAACAAAAATCAGTCTGTTTTTTATTCCATTTAAACCATTTATTATAAGTTTTAGTAAGATCCTTTTTTTCTAATGGAAAATACTTAATTACTATCTCAAGAGGCATAGCCATTCTATCATATAATTTCTCAAAATAATCAAGAAGAAAAAAAAATTGTTTAACTTACCAGTCTTTGTGCAAACCTGCACTTATCGGCGTCCCAGGAATCCTGCAGCTTGAACCGGGAGACCCCCCCCCCAAAAAAAATATTTGTAACTGCCCCCAAGTATTCTGCAGTTTAAACTTGGAGACTTAAAGAAAATCGTAATTTTGTGGAGTTTTAATTCCGGCGTCCCGGAAACTCCTACCCTTCACATCTGGAGTCACCAAAAATGTAATAATAAAATTTTAGTCTTTTTATCACCATCCCAAATTACCACCCACCCACAATTTGGAGTGATAAAAGACCAAGGCCAAGTATGAGAAAAGCAATTTTTATTACTTACCAAATACAGATACAATTAATAGTTTCTAATGGGAGAACAGCTCTGCTATACATGCCATTCATAAGTGAACAGGAAATGAGGCCATGTTTCTTTGCCAAAGATGAACTTATTTCTTTATTTGGATTTAGCTCACACCTTTTCAGCAATAGCTCAATATGAGTTGCTCATACGTTCAGGTACACTAGGTATTTCCCCATTCCTAGAGGGCTTGTAATCTAAATGTATACCTGAGGCAATAGAGGAGTAAGGGCGTTTTTTACTAAGGCGTGCTCACATTTTTAGTGCGCACTGAATTGTGGGCATGCTAAACATTAGAGATGCCCATAGGAATGCATTGGCGTCGCTAACATTTAGCGTTTCCACAATTTTAGTGCGGCACCTTAGTAAAAGACCCTCTAAGTGACTTGCCCAAGATCATAAGATACAGGAGTGGGATTTGATCCAACCTTCACTGGGTATCAGCCCAGTGCCCAAACCATTAGGCTACTCCTCCAAGAAATCTTCTGTTTTGAGAAATTTCTTTAAATAACAAATAACACAGCAATTGCTATGAAAGATCAGAGTATAACTGGTTAGATATCTTAAACAAGGTATTGCATTTCTTTCTTCAATATAGGTACAGAAGACACATAAATGAGACATTTATCTCAAGAGACACAGAATCATTGACCCAAGTCATCTCACTTCATGGAATTTGAAAATCTAACATGAAATCTGAGAAGAACAATAAGCAAACACGTTTTCAGAGTCTGATCTCCAAGTAGTAAATGTGTTTCTTACTTGACCTTACACCAGCCAGAGAAATACCTGACAATGGATTCCATGGTGGGTATAATGTAAGTTAGATACAAAGATATTTTCTGAAGTGTTACAGAAACTGCAGGGTGAAGCCTGTGAGTGAGTGACTAATGGAATGGTTTTGTGTAGACATGGAATTGCCTTCTATACTTAAGTACTATTATGCAGAGCAAAACAGCAGCTCTCCTTGACATATTATTATGAAACAGCAGTCACTAGACTCAAGTGGCAGAAAGAACCCCAGATTTTAATACTTGCAGCTCAGGTTCATTATTTCTCATCCGTTGCTTTCATACTTACTTTTGTGACGATATCTTTGCTGAACTTACAGCACAACGTCTTTACCCTAATGACATTCAGTTTGCCACTGAGAGTAGTCCATGCAATTATTTTTTGGGGGAAAGGGTGAAAATAAAAGTTTTCTGTCCAAATTTGTTCATAAAAGATTTTACTAAAAATAGACAACGTCGATAAATACAATATTAAGGCGTGACAGTATGTCACATACCATCTCTGAAATCCCTTTTCCCTTGGGGGTGGTAATTTTTATAATGGGTCACCTAGATTGGGAGGCCAGGTAGGAGCCTATTTTGAGGCTATTTCATGAAGACATAGGTGCCTATGTACTTTTATAGAATACAGGAATCCTGTATAGAAGGCATGGAACTAAACAAGATAAGTGGTAATTAGATGGCAACACCAGTAAAAAGCCAGTGCTGGGCAGACTTCTATGGTCTGTGCCCTGAAAATGGCAAGGACAAATCAAGATCAAGTCTACATATCAAACCTTATGCTATGAGTTTACCTTGTTGGGCAGACTGGATGAACCATACAGGTCTTTATCTGCCGTCATCTACTATGTTATTATTGGACTCATTTTCAAAAGAGAAAAACATCCAAAAAGTGGCATAAATCTGCATTTGGACGTTTTTCTAACATAAAACATCCAAATTTTCAAACCAATTTTTAGACATTTTTCTCTGAAGTCTGTCAGAAGTGCGTTCAAAACACAAGGAGGCGTGTCAGGGGCTTGTTAAGGGTGGGATTTGGGCATTCCTAACACTTAGACATTTTTCAGCCATAATGGAACAGAACAAAACTGTTCAAGACTAGCACTAAGACGTTTTGAGCTAGACCTGTTTTTATAACGAATAAGGCACAAAAAGGTGCCCTAAATGACCAGCAGCGGCATAATCGAAAGAAAAGGACGCCTATCTTCTGACACAAATTGGGAGATGGGCGTCCTTCTCTCAGGGTTGCCCAAATCGGCATAATGGAAAGCCAATTTTGGGCATCCTCAACTGCTTTCCTTCGCGGGGATGACCAAAGTTCACGGGGGCGTTGGCAGTGTACCGAAGGCGGGACTGGGGCGTGCTTAAGAGATGGGCATCCTCGGCCGATAATGGAAAAAAGAAGAGTGTCCCTGACCAGCATTTGGCCGACTTTACTTGGTCCAATTTTTTTCATGACCAAGCCTCGAAAAGGTGCCAGAACTGACCAGATGACCACCGGAGGGAATCGGGGATGGCCTCCCCTTACTCCCCCAGTGGTCACCAACCTCCTCCCACCCAAAATAAAATCAAAAAACATTTTTGCCAGCCTCTATGCCAACCTCAAACATCATACCCAGCTCCATCACAGCAGTATGCAGGTCCCTGGAGCAGTTTTTAGTGGGTGTAGTGCACTTCAGGCAGATGGAACCAGTCCCATCCCCCCCCCCTACCTGTTACACTTGTGGTGGTAAATGTGAACCCTCCAAAACCCACCCGAAACCCACTGTACCCACATCTAGGTGCCCCCCTTCACCCCTTAGGGCTATGGTAGTGGTGTACGGTTGTGGGGAGTGGGTTTGGGGGGGGGGGTTTGGGGGACTCAGCACCAAAGGTAAGGGAGCTATGTACCTGAGAGCAATTTGTGAAGTCCACTGCAGTGCCCCCTAGGGTGCCTGGTTGGTGTCCTGGCATGTGAGGGGGACCAGTGCACTACGAATGCTGCCTCCTCCCACAACCAAAGGGCTTGCATTTGGTCGTTTTTGAGATGGGCGTCCTCGGTTTCCAATATTGGCGAAAACCGAGGTCATCCATCTCTAAGGTCAACCATCTCAACATTTAGGTTGACCATCTCTTAGGTCGACCTAAATGTTGAGATTTGGGTGTCCCCGACCATATTATCGAAACAAAAGATGGACGCCCATCTTTTTTCGATAATATGGGATGCCCCGCCCCTTCATGGGGACATCCTCAGAGATGGGTGTCCTTAGAGATGGGCGTCCCTGTTCGAAAAATGCCCCTCACAGATGACCACTGGAGGAAATCAGGGGTGATTTCTGCTTACTCCCCCAATGGCCACTAACTCCCTCCCAGCCCCCCAAAAAATGTGATTAAAAACATTACTTGCCAGCCTCTATGCCAACTTCAGATGTTATACTCAGATCCATTAGAACAGCATGCAGGTCCCTGGAATAGTCTAGTGGTGGGTGCAGTGCACTGCAGACAGGTGGACCCAGACCCATACCTCCGTTTACCTGTTACACTTGTGGAGGAAGCTGTAAGCCCTCCAAAACTCACCAGAAACCCACTGTACCCACACACAGGTGCCCCCTTCACCCGTAAGGGTATGGTAGTGGTGTACAGTTGGGGATAGTGGGTTTTTGGGTGGGTTTTGGGAGCTAAGCAGACAAGATGAGGGAGCAATGGTGAGATGTGTACCTGGGTGCATTTTATGAAGTCCACTACAGTGCCCCCTAGCATGCCCTATTGCTTTCCTGGGATGTCAGGGGGACCAGTCTACTAAAAATGCTGGCTCCTCCTACATCTCAATGGCTTGATTTTGTGCATTTTGCACTTGTGCGGTTTTGTTTTGGTTTTTTTTTAAATGGACCATAAAACAAAATGTCCAAATCACAAAACCTTGTTCAAAACAATATTTTTGAAAACAAAAGATAGACATTTTTCTTTTTTGAAAATGACCTTCTTTCCTATTCAGATTTTGGATGTTTTTTGCAAGAAAAGGTATACGAAGCCTCTGAAAAAAAACATGAAGTTATCGGTCCAGTATCTGTAGCAGTTATCTCAAGAACTGCTGTCAGTGAAGCAGACGACAGTCCCGATCTGAGCTGGCCTCATCATGAAGTCATCTCATGCTCATTAAACACAGACCTGCTGTCTGCCTGCCTGCCTGCCTGCCTGCCTGCCAGCTTGCAGGTCTGCATCACCCACCTGAGAGAGAGAGAGAGAGAGAGAGCACCTGACGGCCTTGTCTCCCTTCACTTGCCTGCTGTCTGACCATTCCTGCTGTAGCCACTCAACAGCTCCCTGACCATCTCTGCCTCCATTGTCCGTGAGAGTGGAAGAACCCTGCATCATCAGTCAGGTTGTAACTGTCTTTTCCTAAAGTGCTGGGGGGGGGGGGGGGGGTGTTAGGGGTCCTAATCAGGATATAGGGTATAAAGTGTGCATTACCTTTACCTTGCCTTGACAGGTACATAAATACTCATTGCTTTACCATCGGGGTAATTTACACTGTTTCTTCTGCTGCCAATAATAATAAATTACTTTTTATATTTTTTATAATATCTGAGCCTTGTGTTCTTTTCAATGGGCTGTAAGAACTTGGGGCTATAGTTGGAGGGACAATTTTTGCCATCATTTGTACATTCCCTCTTTGACTGCCTTCTACCTAAGGTAAGGTAATTGTGTTAGCCCCACAACGGGCTGCCATATGCCACCCCACCTTCTAGCTTAAATCCATAGAAACATATTGTCTGAATTTCTCACCAAGGATTCTTTTTCCTGTCACAGTGAGATACAGGAAGACACCCTCTACAGAAATCCAAACACAGAAGCCAAAGCAGGAGTAGAGGATAACCATGGAGATATAATTCAAAGCAGATTTATTAAAGCACCAAAACAAGAGGACCCGACATGGGCCGTGTTTTGGCAGACACAGGCGCCTGCCTCAGGGGTCACTATGCACAACTTAGGATGCTGAGACAACTAAGAGCAATGTCTGGTGCAGAGTGCTACTACTACTACTAATCATTTCTATAGCGCTACTAGATGTACTCAGCGCTGTACACATTATATACAGGTACTTTCTCTGTCCCTAGGGGGCTCACAATCTGTTTTTTGTACCTGGGGCAATGGAGGGTTAAGCCAATAAAAGCAGCAGCCTCCACTGTGCTAGTATCTCCAGTTCTTCTTATCACTGCTTCTAGAATCTTCAGTTCTTAATATAATTCATAGAACTGGTCTCCAATCAAACATGACTCAAATTATGATATAAATCAATAATTCCAATATTGATATATATAATGTTTTTAGACCAGCATCGATGTACTTCACTGGAGAAGTTAAATACTGCTTATCGACACAATCTTCTTTGGTCCTTTTTTCTCAATTTTACTTATAACTTTGTCTTCATAAAGCACAATTGAATATTTAGCTTTAGCTTTAGACAATGGACATACTGCTGACATAGCCAAGCTTGTTTACGCTTCATCAGGGAAGCGGTCTGCTGCAAGATTTAAAAAAAAAAATCCATTAACTACAAATTCCAACTTCAACACAAATTCATTCACAAGATCAGCCAATATTGTTCAACATCTTGCATAGTATGTCTCTTCAAACACGGTGACGGCATCTTCCACTGACTTTTAAAATAAGTCACATGGTTTGAACACTGCTTGTGATAGGTCACTCAAGTAAAACTCACACAAAACAATTAAGTCAGTGGCCAACATTCCAACTATTCAGGTGTATTGTATTAAGACAAAAAATCCATCTTTGTGCCTTATTGTTTTATAGATCTTCAGAGTTGCCACCCTCCCACCCCAACTGAATATCTACTATAATAAAAAGCACCTCCAACGTTCTGAAGCTGACTCTGTGCCTTCACTGAAGGGTTCGTAAGTTCGTAACTGTGTAGCCACCTCTCTCTGCCCATGTCTTTCTGCCCCGCCCTCGCGTCAAAACGTGATTACGTCGAGGGTGGGTAATGAGATGGAAGGAGTGGACACCTCCAATGTTCTGAAGCTGACTGTGGCTTCACTGAAGGGTTCAGACGGCATCTTAAAAGAGTGGGAGAAAAAAAACGCCTTTCGAAAACGAGCTCCGTTTCAATAATACGGATTGTTCATCTTTACAAATGTAATAAGGTAACTTTGTTGAAGGAAAAAAGGTAGCATTTCCCAGGTGGCCTTTGCTGCTACAGCACACTGGCTCTCAGTGCCCGACGGAGGGAGAGAGGGAGGCCCTGGAACTGGGACGGAGGGAGGGAGGAAAGGAGGCCCTAGAATTGTTAGGGAGGGCAACCCTGGAACTGGGAGGGAGGGGGAGGGGGCCGACCCTGGAACTGGGAGGGAGGGGGTGCAACTGGGAAGGAAGGAGGGAGGGGGACACCCTGGAACTGGGAGGGGGTGACCCTGGAACTGGGAGGGAGGGGGAGAGGAGCACCCTGCAACTGGGAGGGGGGGGAACCCCGGAACTCGGAGAGAGGGATGGCCACCCTGGAACTGGGAGGGAGGGGGGCCCCTGGCACACACTTATTCTCACACACACACTCTCTCTCACACACACACTCGTACCCAGTCTCACTCTCTGTCACATACACACACTCACACATTCACTCTCTCTCTCTCTATCACACACTCACTCTCACACACACTCTGTAAAACATACACACTCCGAGGAAAACCTTGCTAGCTCCCGTTTCATTTGTGTCAGAAACGGGCCTTTTTTCCTAGTGATCAATAACACACCACCAGATATCACCTACTGCGTGTTTATGGTCCAACCAATATTGGTCTAATGGTGCTGACTGTACTTTGTTCACAATTCTTGATTTATGCTCCATCAGCCGTACATTAACAGGTCTCGAAGTATGGCCAACAAAGACCAACTCACATGGACAAATAATGAGATATACTATAAGACTTACAAGAGGTCTTGGATCTAGATTAGATGAATACTAGGGTGATCCCAATCCATGCCCTCAATAGTAGAGGAGTATCATCGACATTCACCACAAGAAAATGTCCCAGATCTTCCACATTGTTCTCACCATAATCAAGCCTTTTATAGGTAAGGTATTCACCAATTGTTTTTCCATGACGAAATGCACAAATAGGATGTTGCTCAAATTCAGCATGATCTGAAGCACCTGCCAATGCTCATGAATTACAGCAGCAATTTTAGAACTTAAAGCAGAAAACAGTAGAACAGCTACCAACTCTTCCCGTCTTTCAGATTGTCTATATTGCAGCAAAAGAGAATGCTGTGCAGACTTTGCTCCTAGGTAAGATTTTCGTATCACTGCTCAAATATAACCACAATCAAGAAATGTTCTGCTAATCAAGTTATTTATGTGTGTAAGTGGCCACTTACACACGTAATTGACCGCTTATAAAATATTGAATTCCATTATTTACTTTATTTTCCAACATTTTGAGAAGAAAAATATAGAAAATCCTTACAATTATCTTTTCCTTATCAAGCTGTACATTTATGGTGTTCTTTGCCTATTACATTAAGGACGATACCTACTTATTCTTCTTTTCAAAAAAAATTGGAAAACGTATCTATTTCATAAATCCTGTTTAAGAACATAGTAACATAAGAAAAGCCATACTGGATCAGACCAATCGTCCATCTAGCCCAGTAACCTGCTTCCAGCAGCGGTCATTCGTGACCTGGATTGCCAACAACTAGAAACATATGTACATACACAGAGGTAAATTGAGACTCTTTCTAAAATACACACACAGCATCCATTTCACAAATTAATATACATGCAAAACAGCCTCCCACAAAAACACACCAAGCTTATCTTCCACACAAAGGCCCACCATCAACTCTTGTATTTCTGTCACAAACACATACACAAATGAATAGACAAACTCAAGTTTTTCCCTCAAACACACACACAATCACTGTCACTCATACATAGAGCTTCCCTGAATCTTGCATACACATTCTTTATTTTACACATGTATACACACACACAAAATGATATTTCTATAACCAACATACACAGACATGCACATACAGAGAAATTGAAACTGTCTATCAAATACACACACGCACACATACACACACCCCTTCACTTTCATCGATACATTCCCTCCTTCTCTTACACAAACATGCACACCAATCCCCTACCACAAATTACCACCTTTGATATATAGTTGCCTCACATATAGATAGGCAGATGAGCACGCACACACATGCACACGTCCCTGTATAACCTAAGGTTTTTCATCCAATGCACATTAACAGCCACAGTAACTATTATTCCTAGCAAATTGGGGAAGCTAGCCAGTTGGTTACCACACATATAGTAAGCCATATTGTAGAAAATCTTTAGCATCATATCTATGTTAGTTGAATGTTCTAATGCATGCTTATTAGGTGTATCATTAGTATTCTGCTAATATTGTATTATATCTCTGGTATTTGAATTCCAGTGCTGTTAAATATGTATATTTTTGATACTGGTTCAAGGTAGTTCTATTATTAGGTTTCAATTTACTGTTTTCAAGTTTACTTCATTTATTGTATTTGGTTTATTCTTGGTTATTTTACTATTGTTATGCTGTTAACAAAATTGTAAGTTTTATGTTAAACTGTACCTTCTGTGCACTGCCTTGGGTGAATCTCTTCATAAAGGCAGTTAATAAATCCCAAAACACAAATAATAAATAAACATGTTAACTGGGTGGCTGATAATGTGGAATGCACTTAGCTACACCCTTACTTCTGAAGGTGTGGTTAACTGCACTGCATTACCTGCAATGTTAGTAGCTAATGTGCAACAATGATCTCTTCATAGTTTATGTTAGGTATTTAGGAGGGAATTCTATAAACAATGTTCAGCAATGAGACTTTAAAAAAAAAAAAACCTCAGTGTTATGCACCATTCCACAATTGATTAGCTACTTCTGCACTGTTTTTGTCATCTGCTTTGAACTTAATTCCTGGGAGATGGCAGAATAGAAGTACCATATCATACCATATACCATATCATATCATTATCAGGCTTATTTTCGAAAGAGAAGGGCGCCCATCTTTTGACACAAATCGGGAGATAGGCTTCCTTCTCCCAGGGTCGTCCAAATCAACTGCTTTCCGTTGCGGGGATGACCAAAGTTCACGGGGCATGTCGGAAGCGTAGCAAAGGTGGGACTTGGGCATGCCTAACACATGGGCGTCCTCGACCGATAATGGAAAAAAGAAGGGCGTCTCGGACGAGCATTTGGGCGACTTTACTTGATCCATTTTTTTTTACGATCAAGCCTCAAAAAGGTGCCCGAACTGACCACCGGAGGGAATGTGAAGAAATGCAAAGTGATGCACTTAGGGAATAGAAATCCACGGGAGACGTATGTGTTAGGTGGGGAGAGTCTGATAAGTATGGACGGGGAGAGGGATCTTGGGGTGATAGTATCTGAGGATTTGAAGGCGACAAAACAGTGTGACAAGGCGGTGGCCGTAACTAGAAGGTTGTTAGGCTGTATAGAGAGAGGTGTGACCAGCAGAAGAAAGGGGGTGTTGATGCCCCTGTATAAATCGTTGGTGAGGCCCCACCTGGAGTACTGTGTTCAGTTTTGGAGGCCGTATCTTGCTAAGAATGTAAAAAGAATTGAGGCGGTGCAAAGAAAAGCTACGAGAATGGTATGGGATTTGTGTTACAAGACGTATGAGGAGAGACTTGCTGATCTGAACATGTATACTCTGGAGGAAAGGAGAAACAGGGGTGATTTGATACAGACGTTCAAATATTTGAAAGGTATTAATCCGCAAACGAACCTTTTCCGGAGATGCGAAGGCGGTAGAACGAGAGGACATGAAATGAGATTGAAGGGGGCAGACTCAGGAAAAATGTCAGGAAGTATTTTTTCACAGAGAGAGTAGTGGATGCTTGGAATGCCCTCCCGCGGGAGGTGGTGGAAATGAAAACGGTAACGGAATTCAAACATGCGTGGGATAAACATAAAGGAATCCTGTTCGGAAGGAATGGATCCTAAGGAGCTTAGCCGAGATTGGGTGGCAGAGCCAGTGGCGGGAGGCGGGGATGGTGCTGGGCAGACTTATACGGTCTGTGCCAGAGCCGGTGGTGGGAGGCGGGACTGGTGGTTGGGAGGTGGGGATGGTGCTGGGCAGACTTATACAGTCTGTGCCAGAACTGGTGGTGGGAGGAGGGGCTGGTGGTTGGGAGGCAGGGATAGTGCTGGGCAGACTTATACGGTCTGTGCCCTGAAAAGGACAGGTACAAATCAAGGTAAGGTAAGGTATACACAAAAAGTAGCACATATGAGTTTGGCTTGTTGGGCAGACTGGATGGACCATGCAGGTCTTTTTCTGCCGTCATCTACTATGCTACTATGTTACTATGTTACCTCTCCTTACTCCCCCAGTGGTCACCAACCCCTCCCACCCTAAAAAAAACTTTTTTAAATATTTTTTGACAGCCTCAAACGTCATACCCAGCTCCGTCACAGCAAATGCAGGTCCCTGGATCAGTTGTAGTGGATGCAGTGCAATTCAGGCAGGCGGACCCAGGCCCATCCCTCCCTACCTGTTACACTTGTGGTGGTAAATGTGAGCCCTTCAAAACCCACCAGAAACCCACTGTTCCCACATATAGGTGCTCCCCTTCACCCCTTAGGGCTATGGTAGTGGTGTACAGGTGTGGGAGTGGGTTTCAGGGGGGGGGGTGCTCAGCACACAAGGTAAGGGAGCTATGCACCTGGGAGCAATTTCTGAAGTCCACTGCAGTGCCCCCTAGGGTGCCCGATTGGTGTCCTGGCATGTGAGGGGGACCAGTGCACTACAAATGCTGGCTCCTCACATGACCAAATGGCTTGGATTTGGTTGTTTCTGAGATAGGCGTCCTCGGTTTCCATTCTCGCCAAAAATCGTGACGATCATCTCTAAGGATAACCATCTCTAAGGTCGACCTAAATTTTGCGATTTGGGTGTCCCCGACTGTATTATCGAAACCAAAGATAGCCGCCTATCTTGTTTCAATAATACGTGTTTCCCCGCCCCTTCACCGGGACGTCCTGCAAGGACATCCTCAGGAAAACTTGGGCGCCCCTTTTGATTATGCCCCTCCACGTTTGTTGCTGCTACCTAAAACTAGCCAGCTCCTTACAGAATTGCCCTCAAGATGCATAGGCATATTTCTTTGTGTATGTTATATGCGTCTTTATGAATAAAAGTTAGAAAAAAAGCTGTTCTGTTCTCATATCCTTTCTGAGCTTGGAACCCAGGCTTAGAAAAACACAGCTACAATTAAAAACAAACACTGTTTGAGAAGGTAGGAACACAGGATGTGTCATGCTGGATCAAACCAAAAGCCCATGGAGTCCAGCATCCTGTCTCCACTACTGGTCAATTTGAACCACAAGTGCCTGGCAGGATCCCAAACAGTAAGCTCTGTGTTGCTCTTTCACCCATTCCTGCCAGGATAAGCTCTCATTTCACACTGAAAGTAACTGGTTTAATATTAATAAGATGCAAAAATGGCTTGATGGTCCACTATTTTTATCCATTAAGCTACTAGTGCTTGAAAAAGTTGGAAAACACTGGCAAACTTTTATTTTATACCAGTACAGACGAATCAGCACTTTATGTGCAGCCAATTCGTATCCATAAAGGTTATGCTCCAGCTGGTTCCCAAATAATGCAATTTAAATGTTAATGGCTATCAAACTACACCACTGTTTTCTTTTTCATAATTAATTGTCAGGGTGACAAAGGATCTCATTAAAACTTGGATCTGTGAGTAAAGTCTTGAGGAAGATAGATAAAGTTTAACCTCCTTTATGTCAGTTAGTTTAATTGGGGCCAGAGTACTTTTACAATTGTGTCCATGTTTCAGGGAAAATTGTGACTTGGAAAAAGCAGTGTAGATACAGTCTAGCAAATTTCTAAAACAGAATGACTCTACCCTGACCCTAAACATTACAACTTACTTTTCACTAAGTGCTTGATTAAAAATCTTTTCTGGAGGGTGCACAAAGAGAAACATTGAAGTTTAGCTCAACAGCAACCACCATAAAAAAGAGACAAGCATAAGGTTTGTCTCCTAAAAGACATCCCTCACAGTCTGAAAAATATACACAGAAGTCACATAGAGGCCCTTTTACTTAGCCACGTAAGCATCTACGTGTGCCCAATGTGCGCCAAAATGGAGTTACCGCCCGGCTACCACGTGGCTCTTGCAATAATTTCATTTTTGGTGAGCGCCTGAGATGTGTGTCCAAAACATAACTTTTATTTTCGGATGCGTGCCAAGTGGCATTTGGCGTGAGTAGGTCATTACAGCCCGGTTACCGCATGAGACTTTACCGCTGGGTCAATGGCTGGTGGTAAGGTCTCAGACCCAAAATGGACACACTGCAATTTTTATTTTGCTGCACGTCCATTTTTGGCAAAATTTTTAAAATTCATTTTTTGCAGGTGCGCTGAAAAATGATTCTGCCGCGCGCCCAAACATGCGCCTACACTACCGCAGGCCATTTTCAGCACACCTTAGTAACAGGACCCCTCAAATATCTGCACACCTTTTATACATCTGTAGAAGCTGTCAAGATTGTACATACTAATGTTAATTTGAAAATTCAGTGATGAGTACAGATAATACCTCTTTTATTGGGTTGCTGGCAATCTGATAGAGAGAAAAATGTAACTGTCATTCTCTCTCCGGTTAGACAAAGAATGAAATCCATTTTATAGCATTTTGGATAACAAGGCTTCTATGGGCTTCTGCTAATTACAACAGAAAATTATCTTGTCTCTTTCATTCAACTCTGAACAGAGAGACAAACACGTTCTATCACATACATCATTCCTGTCTACACATATTCTGACCTTGTGTGCAAGCTGCTTTTTGCACAACACACAGAAATTTGATTTCTCATTTCTTTTACATTTAATCTTTCAGTCAACTACGAGTTTTCGAATTCATTTTCGTACACGTCTGGGTTAAGGATGAAGCAGATCTGGACTAGTGTTTCACAGCAGCTAAGTTTTCAGTTCATCTCTAAGTGAAGGCCTTGAAGGCTTCCCATGTAATGCTTGCACTAGCATATGAAGGGTTGTTTTCTTGAAAAAAATCTATAATAAATTTGTTAACCTTTCTTGACATAGTTTTTCTACCATTAAAAGTTGGCAATTAACGCCGCCATTGTGGAGATTTAGATGAAGTAGATATACATAATTGCAAAGAGGACGGATGTGGGCCGCATGATCCGAAAGACTAATTGGCTCTATATAGACTTTTTGAACATTCTGCATAAAGATTGTTGGATATTAGGAAATATCAATTCAGGAAAAGTTTTAATGAGGAAGTAAACATAAAGTATCACCTCTGCAATAGATGAGAATTGTCTCCAGGGATCAACAAGATGATATGTGTCAATCATCGATTGTAAAGTTAAGCGGGCGATGAAAAGCTTTAGATTGCCTATCTAACCAAGAGTCAAGAGGCATTTGAAGTCACCGGCTAATATTAATAGCAATGGCTCACTCTCGCAGTTTTATCAGCCAGGTGCCGGAAAAGAAAATGGGCAGTCTTGATTAGGAGCATATATATTGAATAATAAAAATTCTTGTTGCAATAACGAAACCTTTGCTATAGGACCCATCTTTCTTCAATATCAGATAGCTCCTGTTTAATTTGTACATTAAGTTTTTATGAAAAGAACTGCTACACCATTCTTTTTACCTTGTGAGGGTGAGCAAACAGAAGAACTAATCCAATTTGCTTATTTGTAAAGAAATAACCTCAGGAAGGTGGGTTTCCTACAGAAATATGGCTTGAGCATTCATTTTCTTTAAGGCCAGAGTAATCTTTTTTTCTCATGGATGTTCCAAGAAACAAATTTACAAGTGATTGTTTGAGCCATCATATAAAGTTGAAATGAAAATGTTTAAGATCAGCTGATTTACATTGCTGAAAGTATAAAAATAGATTATTACTAACCAGCAATAAAGTTAAGAGTCGTAGTTTGCAGCAAAAATACATATATCAAATATTAATTCCTGACAATTAACATTGAAATATAAACTGTGTGATGAACTAAAACAGCATTAATCCAACATCAAAAATTTGAACTTCCTACTGCTGAAAATTATGGAATGGTTCTTAATAAAAAGAAATTATGGTCGCCTATTGATACTTATATGCATGTTACGACCTCATCATCATAGGTCATTTGATCCCTACGTATAAATTACAAATTTTTTTTTTTAAATATTGTTGTGCTATCTTATAGGAATTTGATGCAGTGTGTTGATTTGTGGTTTTCTCCTGTTTTATGTCCCGTTTGAGGATATTGGTATTTGTTCTAGTTTATTTCTTTATTTCTTTTTGTACTGGCATTTCTATTAAATTTCCAATAAAATTTCTGGAGAAAAACAGTAAAATAAAGCCCCTAACAGCTCAAGCCTCTTTCATGCACACTGAGTATAGAGGTGCGTGTATGAGTACAACATGGGAAGGAGCAAGGTAGAAAATTCTCCCAAAAAAGTTATCAATACAGGGGTCCTTTTACAAAGCCATGTTAAAAAGTGGCCTGCGGTAGTGTGGGCACGTCTTTGGGCACATACTGGGCCACATTTTACTATGGCTGGGGAAAAGGTCATTTTTTAATGGGCCGAGAAATGGGTGTGTGCAAAAATTAAAGCTAGCGTATTTATGGCCTGAGCCCTTACCAGCAGCCATTGACTTAGTGGTAAGGGCTCACACACTACCCTTGCGGTAACCATGCAGCGTGCGCCAACGTGGCTGATCTGCCGATTACTGATGGGAACGCCCCCTGTGGTAGAATATAGAGAAATATTTTCTACCGCGGGATTCGACACACACCAAACTCAGAATTACCGCCGGGTGCATGTGCTACCCTGGTGGTACATAAGTACATAAGCATTGCCATGCCGGGACAGACCAAGGGTCCATCGAGCCCAGCACCCTGTCTCCGAAAGCGGCCAAAAGAACAAACAATTTGTTCCGCCCATCCCAGAAATAGTGGACTATTCCCCTGTCCATTCAATAACATTCTATGGCCTTTTCCTCCAGGAAGCCGTCCAAACCTTTTTTAAAGTTCGCTAAGTCAACCGCCTTAACCACTTTTTCTGGCAACGAATTCCAGAGTCTAACACGTTGAATGAAGAAACGTTTCCTCCGATTCATTTTAAATTTACTACACTGCAGCTTCATTGCATGCCCCCCTGTCCTAGTATTTTTGGAAAGCGTAAACAGACACTCCACATCGACCCGTTCCATTCCACTCATTCCCTGCCTCTTCAGCCTTTCCTCATAGGGAAGTCGTCCCATCCCCTGTATCATCTTTGTCGCCCTTCTCTGCACCTTTTCTAATTCCAATATCCAGCTTATAATCGAAAGAGAAAGAGAAAAACGCCTATATTGCGACCCAAATCGGGAGATGGGCGTCTTTCTCCCGTGGGCGCCCAAATCGGTATAATCGAAAGCCGATTTTGGGCGTTTCCAACTGCAATCCGTCACAGAAACGGGTAAAGTTGATGGGGGCATGTTGGAGGCGTGGTGAAGGCGGAACTGGGGCATGGTTATCGGCCGAGGAGAGATGGGCGTCTTTAGCTGATAATCGAAAAAAAAAAAAAAGGCGTTTTTACCGCGATTTTGGGTCACTTTTTTTGGACCCTTTTTTTCACTAACAGGTCCCAAAAAAGTGCCCCAACTGACCAGGTGACCACTGGAGGGAATCGGGGATCACCTCCCCGGACTACCCCAGTGGTCACTAACCCCCTCCCATCAAAAAAAAAAACACTTAAAAAACTTTTTTTCCAGTCTCTATGCCAGCCTCAAATGCCGTACCCACCTCTATGATTGCAGAATGTGTTCTATCCTGTGACAGCCTTTCCCTGGTTCTGATGTGGCTCTCGGGTGAGTGTGACACCTTTTCTGTTATGCGCACTGCAGAGTCACATCAGCAATGCATTGTGGTGGGTGTAGGGTATTGGGCTCCGTGATTCCACTAGCTTGTGGCAAATGCTCACGATGTTGGTAGTTGGTAGGCTCTACTCCCATGGTGCTTTTCCCCCTGCTTACTGGGTCAGAGTGTGCCCTGTTTTGTTTCCGGAAGTCCATGAGGTAGTGGCCATTTTTGTAAGCCAGTTTTAGATCCCTTTCATGTGTTAGCCACGTTACAGAACTTAGTTCTTCCCTTCAATGTGGCTGAAAGAGGGCATTGTACACCATTCTGCCAGCTCTGACCTACTGCTCATCTCAGTACCAGGGAGACTCGTTGCCAGTGGGGCACAACCTCTGATCTGCAGTTAACTGTGAGTAAGCGTGCTTATTCCAATAAAGGACGTTTTCGGAGAGATTAGTCTTCAGGTGTCAACTGGTGTGCCAATGTTATATAGCAGCAACCAGTCCTAGAGGCCTGCGTGTATGCAGGTCCCTGGAGCACTTTTAGTGGGTACCGCAGTGCACTTCAGCCATGCGGACCCAGGCCCATCCCCCCCCACCTGTAACACTTGTGCTGGTAAATGGGAGGCCTGCAAAACCCACTGTACCCACATGTAAGTGCCCCCTTCACCCCTAAGAGCTATGGTAGTGTTGTACATTTGTGGGTAGTGGGTTTTGGGGGAGGGGGTTGGGTGCTCAGCACCCGTGGTAAGGGAACTATGCATGTGGGAGCGTTGTCTGAAGTCCACCGCACTGACCTCTAGGGTGCCCAGTTGGTATCCTGGCATGTCAGGGGGGCGAGTGTACTACAAATCGTGGCCCCTCCCACGACCAAATGGCTGGGCGTTTTTAGTTTCCATTTTTTTGAAAATACGGTCTGTCCCGCCTCTTCACATACCCGTTTTCGGACATAGACGCCCATGGAGATAGGCGTTCGCGTTCGATTATGCCCCTCCACATCTTTTTTGAGATGCGGCGACCAGAATTGAACACAATACTCGAGGTGCGGTCCCACCATGGAGCGATACAACAGCAGAATAATATCCTCATTTTTGTTTTCCATCCCTTTCCTAATAATACCCAACATTCTATTTGCTTTCCTAGCCGCAGCAGCACATTGAGCAGAAGGTTTCAACGTATCATCAACGATGACACCTAGATCCCTTTCTTGGACCGTGACTCCTAACGCTGAACCCTGCATGACGTAGTTATAATTTAGGTTCCTCTTTCCCATATGCATCACTTTGCACTTGTTCACATTAAACGTCATCTGCCATTTAGACGCCCAGTCTCCCAGTCTCATAAGGTCCTCTTGTAATTTTTCCACAATCTTCTCGCGATTTGAAGACTTTGAATAACTTTGTGTCATCAGCAAATTTGATTACCTCACTAGTTACTCCCATCTCTAGGTCATTTATGAATATGTTAAAAAGCAGAGGTCCCAGTACAGATCCCTGAGGGACCCCGCTAACTACCCTTCTCCATTGCGAATATTGACCTTTTAACCCTACTCTCTGTTTCCTAACTTTCAACCAGTTTTTAATCCACAGTAAGACACTACCTCCAATCTTATGTCCCTCTAGTTTCCTCTGTAGTCTTTCATGAGGGACCTTATCAAACCCCTTCTGAAAATCTAGATACACAATATCAACCGGCTCACCTTTGTCCACATGTTTGTTTACCCCTTCAAAGAAATGCAGCAGATTGGTGAGGCAAGACTTCCCTTCATTAAATCCATGTTGACTTTGTCCCATTAGTCCATGCTTTAGAATGTGCTCTGTAATTTTGTTCTTTATAATAGTCTCTACCATTTTGCCCGGCACTGACGTCAGACTCACTGGTCTATAATTTCCCGGATCTCCTCTGGAACCTTTTTTAAATATCGGCGTTACATTGGCCACCCTCCAATCTTCCAGTACCACGGTCGATCTTAAGGATAAATTACAAATCACTAACAGTAGCGCCGCCAGCTCATTTTTTTAGTTCTATCAGTACCCTGGGATGAATGCCATCCGGTCCAGGAGATTTGCTACTCTTTAGTTTGCAGAACTGCTCCATTACGTCTTCCAGGTTTACAGATATTTCATTAAGTTTTTCCAACTCGTCAGCCTCAAATACTCTGTCTGGTACCGGTATCCCTCCCAAATCTTCCTCGGTGAAGACTCAATAACCTGTTCATCTGACACATTTGCAACAGCTGCATCTGTTTCGTCCCTCTCCATATCCCTAACAAAGCTTACCCGCTTGTAGCAGTTCACAATGGTTGCCTGTGTAACATGATTCCAGGCTTCTTTCTGCATATGTAGGGAATCCAACAGTGATAGATTACAAGCCAGTTCAACAGCATGTTTATCCTTGCCAGTCTGGTCATCCATAATGCTCATCAGACGACATAGCACAAGAGCCTGATAATGTTGTTTGAAATTGGCTATTTTGCCCTGATCCATAGGTTGGATCAGAGAGGTAGTGTTTGGTGGCAGGAAGACCACCTTAACGTTAGACAGCCTAACACCATCACTGTGTGCAGCACAATTATCACAAAGCAACAAAATCTGACGCTTTTGTGCCCGCATTCTAGTGTCTAACTTCTTTAGCCACTGCTTCCAAATTTCCCCAGTCATCCATGAATTTGAATTAGCCTCATATGACACAGGAAGTCGCTTAACATTCTTGAAGCAATGGGGCTGTTTGCTCTTTCCAATGACGAGTGGTTCCAACTTCTCACACCCATCCATATTGCAGCAAAGGAGGATCGTCAGTCGGTCCTTCAACGTTTTACTTCCTGTAGTTTTGGCTTGTTTGAATGCAAATGTTCCATCAGGAATCGCTCGCCAGTAGAGACTGTTTTCATCAGCATTGAAAATATCATGAGGTGCAAACTGATTCAAGATAGTAGGAAGAACTGAAACAATCCAATTTTCAGCACCAAAGTCATCAGCGTCTTGTTTTTCACCATGCTGTTTCTTGAATTTTATGTTGTTCCTCTCCTTCCATCTTTCCAACCATCCAACAGTGGTTTTGAATTCAGTTAGTCCAAGACTTTCAGCTAGCTGATTAGCTTTCTCCATAAGCAGTGGACCACTGACAGGAAACTTTCTGCTCCTGAACTGAGAAAACCACCGAAGAAGAGCATCTTCTACATCCTCAGCTTTTCCCGCCCGTTTACGTTTCCAGTGTGCATTTGTACCGTTTTGCCAGTCTTCCAGAAGCTGGTCTTTCTGCTTCAAGATACGTGAAATTTGACTGGGATTGACACCATATTCTTTAGCAATAGATGCTTAACTTTGTTTCCTAATTTTTTTTTAGTTTTAACAATTTTTTATTGATGATACGACAAAATAAACAACCAACAAGCTCCCTGTACTGAGCAGTAGAACCAGAACATTCACGAAAGAGCATAGTAACATTCTCTTCATCAATATTTTACATTTCTTCTTCCCCCAACCCAATCCCCAATCCCCACCCCTAAGATCCACCGTTTGTTATTTTGATACCAGCTATATATAACCCATTTGAACAACTTAGGTATTGATGAACACAGATCAAAAAAAAAAAAAAAAAGAAAGACCAACAGTGTCTAACAATCTCCTTCCCTCATTGTATTCCCCGGTAATCTATTCAGAACTTGGCTGCGAGCTCTACTGGATATGCTGTTAAGGTAAGGTTGCCATATTCCCAAGAATTTCCTCTGTCTTTTTGGTGACAATCTCGCCCCTCTAGCCTCCCAAAGCATAAGCTGGTGTAGCATATTCCTCCAGCCCCAATAAGAGGGAGGTATGTCTGATACCCATCCATTTAGTATACATTTTTTCCCCACTATACAGGCTTTATTTGTCAGCAGCTGGGCTTCCTTGTTTCCCCCTCCCTCTTGTCCCTCTACATTAAACATCATGCGTTCAAATGTGACCCGTGTCCTATGCCCCAGGACCCCTCTAAGAAAGTTCTCCACTTTCTGCCAGAATGATTTAACATATCTGCAGAGCCAGATGCAGTGTGTAAATGAGGCTCGTGGCTGCCTACATTTAAGGCAGTTATCTTCCTCCACCACTCCTGCATGAAAGGCTCTCCTCTGGGAAAAATATGCTCTATGTACCGTTCTGAATTGACATTCTTGAAGTTCTGCACTATGTACTATTTTAGGAACCCCCATCAATGACCGTCGTATAAGTATTGTTTCCTAATTTTTTAAGAACTTCTTTTCATTCAGTCATTGATCATAATATTTAATAATGAGTGCAATGTGATAATATTTAAGGTTAGAACACCTAAAATAAATGTTCATAGATATCATTTAGTTTTCATAGGATTGGAGGAGTGGCCTAGTGGTTAGAGCACCAGTCTTAAAATCCAGAGGTGGCCAGTTCAAATCCCACTGCTGCTCTTTGTGCTCTTGAGCAAGTCACTTAACCCTCCATTGCCTCAGGTACAAACTTAGATTATGAGCCCTCCTGGGACAGAGAAATATCCAGTATACCTGAATGTAACTCACCTTGAGCTACTACTGAAAAAGGTGTGAGCAAAATCTAAATAAATAAAATATCATTTAACCACATAGGGGTCCTGATACATATGACTGGCTCAATGTGTCCTCCTTTTTCTGGAGCCATATGGTAACCCTAGGCAAGGGGTCAATAACAAGACTGAGCCCCAAGCCTGCTCATTTGAGAGATGGGGGCTTTCAAGTAAGTGGGGAAGGAGGAGAAGGGTGAAGGGTAGTCAGCATGAAAAAAAGAGAAGGAGATTTTATGTGGAATTGAGGTAGAGGATTGGTGTGAGAAGCTGTGACAGGAAGTCTGTGTGTGGCTTTGGCAGCTTTGCAATTGTTCAAAAAAATACTTGGGCTTGCTGGAAAATGGTTTTCCATGGCATTTGCCTCTCTCTGAACCCTTGTCCCACTCCAGTATACCTCTGAGGTGTCATCAGCTGCAGTAGCAATTCATATTTGCTACCTGCGTCAGCCCCGCAGGCTTCCCTCTGCCATGACCCACCAGTGTGGAATCAAGAAGTGATATCAGTGAGGGTAGGACTGTAGGGGTATTTACCTGAGATTTCAACATTGCTGGTCTTGGCCTATACAAGCCTGAACCATTCTTATAACAATATGGATTCTACAGCCTGTGACCTGAATACAGCTATAACTATCAGAAACCAGCTTGGTTACAGAAAGGAATTACTGTTGAGCCTTGCAAGATTACTTCATCCAAGGACATATTCTTTGTTGCAAACTAGCCCTGTTATCTCCTGGAAACACCGGAGGATTTGTAGGTGAACAGAACGCTCGGAAGAGTCAGAGACTGATTTTCCTAACACCAGTGAACTGCGTGCCTTGTAACCAACTGGCAAGGCCTGCTCAGCTACAACATCAGGCCTTATCTAAGACTGTCCCATTTGCATCCAGAATTCAACTCTTGGACCTTATTCCTGCACTGGGAGGCTCGCTGAGACTTTCAGCTCGAGACTCTGAGGAACTCCTCTTCTCTACCATTGGGAGTCTGTGACAGACGGCAAGGTGAGATAACAGGATATATTACCTATGGTCACGGAGATAATTAGTCCTTAGTTTTTGTCGGAGACAGATAGGTTTACGACAGGACTTCTGGTCTGTGTATTCAGCTGATCACTGTGTTTTACATAAGACATGTAATAAGTTCTTATAAGAATTATTAGGATTTCAGGATTGTACTGGGTTGTGTAATCACTCCTTTAGTTAGTCCGTTAGGATAACCATATTGTATTATCTATTCTGGTGATAATCTATTTTTATAGCAAGTTATTTTTGTATTTTGCTTGGCATTTTGCTTCAGTACTGTTTATATATATTTTTCTTTACATAATAAATAATAATATATTTCATCTGTGGCATGGTTCATTTTTCCAGCACAGTTAGCTTGCCATTCGGGCTATAGAGGTACACCTCCCTAGACACGAATCCAGAGTATTGCTATCTGGTAATGTTCTCTGATTTATTAGTACCTCTAGCATGCCTACAGGACACAGCAGAGGGAAACCTGCGAGGCTGGCAGAGGCAGTGATTAGGAATCATCGCTGCATTGTTTCTCAGCTGCAGCTTTGGGTGAACTGTGCATCATGCAGCAAGAATTGCAATAAACCAGCAGTGGGGTGGGGGTGGGGGGCAGGATTCTCTGCTCTCACAGCCTACTGCCTTCTCCTGCTACAGGTCAGCTGCATGGCACCCCTGTGAGTTCACCACGCCGCACCAGGGCACCACAGCACACAGTTTGGGAAATGGTATAGGCCCTTACTTTTTCAGGTTTTTTTCAGATAGCTTCCCAAACCCTTCTTGTTGTGTCCTGCAGTACCCTCTGCCTGCCTTCCCGGAACAGCCAGTGTTCATTTTGTATGACTATGAGTGCCAAGAAATTGCACTCTTTCTCAGAAAAGTTGTGCACTCTTCTGCACTCCATTTTCCATATGCATGTGAGGGGTCACTAGTAGGTGCTGTATATATTATGTGTGGTGACCCACAGACACATGGCTGCCCTGCTGTTTGTTTGGAGGGTCCCTCCTCATGCTCTGTGGATCTAGATGTTTGCCGCAGCAAGCAAGGCTATACAGATAGTGTTATATGTGTAGCACTACACGTTTGGTGCCACTATATATACACCACTATACATTTAATACCACCATCGGAACCCTGCTAGACATTTTCCCATGCAGGTACATGGAAATACTTTTAAAACAAATAGGAGGAAATATTTTTTTACTCAATGAATAGTTAAGTTCTGGAACTCTTTGCCGGAGGATGTGGTAGCAGCGATTAGTGTATCAGGGTTTAAAAAAGGTTTGGACAAATTCCTGAAGGAAAAGTCCATAGTCTGCTATTGAGGCAGACATGGGAAGCAACTGCTTGCCCTGGACTTGTAGTATAGAGTGTTGCCACGACTTGGGTTTCTGCCAGGTACTTGTGACCTGGCTTGGCCACTGTTCGGAAAACAGGATACTGGACTAGACGGACTATTGGTCTGACCCAGTATGGCTACTCTTATGTTCAGGTTCTACAAACAGTCAGCTTGGGACCTTGCAGATGCTCTCACAACACATGTAGGGGCAGGGCATGCGTTTGCCCATGTGGTGCAATATTTTACCTGCAGAAACAACTTTAAATTACTGTCAGGGCAGGTCTATAAAAGTGTGCCCAAAGAGTGCATATTTGGAGCCTCTTCCATAAAAGAAAGCAGACACCTACTTTTCGGTATAGCATGGGGTATATACGCATAGATGTGTTTAAGCACAAGCAGTTACACCAAGCATAAAGCTGATGTAAATACTTGTGTCTAGATTTGAGAGATGCTTGCATAACTTATAGTCCTCTCTAATCCCTCCTTTTACAAAGCCATGCTAGCAGCTGCCAGTGAGGTAATGCGGAAACAACCCATTCAAAGTGAATGGGGTGTATCGGCATTGCCATTCGGTTTTGTAAAAGGGGGGGGGTTAAGTTAGGCACGCCAGTGTGCGCTCTGCCCAGGCTCTGCCCATGTTAACGCCCACCTGCAAAGTATGTGCTATTTTAGCCGTATTATTGTCATTTATGCATGTGTGTTTATGTACGCACGGAAATGACTAGAATACCAGCATTTATACCTAACTTTAGGCTGTTTCTTACATAACTAATTCTAAATTTCTTATATTGATAAATAATGCTGCAAAGATATTTCTTTACTTTCCTTTATAAAGCAATAATTCACTTTTTAAAAGGAGGCTCTTTGTTTAACAACACGTAGATAAACATTGAACCATTGAAAAATACTGCTAGGGTTAAAAATATTTATATATTCGATGCTGAATCTAGATACAAATGCTCAGAGTCCATTATCTTTACCTTTCATCTGATTATAAAAGTCTGTTCTGTGGACAGAAATGTCCCTTAATTATGATAAAGGTTTCTGCTTGTCCATCAGAAGGAGTGTGCAATAAAAACAATTGAGTCCTTTAATGATTTATCTGAATCATTTTAGTGATAATGACAAGTCTATAAAAGCTGTCCACACATAGATTTTAATCTCTTGAAAAGTACATTGGCTGCTGCATGCCTGGACAGTGGACACGGTTTGTTTCAGGATATGCACAACTATAGAGACATCTAAGATTTTGCCTGTTGGGCAGTACAGAAACTTTTATTTGCCCTGCTAGAGTTGAGTTCTGACCTTTTCTTATCCCACAGTTTCTAGAACAGGGGCTGTGTCTGCCTTCCTGATTGATAGAGTAGGAGGAGGTTATATCCATTGGAGAGAAAAGCTAGCTTGGTATAAATACTCAGCCCAAGGGGGGAGGGGAGGAATTTATTGTCTTTGGCTCCAGATCCCTGGTCACTGCACCTGTCAGCAAGGGGACCAGGGTTTGGGCTTTGAGGGCCAGATGCACTAAACCTAACGAGCCAATAATGAGCCATTAACGAGCAAGTTGTAAACTCTGGCATGCACTAAAAGCCATTTTACGACGACGGTAGCAGCTAATGAAAATGGAATGCAGATGAGCAAATTGTGTAGAAACCCTATTGTAATGAGATGCACTAAGCTTTTCTGATTGCCTTAACACTGGAAACTCTAACGAGAGGTCTGTAACTCTCGTTGGGGCTGCGCAGGATTGAAAACTGATGAAAAACCGCTATAAAAAGTCATTCCGCCCCCCCCCCCTCCGCAATAATAAAAACAAAAGTGCAGTTGAGGCTGGCCATCTAAAAAAGCCGTCCGTTTTCGCCATCATTCCGCCCCCTGCTGCAATAATAAAAACAAAAGTGCAGTTGAGGCAGGCCATCAAAAAAAGCCGTCCGTTTTCGCCGTCATTCACCTCCGCAATAATAAAAAACGTCTTTTTTGGCCGTGCTTCCACTCAGCTGAGAGCCCTGGAAGTCTCTGAGCCAATCACAGAGCATTTAGCTGAGCTAAACACGCTGTGATTATGCCTGAGCATGTGCAAGGCACAATGCTCCCACACTTGTTTGACAGGTCTGGGCTGTCAAATTCCCAGACCTGACAAACACAGGAGAGGAAGGTCCATGGGACCCCCAGCATCGGTTCAGCCCTGGTGGCCTAGTGCCACCCTAAGCCCTCCCCCCAGACAGCAACACGGTGGCTAGAGATCCAGTGGACCTCCAGTCCCCCGACCCCCCCTGGACACAAGGGCACGGGGGGGCTAGAGATCAGGTGGATCTCCAGCCCCCTAACCCCCATACCCAAAAACAATCCCTGATAGCCCTGTAGGCCGCAACTCCAACCCCCACCCCCACCCTGGTGGTCTAGCTGCCCCCTTCCCCCATACCTCTGTACCTCTGTGATGGAGGTGGGAGTAGCACACTCTCTCCTCTTCTAGTGCCACCATCAAAATGACCGCACTTTGCCCTCCCCAGTGCAACCTGGGATGCACTAGGCAGGACTTCCCTAACATATAAGGGGCAGTACGCTGGCATTTTGAATGCGGTGCTGGAACTGCTATACCACCAGGGTGGGTGTCAGACCAATGGGACATCAGGATTTTTGGGGGGGGGCTGTGTGAAAGGGTGTCAGGTGGGCTGGAGATCCACCAGATCTTCAGCCCCCCCCCATGCCCTTGTGTCGGAGGGACTGGAGGTCCACTGTACCTCCAGCCCCCATGTCACTGTTTGGGGGGGGGCTTGGAGAGCACTAGGCTAGCAGGGCCGAAGCGATGGCAGGTGGCCAAGGGTCAATTGGGCTGCCAGGACATGGTGACAGTCTGGACTGACAGTGACAGCCTGGGCTGCCTGACTCTGACAGGGGGGATGTGAACAGAGCCTTAACCCTAACACCAGCTCTGAGCTGGCATAGGGTTAAGACACTATTCTGCCCCTACGATTGGAGCGCTGTTCTCTGATCATAGTAACGGAATACTGCAGAGGTCATTTAAATCTAATTTAAAAGACCTCTGTGCTATTGCCTTGCATGGGCGCTATTTGCCCGATGATCATGTGTGCGAAAGTAAATGCAGGCGCTAGTCAGGCACCAGTGGCCTCTAGCGCCCACATTTACCTTTGATCATTGGACTGTGAGTCCCTGGCCATTCCTTTAACTCCAGTGCAAGGGGGAAAAATTTAGCTATTGAATTTCCTGGATACATCTTCTTACCTCCTAAGAAAAAGGTTGCTGGGAGTGGGAACCAGCCACAGAACTGGGAAAGCTGCTGAACTGTTTCAGGTGAACACTGGAATGGAGAGTGTATATAATGAACATACCTAGGGCTGTCCAAAAACAGGGCTAGAGGCCTGAAGCTGTCAGCCAGACCTAAAAATCATGTCCTCTGTGTGACCCAGAGGCTCATGAGTTCTTGTGACAAGCTTGCTGACAGGCTTGCAGAAAGACGAACATGAAGCAATTTTCCATGCAAGGTGTTTACTAAAGAATGTGGTTAGGGGCTTTTTGCAGATATAATGACTGGAACATAGATAAATGGTTGCTGGCGAAATGGACCATGGATAAATTAAGGCTGGCGAAATGGAACAGGCTAATCAGTATGATGTTGCTTTAGCCCTTACCAGTAATCTTGATCAGCGCAGTCTGAACTAATAATTATCTACAAGGTGGTCGAAGATAATGAAATGTTTGAGCTGTGTAATCATAGAAGAGTATAAAATGTGAAAGATGACAATACAAAATTGGAGAAGTACTCAGAGATAGCACTCCTGTGCAGCTTTGTTGTAACTCTCCCAGGAGAAAAGAATTATAGTTTGTTTTCTAGCTTGGTAAGTAATAAAAAGAATATTTTCTCATCTCTGCGTGGCCTTCACTTCTTCTCTCCCTAACTGTATGAGTGTGTGGAACATTCTATTGGGTTGGGGAGGGCGGAAGAAATAACAAGAGTTGGTCCCCCACCACCTCACACAGAGAGGACTAAGGGATAAAGGAAAAGAGGTACTTCACAATCCAGTCTGAGAAGGAGAAAGCAGGGTCTAGAGAGTCCCAGATCAGTCAAGGTAAAGCCTCCAACACCAGATATTCCTCTGGGGAGAGTGAGCTTTATACTGAGCCAAGTCGTGAAGAATAGAGATTTAGGGAGGATAATATAAAAAACTGCATCTGTTACTATTTAACTTGCCTATTCCTATCTGATTTGATTGTGTCACCCCTCTGTTACCAGTGGAACATTGATTACCCATACAACACAGAATAACACTTAAAATTCTTTGGTTAGTACATAAAGAAGGGTATTTTTGATAACATGTCTGATTTTGGACATTTTGCTAGAAACTTCCAAAAATCAAGAGGTGAACACAGCCATTTTCGAACCTGAAAACCATCTATCTTTTTGGTTTGAAAATTCCTTTTTCTAGATGTTTTGTGCTCAGTGCATTTTAATTTTGGGATTACTTTGGAAAGTAAAGCATCCAAGAGAAAAACACCCAAAAACCAGCCATTGGGATGTCTGAGGGCCATTATTGTTAGTAGAATGGTCACACAAACACCCAAGCACAGCAGTGGGGCAGCCTAGGGGGCATAGGAGCCGACTCTGTGGGTGCTTGAGCACCCCCAATATTGAGACTATTCCTTGTATGTGTCCATGGAAGGATTATTTCCACTGGGCTTTGAAAAGTTGGCTCCTGCAGTGGACTTCATATAAAAGGTCCCAGGTACACATCTCACCATAACCCCCTTATATTGTATGGTGAGCCCTCCAGGAGCAGAAAAATACCTACTGTATCTCACTGTACAGCACTACAATAGATTTCAAGTTTGCAGGTGTCACCTATATGTAGATACAGTAGGTATTTAGTGTTTGGGGGGGGCTCACACATTCCACCACAAGTGTACTACTACTACTTATCATTTCTATAGCGCTACTAGAAGTACGCAGCACTGTACACTTGATCATGAAGAGACAGTCCCTGCTCGACAGAGCTTACAATCTAATTAGGACAGACAAACAGGACAAACAAGAGATAAGGAAATATTAAAGTGTACCACTTAGAGTGGGATATGTGCCTGGGTCCCCTCCTCTACAGTCCACTGCACTGACCACTAAGCTACACCTGGGACCTGCTTTCTGCTCTAATAGGAATGGCCATCATATGTGAAGCTATCATACACCCTAGTATGTACTGTCACTGTCACATCTAAGGGGGATGGAAGGGGTCAGTGTCCTCTGGGGAAGTAAGGGGAGGTTATGGCTTAATCCCTCCAGTGGTCATTTATTTTATTTATTTATTTATTTATTGCATCTGTACCCCACATTATCCCACCTTTTTGCAGGCTCAATGTGGCTTTCAGAGTGTTGTTACGATGCAGTCATTACATGATCTTAAATACATAAGCTGAAATTTGGTCATTTGGTCATTTAGGGCACCTGTTGGTCACTTAGTCGTAATTGAAACAGATCTAGCCAAAAAGTCTAAATTTTGGCCCCAGACATTTTCATTTTCTTCCATTATTGCAGAAAAATGTCTATCTTTTGGTGGCGCCCATGTCCCACCCAAAACATACCCCAAAATGCCCCTTTGAAATTTGTATGAACTGTGTAACAAATCATCTAAATCAGTGTCAAAAATTGCAACTTGGACATTTTTGAGAGAAAAATGTCCTTCTGCCACCTTATGACATTTTTTGTTTTGAAAATGATCCCCAAAGTACACTATTCCGGTGACCCACTATACTTATCATGTCTACTCATCACCTACACTCCTTCCAGGGCATTACATTCTTCCCAACAAAATTGCCTAATTCCTTCTTGTAGGTATATTTGTCTAGACACCATCCGATCATGTATTTGTTATGTTATGGGATCCATGTTATGAAGCACACTTCCTTCTAGTTTAAGACTGGAACACCCCTTGCAAAAATGTAAAACTGACTTAAAGACATTTTATTTTAAGATGCATTCTCATTATAATTTTTCAATTCTTCCCTTGGTTTCTTGCTTTGTTGGCTTTGGGGTCCTGGGGGAGAGGACTACTTAATTCCTGTGACATCTTTGTCCTTTACTAGTTGATTGTCTTTGAAATTTTATTGTACATTCTTTTCTATTTTATTTTATCTTATTTTATTTTAAAGAAAGATGTAACCCGCCCAGATAGTTCACCAATGGGCAGTATAGCAAGTCTATAATAAACTTGAAACTTGATGGATACAATTTATGTAAATAGTTTTTCTGAAGCACTGCCCCCGTTATTTGATCTTCAAGTTTGACTCAACTCTTCATCATTTGGAACAGATATCCATGTGGACTGCTTTATTGCCCGATAGAGGTGTGCTGAGGATGTGGATTAAAGTGCCTTTCAGCCTCCTAGCTTTGCTAGTCCCAGCCCTGACCTTCAAGATCCATCTTGATGCTCAGCATGCAACCTAGGATAACACAAGGATAAATCTCTCTTTTGAAACCAGAAATATACACAGAACTGTTTCAGAAGGCCAGGAACAAGCATCTAGGATTTAATAGGAAACAGTTTGGCCCCATTGATTGTATGATTAATTATCAGATTTTATGTAAAATGTTAAAATTTAAGATTTTTATTCTAAACAGTTAATACTTGCAAATTCCTCTCAAAGGGATTGCATGATGCTCCCCCTCATGACCTGGAAAGAACAGGAATATATCTAAAACCCAACCTTCCTTTGAAAAGTTAAAACCCTGAGCTAACTTTCCAAGTTGATGAGTCACCATGCCCAAACCAACAGAGCAGACAAATGACTGCAAGAAACCCTGATGAGTTCCATTTCAGAGTTTGCTACAGACAATTGAGCAAATTGCCATAGGTACCTGTTATTTTTTATTTTCTTCCTTGCTCCTATTCTAAACGCTTGTCTTGCACTATAGTTTATAGCCAGAGGTTTCCTGCATGCTGGATATGTTAAAGCTTTTAAGGCTATATTTGCAGCCTGGACTGAACATAACTGTTTAATTATTTAAAATTCTTAATGTGTTGTTTCATTCCTAGAGGAAACCTGCTAGCTTTTTTATTCTGGACCCTTCTAACTATAAATGTGTTTCTATGACTGTGGGTGCTAAACTCTGAGTGTGTCCAGGGACATGCAATTTCCACTGGGTTTAGCACACTCAATCATTTTGAAAAGTTAGCTCCTATGACCATGACTCTGTCTACTCCTCGTGTATCTGTAGGGGAAAATTTTCAAACTGCCCACATCAAGACAAAGAGAAAGTATGTGCATGATTTGTTCTGAAATCTTTCTTGGACCTGTTTTATTTCTGTGGGTTTGTTTGTCTGGGTTTGGGTTTTTTTTCCATAAAAATAACCTGCATGGATTTTTAAAAGCACTTCCTGCCCCAGGAATGCCTTCTTTAAATGTGACTAAAAGTATTTGCAATATGCAACACCATGAGGGCTTTTAGGCACTTTCTGCCGGATTCTATATATCGCGCCTAACATTCCACGCTGAAATCTAAGTGTATTCCATAACAGCATGTGTAACTTAATTGGCTTAACAAGCCAATCAGCATTTTTAACAGCACTTAACAAGCGATAATGAGCACTAATTGACAATAATTAGAATTTATGTGTATAACTCTCTAATCATATTCTGTAACACAGAGTGCCTAAATTCTAAATTTGACACTTACTCTGACCCCAATGTTATATTCAATCCCTCATCTTCTTCCCTCCATCCTTTACCATTTCCCTCCCATTCTCCTTCCCTTTCACCTATCATATCCTTGTCTACCTTCCCTATCCTAGTTCATTACGTTCTTTTCACATGTCCTTTGTAATGCCTTTCTTAATGTAAGTAGTTATGATTATCACAATTTATAATACTGTTCCTACATTTCCTTGTTTTTACTGTATTCTTTACCATGTAAGATGCTTTCTTTTACTATGTAAGCAGCACTGGACCTGCTGTATGTGGGAAAGAGCGGGTACAAATGTAATAAATAAATAAATAAATAATAATGTGCGGAGCCAAAAAGGGGCATGGTGATTGGTAGGAAAATGGGCATTTTGTAGGTATTCCCAAATTTACATAGTAACATAGTAAATGATGGCAGATAAAGACCTGTGCGGTCCATCCAGTCTGCCCAACAAGATAAACTCATTTTACATGGTATGTGATATTTTATATGTATACCCGAGTTTGGTCCTGCAAGGGCATAGTCCGATTTTGGAAGGAGCTAGTACAATATGTTTCTGAGATGGGGAAGGCGGGCTGGAATTATGACTCGGTGCTGCTCCTGGGCCATCCTGTTCTCATACACCCTATCCCATCAGGATTTACCGCTTTTGTACGCAAAGCTATTGTAGTGGCTAAACAAGCAATACTCTCAGAATGGCTTACATACAACTACCCTACAGTATCGCAGTGGCGTGTGCGTATGATAACGTTACTGCGGGTAGAGAGGATGGGAATTACAGACTTTAAAACGAAGACTGGAGTGCGTTTCCAACTCACTTGGACTCCCTTTTGGAATACTCTGATTCCAACTGCCAGGAGTAGACTGTTAAACTTCTAGATATTGCCCTGTACCCTGTGTTATTATGTTCATTTGATGCCATAGCAAGGGAAATAAAGGGGGGGGGGGTGGGAGGGGAAGGGAATGGGAGGGAAGGTTAAGTCCTATTTGTTGGGGTAGACGTACTATGTGTTAGTTTAGCCACATGGGGGGAAAATATCAGACGTTCATACATGATGATGTTAACTTTTCTTCTTTCTTAAGTTTTGAATAAAAATGATTGAAACATATACCCGAGTTTGATTTGTCCTTGCCTTTCTCAGGGCACAGACCGTAGAAGTCTGCCCAGTACTGTTCTTGTACTAAGTTCTGAAGCTAACATCGAAGCCCCTTAAAATTTACACTCCAGCCCATCCCTTACTATTCAGTCACGATCAGGGCGTAGACTGCAGAAGTCTGCCCAGCTCCTGTTTTGTTTCCCAATTACCGGCATCGCCACCCAATCTCCGCTAAGATTCCATGGAACCATTCCTTCTAAACAGGATTCCTTTGTGTTTATCCCATGAATGTTCGAATTCCATTACCGTTTTCACCTCCACCACGTCCCGCGGGAGGGCATTCCACATATCCACCACCCTCTCCGTGAAAAAATACTTCCTGACATTAGTCCTGAGTCTGCCCCACTTCAACCTCAGTTCATGTCCTCTAGTTCTACTGCCTTCCCGTCTCCAGAAAAGGTTCATTTGCAGATTAATACCTTTCAAATATTTGAACGTCTGTATCATATCTCCCCTGTTTCTCCTTTCCTCCAAGGTATACATGTTCAGGTCGGCAAGTCTCTCCTCGTATGGTTTGCAATGCAAATCCCATACTATTTTTGTAGCCTTTCTTTGCACCACTTCCAGTCTTTTTACATCTTTAGCAAGATACGGCCTTCAAAACTGAGTGGAGGAGTGGCCTAGTGGTTAGGGTGGTGGACTCTGGTCCTGGAGAATGAGGAACTGAGTTCAATTACCACTTCAGGCACAGGCAGCTCCTTGTGACTCTGGGCAAGTCACTTAACCCTCCATTGCCCCAGGTACAAATATAAGTACCTGTATATTTAATATGTAAGCCACATTGAGCCTGCCATGAGTGAGAAAGTGCAGGGTACAAATGTAACAAAAAAAACCCCACAATACTCCAAGTGGGGCCTCACCAACGACTTGTAGAGGGGCATCAACACCTCCTTTCTTCTGCTGGTTATGCCTAACATCCTTCTGGCCACAGCCGTCGCCTTGTTTCTTCACCTTTAGATCTTCAGACACCAACACCCCAAGGTCTTTCTCCTGAGTCGAGCTTACTAATCTCTGCCCTCCTATCCGGTGTCTCTCTTTTGGGTTTCCGCACCCCAAGTGCATCACTCTACACTTCTTGGCATTAAATTTTAACTAAAAATCATACACAGAAACCAGTCCACTAGAATAAAAAGTAAAAAATCAAAAGTGCATTGTGTGTGTGATAAATATTTTTTCTTTTTTATTGCTAATAGTGCTCAGTAGGAGGGGTAACATTCACAGAACTCTCTTGCAGTATGTTACTGACTCCCTTAAGACCTCATCGTACTCCTTCCTCCCTACCATATCCCGACCATATTCAAAAACATCTCGTTTTTCTGATGATAAGAATGAACTTGTACTTAGCTTGTACTTAGCTTGTCTAGGAGTGCAAGGAGTCACTGTTGAATCAGATGTCCTGTGGGGATCCCCATCCGTGATAGTGACTAAAATTATAAAGGTAGTATACACTACTCCCTAAAATTGGGATTAAAGTCCAGCTCTCAAGATGTCCAGCATGTTGGGAACTGACAATAAATAACAATCCAGGTCACAAATACCTGGCAAGATCCCAAAAAAGTACAAAACATTCTATACTGCTTATCCCAGAAATAGTGGATTTTCCCCAAGTCCATTTAATAACGGTCTATGGACTTTTCCTTTTTAAACTCTGCTAAGCTAACCACTTTTACCACATTCTCTGGCAATGAATTCCAGAGTCCAACTACACGTTGAGTGAAGAAAAAGTTTATCATATTTGTTTTAAATGTACTACATTGTAGCTTCATCGCATGCCCCCTAGTCCTAGTATTTTTGGAAAATGTAAACAGACGCTTCACATCTACCCGTTCCACTCCTACTACTACTATTACTACTACTATTTAGCATTTTTATAGCGCTACAAGGCGTACGCAGCACTGCACAAACATAGAAGAAACACAGTCCCTGCTCAAAGAGCTTACAATCTAATAAACAAAAATAAAGTAAGCAAATCAAATCAATTAATGTGTACAGGAAGGAGGAGAGGAGGGTAGGTGGAGGCGAGTGGTTACAAGTGGTTACGAGTCAAAAGCAATGTTAAAGAGGTGGGCTTTCAGACTAGATTTAAAGGTGGCCAAGGATGGGGCAAGACGTAGGGGCTCAGGAAGTTTATTCTAGGCGTAGGGTGCATTATTTTATAGACCTTTATCATATCTCCCTCAGTCGCCTTTTCTCCAAGCTGAAGAGCCCTAGCCGCTTTAGCCTTTCCTCATAGGAAAGTCGTCCCATCCCCTTTATCATTTTCACTGCCCTTCTCTGCACCTTTTCTAATTAAACTATATCTTTTTTGAGATACAGCGACCAGAATTGAACACAAAAGGCATTATAACATCCTCGTTTTTGTTTTCCATTCCTTTCCTAATAATACCTAACATTCTATTTGCTTTCTTAGCCGCAGCAGCACATTGAGCAGAAGGTTTCAACGTATCATCAACGATGACACCTAGATCCCTTTCTTGGTCTGTGATTCCTAATGTGGAACCTTGCATGATGTAGCTATAATTTGGGTTCCTCTTTCCCACATGCATCACTTTGCACTTGTTCACCTTAAACGTCATCTGCCATTTAGACACCCAGTCTTCCAGTCTCGTAAGGTCCTCTTGTAATTTTTCACAATCCTCCCGCGATTTAACGACTTTGAATAACTTTGTGTCATCAGCAAATTTAATTACCTCACTAGTTGCTCCCATCTCTAGGTCATTTATAAATATGTTAAAAAGCAGCAGTCCCAGCACAGACCCCTGTAGAACCCCACTAACTACCCTTCTCCATTGAGAATCCTGACCATTTAACCCTATTCTCTGTTTTCTATCTTTTAACCAGTTTTTAATCCACAATAGACCACTACCTCCTATCTCATGACTCTCCAATTTCCTCTGGAGTCTTTCATGAGGTACTTTGTTAAACGCCTTCTGAAAATCCAGATACATAATATCAACTGGCTCCCCTTTATCCACATGTTTGTTGGGGCGTAGCTACTATGGGGCCACGGGGGCCTGGGCCCCCGTAGATTTTGCCCTAAACCACCCTGCCGAGACCCTCTCAACCCCGCTTCCCGCCGGCAACCCTCCCCCGCCGCCGCGTACCTTTGTTGGCAGGGGACCCCAACCCCCGCCAGCCGAAGTTCTCCTCCTCGGCCACGTCAGACACGTGCACAGAAACTTGATCAGATCATTCAGCAAGCAATGCCGTGCGGCCGAGGAGAGAACTTCGGTTGGTGGGGGTTGGGGTCCCCCGCCAGCAAAGGTACACGGCTGGAGAGGGTTGCCGGTGGGAAGGGGGCGTCAAGAGGGTTGCAGCGGGGGTGTGAAAGTTGGCGGCGGTGCAGCAGGCGGGTGGGGGGGCTAAAATGTGCCCTCTCACCTCAGGCTCTGGACCCCCCTCCCATCAAAGTCTGGCTACGCCCCTGGTTTGTTCACCCCTTAAAAGAAATGTAGTAGATTGGTGAGGCAAGATTTCCCTTCACTAAATCCATGTTGACTTTGTCTCATTAATCTATGGTTTTGTATATGCTCTGTAATTTTGTTCTTAATATCAGGCTCTACCATTTTGCTCAGCACCGATGTCAGACTCACCGGTCTATAATTTCCCAGATCTCCTCTGGAACCTTTTTTAAAAATCAACGTTACATTGGCCACCCTCCAATCTTCTGGTACCACACTCGATTTTAAGGATAAATTACATATTTCTAACAATAGCTCCGCAAGCTCATTTTTCAGTTCTATCAGTACTCTGGGATGAATACCATCCAGTCCAGGAGATTTGCTACTCTTCAGTTTGTAGAACTGCCCCATTACATCCTCCAGGTTTACAGAGAATTCATTAAGTTTCTCCGACTCCTCAGCTTCGAATACCATTTCTGGCACAGGTATCCCACCCAAATCTTCCTCGGTGAAGACCGAAGCAAAGAATTCATTTAATCTTTCTGCTACGGCTTTGTCTTCCCTGATCACCCCTTTTACTCCTCGGTCATCTAGCGGTCCAACTGATTTTTTAGCCAGCTTCCTGCTTTTAATATACCTAAAAAAAATTTTTATTATGTGTTATTGCCTCCAACGCAATCTTTTTTTCGAAGTCCCTCTTAGCTTTCCTTATCAGCGCTTTGCATTTGACTTGACATTCCTTATGCCGTTTATTATTATTTTCAGTCGGTTCCTTCTTCCATTTTCTGAAAGATTTTCTTTTAGCTCTAATAGCTTCCTTCACCTCACTATTTAACCACGCCAGCTGTCATTTGGTCTTCCGTCCTCCTTTTTTAATATGCGGAATATATTTGGCCTGGGCTTCCATTATGGTGTTTTTGAACAGCATCCACGCCTGATGTAAATTTTTGACCATCGCAGTTGCTCCTCTAAGTTTTCTTTTCACCGTTCTTCTCATTTTATCATAGTCTCCTTTTTTAAAGTTAAACGCTAACGTATTTGATTTCCTATGTATACTTATTTCAAAGCTAATATCAAATCCGATCATATTATGATCACTGTTATCAAGCAGCCCCAGCACCATTACCTCCCACACCAGATCATGCGCTCCACTAAACCCTAGGTCTAGAATTTTTCCTTCTCCCGTCAGTTCCTGTACCAGCTGCTCCATAAAGCTGTCCTTGATTTCATCAAGGAAGTTTACCTCCCTAGCGTGTCCCGATGTTACATTTACCCAGTCAATATGGGGGTAATTGAAATCACCCATTATTATTGTGTTGCCCAGTTTGTTTGCGTCCCTAATTTCCTTTAACATTTCTGCATCCGTCTGTTCATCCTGGCCAGGCGGATGGTAGTACACTCCTATCATTATCCTTTTCCCCTTTACACATGGAATTTCAATCTACAGTGATTCCAAGAAGTGTTTTGTTTCCTGCAGAATTTTCAATCTATTTGATTCAAGGCTCTCATTAATATAAAATGCTACCCCTCCACCAATTCAATCCACCCTATCACTACGATATAATTTGTACCCCGGTATGACAGTGTCCCACTGGTTATCCTCCTACCAGGTCTCAGAGATGCCTATTATATCTAATTTTTCATTTAGTGCAATATATTCTAACTCTCCCATCTTATTTCTTAGGCTCCTGGCATTCACATATAGACATTTCAAACTGTGTTTGTTGCTCCTATTTACATCATGCTTAGTACTTGACAGTACTAATTTGCAATCTTTTGTCTGATTTTTATTTTTCTTAGGGACACCTAATCTACTACGGTCTCTTTTGCAACCTCACTATCAGGATACCCTATCTTCCCTGTTTTGTTGATATCTTTGAAAGATATCTTATCCCGAACCATGCGATTTTGAGCGACATTCGGCCTTCCCCCCATTTTTAGTTTTCTTATAGCTCTAAGAGCTTCCTTCACCTCACTTTTAACCATGCCGGCTGTCATTTGCCCTTCCTCCTTTTTTAATACATGGAATATGTCTGGTCTGGGCTTCCAGGATGGTATTTTTGAACAGCATCCACGCCTGATGTAAATTTTTACATTTCACAGCTGCTCCTCAAGATTTTAGGGGTTTTTTCACCGTTTTTCTCATTTTATTATAGTCTCCTTTTTGAAAATTAAATACTACAGTATTGGATTTTCTGTGTTTACTTACTCCAGAGCTGATATCAAATCTGATCATGTTATGATCAGTGTTATCAAGAGGCCCCAGCACCATTACTTCCTGGGGTAATTTAAGTCACCCATTATTATTGTGTTCCCCAGTTTGTTTGCCTAATGGACCTGCGCTAACAGTTAGCATGTGCTAAAATCCCCGCTAACTGCTTAGCACAACTTAGTATACATACCCTTCAGTTTTAAGTAAGGCTTCTCATATGAATCTTTCCTTCTTGTTAATAACTGGCCTCATCTCTGATTATTAACAGGCAATAAATGCTTTCATCATTGGTCATTGTTTGATAAATGCATATTGCTTTTCATATGAAAATGATGATCTTTCTAGCAAGTCCAAGATTGCTATTTGTGTTTTTCTTGAAAACATAACATGCAAAATATAAACTGCTGAGATAAGTCCCTGGATTTGTGATTTACGTTCTGTGGCACTTGCTTTCATTGCCCAACAATTTAACATCTGTTTTCTCTCTTTCTGATTTCCCCCCATGATTCATATTAGCTTCTCGTTATAAGGTGTTAGAACACTTTTGGCAGAACATAAGTTTGTGGGAAAGGTGTTAAATTTTGATCAGCGTATTAAATGTTCTGCTTTTGTCTCTTGAGTGTGTCAGTTGGTGCAATTTTAGGGTAATGGTGGGGGGGAGGGGATCTCTATTATTGGGAGAAGTGATGTCTGGTTTCTGTATTTTATGCATGCCTGAGATGTTTCCTCCATTTAAAAGCAAGTACTTTCAGCACAGTTGATCTATGCCTGCATGATATCCATAAAACATATTTTCTTTAACCACCCAAGAGGGCTATTCCTAATAGTCCTCTATTGGCAAGGAAATACTACTTTTCCTTAACATGTCAGACAAGCCCCTGCTCCTTGAACTGCCTAGTAATGATCTCTTTATTTAGGGGGCCTCTTTACAAAGCGGCGATACATATAGTAACATAGTAACATAGTAGACAACGGCAGAAAAAGACCCGCACGGTCCATCCAGTCTGCCCAACAAGACAACCCATATGCGCTAATTCTGTGTATACCCCACCTTGATTTGCACCTGTGTTCCTCAGGGCACAGACCGTATAAGTCTGCCCAGCACCATCCCCGCCTCCCAACCACCAGCCCCACTTCCCACCACCGGCTCTGGCACAGACCGCACGTCTGCCCAGCACTATCCCCGCCTCCAACCACCAGCCCCGCCTCCCAACCACTGGCTCTGGCACAGACCATACAAGTCTGCCCAGCACCATCCCAGCCTCCCAACCACCAGCCCCGCCTCCCAACCACCAGCTCTGGCACAGACCATACAAGTCTGCCCAGCACTATCCCCGCCTCCCAACCACCAGCCCCACCTCCCACCACCGGCTCTGGCACAGACCGCACAAGTCTGCCCAGCACTATCCCCGCCTCCCACCACCGGCTCTGGCACAGACCGTATAAGTCTGCCCAGCACTATCCCTGCCTCCCAACCACCAGTCCCGCTTCCCACCTGTACCAACATGTTGCCATGCACCAAATCGGGCCTACTGCCAGGCCCTCTCAGGAGCCCGGTGGTAGTTACGGCTTCTGGCGCGCGGCAACTAGGGCACTAGAAAATATTTTTGATTTTCTAGTGCTGGGGGGTGCCCAGCAGTAGTCGAGCAGTGTCAAATACTGCCCAGTTACCGCCTCCTAAGTAGGAAGCAATAAGGGCTCCACCAGGAAATGGCCGCTTGGCAAGTGTTTCATTTACCGCATCAGGACCGGTCAAACCCGGTAAGCGGGGTAAGCGCCGCAGGGGGGGCGCCTGCCTTCAAGGGTGCTGCTGCAGTGCTGCACTGCCATACCATGCCACCCTTGGTGCATTAAATCTTTAATTTACCTCCGTTCCAGCAGCCGTGTCATTTGAAAGCCTCTCCTCGTCTCTAGCCTTCCCTCCCTTCGTGAGTTCGTTCCGCAGTCCCGCCTTCTGACGTCATTTCCTCGAGGGTGGGACTGCAGAACGAACTCACGAAGGGAAGGAAGGCTAGAGACGGGGCAAGGCTTTCAAATGACGCGGCTGCTGGAACAGAGGTAAATTAAAGATTTAAAGCAACAAGGGTGGCGGGGGATGGGGACGAAGGAGAATCGCTGGACAGGGGCAGGGTGAGAGAAGAAAGGAGTTGCTGGGGGGGTTGGGGCGCGCGGGTGCCGGAGGGGGGGCACATGGGCGCCAACTCATAGTCTGCAGGGGGGGGCGCCAGAGACCCTAGGACCGGCCCTGTACCGCATAGCCATTTCCATCCCTCACTCAGAATTTCCTTTTTCTGGGTGGTGGTAAAAGGGGGTCTCAGTGCACGGCAAACCTGGACCATCCCCCAAAATAGCCGGTTTCACATTGGGCACTGACCAGACATTTTCAATGGCATTAACCAGTTAAGTGGAACTGAATATGACCAGTTAGCAATGAGCAATTTAACCACCCAGGAACCATTTCTGGCTGGTTAAATCACTTTGAATATCGACCCCAGTATAAACAACATGATCTATTCATTTTTCCACATGAAGGAAATCAAATTCTCACTGATAACGCCAACAACATAATTTATTTCATGCTGTAATTAGACAGTGGGATTAGAATGTAACCTTCAGATTTGCCTACCAATTTTGGGAATATAAATGGTGCAGCCTTAAACTACAACTATCCAGCTTATAATCGAAAGTGATCGTTGGCTATCTTGCAGCACAAATCGGAAGATGGCCGGCGATTTCTTAAAAGCGGCGAAATCGGTATAATCGAAAGTGCCATTTTAGACAGCATCGCCGCTTTCCCGTCGCATCGCCGGCGAAAGTTCAAGGGGGCGTGTCGGTAGATTAGCGAAGGCGGGACATAGGCGGGCATGGGCGTGGCTACCAGATGGCCAATTTTCGCCGATAATGAAAAAAAAAAAGCGGCGTTAAGCAGTATTTCGCAGGCTTTACTTGGTCCTTTTATTTTCACAACCAAGCCTCAAAAAGGTGCCCCAACTGACCAGATACTGACCAGATGGCCACTGGAGGGAATGGGGGATGACCTCCCCATACTCCCCCAGTGGTCACCAACCCCCTTCCATACTAAAAAAAATAAAACTAAAAACCTTTTTTGCCAGCCTGTATGCCAGCCTCAAATGCCGTACCCACCTCCATGACAGCAGAATGTGTTGTATCCTCCGACAGCCTTTCCCTGGTTGCGATGTGGCTCTCGGGTGAGTGTGACACCTTTTCTGTTAGGTGCCCTGCAGAGTCACATTAGCAATGCATTGTGGTGGGTGTAGGGTACTGGGCTCTACTCCCATGGTGCTTTTCCCCCCTGCTAACTGGGTCAGAGTGTGCCCTGTTTTGTTTCCTGTTGTAGTCCATGCAGTAGTGGCCATTTTTGTAAGCCAGTTTTAGTTCCCTTTCCTGTGTTACCCACGTTAGAGAAGGTAGTTCTTACCTTGAATGGTACTGAAAGAGGGCATTGTACACCATTGTGCCAGCTCTGACCTACTGCTAATCTTAGTACCAGGGGACTCTTTGCCAGTGGGGCACAACCTCTGATCTGCAGTTAACTGTGAGTAAACGTGGTTATTTCAAGAAAGGACTTTTTCAGAGAGATTAGTCTTCAGGTGTGAACTGGTGTGCCAAAGTTATACAGCAGCAATAAGTCCTAGAGGCTGTATGCAGGTCCCTGGAGCAATTTTAGTGGGTGCAGTACATTTGTGGGTAGTGGGTTTGGGGGGGGATTTGGGGGGCTCAGCTCCCAAAGTAAGGGAGCTATGCACGTGGTGGGAGCTTTTCTGAAGTCCACCGCAGTGACCCTTAGGGTGGCTGGTTGGTGTCCTGGCATGTCAGGGGGGCCAGTGCACTAAAAATGCTGGCTCCTCCCATGGCCAAATGCCTTGAATTTGGCCGGGGTTTGAGATGGCCGACATAACTTTCCATTATCGCTGAAAAACAAACCCGGCCATCTCAAACCCAGCGAACTCCACGGCATTTGGCCGGGCTAACCCGTATTATCTAAAAAAAAAAGATGGCCGGTCATCTTTTTCGATAATACGGTTCTGGCCAGCTGTAGTGCCGCTGCCAACATAGATCGCCAGCGATCTATTTGGCCGGCGACGTTCGATTATGCCCCTCCACATCTCCTCTAACTACTAGCTATGCAGCAAGTATAGGATTTTACAATAAACCTTCTAGTGTTAGCTTTAAACTTATCCATATTCAAAAAATACTAAGGGGTTCTTTTGCAGAGCCGGTCACTTTTTACTGCGGCTGTAAAAAGCCTTTTTTTCAATTGGCATCCTTAATAGCCATGCAGTCATTTCACAATTAGTGTGCAGCCATTACTTCCTGAGCCCTTACCGCCACCTATTTACTTGGTGGTAAGGACTCATTCGTTAATCCGGCAGTAATCAGGCAGCATATGGCGATGGCCATGCGCTACCCCATTACCGCCAGGCACACCTAGCCTCCCTCCCCCCCCCCCCCCCCCCCCGGTTAGGAAATAATGTTTATTTTCCAGTGTAGAAAACAGCGCTTCGCATGAGTAGAAATACCGCAGGACACATTGGTGGTAGTGCTGTTTTGCCACGCAGTAGCCCTACCTCCTTTTAGTAAAACAGCCCCTTAGCTTCTAAATGAAGGCTCCCAACTTAGCTATGTTTGTCCCCTATTTTCAAACCAAGGAGCCCACGTTTTCTACTGAAAATTCACATAAATCTAGACTTGCCGTTGGTTTGCCTTGATTTCAGGAATAACTTGTATAAAATGTTTGTACATTTGGGTAGCTTGCCAGGTGCCCTTGACCTGGATTGGCCGCTGTCGGGGACAGGATGCTGGGCTCGATGGACCTTTGGTCTTTTCCCAGTATGGCATTACTTATGTACTTATGTAATTTAGTGCTGAAAATCAATGCTAAGCCCCCAAATATTCTCTCTGACCTAAAAATGCCCTTATTGTCACCAGTTTTAGGCTCCTAAATTTAGGTGTTTAGTGAAATATTGTTAGCATAAATTTACCTACACATCCCTAGGAAATATTCAAAGAAGACAATTTAGGAGCTATGGCCATTATTTTAGAAACATACCCACGAGTAGATAGCAGTATTTCTGTGTGTATTTCACATAAACATGTAGATACATGTGGAGCTCAATACCAGGCAGAGATTTTAAGGGAGCTTGGCTTGGGTAGAACTAAAATCTACTCAGTTGATATTCAGCTGGCAGCAGTCAGTATTTGTTTAAATACTGACTATCGCAGACAGAAGTAGCCTCAGATATTCACTTCCAGGCCATGTCTGGGCACCAGCACTGAATATCTGGGGCTAATTTCTTATGTGCTAGATGCTGGAGTTCGTGCAAGTTAGATTGTGAGCCCTCTAGGGACAGAAAAAGTACCTACATATAATGTGTACAGCACTGTGTACATCAAGTAGCACTATAGAAATCATTCATATTAGTAGTAGTAGTAGTATATTCAGCCGGGACCCACATAAGACTCTTATGTGGGCTCTGGCTGAATATTGGCCAGGACCCAAATAAGGGACGCAGGTGCCTTGCTTGCCCCCATTTTCAAACCCTCTCCCTCCCACTCCCCCAGAACATCCTGAAGCCCCCCACTGATCCTCCATCCCTCCCACCCCCTGTTTGAAGTGCTCAGCCTCTGTTTCTGAGAGGTGGCAGCGACCTCGGGGGGGGGGGGGGGAGATGGAGGGGGGGAGCGGCGGAGCTCCGGGGGCAGCCCTGCCCCGGGCCAGGCCCAGTCTCTCGGCGGCCCTGCGTCCTTCTCTTTCGAAAATGAGCCTTTTAATGTCTTTTATTTCTTTAGAATTAAATGTCAGCTTCCATTATGTCCATCTATGTTTATATTTATATCGTTCACAACATTTTCTGATATTTTATTCTTTTATATTGTATGTAGATTGTCTGACTCCTGAGGCAGGCGTTCTGTAAGCCGAAACAAGGCTCCGAGTCAAGTTTTCTGCCAGTTGGTGCTGCATTATTGTTGTGTCATTTTACAGTTGTGGATATAATAAACACCAGATTTTACCTCTGGACCCTTTCCTTGGACTCTATTGGAGGGCTGGCATTAGGGGGCATTGCCCTGGGCCCCCATACCACAGGAAACCCCTCAAACCTGCCTCATGTTAAAGGAGGCATAGGCTGAAGACCAGCTTTGGGGCCCTATCCCCAGTTTATGCCCTGGTCCCCTGAATGACTAACACCAGCCCTGGTTATTGGTTATCCCTATTTGTTGTTGTAAATGTTGAATATCAGCACTTAACTGCATAAGTGCTGACTCTGCCTCCGGACCACCCACAACATGCAGCAGCTGGTTTTGGCTGACGCAGTTAGAGGGAAGGGAAAGGGAAATGGGACTTGATATACCGCCTTTCTGTGGTATTTTGCAACTACATTCAAAGCGGTTTACATATACAAGTACTTATTTTGTACCTGGGGCAATGGAGGGGATATTCAGTAGCACTATCTAGGTAAATGCCACTGAATATCCCCGGATAGCCCAAGCAGGTGATTAAACTGGACAGGAGTCTCTCATGCCTGGTTAAATCACTTTGAATACCAACCCCTAGTTGGTATTATATTAAGAACCAGGTGCAGAATAAGTTGGGGAGAAAAACAGCTTAACTTTTGAAAATCTTATACATTTAAAACTGGAGAGCTCAGTTGAAAATAAATCAGAAACTACCATGTGGACAAATAAAAGTCACTTCAGCAGTAACCTATTTTGCGTTAATGATAAAGTTGCTGATGAGAAAACTGGGGCTTCACCAACTGTGGGCATGCAGGTTATGTTCCTGAAATCTACCGGCAGTGTCTGAAGCTCAGGCAACAGCTTTTCTGTCTACTTCTCTAGCCTTTCCCCTCAAGCAGGGAGCAGGAGGGGAGAAGCCATAGAAGAGAGCACAGCAACTGTGCTTTTCTCTATGTCTGTTCCAGAATTACCTCCCTCCACTCCTATCTCCCCTCTCCCCTGCCCTTGTTTCAACAAACAGAATGTGAGAGAACAGGAAGGGAGGGGCTGGAACATACACAGACACACCACAGCCTGTATGATCTCACAGTTCAGAAGAACTCATTATAGAGCACAGTGGTGGAAGAGGAAAGAAACATCCTGCAGCATAAGTCAAAAAACTGTGGATCAGCGATATATACTGATGGTCCTCAAAAGCTGCAAACAAGGCAGGATTTCAGAATACCCTTAATGAATATGTATGTCTAATTCTTGCTTAACTGGGGAACATCAGTGTGGGCTACTTTAAGTATTCTTGAGGTCAGGGCCAGGACCAGCAAGCTAGGGGGCCGAAAGGCATTGTAAACCATTCATTCAGCACCCTTCTTTGATCCAGTAAGTCAGTCCAGGTCAGAGGATATCTGGGATATGAGGTAAGAAACAAGCAACAGCTTCTAAGCATCGACTATTTACAGTCACTAGTAGAATAAAGGTAATATCCAGGAAGTCTATTCCAGGTACACAATGCAGCGAGATAGAAAGAATGGAGTCTAGAGTTGGCAGCACAATAAGAGAGACTTACCCAATGAATGGAGTTCCTGGGGAGGTGTGTAGGGAGAGGTAAGAGATACTGAGGAGCTGCAGAAGGAATGCACTTGTAAGTCAATAAGAGGAGTTTGAACTGTATGCGGAAATGCATAGTCAGCCAATGAAGTGACTTGAGGAGAGAGCTAATGTGTGCATAGTAACACTGGCAGAATATAAGTTGAGCAACAGAATTTTGAAGGGAAGAGGGTTTAGTGAGAGACCTGTGAGAAACAAATTGCAGTAATCTAAGTGCGATGTGATAAGAGTATGGATAAGGGTTTTGGTTGTATGTTCTGAAAGGAAAGGATGAATTTTGCTGATGTTATAGAGAAAGAAATGATATTTAGCAGTCTGTAGGATATTTGCAGAGAAAGAGAGACAGAGCTGTCAAAGATGACCACAAGGTTACGAGCTGATGAGACAGGGAGGATTAGAGTGTTATCCATAGAAATAGACAACGGGGGAAGAGGACAGGTGGAATTGGGTCAGGGGTTCTCAACCCAGTCCTCGGGACACTCCATGCCAGTCAGGCTTTCTGGATATCTACAATGAATATACATGAGGTAGATTTGCATACCATGAAGGCTATGTATGCAAATTTATCTCATGCATATTCACTGTGAATATCCAGAACACCACAGTTCAATTATTAGGAAGAGCTTACAGGTTTGAACATGTCTCCTCGCTGTATGTGCATTATCATCATTGGATACCAGTGCAGTATAGGATTTTATAAAAATTGATGGTGTTTATCCATAGGGCATACTATGAAAAAGTTCACACTTGTTAGTTTAGTTTAGTATAGACATACACACCAACTGTTATGCCTTGGGATGTTTGTAGTGCAACTATGAAAGACCAGTCTCTGGCTAGCAGACAAGAGACTGGCCCAGACAGTCCACCCATACAGGACATATGCTGGAAGTCAGTCCACACATACAGGAAATATACTGGAAGTGGGTTAACCAGAGCGATGACATGTCAAGCAGGAAGGGGACAAGGTGGCCAGGCCGCGATCTCTCACAGAAATGAGTAGCTGGAAGCTGAACTGGAACTCACAGCAGTGGAAAGCTGTACTGGAACCCACACACACAATGATTCTAGATAGGAGAACCTCAATTATATTTATTTTAAAGTCTAGCTAGGAAAACAGTTAAACGTGAGAAGAAGAGGGAAAGGCATGCTTTATATACACAGACTAGGAAGATAGCTTTTTTATTGGTTTATTATAGCTAGGATACTAGAGTGAAGAACAAGAAACAATAGTTAAGAAGTCCCAAGGCATTCAGGAAGTCTTTAATGCCAGCCACCGTCAGGAGATCTCTAGGAAGAAAAACATGCAAAAGCTAAGTGACTGCATAGTTTCACAAAAGTGTGCACACTTAAGAGGAGATTATACACAGAAATATAAGAACAGAGAAGAAAGAGAGAGAGTATGAGAAAATATTTACCTACCTGTCTGGAATCCTGTAGCTGGGGAATCACTAGGACCTGAAAGACAAAACGGGGTAAAAAAAAAAAAAAGAGGCAAGTTCTTAATGAAACTGGTGTAACTGAACAAGTTATTGAAAGGAATGTTAATGTCTAGTGTTTATACTTATCTGAAACTGTTTCTGTGATGTTATCATGTGCCACAATTCTGAAACCCTGAAAATAGAATGTATAAGTATTTCAACATTTGTTTGGTGAAAAATTATATATGAATTCTTAATATCTAAATATTTAATTATAAATGTTATAATTAATTTAATTTTAATGTTAAATTGCCTAGTTGATATTGAGTTATACTGGGAAACCCATACTATTGGCATCCACTCACTAACAGCAATTTTATTATCAAGTGTAATACTTAACTCCACCACCAGGGGGGCACACATTAGGCGCTTTCATACTTCAGCTATTTGGCAAGTGAAACTAGCAAGCCTGTTTTTTATTAAATCTAACACCTCTACTCTGTGATTCACTTGAGTATAATACTGTTTGCTTGTTCAGATGTTACTGAAGTGTGAAGCAATTTATATTATCCTTTCAGGTTATAAAATATGTTTATATATCTATGAGGTGCACAGTCTAGCATGGCTTCCGTTGCAGAATTATCTGAAAGATCTAATAAAAGATTATAATCAAGATCCTACTAGATGTACTTATGTGTCTTTTTTCACAGGGAACCAAAAAAAATGACCTATTTATTTTCCCTTTCAGCTAATTCCAACTAGTTCTTCTGACTCACCATGCAGTAAGATTGGAAGGTGGAGTGGTAGGGTAGAAGTGCTTTTTCTTTGATACTTGTACATATCCCATAACTTCTTACCCATGGATAAATAGAGGCTTTACTAAAATCAGTCTCATTCCATCTAAATATGTCCAGTTTGAAATGTTAATACCATTCCTGAATGACATGATAGCTTTTTTTATAAATCAGCTAAGAGAAATCAGAGATCTAGGTGACATTTCATCTTTGAGGTTACTTAATTGAGAGATTCGCAAACCTCCCTTACTGACCCCAGAGGAGTAGCCTAGTGGCTAGTACAGCGGACCTTGATCCTGGGGAACTGGGCTTGATTCCCACCACAGCTCCCTCTGACTCTGGGCAAGTTACTTAACCCTCCATTTTCCTAGGTACAAAATAAGCACCCATATATAATATGTAAACCACTTTGAATGTAGTTGCAGAAAGGTGGAATTATCAAGTCACATTCCCCACTCTTAAAGATTTGTTTAATAAATCCTTGCAGACCGGAGAGGTTCCGAGGGATTGGAGAACGGCAGATGTGGTCCCTCTTCACAAAAGTGGCGATAGGGAAGAAGCTGGAAACTACAGGCCGGCTAATGGAAAAGTAATGGAAGCAATGCTGAAGGAAAGGATAGTGAATTTCCTGGAAACCAATAAGTTGCAAGATCCGAGACAACATGGTTTTACCAAAGGGAAATCGTGCCAAACGAATCTCATTGAGTTCTTTGATTGGGTGACCAGAGAACTGAATCAGGGACGAACTATAGACGTAATCTACTTAGATTTCAGCAAAGCTTTTGACATGGTTCCCCACAGGAGGCTCTTAAATAAACTGGACGGGCTGACGATAGGACCCAAAGTGGTGAACTGGATTAGGAACTGGTTGACGGACAGACACCAGAGGGTGGTGGTTAATGGAATTCGCTCGGATGAGGGAAAGGTGAGTAGTGGAGTGCCTCAAGGATCGGTGCCTGGGCCGATTCTGTTCAATATATTTGTGACATTGCCGAAGGGTTAGAAGGTAAAGTTTGCCTATTTGCGGATGATACTAAGATCTGTATCAGAGTGGACACCCGGAAGGGAGTGGAAAACATGAAAAAGGATCTCAGGAAGCTAGCAGAATGGTCTAAGGTTTGGCAATTAAAATTCAATGCAAAGAAATGCAAAGTGATGCACTTAGGGAGTAGAAATCCAGGGAGACGTATGTGTTAGGCGATGAGAGTCTGATAGGTACGGAGGGGGAGAGGGATCTTGGGGTGATAGAATCTGAAGATCTGAAGGCGACGAAACAGTGTGACAAGGTGGTGGCCGTAACTAGAAGGTTGCTAGGCTGTATAGAGAGAGGTGTGACCAGCAGAAGAAAAGAGGTTTTAATGCCCCTTTATAAGTCGTTGGTGAGGCCCCACCTGGAGTATTGTGTTCAGTTTTGGAGGCCGTATCTTGCTAAGGATGTAAAAAGAATTGAAGCAGTGCAAAGAAAAGCTACGAGAATGGTATGGGATTTGCATTACAAGACGTATGAGGAGAGACTTGCTGACCTGAACATGTATACCCTGGAGGAAAGGAGAAACAGGGGTGATATGATACAGACGTTCAAATATTTGAAAGGTATTAATCCGCAAACGAACCTTTTCCGGAGATGGGAAGGCGGTAGAACTAGAAGACATGAAATGAGATTGAAGTGGGGCAGACTCAAGAAAAATGTCAGGAAGTATTTTTTCACGGAGAGAGTGGTGGATGCTTGGAATGCCCTCCCGCGGGAGGTGGTGGAGATGAAAACGGTAACGGAATTCAAACATGTGTGAGATAAACATAAAGGAATCCTGTTTGGAAGGAAGGGATCCTCAGGAGCTTAGCGGAGATTGGATGGCAGAGGCGGGGCTGGTGGTTGGGAGGCGGGGTTAGTGCTGGGCAGACTTATATGGTCTGTGCCCTGAAAAAGACAGATACAAATCAAGGTAAGGTATACACAAAAAGTAGCACATATGAGTTATCTTGTTGGGCAGACTGGATGGACCATGCAGGTCTTTTTCTGCCGTCATCTACTATGTTACCATGTTACTATTCTATAATGACTATGCAAGATAGACTTATGTTTCATGGCATCCAATTTATCCCACACTGATGTTAGAGAAGCTTGGACCCAGCTGTGCTGAGACAGATCCAAAGAACATATTGAGGAAATGCTTTGCTAACCTGAGAACCACCGCTGGAAAGGGGATCCGAGACTAATTAATGTTATAGATCCATTAATTTTGAGGCAGGAGGGGTAAGATGAATGGGGAGGGAGATCCTGGGCAGGAGAGAGGAAGCAAGAGAAGAAATACAGAAATCCCCTGTAATACAGGGGAATTAGTAAAGGGCTGATTAAGTGGTTAAAAGTATTGTACAGGGATTGTAATTTTTGTATCTCTGTTTTTTTACAGTTCAGATCTGGACTGCATTCCAGTCATTCAATTCATCTTAACAGCTTCCTCTAGCTTCATTTACAAGACTGTCATTCCCTTGTAAAAAATTATTTTGCAGCATTGTCACATGCTTGTGGAATTATTTTCCATTAGAGATTAGAAAGGAATCTAATTATGCCAGGTTTCAAAAGCTGCTGAAATTTAAACTTTTTAATACAAATTCGTACTGATATTTTAAAACTTCTTTGTATGAGGTTAATTTTGTAATGCTACTACATTTTTATTTTGTAAATTGTAAAGCTGATCTACTATCTTTTGTAAACCGTCCTGAGCTCTGGGATGTTAACGATATAGAAAAATATTACTATTATTATACATGGTACATAACAAACAAAGATTTGTCTAGTATCGCTGGATAATTCGATTTTCATTATATTTCATTATTATTATTAACCCCCTGTTTACTAAGCCGCGCGGCAATGCCAACACAGCCTATTCAAAGTGGATGGGCTGTGTTGGCATTAGCACGGCCTAGTAAACAGGGGGGTAAATTTGCTCCAGTCAGAGATGCAGATGCTATGCAGATCACCAAGGGTCCTTTTACAAAGCCATGGTAAAAAGTGGCCTGTGGTAGTATGGGTGAATCTTTTAGGTGCACGCTGGGCCATTTTTTACCGTGGCTGGGAGAAAAGCTATTTTTAATGGGCCTGCACTAATATTATAATTAGCGCATGCCTATTTACGGCCTAAGGCTTTACTGCCGCCCATTGACCTAGCAGTAAGGGCTTATGCATTACCCACACAGTAACCATGCAGTGCACACCAACGTGGGCACACTGCTGGTTATCTCTGGGAACGCCCTCCCCCCATGCTAGAAAATAGAAAATTCTTTTCTTCCTCAGGATTTGGCGCATGCCAAAATCGGAATTACCACCTGGCACACACGCCAGCCCGCTGGTAGTGCCAATTGGGCATGCACTACCCACGCATTAGCCGTCCCGTGCCTTTGTTAAAGGGTCCTCAAGTAATTAGAAACTGTCCAGGTCTGAGTGAAGAAAGTACTGCCAAAGATAAGCCACAAGAAACAGGATGACCACTGTAATGGACACAGAAGACCAGAGTGAGGGTTCAGGTAAAGTTGCCTCAGGTGCAGATCTTTGTGGGAATAAGGACACTGAAAGTTTCAGTGACAAAGCCTCTTCAACTTATGAACAACTTGAAGAGTCTCTGGACAAAGAGGGAGACTGAGGAGCTCAGTAAACAAGCCAGGGTGAGATTCACTGGCTCAGAGGACCCACTGACAGGCCTCCACACCAACAATGGCATTAATAGCCCAAGGCACTGAAAGAGACACAAAGCAGCACCAAAGTGCTATCAACATCCCTAGACATAAGAAGAAGAACAGAGGGCACCAACAGCAGTGACTGTCATCCAGAGTAATCAGTCATTTTTCTTATAGTGGCTATAGGGCTATAGTGCCACTATTAATAAATCAGTCAATACATGACCTAACAATCTTCCGTACACTACTGAAAACGAACCTGTTCAAGAAGGCTTACTATAATGATCCATCCTATATACAAAATAAATAGACTCTACACGAACTAGACAAAACCGAACTTTTGTCACTTGACTGTTTAACCTCACTGCTATTAAAAAAAACCACACAATACGCACTACCAATCTATTTCCTAAATTGAAGATGACATCTCTATAGTCGACGACCTAACTTATGCTACAACTCATTTTATCACTTAGAAACCTCTATGCAATGCCATAATGCATTCCTCTTTACCATGTATGTATACAACTAAATGTATTACCATTTGAAATTCTGTATCTGAAAATGGCGATCGCCATCACTGCATAATGTAAGCCACATTGAGCCTGCAAATAGGTGGGAAAATGTAGGCTACAAATAAATAAATAAAATAAATAAGGAAAAAATAATAATCAAACCATCTAGAAGCTGAAAGATGGAAACCTTAGAATCTCTGGGCAAGGCAAAGTCAAAGGAAATCACTGGAGGAGATCTGTAGCAGTCCTGACATGATCATGTCAGAAAACACAGTGGTTGGAAAATACTGTTCAAAACAAAATACAGCATCAACTCTCAACAAATGTATTCTTGACTAAAAATAAATAATTAATTGATTAAAGGTTTTATGTCATGAAGGTATAGAGTTATTCCAGGTTGGTCACTTACAACTTGCATGCCTAGAATGGATTCAGTTTGTAGTTTGTGCTGATCCCCAAGGCAATGAATGAGAGGCAGGGTAGCAGAAGCAGGGACGGCAACACCTTAAGTCACTGAGGGGTCCTTTTACAAAGCCACAGTAAAAAGTGGTCTGCAGTATTTATTTATTTATTTATTACATTTGTATCCCACACTTTTCCACTAAAAGCAGGTTCAATGCGGCTTACATAGTAATAGGGAATACAGAATATTGTTAGATAAAGTAAAAATTAAGTGTACATAGTAATAGAATAGATAGGTAGGTAGAGATAGGCAATGGAGAGGTGGGTCAGGTGGGAGATATGGTCTGGGTCAATGTCGTTGTCTCTTCGGTATATGTAAGGTAGATGGGTTCATAAGATTAGTCTGGGTCATTTGGGTTGGCTTGCTTGAATAAATGGATTTTTAGTGCTTTCCTGAATGGTAGATGGTCATAGTACTGTGGGCATGTCTTTTGGGCGTACGCTGGGCCATCTTTTAACGGGCCAGGAAATGGGTGTATGCAAAAATTAAAACTAGCATGTACCTATTTATGGCCTGAGCCCTTACCACCAGCCATTGACTTAGTGCTAAGGGCGCACACACTGCGTTAACCACACAGCGCACACCAACATGGACACGCTGCCAATTACCGCCGGAAACACCCCCATGGTAGAAAATAGAAAATTATTTTCTACCGTGGGATTTAACGCCCACCAAATTAGGAATTACTGCTGGGCGCACAAGCTGCACCGGCAGAACTGCCGATTTCGTGTGCGCTAGCCACGTGTTAGCCCTCCTGCACCTTTGTAAAAGGGCCTGTGCGTGAGGGCCGAAGCTAGAGGAGCTAAGGGAACAACAGCCTGGCTATTTCCCTGCATCCTTTGGTCAGACTGCACCAGAGAATGACAGCTGCCATCCGTTCATCCTGCAAGGAAGTGAGTGAGAGCCAAGGCAGCAGAAGCTGAGGTAAAAACATCTCAAAGCACCAAGACAGCAGCAAAACTCCAAGACATTGAGGGCTGCGGGACAAAGGGCCCTGCGCTAGTGGCAGGGGCCATTTTCCCACACACCAGGGCCCTTTCTTGAGGTGGCAATAAGGGCTTCTGCGTTAATCCATTGCTAACCGGGCAGCACGCGGTGATGCCCAATTACCACCATTTTACCACTGCGCAAGCCATATCCGGGTGCGCACTCGGGGCAGGACTTCCACTGGCAGCGGTATTGGACCGTCAGTAGTCCCAGAAGAGCGAGCGGTAAGCCTGCGTTGGGATTACTGCCACTCTGTAAAGGGCCCCTGAATGAGGGGACTAGCATCAAGACCACAAGACAAGGGGGTCAATAGGCTGCCAAAAGTGGTGTGAAATCTTGGGACCTTAGCGCTATTCTATAACAGCCTCAGGGCACCCCAGATGCCAATATTGAATAAAGCAGTAGTTTCCAAACCTGTCCTGGGGGAACCCCAACCAGGTGGGAGATGCAATGCAGTGGCCCGGTGTGAGGGTGGAAGTTGCAGAGAAGGCACAGGCTGCACCACTGCAGGAAAGGCAAAGGGTTGAAGCGAGGAGAGAGAGAAGACGCAGGTGGCCTGGCAGGGTGTGGATGTGGTGGCGGTTGCAGGAAAGGTGCAAGTGGGCCACAGACAGGTTGGGGTTTAAACGTTTTAAGCCAGGGAAAGCAGGGACTGATGGAGCAGTCTGCACCGGGGGTGGTCTGCCCCTACCCTCCTCCCCAGCCTTGGTAAGCCACTGAGTATGTGTGTTTATTTATATTTTTATTTGTTGCATTTGTATCCCACATTTTCCCACGTTTTTGCAGGCTCAATGTGGCTTACATATTGCCATTAACAGCGTTAGCCGATTCCGGTCTGACAAATACATGGTATGAATGAATACAAGGTGATGTTGTGATAGATAAGGTACATATAAGGTAGGTGTAGATTGGGGAACTAGAAAGGGGGGGGGGAGGAAGAGTCAGGTAATGTCCATTACGTTCTTTGGTTGCATTGTGTCGCAGATGTCCATGTATTTTTATGTTGGGTCGGTGGGTATGCTCTTTTGAACAGACCGTTTTTAGTGATTTCCGGAATTAGGTGGTCTAGCATAGCTTTACTATTTGGGCAGTGCGTTCCATAGTTGTGCGCTTAACTAGGAAAGCTGGATGCATACGGTGGATTTATATTTGAGTCCTTTGTTGCTTGGGTAGTGGAGGTTAGGTATGATCGTGTAGATTTAGTGGTATTTCCTAGTTGGCAGGTCAATGAGGTCTGTCATGTATGCAGGTGCCATCGCCGTAAATAATTTTATGAACAGTCGTGCAGATTTTGAACGTGATTCGTTCTTTGATTGTAGCCAATGCAGTTTTCTCTGAGTTGGTTTGGCGCTGTCAACAAGCGTTTTTTCCAAATATAAGTCTGGCTGCTGTGTTGCATACTAAGCTTACAGAATAGCTCTTAGTGTGCATATAGCACATATCCCTGTGAATGTTATATCTCCTATTGGTTATAACTATTACAGGTACCAGAACTTAGAGGCCTTTAACTAAGCTGCGTGAAAGGGGGGTGGGGGTGGGGGGTGGCTGGCTGTAATCCCTTATCAGTGTGCTTTGTTTTTTTCTTAATTGTATATGAAAATTGCAAAGAAAGAATTTTTTTTAATGAACAGGAGGAGAAAGGAAATACCATATCTAGTCATTAAAATATAGCTCAAAGGTACAAGGGCTTGCATCTTGCTACTTCTACACAGCAAAAGCATTGCAAAATGAGCATTTGATGTGGTAAAAAGAAATGCTGCAATTCAGCAGAACTGTGACGCCATCTGGTGGACATTATGAGTATTTATACCTCAAAAATTACCCATTTAACACATTTACTGCCATTACATGATACGATTAATCAAACAAGGTTTTACTTTGAAACTGTGTTACGTGTAAACAATGGAACGTATCGATATCAATTTTAACTTGTTATTAAGGGAGTTACAGAGCGTTGCGTTTTTGCAACGTCAGCAGGATCCGTACTACTACCAAAATCTCTGCCGCAATGTTAGTGTCCTAAAATAAGTTCTGCTAATAAGAGCTATTTTTTTTAGAGCGATAGACACCAAAAGATTTAGCATGAATGCCAATTTGGCATCTGCTACACATATAGCAAGTTGTGCTCTTGTCTTGTCTTCGTCCATCTGGATTTTTGATGATGTGATGACCTCAGATATGTTAATGTGGGTCACAGCTTCCTCTATTCTGAAACTCTGCCTTGCAGCTATTCTCCATTAACATCACCAGGACCTTTTGAAGCTGAAAGCAGGGTGGAGACACAGCGGAGATCTATGTCTTTTGTCACAGCTACACAATTTACCACCTTTCCTTTCCTAGCTGTTCTCAATTTGGCAACAAAGTTGTCCAACAGATCCACTCCACCCATTTTGGCGTTGTAAACTGCTGTCAGATTGGATTGAGCAATGCTGACTGCTCAGTGCATGAAAATCGTTTTAGCAGTAAGAAGTGGATCTATATGTTTGGAAAATTACTCACCAAAGTCACAACTGGAATTGTCATTGTTTCACAGCCAGTACTTTATTTTTCCCATCGAAGACATCATCATAACTTCCACATTCTTTTCGCTGCAATGATTTGTTGTCCTGTAATTCACTGTCAATTAGTTGTGGCTGACATACAGTTTAGTTGCAAGAAAGTTTGACTGTTGGAGCTTTATCAGTTTATGAGAAGTGAAAAACTTGTCAAAATATATTACGTGTTGGGGATGTACAACAATGCAATGCAGATGCATTATGATTCTTGCTCCAAGACCTAAGTCATAATCAGAATTGTGTCTTCTCCACCAGCATACGGAAGAAACTGATATAGAGAACCATCAGATAAACAGAAGCACCATGCCTTGAGACCAAAATGAATGGGCTTCCCCTTCATGAACATGTTGCAGGAGTGTCTGCCAAAATAAGGAATCATCTGTTCATCGATTCTCAGGTTGTGAGAAAACACCACATTTACAAATCTTTTGTATTCAGCAGCTCTGCAAAGCGATGTATCTTGAACAAGAAAATATTTTAAAACGCTGCATCTCTGAAGCCTGCAAAAATCTATGAAATTTTCACTAGCACGCTGTAAAATAAGAATTATTGGTGTAGCTCAGCAGTCTTATGTACCGATGGAGGGTATTATGGCCTTATCGGACTGACGTTATGAAAATGCATCATTCCTTTTGCACCAAGTACATGCTTCAATGCTGAAATTTTTTGTTTAACATTTATAGTATCTTGAAACAATTCTCCTTGCAGATCACAATATTACAATAAGTGTACGGATTTCTTTTTTTAATGTGGCTGTATTCTGGAACATTTCACACACATACAGCAGTTTGGCTTAAACAACTTAAACCAAGTTGAGAGACTGTAAATCTACTGGTTCTATATTTATATTATGTTAGCTGTAGTTTTTTCCTTTGCAACTATGTTCATTGTGGAAGTACCACGAAGTTGCCAAAAGAAATCACGATAGCCATGTTCTATCTAGAGGCAGCCACTAGATGCAGGAGCAAATGGGGTTTGCTTCTGCCCCCATCACCCCCCCCCCAGTGGATCACCAGGGACTTCAGGTAGGTCTGGGGGATCTTATCCTGAGTGGGGAGGTTGGGAGGGGGTCCCTTACCATGTCAGGGAGATGGGAGGGGGTATGGATCTCATCGGGGGATGGTAGGGGAAATAGGAAAGAAAAACACACCTTTTTAATGTTATGTGAGTCCCAGCCAATATTCAGCCAGGATCTGCATAAACTGCAGTGGGCCACTGCCATCTCAATTAGCCCTGCCCCTGGATATTCTGTGCCAGCGCCTGGACTTGGCCCACCCTGAATATCTGGGGCTAATTCTGTCCAATAAAAAGATTGAACTTTAAAAAAAAAACCTAACCACCGCAGACTAACACAGTAACACAGTAAATGACGGCAGATAAAGACCTGTACAGTCCATCCAGTCTGCCCAACAAGATAAACTCATTTTACAAAGTATGTGATACTTTATATGTATACCCGAGTTTGATTTGTCCTTGCCATTCTCAGGGCACAGACCGAAGAAGTCTGCCCAGCACTCTTCTTGTACTAAGTTCTGAAGCTAACGTCGAAGCCCCTTAAAATTTACACTCCAGCCCATCCCCATCTATTCAGTCACGATCAGGGTGTAGACCGTTCAAGTCTGCACAGCACCGGTTTTGTTTCCCAATTACCGACATTGCCACCTAATCTCTGCTAAGATTCCGCAGATCCATTCCTTCAAAACAGGATTCCTTTGTCTTTATCCAGCCATAAAATTAGGCTACTCTTCAGCAAGGCATAGAGAACCTTGGTTTGGTCCTTTTCTACTTCTCCTGAAAAGACAACTTCACTATGTGGCGCGCAAATGGAGACACGCCTATTCACGTTCAGCTCTCATTCATTATAAGGCTCTGGTTCATGACTATAAGTATTCAGTTTCTTTAGCCGAACATGAGTATTATTCCAAACAGATTCAAAAAGCCTCTTTTTCCTCTAAACTTTACAGTGGAATGGAGGAATAGCCTAGTGGATAGAGCATCAGTCTTGACATCCAGAGGTGGCCAGTTCAAATTCTCCTGCTGCTGCTCCTTGTGATCTTGGGCAAGTTGCTTAAACTTCCATTGCCTCAGGTACAAATTCAGATTGTGAGCCCTCCAGGGACAGGGAGATATCCAGTATACCTGAATGTAGCTCATCTTGAGCTACTACTGAAAATGATGTGAGCAAAATCAAAATAAACATATTCAGAGCAAAGACAGCTTCCAGGCTGACTTCCCTATCTCCCTCCTTGAGGACCTGCCAGATTACTTCCAAACAAAAATCACTACTATACAAATGTCACTATATACTTCTTTACCGCCCTCCTTGCCATTACCATCCTCATTTAATTCTGAGTCTGCAGAAACGTGATCACACTCTAATACCTTCTATATTTTAATTTACCTTAGCATCGGCTGTTTCCAAAGTTCTGCGTTCTGTGAGACCCACCACAGCTTCCCAAGACCCATTGGCCTCTGCCATATTCAAACACTTAGGAACGTTCTTGCTTCCTTTCTTGCAAAATCTAATTACTTCTAGCCCTTTGACTGGCTGTGTCCCTTAAGTACATAAGTGATGCAATACAGGGACAGACCAAAGGTCCATCAAGCCCGGCATCCTGTCTCCAACAGTGGCCAATCCAGGCCACAAGCAAATATCGGCCAGTGTATATATGGTAAAGTTTCTTCTTCAGCCTAGTAGATGTTCCTGGACTACCAGTAGAAGGAAATAGCCCAAGTCACCTCAGTGGAAATACACATGTAGCCCAATTTCTCCTTTCTCCTTAATATCTCATCAGTCAGGTAGGTGATTCCCTGTTCCCTCAGGCATCCAACAGGGCAGATGCTTAAGTTGCTTCTGTCACCTGTGTACTCCTGTTTCTCATTGACATCTTATAGCCAGTTAGAGTAGCATAGTATAAAGTCTGTAGAGCTTCTGGAACTTATATAGCTAAGGCTGTATTCTTGATGAGCTCTCCCCTTAGGGTTTGGTCAGAGGCCAGGAAGGCAAAAAACCAAGACAGTATTCAGATATGAAATGAGGGTTTTTTATGCTCAGGGAAGTTGCACCTACCAAAACTGTTCCCTCCCTCTGATTGAATATGGTACTACGAGCTTCTTCCTCTGTCTGGAAGAGGCTAGATTGTCCAAAAGTCATTTACCCCCAGTTCTATGAAGTTGAGCTCCCAATTTCTGACTAGCATGCATTTCGCTGCACAAATTATAGAATAGTGCCAGTTTCGCACTTAACTACCACTACTACTACTATTTAGCATTTCTATAGCGCTACAAGGCGTACGCAGCGCTGCACAAACATAGAAGAAAGACAGTCCCTGCTCAAAGAGCTTACAATCTACTAGACAAAAAAATAAAGTAAGCAAAATCAAATCAATTAATGTGTACAGGACAGAGGAGAGGAGGGTAGGTGGAGGCGAGTGGTTACAAGTGGTTACGAGTCAAAAGCAAGTGCCAAGCGGCCTTAAGTACCAATAATAGGCCTTTAGTGACATTATTTGGTGCTGGGTTGGCACTAATTTATAGCTACATGCGTAACTGCACTTAGACGTTATTCTATAAACTTAGCATGTAAATGCTGTGGAGGGGCATAATCGAACGCGAACGCCTATCTCCATGGGCGTTTATCTCCGAGAACGGGTCCGTTGAAGGGGCGGGCCGAACCGTATTTTTCGAAAAAAATGGACATTTTTGAGCTGGGCGTTTGTTTGTTTTTAGCGATAATGGAAACTAAAAACGCCCAGCTCAAAAACGTCCTAATCTGAGCCATTTGGTCGTGGGAGGGGCCAGGATTGGTAGTACACCTGGCCCCCCTGATATGCCAGAACACCAACTGGGCACCCTAGGTCAGTGCGGTGGACTTCAGAAAAAGCTCCCACATGCATAGCTCCCTTACCACGGGTGCTGAGCTCCCAACCCCCCTCCCCCAAAACCCACTACCCACAAATGTACAACACTACCATAGCTCTTAGTGGTGAAGGGGGCACCTACATGTGGGTACAGTGGGTTTTGGAGGCCTCCCATTTACCAGCACAAGTGTTGCAGGTGGAGGGGGGGGATGGGCCTGGGTCCACCTGCCTGAAGTGCACTGCGGTACCCACTAAAAGTGCTCCAGGGACCTGCATACACGCAGGCCTCTAGGACTGGTTGCTGTTATATAACATTGGCACACCAGTTGACACCTGAAGACTAATCTCTCCGAAACGTCCTTTATTGGAATAAGCACATTTACTCACAGTTAACTGCAGAGGTTGTGCCCCACTGGCAACGAGTCTCCCTGGTACTGAGATTAGCAGAGCTGGCAGAATGCTGTACAATGCCCTCGTTCAGCCACATTCAAGGTAAGAACTAAGTTGTCTAATGTGGCTAACACAGGAAAGGGAACTAAAACTGGCTTACAAAAATGGCCACTACCGCATGGACTACAACAGGAAACACAACAGGGCACACTCTGACCCAGTAGGAAAAGCACCATGGGAGAAGCGCCTACCAACTACCAACATCGTGAGTCTGTAACACAAGCTAATGAAATCACGGAGTCCAATACTGATGTGACCCTGTAGTGCACCCGAGAGCCACATCTGACCCAGGGAAAGGCTGTGAGAGGATCGAACACATTCTGCTGTCATGGAAGTGGGTACGGCATTTGAGGCTGGCATACAGGCTGGGAAAAAAGTTTTTAAAGTGGGGTTTTTTTGGTGGGAGGGGGTTAGTGACCACTGGGGGAGTCTGGGGAGGTCATCCCCGATTCCCTCCAGTGGTCATCTGGGCAGTTGGGGCACTTTTTGGGACTTGTTCATGAAAAAAAAAGGATAAAAAAAAGTGCCTCAAAATCGCGGTAAAACCGCCTTTTTTTTTTTTTTTTGATTATCAGCTACAGACGCCCATCTCTCCTCGGCTGATAACCACGCCCCAGTCCCGCCTCCGACACGCCCCATCAACTTTATTTGTTTCCGCAACGGAGTGCAGTTGGAAACGCCCAAAATCGGCTTTCAATTATACCGATTTGGGCGCCTTTGCGAGAAAAACGCCCATCTCCCGATTTGGGTCGAAATATAGGCGTTTTTCTCTTTCGATTATAAGCTGGATAGTGCGCAACTATAATGGGGACATGATGAACTAGATTCTATATATCACACCTAAAAATTGGTGACAAAACAAATTATGCCTGTGTGTTTTCTATAAAGTATGCCTAAATTTAGGTGTACTTTACAGAATACACCTAAATTTCCACGTGGTTTATAGAATACCCAAGCACCCATCTGCATGATTAAATGTAGTTACGGGCACTTACGCTAAGTAAAACAAGGTGTAAATTCTGACATCTAAATTACACACAGAGCAGGTGCATTCTGTAACACCACGCATAGATTTTAGAAATGCCCATGACCCGCTCATTCCACACCCATGGCCATGCCCCCTTTTCAACTATGTGACTTAGAATTTACACACATCACGTTATAGAATACGCTTAGACAGTTCTGTGCGTGCATTCTAATTAATGCCAGTTAGTGTCATTAATTTCTTAAGTGGCAATTATCAACACTGATTAGTTTGTTAACTAATGTTGTGCACTCAAATGCAGAATACGACCAGATTTACGCATGCAACTTAAGCCATGCTATATAGAATCTGGGGGAATATGGGCAGATCAGGGGCGTGTCTTGCAGTCACACACATTAATTATAGAATAATATCACTTACATACACAATTGCCAACTATAGGCAGAACCATTTATACCAACCTTAAGTTAGGACATGCATGCCAACTTATGCTGTACTGTAGCATGGCAATTTCATGCACAATTGCCATTATAGAATTGACGACACTTAGTGCGCATATTTTTTCACGCCTAATTTCTGGCATGTTTTCTTGAATCTACCCCTTAGTGCTCTGCCTGGCAACCACTGATGTTAGACAAAGAGGTAAAGATACACTGTTTGTTTAAAAGAGGCTCTGGAAATCCATGCAAATACCCATACTGCAAGATTTCAGTTGCCTTACACAAAGGTCAAGAGATCAAGATGTTGTCCATAGACCTTTCAAGATTTTTTGAGGGCCTCCTCGATTCCCAGAATGAATGAGTCCCAGATGGTGCTTCATGGGGGTTGAGGAAATGCTTTCCTCGTTAGCTGGTGGGAGGCTGAGTGGAACTGTCTGTATGTCTTGATGGAGATCTTTTATTTTGCTGGTAAATTATGTTCCAAAATCACTACTGGTCAGCTGTGATTGGGGAGGCTGGTTCTGTTGTGAGAGCTGCAGTAAGCTATTTATTATTTGGAATAAGTGCTTGCTTGAATTTACAACCTATTCTTTACACTGAGTAAAATATTTGGGTCAATATTCAGTCAGGTATGTGTTTGTTATATAAAGGCCTCTTGTAAGTTAGTTTTGGCAGAGATCTGACTGAGGTAGGGGAGGGAATGGGTCATAAAAGAGTGTAATGAGGATTTGAATTCCCTGGAATGGACTGGCATTTGGAAGTCCACCTTCAGACTTTTGATATGTCAGCACAAAGTGGAATTAATGGTTAAGCTGTTACATAGGACCTACAGAACTCCTGTTTTCTTCTCGCACATCAGGACCGTGGCTGTCCCTTCTACTGGGGAGAGGGAGAAGAATATTTATGCATATGGGTGGGATTGTAGACTTGTTTTGCAATTTTGAAGTTGGGTAGAAGGGGAGATCTCCCACATGTTTTAGGTCCCTGTTACCATCATACGATCCTCTGGGACTGCTGGGCTGATGGAGTGGTTTGGCTGTGGCTTTAATGCACTGATGCCTGGTGGCTCAGCTACTTCTGCTGGCATTCTTTATTATTGCCATCTTCTGGAAGGAGTGGACTGACCATTCAGGCAACCAGGCAGGGCCCGAGGGACCAGAGGATCTAGGGGGACCAGAGGCTCTGCCCGGTTGCCCATAGCCAATGCCTTGAAGAGCCCTGGTGATCTAGCGACCTATGTGGGGGCAGGAACTTGGTGCCACCATGTTTTAAAAATGGCTGCTGAGACTTTCTATGGCAGTCTCACGAGACTACCACGGGAAGTCTTGACAGCCATTTTGAAAACATGGTGGTGCTGGCCCCAGGCATGGTAGCAACAGCAAGCAGGAAAGAGTGGGATTGCTTCCTGCCCCCAAAGAAGCCAATAGACCACCAGGGCCCTGTAGGACACACTTTGGCTTAGGTAAGGGTCTGTAGTGTGTGGGAGGGGGTGGCAACTACAGTTGGGGGGGGAATTAATGTGCAGGAAGGGGTGGCGGTTCAGCAGTGGGGTGGCAGGCAGTGGCCGGGGGCCCCAATGACCTTTACTGCCCGGGGTCCCCGACCTCTATCAGTCCACACTTACCTTCTGGAAAGGAATTCCTTGATGAACTCCCTGGTAACAGCAAAGAATATTGCCCTTATATAATGCCCCTTACCTGAAGTTCCACAGCATTTCTTATATATAGGCACTACTTTTTGTCATCTTAGCTGTGTGATGTTTATCTTTGCAATTCTGTACACCCTGTCTATGACACATATTAAGAAAAATTGGGACATCATACAGACACATCCTTTGTTTCAACACAGCAGTTTACGCTTAGCTTTTTCCCGTGGTCAAAACCTAGAGGAGTTACCTAGCCCAGCACAGTTGAAACAGCAAGATAATATTACAGCAGCTCGAGGTCACTTTAAATTTGGGGGGTGCAGTATGTGCAACAAAACTGTGGAATGTGATGAATTCATAAATCCTGTTGATCAGAGGAAATATCTCATTAGATCTAAAACTAATTGTCACTCAGACTTTGTGATATATATTCTGCAATGCCCTTGCAATAAAATATGAGTTGGAAATTACTTATCAGATTGTTGGAACATAAATCCTGCATTAAGAGGTTGCCAGCAGGATCTCCATTGGTAGCGCATTGTGGTCTTACCAAACATGAGTTTGCTCGGTTTCGATGTTTAGTTGTTGATCAAGTCAAGATGAACATGAGAGGAGATGATAGAGCAAGGCATCTCCTTCATTAGAGCCTAAAGGCTTGAAAACAGCAGTACAATGGGCGGTATTCCTTTAAGATTCCAGCATACTGTATATTTCCTGACAGCTAACGTCATATTGAATCAGCGTATTTTTGAAAAATGGGCGCCATGTTTAGACAGCAGTAAAATCAAGCTAGCGACAAGTAAGAATGCTGCGATTGAACAAGTATGCATTTTTCTATTCTTTTAATATGTTTTTCAAAGTTCTCTTCATAAAACTCCTGATTGGAAAGTTTTCTTCATAAAACCCCTGATTAGAGTGAAATAAAGCTATGTAATAATTGCATTTTGATCACATTCACACAATTTTTAGTTTTGATCGGGGCTGTGAAGATATGAAATATTTTTGAGTATAAGAATTAAAAGACTATTAGGTAAAACTCATGTGGGAGTTGTTAATTCACTAATCTGCAATATCAGTTACCTAAAGTGAGCTACATATTTCAATATTTAAAATTTCCAGGATCATTGCCTTTTAGTAATATGGACTTTTGATTGGTTTTTATTTTTTATTTTTTTTTATTTTTATTACATTTGTACCCTGCGCTTTCCCACTCATGGCAGGCTCAATGCGGCTTACATGGGGCAATGGAGGGTTAAGTGACTTGCCCAGAGTCACAAGGAGCTGCCTGTGCTGGGAACTGATTTCTAGATTTGAAAGTATAGCTAATGGATTTCCTTGTTGTTACATTTTTGTATCCTGTGCTTTCCCACTCATGGCAGGCTCAATGCGGTGGGCAATGGAGGGTTAAGTGACTTGCCCAGAGTCACAAGGAGCTGCCTGTGCTGGGAATTGAACTCAGTTCCTCAGTTCCCCAGGAACAAAGTCCACCACCCTAACCACTAGGCCTCCTCCTCCTTGATAAAGCCTAAAAGATTTGATGGGCAAAATGGGACCCCATCGGATGCAGAAGATAAGTGCTATATAATTTTATGAATAAAATTAAATATTAATTGAACCATAAATAATTAAGAAGAAAGTAAAGGATTATAAGCCAGACTCTATATGTGTCACCTAAAAAATCGGCGTCAAAGGAAAACACACTTAGGTGTATTCTGTGAACCTCTCCTAAAGTTAGGCACGGCTTATAGAATATGCCTAAATCCATCCACATGGCTAGAATTTAGGTGCAGCCAATTATGCCAATGAAAAACTGGTGTAACTGTAGGTATGGAGTGAGTTATTCTATAACACTGCGCATAAATTCTTGGAATGCCCCTGACCCACCCATGCTCATCCCATAGCCACACCCCCTTTTGGGATCCACACGGTAGAATTTACAAGGAGTATGTTATAGAATACACTTAATAGGTATTTATTTATTTTATTTATTTGTTACATTTGTACCCCACATTTTCCCACCTATTTGCAGGCTCAGTGTGGCTTACATAGTACCGTGAGACATTAGTCTCCTCCGGTGATGAAACAAATACAAAGTGATGTTATTATCAAAGAGGTTCATGTGTTACAGACACATTAGGAGAATCGTAGAGAAGAAGAGTTATACAGTGTTCATTACGGGCTTTGGTTTCGTTGTGTTGCTGGGTTTAGGCACTTAACTTGGGTCAGTAGGGTATGCCTTTTCGAACAGGATAGTCTTTAATGATTTCCAGAAGCTAAGGTGGTTTTACGTTGTTTTTATGGCTTTCGGTAGTGCATTCCACAGTTGCGTGCTTATGTAGGAGAAACTGGATCCGTAAATTGATTTGTACTTGAGTCCTTTGCAGCTAGGGTAATGAAGATTTAAGTATGTTTGTGATGGTCCGATTGTGTTTCTGGTTGGCAGGTCTATAAGGTCAGTCATATATCCCGGGGCTTCGCCATAGATAATTTTGTGGACCAGGGTGCAGATTTTGAAAGTTATACATTCTTTGATTGGGAGCCAATGCAGTTTTTCTCGGAGGGGTTTGGCGCTTTCGAATCGCAATTTTCCAAATATAAGCGTGTAGTGCATGTAAATTCTAATTTTTGCCAAGTAGCACTTGTTACCATCCAATTATCGGCACCGATTGACTTGTTAACCAATTGAGTTATATATGCAAATCAGAATACTTCCAGATTTGCTCATGCAACTCTAGTCACACTATATAGAATCTGGGGGATAGCTTTATGCATAAGATGCAACGTCATTTACCCTTGTTTGCCCTAAAATAAAAAGTTTCAACAAAATATTTAGCCAGGGCAGTCAGTATTTTTAAATCCAGATATTCAGCACTGGTATCCAGATTGATTGATTGATTGATTGATTGATTGGTGACATTTATATCCCACATTATCCCAAACAAGTTTGAGTTCAATGTGGCTAACAATAAACAGTATAGGATACATAACAAAGAATAATGCATAAGAAAGTAATTTGTTGTAAGAATCCAATTTTACAATACAGTATCATAAATGTACTGCGATAGGTATGGATGTTTAACATCTAGAAAATCTATTATGAATAAGAAAATGTACATGAAGCACAGAGAAGGTAAATGGTAAATAAAGTAATAACCAATTCAGGTAATAATTAATTGTTTGGCCAGTGATAGTTGCCAGTGCTAAATATCCAGATAGGGTATTAACGCTGGCATAATCTGGATAATGGTGTTATTCAACCACTATCCAGATAGCCAATCAAATAAAGTAAGGACAGCCTTTTGCTATCTGGATAGTTTTCTGGTTAGTAGACTGAATCTCACCTCCATCTGCATAATTCCAGGGACTGCCTTCAGTCCACCCACAGACTACCAGGGTGCTCTCTGAATAGCACCAAAGAGGTTTGTAATCATTTTCAGCTGAAAAGCACTGACTGGCCTTGGCACTTGATTGGGTACCAGCTGTTGCTGCTACCATAAATACTTCGGAATATCAGTTCAATTGCTTTTTGGCTACTGATATGCTATATATGAGTCCAATTTCCTCTGCTGGGGTAGTTTGGAAAACTGCCAACTACCGGACTGTCCAGATCCCTGCAAAAAAGCAGAAGGCAGAATGACAAACAATACAAAAGAACATATTTTTTTTAATTTATTTATTAGGATTTATTTACCCCCTTTTTGAAGGCATTCACTCAAGGCGGTGTACAGTAAGAATAGATCAAACATGAGCAATAGGCAATTACAGCAGTAAAAATATTCAAGTAACAATACAAAGTATGGCATGGTATACTACTTGCAATGACAACACAATATGTACTAGAACATTATAATTGGTATTGAGGGGTAAGGCAAAGTTGTAACATATAGATGAGTAAGAAAGTAGGAAGAATTAGAAAGTAAGCTGCTTTGAATAAAGTTGCACGTGAGGTCAGAGAGATGGTTAAATATTATCTCAGCTAGGGTAGGCGTAGATAAACATGTCCCGCTGCAGTATGTGCAACCCGAGTCAATCCTTGTGTGTGTGAGTGAAACTAACAAATTAGTTACTTCTTCCATTAAAGGCTTGGTTGAAGAGCCAAGCTTTCACATGCTTCCTAAAGTAGAGGTAGTCTTGTGTTAAGCGGAGCCTTTCAGGCAATGCATTCCAGAGTGTGGGGGCTACTCCGGAGAAGGCTTGCTTGCGGATATCACATCGTGTAATGTCTTTTGGAGAGGGTGTAGTTAGTGAAAGTCCTTGGGAGGACCTTAGTGTCCTTGGCGGTGTGTGGAGGATCATCCTATTCTTCAGATACTCGGGGCCATTTCCCTTCAGGGCCTTGAAGATCAGACATAGAGTTTTAAATTTAGCCCTGTATTGTACTGGTAGCCTATGAAGATTTTGCAAAAATGGTGTGATGTGGTCACGCCGTTTGCAACCTTCTATGAGTCTTGCTGCTGCATTCTGAATCAACTGGAGCTGGTGCAGGCCCTTTGTAGTCAGACCATTGTAAAGTGCATTGCAGTAATCCAGTCTTGATGTTACCGTGGCATGCACAACTGGGATAAGATTTACCTTCTCGATGTAAGGAGAGAGGCTGCGTAGCTGTCGCAAATAGTAGAAGCAGCTGTTGTGTTTAGCCCATTCTTGAATTGATGTTAGACAAGTAATCAGTTTATTCAAGACTGTAGGTAAGTCAGGTTCAAAGGGTATGAGTAGCTGCACATCATCCGCATAGATGTAGAACTGAGTGTCCATTGACCAAATCAGCTCAGCTAGTGGCTTGAGGTAGATATTGAACAGAATAGGTGACAGTATCGATCCTTGTGGTACCGCGCAGGTCAATGTCCATGGTGGTGATGAGTTGCTGCCAAACATTATGGATTGTTGCCTGTCTGATAGATAGGATCTGAACCAGGCAAGTACTGTTCCATTGATACCTGTTTCTGTCAGTCGGGCTAGTAAGATATCATGATCCACAGTGTCAAAGGAGAGAAATGTCTATTTTTCAATTTTGCTCTTCTTCACCCATGTGGCTATACCACTCATGGTGTGGCTTGTGGACAGTTATGCCTCCTAGTAGCATTTCTAAATCTTTGCGGCCTTGTGAGGTTCCATCAGAGTGAGCGATGCAACATCATGCATTCTGGTTAGGACATGCTATTCTATGTGGAAGCCTGGTCAGCTTCTCTACTTCCTCTCCAAGCCATAGGCAGTGGCAGCAAACCTAGCCAGGAATCTAGCTAAACCTTTCCAAATGAGTTTCCTTCTCACTGTAGATACTCAGAAAAGAGGAATGAGGACCACTGTTGCTTTGAAACAGGTCACTCCTTCAGATATATTCTTGAATCCTATAGGGTAGTTTAGCAATCTTTACAGATTACAAGTTTCAAGTTTGCATTTTATTTGAAATACCACTTTCTGGACGGACCGTCAAAGCGGTTTACAACATAAAAAATGTATATAGGTAAAAACAGAGTAGATAGACAAGAGAGGAAAGTAACAGTTCTCAGGGGAGGGAGAAGGGATAGTAAAAGAACACTCTGCATTGCTTGCAACATGCACAGCACGACTTAACAGTCCTCTCATCTGCATCATTTGTTCACAAAAACTTTTACGAAAGAGGTAAATCTTGAGGGACGTTTTAAAATGTGGATTTGTGGGAATCATACATATATGGCAGTGGGAGCTTGCTGTTTGGTGACACCTCAGGCAGTTGTAACCCCCGCAGCTGCCTAAACTATGCTTGGGATAGCTGGGCAAGAGGGTGCACACTATTATTTATTGGTTGTGAGACCAGGGCGGGACCAGGATTTCCCTGGGAGACCAAGCAAGTTCTACATCACACTTCATTCAGTAAGTGAGGCCACACTAGTTCTTTTTTGCTGAAACCACAACCTTTACTTCCTTCAGTTGATGAGGGTATAGCTACAACCACTGCAAACAGATGGCCAACTATATACAACAGATTTTCTCCTCTTCTCCAGTCATACACCAAATACATACAGCCACTCCTTATTCTCTTTGTTACTTAAGCCAGCTTACCGGATAGGTGAGAGTATAGCATACAGGCACTAGAGGCCGTTAGCGCTGCACTAGCATCTACATTTGCTACCACCGAATTTTCAGAGCCGGCGAGAGCGTGAAATAATGAGCTCGCCAGCTCTGAATGCAATAAGCATGCAAATGCATGCAAAAGAGGGTCTCCCATATTCCTCCCCAATGCTCAGCAGGCAGCTTGCCAAACAAGGGCGCTGCTCCCGCGGCGGCAAACCCTACTCCAGCTCAGAGCTGGCGTTAGGGTTTGCCAGGGCACTAGGGAGGAATGGGGAGACCCTGTTTAGTATGTATGTGCATGCTTTGCAGGACTTCCAGGATCCCACCTACCTCCAAACACAAGGGCCTGGAGGTCTCTTATATGGTAGTTAAGTCCCTCCCTGTGCAGCCCAGGATGTACCAGGCAGGGCAGGGTGCTGCTATTTTGAGGAGGTGCCTGCAAGAGAAGGGAGGGAGTGCTAGTCTCTCCTCCTGCTTTAAGGTATGAGGGGGTTGGGTGAGGCTGTGGGTGAGGGGTCTTGGTAAGAGTTCCACTGGACCTCCAGGTTTTTATGTATGTTCAGTGGGGGGGGGGGGGGGTATGTGTTTAGGGAGGTGAGGGGTCTGGGGGTCCACCAGACCTCCAGGCCCTTGTGTTTGAGGGGATTGGGGGGTCTGGAGGTCCACCAGACCACCAGGGCTTTAGGTTTGACAAGTCCAGTCAAACATCTTCTGCAGGAGAATTGTGCCTGGGCTCTTGAGAGCATGTCCAGGCACAATCCACCCACTTTACTTCCTCATACTTGAAGCTAATAGTGCGCATAACATTTGCATACTATTAGCTTTGAGCTTGAGGACGTTATTGTTGGGCACTGTTGCAATGTTAAACTCTGGCGCTATTCCGTGCAGCACCGGAGTTATGAGCATCTGGCTACCAGTTCTTTTCATTTGCTGTTATTAGTAAGCAGATGTTAGCTGTGATCGTTTGAACAGATGGTAAACATTTACAAGCTCCCCAGTATCTAGAAGATAGCCACAGTGGCTCTGCAGTGATGATGTTATTAGGTGTTACAAACAGTTCTTTACTCCTCCTGCATGCTCTTGTTGAAAACAGCAGGATGCCTGGATCACGCAGCAACTACTCTGAATGAATCCTCTCTCCTTTCCCTGGACTAGACAGGGGTAGGAAGATTCCCTTCTAAAACAAGCCAGCAACCGAGAGCTCGATGCATCAAAGAAACGTAGAAGAACCGAAAACGTGCCCTAGTGTGGGTAGAGTTATCTTGGGGAAAGAGGGAGGGCCCGGACCAATGGCGGATGAACCCAGCGTTATATAGAAGCAGGGACTTCTGCACATACCTGAGGAAGTGCTGGCTGGATTATGTAGTGGACAATGACACGCAGGACATGAGCCCGAGAATTTTTTGGGAGGCCGCAAAGGCAGTGCTAAGAGGGAAGATTATTTCATATGTTGCTTCTAAGAATAAAGCTCGGGGGGAGAAAATAAAGGTTCTTACAACACAATTGCGGGAAGCGCGCAGGACACTGATAGGTCACCCAACTGAAGGCAATAGAAAGGCATATATGGAGTGCAGGAAAAGCATACAGGTTGTGTTGGATGAGGGTGCGATGTATAATGTTAAATTGTATAAATATAAATTACAGCAATGGGGCAATAAAACAGGTAAAATGTTGGCATCTCTCGTAAATCAGAGGTCAACGAGGAAATATATCAGTAAAATTAAAAACGAACAGGGGAGAGTATGTACCACAGCAACAGAAATTCAAGGGGAGTTTGTACATTTCTTCTCATCCTTGTATGAAGAGGGATCTTTCCCAGAGGATAAATGTAGAGAATTCCTTGAGGGGGTGGGCTTGGCCAACATATCGGTAGAGCAGCAGCAGATGTTGAACGCTCCGATTCAGGGGAAGGAGGTACAAAATGTCATTAAGCGATTAACCCTAGCAAAAGCACCGGGTCCCGATGGACTGGGAGGGGAATATTATAAAATTCTCCAAGATATGATAGTGGCGCTGTTCATTGCAATGTGTGAGGATGTTAGAGAAGCGGGTACTATGGGCTCGGTGTTAAATCATGCACATATAGTGGTGCTCCCCAAGCCTGGGAGGGATGGAGAGCTGGTGGGTTCCTACAGGCCAATCTCACTGCTGAACCAAGATGTAAAGATATTAGCGGCAGTGCTCGCGAATCGTTTGGGGCAGGTGGTGCCTTATCTGGTACATCCTGACCAGGTCGGATTTGTCAAGGGAAGGTATGCATCGGCTAACATCTTAAAAGTGTGCAGAGTTTTGTTGGAGAGGAAGGGGAAGAGAGGGGATGCCATTTTGGCTAGCCTGGATGCTGAGAAAGCCTTTGATAAGGTGATTTGGAGATATATGTTTTGGATTCTGGGCGTTTCGGCATCCAGGGGGAATTCTTGAACTGGATTAGGGCGTTATATAGCTCCCCGACGGCTCAAATACTCTTAAATGATGCCTTATCGGATGCATTTGCTTTGGGAAGGGGGACTCGGCAGGGGTGTCCTCTGTCGCCTTTGCTGTTTATCCTAACTTTAGAACCACTGGCAGCCAAAATAAGACAGGAAACGAGATTGAAAGGTATAAGAGTGGGAGGAGAAGAATATAAAATAAATATGTTCGCAGACGATATGTTGCTGCTGATAGACGACGCAACTGAAGCTCTGCCGTTAGTTATGCATATTATTCGAGAGTTCGGGGCCTTTTCCGGCCTCAGTATAAATTTTGAAAAATCGGAGGCGTTGCCTGTCAGTGAAGCATGTCGTTGTTTTGAATCGCTGAGTTTCCCACTGCGTCGGGCACAGGGAGGTATCAAATATCTTGGGGTATACCTTAGTGCGGACATGGCCTGGGTGTATAAAAGGAATCTAGTTGACCGCATAGATGAGGTAAAACAACTTTGTAAAAAGTGGAAGGAGTTCCCAGTAAATTTCATGGGTAGGATTGCATTGGTGAAAATGGTGTTATTACCTAAGTTATTATACCCATTGCAAATGCTGCCATTGTGGGTGGGAAGGGAGGAAGAGAAAAAATATAGAAGCATAGTAAGCACCTTTATTTGGCATTCTAAACGCCCAAGGACAGCATTTACCAAATTGATATACGGTAAAGCACAGGGAGGCCTCCGGCTCCCAGACCTGAGGAGATATAATGTAGCAGCGTTAATGCGGTGGATACACGAATTGATCTCGGGGGAGGGGCATTATGCAATTCCGGGATTTTGGGAGAGTTGGTGCAGCCCAAATGACCCCTTTATGGTTCTAGAGTCCTGGGCAGTGCAGGGAGCCCGGAAAATAGTGGGGAACCCCTACGTGGCTGCGTTGCAACGGGCATGGAGGTGGTGGAGAGGACATGGAGATGCGGGCAAGGGGGTCAGTCCATTTATGCCATTAGTGGGAAATATGGCCTTCCCAGCAGGGCAGGGCGTGTCGGCATTCCGGAGCTGGCGGGACAAGGGATGTCGGTTTATAGGCCAGTTCCGGAAGGAGGGGGACGATGCCTTCCCCACCTTTGATAGGGTAAAGCATGAACTGCAGATAGCTGGCTCACAATTTTTCGCTTATTTGCAAGCCCGAGACTATGTGCTAAGTGAAGAGCGCAGGACTCGGTCTTTAGCTCGTTTCACCAAATTAGACTTATTGTTTATGCAGACTAGTCCATTAAGTAATGGGCTGTCAAGGTGGCATCAAGCGATCAGAGACCATAAAAAAGCGCCCCATATGTCACACTTAGCAGAGGAATGGAGCAGAGACATAGTAGAAGAGGTCACGGTGGAGCGCCTGGAGCAGCTGGGAAAGGTCCTCCAGTGTCTGCCCTCCCATGTGCAATACCTCTGCCATCTCCTGGAGGTCCTCTGCGGAGAGGTTGGTACGGGTGAGAGGGATGGGAGATGAGGCGCGGTCCACAAGGGTAGGGTGAGGTTGGGAGCAGGGGGAATGGGGGAGGTACTACAGTCAAGGGTAGGAGTGGGAGGGATAAGGGGGGTGGATCTGGCGAGGGTGGGAGCAGGGGGAATGGGGGAGATACTGCGGTCAAGGGTAGTGGGGGGGTGAGAAGGGATGTCCTCCCCTGTGAGATCCACCACGGCACCTGCAAGTAAAGACAAAAGAAGGACTGTTAGAAAGCTTCCTCACGGACACCTTTAACATGCACACACCGGCATAGGCAATAAATTCCTTTTGAAACTCACCATGAATAACTATCACCTCCATCTCGTATCGCTCCAGGAGGGGGGTGACTTCCTCGGGGGAGGCCCCAGCATGGCTTTCCACAAGCAGGGAAAAGGGGAAGGAAGTCCGAGGGGGGGAGTGGGAGGGGATAGCAGAGGTTGGAGAGGGAGGGGTGGGGGGCTGGCAGGATGGCAAAGAGGGGGTTCGACAGATGGGGGGAGAGGAGGGCTGGTGGGACTGTGCGGCTGGGAGGGGCAGTGGGGCTCAACTCTGGGTGGAGAGAAGGAGAGGCAAGGTGCAAAGGGCCGTGTCTTGGGGCGGGCAAGCGCATCAGTGGGGTTTTATGGGATCTCTTGGGGGGGTACCAGAAGACAGGCCAGGACGGACAAGCGCATAAGGACAGGGATGCGGACCAGGGGTAGGACCAGAAGGGCGGGGAGGAGCAACACCTGCCAGGGACCCCTCATCATCATCATCGTCGTCATCATCATCTTCTTCCTCCTCCCCCTCTGAAGAAGACATTTCTGCATAGAGACAAGGGAAATATCAGTATCCCAGGGCATTATCACATCTCATGTTGCAGTTATAAACCCATGGGAAACCAAAAAGTACCTGGGCTGTTGTCAAGGTTTGCCTTAACCTCCTGGAGCCATTCCTGGTGATCCTTCCTCAACACCCTTGAACGTTTCTTCAGCTCTTCAACCTGTAAAACAAGAAGAAGGGCTGTTAAGTGTCATAGCATGTCAAAAGAAATAAAAAACATTAAAAAAGCAATGATGTGCTGTCTTTTTTGTTTGTCTGTTTTTTTACACGCACATTATGAACGTTCATATATGCTGGCAGTACAACTGTTCAATAGGGAAAAACGAGGGCGAGCACACACCCCCAATTCCACTAACGCTCACTTAGCTCCACCCCACCTTCTAGATCTGATGCTTGTCCCTAGGTCCCTTGAATCCTTGCTCGGTGGCAAGTGTCTTTAAATTGCCAGTCCGTGGAGGTATAGTAGGCTGATTCTGCATTCAGGTTACTGTATCAGGCTAGGTGGGAGGGATTTCCCTCATAGTACTGGGTCAAAGGTGGGAGATGACCCCAAGACAAATTTGGTGGGCAAACAGAAGGCTTATAATACATAGGGGGGAGGCTATTGCTGTCACCAGGTCCTTCACCCTATTACCAAAAACCCTCCTACTGCTTCACAAATGTCCAGAGACTTCTCCACTTTTCTCTTAGTTCTCTCCCTCTCTGGAAGCTTCTAGTGTCAGAACAAATGAATTCCGGACAAGTACAGGAAATCTCAAGTTCACAGAAAGGCCACAGAAGAAATAGCTCCAAGCTGTCTATCTGCTGAGTGATAGGAGCCTAGAGAAATATGCTGCTGCAAAATGCAGACAGCATCTTCCTATTGGCTGGCAAGACTACAGAGGCCAGCAAAGGAAGCACTGACATTGAATGAACGACAGCACAGAGAATAAACTGCTGAAATTCTCATGATGTTAAACAATTATATCTTAACTAGATCATACTGTTTTCATTGATCTTCACCATATACCTTCTCAATTCTCATGTAATGGGCACAGTTAGGTCATCCCGGGGATCTTCTTAATGAGTCCCATTACAGCCACTGTTTTCACAGGCAGATTGGGAGTAAACCTTCAAAGAGGTAATGCTGACATTAAGGGTTATTCTCGCTGTATACTGTACTTGGGTCCAGGTTGAGACCAGTATAACTGGGGCCATTGGCAAATTAATTCACATTTTCCACTCTTTACTAGCACTCAACAACACAATCCAGGCCATAACTGGGATTCTGAGCTAAAACATTTACTAAAAGATAGTCTTCAAGCCAGGAACATAGCCATGGGTGGGCCCAGGAATGCCTGGGCCATCCATTTTTTTTTTAATTTAAAGAAGTCTTTATTAGGCATCGATAAATAATACAATACATATGTAACACAATGCAGGACCATATAGTCTGGTACAAACAATGTACATAACTCTAGCACCCAAAAGGTACCAACATAATATCAATGCTAGGAAAGAAACTTAATATACTTCAACTTTTATCCAATTTTTGTGATGTATGAACCCCCCTTCCCTCCCTCCCCCCCCCCCCCCCATCTATTCCCTACAACCACCCGTCCATCAACCAACACATCTCTCAACCAGAGCACCTTTGTAGAAAGGGTTCCCAAACTCTTTTCCATTTAGGCATGGTTTTCCGTTTCACAGCAGTCAGTCTCTCCATCTCACACATATATCTTACTTTGGTAATCCATCTTCCCATTGGGGGCACCAGCGGGGATTTCCAACTTTGCGCTAAGTTTATTCGGGCCGCATGTAGAGCACATCTTGTCAGAAGCCACTGGTTGGACGTTAGACCTGCCGGCCTGGATCCAAGCAGGAAAACTAAAGGAAGCCACTGCACAGACCGACCCAGCCACCTCTGAAGTCGTGAGTGTACCCCCCTCCAGTAGGCCTGTGCCTTGGGACATAGCCACCAGACATGACCAGCGGTCCCCAACCCCCCACATTTCCTCCAACAAAATTTTGATACCTGAGCAATCATGTGATTTAATCGGACCGGTGTCAGATACCACCGGTAAAAGACCTTTATAGCGTTTTCCTGCGTGGCTACTGCCAGTGATGACCTCAACATCTGCTTTTCCAAGGCCACCCAGCCGGAATCAGTTAATGTAAACTGCAACTCCTGCTCCCATCTCTGTCTATGTAAGAGGGACGGTTTAGCTCTCATCACTTGGTACGCATACATTCTAGATATCATACCCTGCATGTCCTTGGACTCTACACACATCTCCGCCCAGCTGATGAACTTCTCGCCTCAAGCATCCTACATAAGCAGGGCTCTTCAAAAAGTGCACCAGCTGCAGGTAAGCATATCGATCCCCCTGCCTAAGCCCATAGTCATCCATCAGTGTCTCGAAGGGCACAATAGTCTCTCCCACGTGCAGCTGCCCCAATGTGTCTAGTCCGGACTCCGCCCATCTACGAAAAGTAACACTCCCTATCCCAGGTTCAAACAAGGGATTATCCACTATCGGAGCCAAGCCCGAAACCAATGGCTGTTTGTCTGAAAACATAAGGTCCCAATAGTGGAAAGTAGCCTGCACTGTGGGTGGGAATCTATCAACTTGCCCCCTGTACCTACCCGCAACCCACATTAAATGTCCCAGTCTCCGAGAACCCACCAACGCTTGCTCGATATCAACCCATAAGTGGTGGTCCTCACTTTTAAACCAGGCTACCGCCGCCCTGGCCTGAGCTGCCCCATAGTACCAGAACAAGTTGGGTACGCCCAGCCCTCCCATCCGCTTACACTTATAAAGCAGGGCCCTGGGCAAGCGTGGCCTCTTCTGATTCCAGATGAAGCGAATAAGCGCCTCCTGCAGACCTGATAAAAATGATCTGGACAGTTTCATGGGAAGGACCTGGAACAGATATAGAAGTTGGGGCAAAATGTTCATTTTTATTGCAGCAATCCTCCCGAACCAGGACAGTCCCATAGACATCCATCTGTCCAGGTCCCTCTGTACAGCTCGCTTAAGTGGCGGATAATTACTGGTAAACAGCTCAGACAGGTTGCCAGGCAACTGAACTCCTAAGTATCCTAATGCTCCAGCCTCCCACTTAAAGACAAAAGATGCCTTCAAGGTGTCCATCACTCTAGGACCCTGATGGCGAACCTATGACACGCGTGTCAGTACTGACACACATAGCCATTTTCGGTGACACGCGGCCGCATACAGAGAAGCAGCGGCGTTCCCCGGGGCGAATCGCCGATGCGCCCCCCCCCCCAGGTGCAGTGCGACCTCCCCCCCCCCCCGGCGAAATCACCCCCTCCCGGTGCATGTTTACCCGCTGGGGGGGTGCCGTGTGCACTCCTATTGGCTCCCTCCGAGTCCTCCGCTTGTTCCCTCCCTGCTGCTCCCTCTGCCCCGGCTCCTGCACGGCCGTTAGGGGATCTTTGACCTCACTTCCGGCCGGCGGAGCAGAGAGCAGCGAATGCCGTGGGGGACGCATCTCTGGGGGCCCTGTGATCGCCATTACCACATAACCACAGCAACCATCATCCAATCTACTGTTCTGGGGTGTCGTGGATTTCTAATTGACCATCATTACTGAGATAGGTGAGGGGGAGGCTGGGAGAGGCGAGGGCATGTGCTATGGGTGCCGTTTCCCGCCATTAGAAATAGCGGCAGCCATCTTAATTTATATAAGGTGGTCAGTTAGGCTAGTTAACCCCTAATTGCCTGCAGGGCTAACAGGCTATCTATAATTCTATCTTCTGTCACTGCCCCCCTGATGGAGAACCCAAAAAATAAAAAACCAAGGTTAAGTAAAGGAAGTGGTAGTAGCAGTAGCCGACCCTTTCAAGAGACATGGACCGAGATGTATGGCATTATAGAAAAAAATAGCAGATCATTTTGCGTTCTATGTACTGAAACGGTAGTAAGCAGAACGTGGAATATAAATAGACATTTTGAAACTAATCATTCCCAGCTCTTGAAAAAAAGTGAGGATGAAAGGAAGGAATATATTTCCAGGCAGCTACACTTTTATAAGAGCCAATCTAATTCCATCCTTAAATTTGTAAAAGGTTCTACAAATTTAACATCTGCAAGTTTGAGCATTGCTCACTCCATAGCTCAGCATGGAAAAGCACTCAGTGAGGGAGAATTTATTAAAGAAACTCTCCTAAGATGTGCACCAGTTCTATTTCACGATATGCAGAATAAAGATGCAATTATTAAGAGAATATCTGAGTTACCACTCAGTAGAAATATCAATTGAAGATTTAGCCAATGAAATTCAGCAACAAAAAAGTCACTAATAGGCAGATTAGTTAAAGAATTCCCCCTCCCCCTCACTTATCTTAGTTCACGGCACCCCACACAAGTTAAATAATATCAAGACCAACAAAAGAAACCGACTGACAGATGAACAAAGAAGTCACTAAGCAGGTAAGTTAAATAATTAGTTTTTGGTTTATTAAATACAGTTATATATTACAATTATACATTTTTGTTATTTAAACTATAAATATCGCGAAATTATGCTTTTTTTTTTCTTGAAGTGACACACCACCCGAGTTATGCTCGGTTTTTTGGTGAATTTTGACACACCAAGCTCAAAAGGTTGCCCATCACTGCTCTAGGAGGTACTCCCACCGCCAGTCCTGTGGACTTGTTAGCGTTTAGCTTGTACCCAGATATTGTTGCATATTCCTCTATCACCTGCATTAAATTAGGCAAAGAAATTAATGGATTGGTTAAGATCAAGAGGACATCATCTGCGAATAAGGCGATTTTATACTTCCCACCCTCCCACCTTTACTCCAGCAATGTTTTCGTTATCCCGAACGGCATCCGCCAATGGCTCCATTGCCAGAGCAAACAAGAGGGGGGATAGTGGGCAACCCTGCCTGGTTCCTCGACCCAGCCGAAATGATTCGGAATTCCCTCCATTAATGCGCACACACTGGGCCATCTATTTTACGCTCAGACCCCAAGTGCAGCTCAAGGCAATCTTCTGCCTGAGGCAAGGGATAAGATGGCACCTCTGGAGTCCTGACTCCCCTCACTCCCTCAGAGCTACAATCAGGAAGTAAGGTGGTTGGGGGAGTGATAGAAAACTGTAAATTGACAGGAGCTAAGCAGTTAAGTTTATTATAAAATCATGAACATACATAAACCATATATATTTATATATTATATGCACATGAAATGAAAGTCGAACAGCCTAATGGAACCTCATGCAAAAGAAAAATGTCCAGTTCATTTGACCAGGGTTGAGCTCTCTGGTGTTAGTGACTACCAGGACCTAGCTGCAGACCTCTGAGGCCTGGGATAGGAGCACAAGTAGTCACAGAGAAGTCAATTGTATGTAAATTATATAAGGTATAATTATTTATTCACATGGGTATTCCCAGATCATCCTAATAATATATGGGAGTCAAACAATATTGCAAAATTTGTTTTTTTCAATTTAAATAATCCCAGGTTCAAAAACGATACAGTATTAACTACCCAAGATGAAATATTTTTTTAATCAAAAAACTATCTTAAACAATATATTTAAAAATATATCATTAGGATCTGGGCAGGGGGCGGGGTCAAGATGGCATTGTGACCAGACATGCTGGTGCTGAGCTCCTGCTTACCTTACAATTTCCTGGAAATTTGGTGGCATTCTGCGATGCATAAGGTGAAGCAGTTTCCTGCACAGTCCTCGACAACGGTGCAGGGCCCAATGGATACCTTTGTGTGCCTGGGAATGCCAATAACTCCGGGTCGTCTGCTACTGGCTTCAGGGTGGAAGCAGGCTCACCAACCCAGTCTGAGCTGGAAGTTTCTTTGAGCCCAGAGGCTCAAATGCAACCACCACCGACAACTGGGATAGCCGCTGGGACACCTCTGTCGGAGCAGGAAGTAGTGCAGGCTCAAACTCTGTCAGCCATGGTTTCCTTGGCTTTGGAAGGAGCAGCTTTAATTGCTCAGCTGGGCTCCTAGTCTGGAGTGGATTCTCTGGATAAGGAACAGATTGAAACTGCTGCTTCTTCGATGGTGAAGTCTACTACTATTTCCTTATTAAGAGGGAGTGAATTGAAGACAACCTTGGTAAGGCCTACTACTTTCAACTTTGAATCTATATGGGAAAGCATATCTTTATTGGAACAGTCTCTCTCCATGCAGTCATAGAAACATTACAAAATGTAGCTGGGCAGGTTCAGGAAATAGGCTCATTGAAACAACGAGTTGTTACTGTGGAGGACTCTTTGAAATGGTGAAGCAACATGGGAAATGTTTATGAAAGATTCTGTGGACGTGCATAGGAAACTGGAGAATTTGGAGAACACTGTGCATAAGAAAAATCTTTCCCCCCTCTTTACTAAGCCGGTCTAGCGGCTGCTGTGCGCTAATGCCGACGTTAGCCCGTTCACCTTGAATAGGCTGTGTCGGCATTGTCGCACAACAGCTACTAACATGGCTTAGTAAACAGGGGAGTTTGTGTCTTGAACTTTCCAAGGGTACTTAATTTCTCTCCACAAGATTTGTTGAAGAAGTTTCTGATTATGACTCCTAAAATTCCAGCAGACAATATTCCACCTATTGCTAGGGTGTTTTACCTTCCCTCAGCAAAGAAAAGAGTATCTGAGGAACATTTGCAATCTCTTCAGATATCAACAATCTCCTCAGATATCAATGAATAGTCTGGATTTGACTCAATTCCTAGAAACATTGGGTTCTGCTGGTTCTCACACAACTGCAACACTTTTTGTAATGTTAAGCACTTGAATTGGATAGAGACTGGCTCATGCATATGTTTTTTAAAGTTAAGGATTATGTTTATATGATTTCCCATATACGTATATTTGATGAAGGCGCAATAATGGACATGTAATCTCTTTTGTGTGCGATGATAGAAAACAGCGGCCATATTCACATATATTGGTATAGCCACAATTTCTTTTCTGAGCACACTTTATATATTAATAGATGTAATTGTTTTTACTGATATGTTTTTTTTTTTTATATATATTGTTTAAGACAGAACTTTTCACCTGGGATAGTTAATGGTGTATTTCCAAATCAATCAAGAAAACTGTCCCAACAAGAAGTACAGAGCAGAAGTAGAATGTTTCACTTTACATCTCAATATACAAACTCTAGTATCACATCAGTGATAGGAAAACAAACTCCCTCCACTACCAGACACTTTGTGATATAAGACAAAACTTTGCAAATAGACATTCAGAAGCTTTGTACATTTGGGAAGCTTGCCAGGTGCCCTTGGCCTGGATTGGCCGCTGTCGTGGACAGGATGCTGGGCTCGATGGACCCTTGGTCTTTTCCCAGTATGGCATTACTTATGTACTTATGTACTTATGTACTTATGTACCATACCCAGGTCTTTTTTTGAGGGGGTACTTGGGGGTACTGAGTACTGGCACCTTTTCCATTGTCTGCTAAAATTGACTCATGAACCCCAAGTTTTAATGAAAGCACTCAGGCTCTACACACAAATTCTGCATTGTCACAAATTCTGTGACTGGTTGCAGGGGTCCTGGTTATTGTGGGGTGGGTCCGTCAGTGATCACCCCATCCCTGAAGGGTGGCCTGGCATTTGAGTACTGGCACCTTTTTTGCTAGAAAAAACGCACTGACCATACCATACCAGCACCAAGTTAAGAACTCAAACTGCACCAACCCTACCAATGAAATGTTAGCACTGCAAATGTTCTAGAATACCAGCTTACCTCCAGGGATCGGGGGTATTGGTCTTTTATTTGGTTTAGGGGGTGAAGGACTGTTTTCCTGCTGGAAAAGATGGACTGCTACAGATTCATATACAGAACCTACATATCAACTGAATCCCTCATTCCTGTTACACAAGGGAAACATAGGTTCGTCGTTTAACATAAAACGATGAAACATAGACAAAAAAATTAAATGGAAAACAAAAGAAACCAGACTGTGAGCAGTGAAACCCCAGAGAAACAGAGATGTATTTCTTTCAGTATAGAACAAAATACAAGAAATTCACATTTTCAAAGTTGAAGTTACATTTCTATAAATATCAAAAATAAATTTATTTGTATCCTTTTCTGATCAGTTTACTTTTCCAAATTGGGTTGGTCCTGGTCTCTCTTTACTACTTTCTTTTGTTACTTTTCTCCAAGTCACTTTCCAGGATCTCATTTCCATTTTCTGATTTGTTTGTTTTTTCACTGTTCTGTTTTCTGTCTTCTTCCTAATGCCTGACTGACACTGATTCTTCTGTTTCATTTTTTTATCTCCACTTCTCTCATTTGATTTTTTATGAACCTGCAACTAGATTTCATCCCTCCTCCCCACAATCTTTAGTTTCCTCTTTCACCTACTTATCAGCTTTCAACTTCCTACAGTTTCTTCCCTTCTCCTCCCATCTCCACCCCTTTCTCTTTCGTTTCCCAGACTCCTGTTCCCTGAACTGCACTCACTTTCCAGCCCCTCCCCCCATTTCTAGCGTCTGTATTCATTGCCTCTCCAGCCTCATCAATCTCAGCCTTTCATCTCCTCACCAATTTCTGCTTCTTCCTGTTATTCATCCCCTCCCCTCCTCTCCTTCAGTCCCATTTTTATGTCTTTACCCCTTATTCAGGTTCCCATTCCCTCTTTTACATCCCCTATTTCCAGGGCCGGTCTTAGCAAGTGCAGGGCCCTGTGCAGACCAATTTGATGGGGCCCCATCCTAGCCCTGTCCCACCCTAGCTCCACCCCAAGGTATTAAAATTGTTTTAAAATATATGATACAAGCAAAAAGCCCATTTCGTGAAAAATGAAACAGGCCCTAGGAAGGGTCTCTTCTAAGCGATTTCTCCTCTCTCCCCTGCCCTCTCCTCCATGTCCAGTGATTCTCCCCTCCCATCCATGTCCAGCGATTCTCCTCTGTCCTGCCCTCCCATCCGTGTTCTGCGATTCTCCCCTCCCATCCCACCCATTAACAGCAGAGCCGTAGCGAGGGGAGCTGACACCTGGGGCGGGTCGCCGCTGCGCACCCCCCCCCCGCCCCCGGGTGCAGCACGGCGCACCCCCCCCCAGAGCGCATACCTGCGGCGAGGGACGGGCGGGAGGGCCGATCCGCCCCGACTGTAGGTTGCTGAGGTGTGTCGGCTCCACGCTGGTTCACTGCTCTCTCTGTCCCGGAACAGGAAGTAACCTGTTCCGGGGCAGAGAGGGCAGTGCACCAGCGCGGAGCCGACACCCCCCAGCGGCGTGCACCCGGGGCGGACCGCCCCCCGCCCCCCCCCCTTCCTACGCCACTGATTAACAGCGATTCTCCTGCCCTCCTATCCCTTCCCATCCACGTCCAGCGATTCTCCTCTGCACTGCCCTGCCCTCCCGTCCCATCCATGTCCATCGATTCTCCCCTCCCCTCCATGTCCAGCGGTTCTCCCCTCCTCTCCCCTGCCCTCTTCTCTTTCCTGCCACCCAGCCTACTGGTATAGAGTAGCATTATATCTGAAAATATATAGAAAAGATATAAATATATCCATATATACCTGTTTGAAGATTGATACATCTTTGGCTAGAAGGGTCAGATACACACATTACCTTACGAGGTTATGCACATAAAACTATGGTGGGAATGGAGAGAGGAAAGGGGTGGAGGAGGGAGGAAAGAAATAAGGGAAAAGGGCCCGGGAAAGAGGGAAAAAGGGAAATGAGGGGAAAGGGGGAGAGGGAAGGGAGGGTAAGTGTAATAAACATAGTAATATAAAAAAACAGCAGACTTCACTGAGAGTGAAATTAAAATACATACATTATAACCACCAACCAACTCCGTCTCCAACTCAGGCTGGAACTCTCTCTCTGCTGCGGCCCGCCCTTGAGGAGGAAGGAAGTTACATCACGGGGGTGGGCGGGCCGCGCGCCACATCACACAGAACAAGTGGCGAGGACTCGGAGAGACTCACAGCAAGCAGACCAGGTGGGCGGGCCAGGCTGAGGCATCAGGAGGACGAGGAGCAACCAAGTGTGACCATTCACGGCCAGGGTCAGGTGGCATCATGGCAAGGAGACGACCAGTGGCTGGTATGCGTGGCGCTGGAGCTGCAGAACTATGCGCAGCACAGATAATGTGCAGAGGTGATAGCCAGCAGCAGCTGGGGGAGAGGTCTGGCTCACTCGGAGAGCTTCCGGAGCAGGACGGGAGGAGGCGGAGTTGAGGCGTGCCGTGGGGCCCCTTTGAGCACAAGGCCCTGTATGGTCGCGCGGGTCGCCTCTGCCTAAGACCGGCCCTACCTATTTCCACTTTCTTTCACCTATGCCACCTTCCTTTATCCATCAAACACTCTTTGTAACCCTCTTTTTCCCCTTTCCCCAACAGCCACTGTCCCTACCTCTTCTCTCATAGTTTCTTCTCCACTTCTCCAGCATCCACTCACCTTCTTCTCCAATATTTTTCTACTCTATCTTTCTTCCAGCTTAACCCCAGCATCCATCTCTGTGCCCCTCCATCTTCACCTTCCCCCTGCATATGCCCATGTTTCTTTCCTCCCTACCCCCCCCCCCCCAACAATATCTGTCCTTCTCCTTCTTCCACCACCAATGCCCTCCTCCTATCCCCTATATCAGGCTCATCTCCAAGCCCCAGCTCTCATCTCATACCAGAGGCGTAGCTAGGTCGGGCCATGGGGGCCTGGGCCCCCCAGATTTTGTCCAAGCCGCTGGTTTTGCTGGCGGGGGTCCCCAACCCCCACCATCTGAAGACTTCTTCAGCGCCAGTCTCCTCGCCTCCACCCACCGCCTCGCCACTCCCCCCTCCACACCCCACAGCACCAAATACCTTTGCATGTTCCTTTAAGTGAAACTGAGCATGCTCAGTTTCACTTAAAGGAACATGCAGGACGTCAGGAGGAAGAAAGCACAGGGCAGCGAACGCAGCGCACTGGAGACCGGTGCTCAAGAAAGCTTCAGCTGAGCAAAGGTATTTGGTGCTGTGGGGTGCGGTGGGGGGAGCAGTGGTGGGAGTCGAGGAGACCGGTGCCGAAAAAGGCTTTGGCTGGCGGGGGTTGGGGACCCCCACCAGCAAAGGTATTTGGTGCTGTAGGGTGCGGCGGGGGGAGCGATGAGGTGGGGGGGAGGAGGAGGCGAGGAGACAAGCACTGAAGAAGGCTTCGGCTGGTGGGGGTTGGGGACCCCCACCAGCAAAGGTATTTGCTGCTGTGGGGTACAGTGAGGCGGTGGGGAGGAGGTGTGGCAGTGGGGGAGGCGAGGCGGCAGGGTGGCAGACTAAAATGTTCCCCCCACCTCAGGCTCTGGCCCCTCCCACTGTGAGGTCTGGCTATGCCCCTGTCTCATACCTGCCCCCTTATTAGCCACCAGCCCACTGTACCCATCCCCAACATCAGACTGGTCTCATCAGCCCTCTTCTCCTATCTGCCTAACATCACTAAATCACCTGCAGAGAAGGGGGCTCCTTTCTTCACTCAAGTCACTATAGCTGCCAGCATCACACAGAAGTTTAAAGTAAAGAACAAATACTTCCTGTATCACACATGAAACATTAAGTAGATTCTCTCTGATTTTAGCATCTATAGGGTGCTGGCAGCCAGAGCAGCTGGAGCACAGAAAGGAGCTCCCCAATCTGCAGCTGATTTAGTGGTACCAGACCTGGCAGGCAGTGTTGGGTGCCAATGGATTAATAACTTTAACTATTTTTACTTTACTAAAAAAGTAGTTCAACTACTTGGTTAACTACATTTTTCTTGTAATAGTTTAACTACATGAGACAACTGCAAAAGTAGTTAATTAGAAATTAACTATTTCAATGGCATTTTATTTTGCCTTAAAATCAATTACACAACCATTGCACTTAGGAAGAAATGTGTTTAATGTTTAAAAACAGAGCTGATAAATTCTCAGCCATTCACTAATTAGCTAATGCTAAATACTTTATGATTACTCTGCTTTATGTTTAAAGTGGCAGAATTCTCAATAACTCACTTTAGTTTATACCACAGAAATAACAGTTTCTCAAAGTTACCATTACTAAGAAAGCATCATCACGGCACTAACATTTGTCCTGAGCAACTAAATAACTATTTTACTGCTGCATTGCTGGAAAGTGCAACATTGAACTTGATAAAACCTTTAGCCACTGTTGGAAATGCAAGAAAGCTGTTTGTGGAAGTGTCTGAACATTCCAGGTAACACCCAACCTCTTCCTTTGCTCCAGATTCAGCTGCTGGAAGGTTGCTCTTTGCAGTGGACAGAAAATCAAAGAAATCTTCACCTCCAGTAGCAGTCTTTTCCTTGGAAGCTGACTGTAACTCCTGCGCAAATGAAAGTGGATCTACACCACTAGCTCTGACTTTAGTCTCTGTTTCAGCCACAACACGAATGAGCAGCTGCGTCTTTTCATTCCATTTTTGTTCTGGTAGATATCTCAACTTGAACTTCGAAATAAGCATCGTTGCAATATTGTAGCAATCATCTTCAAATACCGGACCAAACCTTGAAGCAATTCCTTTTGTCAAAGCTGTGATTAATGACTGCATTGTCTTATCTAAGTTAATATCATCAACCAATCCCTGTAATTTTGACTGAATTCCCATTATCGTGGGTATTACTTGTCTAATAAAACAGTCATTATCACTTGCAGCTGACACTTGCTTCATAACGCTGATGTTGTTCTTCAGGAACACCATCTCAGTATTAGTCTTCAGTTCTAGTCCCATTTTTTGTTGACGTTCTCATGTCTTCTCCACTCTAGTTGTAACCAGTCGACTGATGGCAAAGTAATCTGAACCCACCTTGGGCAGGTTGAATTGAGGAATGTAAGACCAGCCACCTCTTCAACATCTGCATGTTTGGTATTCTGATTAACTGCATTGCTAAGAACCTGCACTTTCCCCATACCCCTGTCAAACATTCGCTTGTAGCACAAATCTTTTCATGCTTCATGGATGTCAACAGCTGCTACAAGATTGAACTTGTGAAACCAGTTAGAGTCAATTGAATTTGTGAAACCAGTTAGAGTCAATGTCATTTGTGCATGATTCATCTTTGACTGCATCAAACAGAGATCCGATATCAGCTTTGACCACCTCTGACTTGGAAAGTGAGTGGCTGTTGGACTCTGTTGAGCATAAACTTCCATTCTCTTCCTTGCCATCAGTGCAAATATCATTCAGAAGATACAGGGCTTTTGTAATAAGTACATAAGCACCACCATACTGGGAAATGACCAAGGGTCCATCAAGCCCAGCATCCTGTCTCTGACAGCGGCCAATCCAGGCTTCAAGAACCCGGCAACCCCCCCAAAAAATATATATATATATTTGCTGCTTTGTCAGTAACACAGCAGATGATCTTGGTTGTTATGTGGAATTCCGTGAACAGTTCAGCCATCATTTGAGCAATCTTCTCCCCAGTTGAACAGCCAAAGCATGGGAATTGCACAATAGTATCTCCTTGTTTATGTAATGACTGGTCATTCCACGAAAACTGCGCTTGTGGCTGCTCCAAAGATCTGCTGTTACAGAAACATATTCCACCTGGAATGTCATACAATTCATTTAAGCTTCGTGTTAGATTGAGTCTACCTGAAAGATGGACAGCAGGCATACATTGTTGGCAAAACTTTTTAATATGATGCCACTTTGTTCAATCATTGCAAGCGGCATATCTTCTGTTGAGCACCAAGGAAGATGCTCCAAGAACCTTTGTTTTCCTACATTGGATTTATGCTGATGCTGTTTAGTGGATTGTTCGAGTTGTATGTGTATTTACCTATCTGGTATGTAGCACCACTCTCCATTGTTTACTGTTTTTCACTGGTTCTTGCAACAGAAATATCTGGAGCAGGGACCTGCATATTGCTGTCATGCAGCTGGGTATGACATTTCAGGCTGGCAAAAAAATGATTTTTTTTTTTGGGTGGGAGGGGGTTGGTGACCACTGGGGGAGTAAGGGGAGGTCATCCCCAATTCCCTCCGGTAGTCATCTGGTCAGTTGGGGCACTTTTTGAGGCTTGGTCCTAAAAATAAATGGACCAAGTGAAGCCGGCCAAGTGCTTGTAAGAGCCGGCCTTCTTTTTTCCATTATCGGCCGAAGCCAGCCATCTCATAACCACACCCCCGGCCCACCTTCCATACCCTGCCGAAACGCCCCCTTTAACTTTGGCCAGCCCTGCGATGGAAAGCAGTTGAAGCCGGCCAAAATCGGCTTTCAATTATACCGATTTGGCCGGATTCAGGAGATGGCCAGCCATCTCACGATTTGTGTCGGAAGATGGCCGGCCTTCTCCTTCAAAAATAAGCAGGAGAGTCTCTAAACATTTGAGGTCTCTGATTTACTTAGTTATTTTCATAGTTGGTGGAAAACATTATTGATATTTTAAATGTTTGTTTCAGGGGGTAGATCCTGGAAAAAGCTTAACTGTGAAATATGGATCATGTCAGATGAATTACCCCTGAGTCGGCAAAGCTAAGTATAACGTTTAACGATACCCAGACTAAAGAGTAATGGAGTATGAAGAAAGATTATATTTAAAAGACCAAAGAAGAGTATAGTGCATAAATCTTGATGGACAAGATTTCCCATTGGGTGGCATGGCTGAGGTCTTTTGTACTAGATGCTAAGGATACTGCTAGATTCCAGACATTTATTTATTTATTTATTTGTTTGTTTGTTTGTTTGTTGCACTTGTATCCCACCTTTTCCCACCTATTTGCAGGCTCAAAGTGGCTTACATAGTACCGTGCTGGCGATCACCAGTTCCGGTATGACAAATACATAGTGATATCATGGTAGACGTCGTGTGTGACAGACACATTATGGAATAAGAAAGAAGGAAGAGTTATGTTATGTCCATTTCAAGTACTAGAGTCGTTGTGTTGCAGGACTCAGGCATTTAAGTTGGATCATTCGAGTATGCCTTTTTGAATAGGTAAGTTTTAGTGACTTTCGGAAGTTTAATTGGTCTTGCGTTGTTTTCACGGCGTATGTTAGTGCATTCCATAGTTGAATGTTAATATTGTAAGCCACATTGAGTCTGCAAATAGGTGGGAAAATGTGGGATACAAATGCAACAAATAAATAAATAAATATAGGAGAAGCTGGGTGCATAGGTTGATTTGTATTTGAGTCCTTTGCAATTTGGGTGGTGGAGATTTAGGTATGTCTGTGTTGATCTTGTTGTGTTTCAAGTTGGTAGGTCAATGAGGTCTGTCATGTATCTTGGGGCATCGCCGTAGATGATTTTATGAACCAGAGTGCAGATTTTGAACGCAATACGTTCTTTGATTGGGAACCAGTGCAGTTTTTCTCGTAGGGGTTTGGCGCTTTCAAATCTCGTTTTTCCAAATATAAGCCTGGCTGCAGTGCTTTGAGCAGTTTGGAGTTTCTTTATGATTAGTTCTTTGCATCCCACATAGATTCCGTTACAGTAGTCTAGGTGGCTTTGTACCATTGAGTGTACCAAGTTGCGAAATATTTCCATTGAGTGGAACATTTTCTTTGTAGTAGATTTCGCTTGGCTTTCGAGCGTGAGCTTTCGGTCAATTGTAACTCTGAGAATTTATTAAGCTGTCTGAAACGGGAAGGTTGTAGTCTAGGGTGTTTATATAGGTGGGTTTGTTCGTGTTGTATTGGGATGATAGGATGAGACAGTGTGTTTTATCTGCATTAAGTTTTAATTGGAATGCATCCGTCTATGAGTTCATGATTTTTAGGCTGAGTTTGATTTCATTAGTGATTTCTGTTAGATCATGTTTGTAGGGGATGTATATCGTGACATCTTCTGCGTAGATGTAAGGGTTGAGGCCTTGGTTGGCTAGGGATTTGGCTAGTGGGGTCATCATTAGGTTGAAAAGGATCAGTGATAGTGGTGATCCTTGGGGTACTCCACAGTCTGTTTTCCATGGTGATGATATGTTTGAGTGCGATTTCACTTGATATGTTCTAGTGGTTAAGAAACCCTTAATCCAGCTAAGTACACTTCCACCAATCCTGATGTATTCTAGGATGTATAGTAGTATTTTATGGTTTACCATGTCGAACGCACTAGACATATCGAATTGCAGGAGAAGTATGCTTTTGCCTTTTGCAATTTCTTGTTTGAATTTGGTTAGGAGGGTGACTAGTACTGTTTCGGTGCTGTGGTTAGAGCGAAATCCTGATTGTGATTCGTGTAGTATAGAGAATTTGTTTAGGTAGTCGGTGAGTTGTTTTGGTATTGTTAAAGACTGTGTTAGGATCAATTCTTTAGCCATTGAAATAGTAGTTTTAATAACTTGGTATCATTTTACAAAGATGTTTGAGTTAGTCCCCTACTTTTAGAGGTTTACCAAGTATATTCTTGGTTTTTTTGTGCTGGAATCAGAGCATTTTCTTCTCAGACATGCAACATACATCTATAGAACCATTGTATAACAGCAGATAAGTACCATAAAGCCCTTCTAGTCTGCCCAATTTCATTTCTGGTTCAATGCCATAGACCCCAATTGATCTCCAGCTTTCTCATCACTGCTTTGCATCTAAGCCTCTTTTGAATTTATCCCATGCTTCATTAAGTTATATTACCATAATATTATGGATCCTCAGGACAATAATGTGATCACAGGTACATATAATACTGAATATTAGGTTCACCATCAAAAGTAAATGTCATGCGTTAGTGAGCTCCATCCATGGCCCATGGTGAGTTTTCAGCCTGAACAGATAGTACTAACAAGAGAATTTGGGTTTTCTGAACCATAGAATGTTATTCCAAGAGCTACTACTACTACTACTGAGAAGAGATGGTGTCTATCTATTGAAGAAGAAGCAAAGCACCTTCCAAAACAGAAGGGCCTAAAACTAGGAATGTTGGGGTTGATGCACAGATATTAAGCACTTGTATAAGGAGATCATTTGATGCATTGAGCAGATGTATATGTGTTCCAGCCAACTCCGAGTGCCTTCCCAACCTAAAATGATTGAACTTTATTAAACAGAGCTCAACACAAAAGAAAACTATCAAACAAGTTAACTTATATGTAAGGACCAATTTGCAGTGTAGCGCCCCCAGTGGTGGTAAGATGTAATTACTATGAAAATGATTTTTCAAGTCACGGTTGGTTCCCTGTTTATCCAACCACTGAGGGGTGACACAGAAAAATAAAAAGTGTTATTGTGTTTGCATAATTCCTTGATGCTTGAGATATTTTGTAGTGTTTAGACTTTGAAAATTGATTTTTGATATTTTGAAGATCTGAAGTTAAACATTTTGTTTTTGTAACCCACATATCTGCCCTGTGGATTATGGTTTTTATGGAAGTATAGCAGGTCACTGAGAAACCCAACAGAGTTTTTTGTCCCCTCCAAAAGAACCCTTCATATATAAGAAGTGTTTTATGTGGCTGGAGCAGCCATGGGGTTGCACAGAGATAACAGTATGCAATATGAATTGAGAACAAAACTGCACTCAATTATAGCCATGGAAGTGTATTGATTAACTCCAAGGGGTGCTCCACTGATTCACCTCTGACTGAAGCATGTCCTTTTCTGCTAATCTCCCAAGTAAATGGAACTAAAATCCAAACTAGATCAGTCTGTGCTCCATGACCTGGAGCCATCTGGTAACCCTACCCAAGCAGTTCATGCCTGTTGAAATACTCTCTCTCAGCAGTAAATGATATTCAGCTTAGTAAAACTGAACTATCTCAGCATATCCCATCCCAGATATATGATACTTGTACTTCTGATGCTGGAGATGCAATCTTTATCTTTTACTCCCTCCTCTTTCGGATTAAAAAGTGTTGATGTCCTCTGCACCAGTGGCGTAGCCACAGGTGGGCTTGGGTGGGCCAGGGCCCACCCATTTATGGCTCAGGCCCACCCAACAGTAGCACATGTTTAGTGGTAACTGGTGGGAATCCCAAGCTCCGCCAGCTGAAGATTTCCCCCTGATGGTAACAAAAACGCTAATCTCCACAACACCAGCACCTGCGCATGCTTAGTTTTCAGTGCATTCCTGCTGCCAAGGTGGAAAGAAGCATTTTTCCACCAGCTGAGATTTTATTTTGGGGGGGGGGGAGAGCACTTGGTGCCCACCCAATTCTTGCCTAGGCCCACCCAAAATCTGGTGTCTGGCTACGCCCCTGCTCTGCACTTCTAGGGGTCTGGTGACCACCTCCTCCAAGAAACAAGTTGGAGCCATTTCCTTTCTATAACTCTTCTGCTTCAAGCCCAGGGACAAATCTCATCCCTGGAGTCCCCATGGCCCATAATCCCTCACTAGGTATGAATTCTCAGTGTGAAGACCCAGGGGACATAGTTCAAGGGACATAACTGTCCTGTTTAGGCTACCACCCTTGGGATAGACGGTTCTTGGATGGATATACAGTCAAACACAGGGTTTTTAGCGCCAACACACAAATTGGAAAAGAGAGGGTATCCAGATAAAATCTTAAGAATGGCATATACCTGGGCTAAATATAATCATAGAGATGCTCTTTTAAACACCATTAACACTACAGTAGGGGATTCAGATACACAAACTTGTGTATTAAAATACTTGCATGGGCTAGCACATGGCATTGGAGAATAATGCAAATGCATCATATTCTTCAAGACCAACATCTCAGAATAGCATACACACAGGGAAAAAACATTAGAGAAATTCTACAAAAAAAATACTTTAGGTTTAGTACAAATGGATAATCAAAAAGGACATGAGAGATGTGGGTCATGCATTTTTATGTTTCTCTATGCTGGTAACTGAGAGGTTCATAAATCCAATAGAACAATAGACAGTATATGCTGCAAAGATCAACAGATTGCAATAGCACATAGGTGGTTTATATTTTGATTTGTACATGCAAAATAATATATGTGGGAAAAACAACCCGATTATTGAAACAACATATTAGTGAACACAAACACAATCAGGCTTATTTTCGAAAGAGAAGGGCACCCATCTTCCGACACAAATCGGGAGATGGGCATCCTTCTCTCAGGGTCGCCTAAATCGGCATAATCGAAAGCCGATTTTGGGCATCCTCAACTGCTTTCCATCGCAAGGACGACCAAAGTTCACTGCTGTAGTTGTCTACTGCTCATGTTTGATTTTTTTCTTACTGTACACTGTCTTGAGTGAATTCCTTCAAAAAGGCAATAAATAAATAAATATATTATATATTGGGGGAAGGACAGAGTTCATAAATAAATAAATATATTATATATTGGGGAAGGACAGAGTTAATATATTTATTTATTTATTAGGATTTATTTATTGCCTTTTTGAAGGAATTCACTCAAGGCAGTGTACAGTAAGAAACAAATCAAACATGAGCAGTAGACAATTACAGCTGTAAAAATATTGAAACAACAATACAAAGTATGGCATAGCATACAACGTCAACACAATACGTAATAGAACATTTTAATTGACAGTGTAAGCAAAGATGGAACATATAGATAAGTAAGAGGAGTTAGAAAATAAGGTGACTAATTTAAAGAAAGTTGCACATGAGGTCAGAGAGATGATTAACATATAGATTATAGAACACTAACTTGCTGATGAGAATACTCCAATATGCTAAACTAAGCAAGTGTATATATATATATAGAGAGAGAGAGAGAGAGAGAGAGAGATAATCACTGTCACTGTGAAATAGGTGCCTTCACATGTAGATGCCAAAACTTACAGCAGTAAAGTACCCAAGTGATGCCGCTCTTTTTCTGCATGTTTACATTTGCAGAATGCTTACACTGGTTGTACATGCCAGCATGCACACCTGTACTCCTGCATGTCCTTATACTTTTTCTTAACAAAAGAGTCTATGTTTAGTAGAGCCTTTTCTAAAATAAGAGGAATTGAGCACATCCTGGCATGGATGTCTCAATTCTTTACTCAATGACCCATGCAAAATGGGGCTTCACATCAATTAGATTAACAAACAATACCTAATGCAAACTCATGCAACATTTTAAGTAGACTCTGAAAAATGGTGTTATATAGTGCATGCTTGTAATTCATTGAACTTTCTTTTTGTAAGGGCTATTGTTAACCCAAATTCAATAAATAAGTCCCTTATGTATTGTGATGAAGCTCAAAATGTATTGTGTGATGATTCTAAGTGAGGGGGAAAAGATTACACACATACAGAGATGTCACGTTACTCAGTTCCAGGCTTGAGATTTTTGAACAGTCCTGCATTTCTCAGTACCCAATCCTGATGCATTATGGGACTTACAGCACTGATTCAATGGGAAGGATCAGGTACTACAATCCCACTTTGGAATTCAAGTTCAAAACCAGGAGTATCTATAAATCTCCAGCCTGGAATTGGGTAACTTGGCATCTCTGCACATATATATGAATTATTAGAAGTGCTACTTTATTTAATTTGCCTAATGTAATATAAGGAAAGAAATTAAAAGAAAAAAATAATACTTACCTGGGGGGCTCTGGATCCGGGAGGCTGCTGTCTGGGGCCCATTGTTGGGAGAAGCAAGAGGCGAGGTTTTTAAAAAAAAAAAAACAAAAGGAAAAAAAGAAGAATTCCCAGCGGTGTGGGGCCGTGGGGGATGCTGCTTGAGGCAGCATTGCCATGTTCTTGATGCCCGGGGACGGTTGGGCACGTCCCCGGGTGCAGAAGGAAGCAGCTGGGTTTCTTCGCCCCGTTTTGGGGCCGAATGGGGCCGGTTAGGCGCCAAAGCGAAGAGGAGCGCCGAGGAGGGGAAAAAAATGTGCGGGCGCGCTCCCGTAGGGGGCGCGCTACATGCCCGAATCGGGTTCGCGCGTTTCCCGGTTAGGCCGAAGCCGGGGCCTAAATTTTGGGCCGGCTTCAGAAGTTTTTTTATTTTGGCTCCGTTTCAGTGGGGAGACGACTGGGACCGGATTCGGTGATTTGGATCGCGTAAGGAGAAAATCAGGAAAACAGGTAAGGGGGTTTTAACCCAAAATTTTAATTGGTTAATTTTTAAATTGTGGAAATAGGGACTTTTATTTTTTAAAAATCAGGATTTTTTTTAATTTAAATTCTGTTTTCAGTTTTGGGGTCGGGGGATTTTTTGGGATTTTTTGGGTGATTTAGTTTTTGAATTTTTATATTTTTGAGGGGTGTTCTGGGAAGGGTGCTATTTTATGAGGTTAGGAAAGGGTTCATTTTTAAATTTCGACGTGGTGTGTCCGGGAGGTGGTTTTAGAATTTTTGAGGGGGGTTTTTAATTTTTTGGGGAATTTTTCCGGGATTTTAGGAAGTTTTTTTTCGGGCGGATATTAAATTTTGGGATTTTTAAATTTTAAAGATATAGGTTAATAGAGAATGGGAGGTTTAATTAGCATGGGAAATTTGGGGTAATTTGAGTAAAATTTTCAGGGGTTTTAAATTAATTGAAGTTTTTCCCATTGATCCCTATGGGAAATCTTTAATTAAAATGGGGCTTGAGTAGTGCTGCTCAACATTCCGCTGGTCAGCAGAAGTTTACGGAATGTTGAGCAGGACTCAGGATTGGCTGGATGGGTTGCGGAACCCCAAGCCAAGGGTCCGTCTCCCAGGTAACGGGCAGGCTGGCAGTTGGCAGAGCATTGCTGACTGAGGTGAGGAGAGGAAGTGTTTTTGGTGGTGTGGCTGAGATAGAGGTTTGGGAGTGAGTTTGTGGAGATTGGAAGTGGTTGAGGTTTGGAGTTGGGGAATAAGCAGAGTGTTGTGAGACGTTGGAGATTGGAGAGAGAATTTTTGGAGGTGTGCTGTGATTTTTGGGTGTAAAGTGTATGGTAAAAAGGGGTGTATATATGTTAATGCTCTTTAGTATAGGGATCATTTAAGTAAGATTAGGGGGTTTTAGTGAGGGTATTGTTATTTTAATTTTGTTAGTTAGTGGTGGCCAGTGTATAAAATTTAAGTTTGGATTAAAGTCATTAGTGGGGTGGGGTGATTAATAGGTAGATAGGGTTTTCCTTCCTTTTGGTTTGTTTAAGTGTGAGGTGTAGGTGACGGTCACAAGGGATCCTGAAACCATCTGAAAACATTCATCTTGGGCCCCAACGCAAGACAGATCCTGAGGACAATCGGCCGGTGGTGGTGCAACCAGTGTGGTGACTATATTTCACAAACATAAATTTGCATACTTACCTGAGTTGAGCACGGTGCTGAGCTCCTACAAGAGATTAAAAAAATGCACACAAAGTATCATTTTCTTTTAATGACTAAAGATTAAAATTAGAAATTATTAAAGAATTCATTGAATGTTTAGAAAGTAAAAGAAGAAAAGAAAGAATACTTATCTGATCTGTTCCTTTAGTAGTGGTCAGAGTTGGCTTCTGTAATAAAAGAAAGAAAAAGAAATTAGTTCACTGTTAGTAGAATATTCTGTTTAAAATTGTATCTGTTGTATATAAAATAAATGTTAATTGCATTGTAACATTTGAATTGAGTTTGAGTTTGGGTAATTCAGGTAGAATCCAATTTTAGTTTTCTTTCCCTGTACACTCTTTGAGGGTATACAGCGGGGTTAGTGAGCTTGTATCACCCCCTGTGTTCTCAGGTGTAAACCCCTACCTGGCACGACTACATTCAACAGGGTTGGGGTGACACATATGCAACGGAACACAGAGGGGGGATAGCAAGACTAAGAAATGAAGGGATTCAGTTCCCAAATTCAGGTGAATGTAGCTCTACAAGAATGTTTTCATTAATTAAGACATTTCCCTATGCAATGTCAGAAAACTTTATTTTCTGTTGTGTAGGGTGAAGAGAAAATAGTGTTCTTCTGGTGCTGTTGACCACATGGGTTTACTTTTTCTGGGCAAGAACTCCAGCTAGAGACCTGCTAAGAAATGGGTTACGTCAACCACATGCTCCAGATAACTACCACAACCATCATTCCCCACTCTAAAATGATATCCACGACACAAACCAGAGAAATCTGATTATTTGACCGAAGCATGACTAAACATTTCCCCAGTGCATCTTCATATATCATTAAGCAAACAATTAAAAAAAAACAAATCTGGAGAGGTTAAACAGAATAAAGCAATAAGGAATTTCTTAAAATGTTGAGACATAAGCTACCATTTAACCTCAGTCCTCTCAACTTAGTACTGGCTTGGCCCATCTTTGCTACTGTTATTCTGACAATAGTCATTTTAGTAATCCATCCATTTTTCCACTTACCTTATTAAAAGGGGAAGCATTTGGTGATGACTATATTTCTTTGTGAAATACATGCATGTGAACTTGAATATTCCCTGGAAATGTGATACTGTTCTGATCTGGCATTTATTCATAGTGCATCTTTTTATAACGGATTCAAGTTGAACAGTGGATCCTCTGGAATATCCATAGGGAATCCACCTGTGATTAATCTAGCAGAATGCTGGCTATGATTGCTTCTTCATACAACTACAGCTGAAATAACATCTCTTTGGCAGACCAAAATTGTAACCTCTTAAGTGCCCCTATATGCACAGCATAATTACAACAAAGTGTGGCTCAAACAGGCTTAGGACATGCCTCTGTCTTTCAAATAAGCCAGACCTTTGGAAACTAATACACTCATGGGGATACCAGGAAAGGGATAAGGTACTAATGGATTACATAATCAAGATTCAACTCAAACCTGTCCAGAATTTCCCCTAACACTATATTTTAGTCAGAATTTTTTTAACACCTACTGACATGATTTTCAGTGAATTTTCTCTGAACTGTTTACCTAATGTGTTTTCAATAAAAAAATTAAAAAAACAGAAAAGTCAATGTAATATCTAAAATTAAATCCAGTCTTTTCCAATCAAATTCTGAAGGACTTATTAAGATTGTGTAATCAGGAAAGTATGCAAAATAGAGCTAATCAAGCCTCATAAATTGGAGATAATAGAAAAAAGGCCAATGACGAGCAAGAGAAAAGTGGTATCATATATATGAAAGCTCCCCTGGCACAATTTGAATTAATGACACATATATCAAGGTAAATTGTAAAAGTACTAGTTTGTAACCCACAAAACATTTGAAGCACAATGCACTATCTATACCTCCTGCACCCTTGAGCCCCAGCATGGTGCACCTTATTCTGGCATTGTGTGTTAAGTGTGCATCTCGTTCCAGCACTGTACACTTATTCTGGTACTGTGCGCTTGGGTATATGCCTAGTTCTGGCATTACATGCATGGGTATAATCCTTGTACTGTGGTGTGGGCTTTGTTCTGGCACTGTGGATGTGGTTGTGTGCCTAGTTTCAGAAGCCAGCTCAATTTTACAGCATTTTGGGGTCCTTTTACTAAGGTGTGCTAACGGATTTAGCACGAGCTAATGAATTAATGTGCTTTAAATGCCGAGCAGCCCATAAGTATACAATGAGTTACGCAGTACTTAGTATGTGCTAAATTTGTTAGCGTGCCTTAGTAAAAGGACCCCTGTGTCAGGGCTAATATGTGTCCTTGCACCTCTGGCCACATACCTGTAAACAGTTCAAAGGTGCCTTCTTGTGGTCATGGAAAGCACAAAGCAGATAAAAGGGTCCTTTTACTAAGCTCTGATAAAAAGCTGCCCTAGCACACCCTTATGCAGGTACATAAGAACAAAAGTTTGGACATTTTTCTGCCATAATGGAACAAAGCAAAAACGGCCAGGGCTAGTACAATTTAGAAGTTTTAGTCTAGACAAGTTTTTAAATCACGACTAAGACAGAAAAAGGAGCCCTAACTGACCAGGTGGCCACTAGAGGGATTAAGATATTACCTCCCTTTACTCTCCCAGTGGCCAATGACCCCCTCCTACCTCCCACAGGTGTGAAACAAACAGGACATATCAGGTTCTATGACAGGGTCAGATGTTATGGCCAGTTCTAATAGAACAGCAAGCAGGTCCCTGGAATAGCCTAGTGGTCAGTGCAGTGCACTGTTGAGAAGGGGACCTAGGCCCATATCCCACTCTAACACACATAGATGACACTTGCAGCCATCGTGTGTTCTGTTTTGTGAACTGCTGACTGCTGAAGGGTATAAGGGGCACTCACGAAAGACAAGGCCGTAGTGGAGAGGTTAAATGAATTCTTTCCTTTGGATCCATCATGAACTGCCTCCAGTTCAGAAAAACCCTAAAGACCTACCTCTTCAGGAAATTCTATGAGTAAAATATGCGCTAATCATTCTGGAACAACAATACACAACACAACCTCTAACTGTAATGCATCTTTTCATTTAAGAAAAGAGCTGTCATACCTTCTCAAGAAACCCAATGAGTATCCATAAGCATTAATAGTAATCTTGCCAACCACTGTAAAACAAAGCATTATATAACCTTGTAAATGTAATTGAATCAATGTAATCTCTAACATCTGTTAAATGTAAGCCAAATTGAACCGAAACTCATTTATGGATAATTGCAGGATATGAGTATGAATAAATAAATAAATAAATAAAAGGTACAGAGAAGGGCAACAAAAATAATAAAGGGGATGGGACAACTTCACTATCAGGAAAGGCTAAAGTGGCTAGGGTTCTTCAACTTGGAGAAGTGATGGCTGAGGGGAGATATGATAGAGGTTTATAAAATACTGAGTGGAATTGAACAGATAGCTGTGAATCGCTTGTTTACTCTTCCCAAAAATACTAGGACTAGGGGGCACGCAAAAAAGCTACTTTGTAGTAAATTTAAAATGAATCCGAGAAAATATTTCTTCAATCAGTGAGTAATTAAACTCTGGAATTTGTTGCCAGAGAATGTGGTAAAAGCAGTTAGTTTAGCAGGGTTTAAAAAAATGTTGCATAATTTCCTAAAAGAAACGTCCATAAGCTATTATTAAGATGGACTTGAGAAACTCCACTGCTTATTCTGGGATATGCAGCATGATATCTGTTTTGCTGTTCTGGGATCTTGCTGGGTACTTGTGGCATGAATTGGCCACTGTTGGAAACAGGATACTGGGCTTGATGGACCTTCAGTCTGTCCCAGTATGGCAATGCGTATGTTATTATGGAGTCATCTAGAGCTAGTGTTCTACAACCTCTTGACCCTTCTTCAATAAAGAATTTTTCCATATGCACAGAATGGGAAAAAGTCTTTTGTATAATGCTCATAATCTACCTTCTTAAGTTCTTCTGTTTCTCTACTATTTACATATAATTCCTGCTGTGTTCAAGTCCAGAGGTGGCTACACATGCAGCAGTCATAAAATGCTTTGATTTCTTATGTAAACTTTAATCAGCCTCCTTCTGTCTCGCCTTCTGTTTCGCTTAAGCAACTGCTAATAAAAGAGGAAATTATATTACCTAAAAATGGTGCCTCACATTTCCAATATTTTGCCAGATAAGCATTGAAAAGTTTGTCTTGGCCTGCATTAGCTAGTAGCCTGAAAAGAAAAACCCTAGGATTTATGAATTTAGAGACCCCCAGAAGATTAAGTAAACCTCTTCTGTTTAGCTGTAAAATAAAAAATGGATGCATTGCCTGGATGAACATGGTACAGTTTTGGGAGGGAGGAGGGGCACAGATCTGTGGCTCCTCAACACTTTCACCACTCTATAAAGGATTGCTTTTCCTGAAAAAGCTTTTATGCAATATGTACAACCTTTTTGCAATTTCTTTTACTCTTATCAGTATCTACACTATCACATATAAACATTTTTTTACAATTAATATCTACAGTGATAACTAGTTGCCAAAGAAATAAAACAATTATCATGATTATGTCCTCATTGTTCACCTTGTCCCAACAGTACATATCGCTGAGAAAATTTCTTCTTATTGTTTGCCGTAGTTGAGGGGGAACATTCAGGCCATAACTCTGGCTGGGCAAGATAGAGAAATTCATCATGCTGAGAAGAAAATGGTTCTAAAATGGTTCAGCACAAAAACGCAATAGGACCTGTAAAGTCTATGAACAGTAGTATTTTAATCAGACTGTAGATTTGTGTGCAGATAATATGAGCCCTGTATTCAAGACAACAGACATACATCATAGTAATACAGTAACATAGTAAATGATGGCAGATAAAGACCTGAACGGTCCATCCAGTCTGCCCAACAAGATAAACTCATTTTACATGGTATGTGATACTTTATATGTATACCCTGTAAAAGTCGTTGGTGAGGCCCCACCTGGAGTATTGTGTTCAGTTTTGGAGGCCATATCTTGTTAAGGATATAAAAAGAATTGAAGCGGTGCAAAGAAAAGCTACGAGAATGGTATGGGATTTGCGTTACAAGACGTATGAGGAGAGACTTGCTGAACTAAACATGTATACTCTGGAGGAAAGGTGAAACGGGTGATATGATACAGACGTTCAAATATTTGAAAGGTATTAATCCACAAAAGAACCTTTTCCGGAGATGGGAAGATGGTAGAACGAGAGGACATGAAATGAGATTGAAGGGGGGCAGACTCAAGAAAAATGTCAGGAAGTATTTTTTCACGGAGAGAGTAGTGGATGCTTGGAATGCCCTCCCGCGGGAGGTGGTGGAAATGAAAACGGTAACGGAATTCAAACATGCGTGGGATAAGCACAAAGGAATCCTGTGCCAAAGGAATGGATCCTCAGGAGCTTAGTCAAGATCCGGAGGCGGGGCTGGTGGTTGGGAGGCGGGGATAGTGCTGGGCAGACTTATACGGTCTTTGCCAGAGCCTGTGGTGGGAAGCGGGACTGGTGGATGGGAGGCGAGGATAGTGCTGGGCAGACTTATACAGTCTGTGCCAGAGCCTGTGGTGGGAAGCGGGACTGGTGGATGGGAGGCGGGGATAGTGCTGGGCAGACTTATACGGTCTGTGCCAGAGCCGGTGTTGGGAAGCGGGACTGGAGGTTGGGAGGCGGTGATAGTGCTGGGCAGACTTATACGGTCTGTGCCCTGAAGAGCACAGGTACAAATCAAAGTAGGGTATACACAAAAAGTAGCACATATGAGTTATCTTGTTGGGCAGACTGGATGGACCGTACAGGTCTTTTTCTGCCGTCATCTACTATGTTACTATGTTACCCGAGTTTGATTTGTCCTTGCCTTTCTCAGGCCACAGACCGTAAAAGTCTGCCCAGCACTGTTCTTGTACTAAAGGTTCTGAAGCTAACATCAAAGCCCCTTAAAATTTACACTGCAGCCCATCCCTATCTATTCAGTTACAATCTCAGGGCGTAGACCATAGATGTCTGCCCAGCACCAGTTTTGCTTCCCAATTACCGGCATTGCCACCCAATCTCTGCTAATGATTCTGTAGATCCATTCTTTCTAAACAGGATTCCTTTGTGTTCATCCCACGCAAATTTGAATTCCAATACCATTTTCATCTCCACTACTTCCCATGGGAGGGTATTCCACATATCTACCACCCTTTCCGTGAAAAAATACTTCCTGACATTACTCCTGAGTTACTCTGCCCCCTGTTCTACCTCAATTCATGTCCTCTAGTTCTACTACTTCCCCGTCTCCAGACGTATCTGAACAATATCTGCCATGTCTAAACTGAATCAACCAATCAGACTGGCATAATTTGTTTTGTACTGCTCTTCTCTCAGAACAGTAGATGAGGGGGTTATAAATAATTTTAAATAAATAAATAAAATGCATGGGCAATTTCATATAAGAATTTGGATGGTCTCATAATGATGCCCTGGTTGTGTCATTTAATTCTGAAAATAATACAATACGACTTATGACACACTGTGTTTGACTTCTGCACTCATCTATGTTCACTGCAGATAATGTTCCTCTCTCTTTAGAAATGAGGAAATGATGACTGCCTAAAGATTTGACATGCCTCACGGAGTTCCAGGCCTCACTACATTATCAACCAGCTTATCACGAGGTTCCAGTGCACAATTTCTTTTCTGGGCTTCCTGAATATGCATCTCCGAGTATAAAATGAACAAAATGGAAGAAAAGCGTGTATCTAGACTTGTGAGTATAGTGGCCAAGACTGGTAAGGGCTCGCAGCAGCCCACTATGGTAAAGTGTGTGCTCACCAAATGATAGCAGCTTTTAGCTCCAGAGATCAGTGAATTCCTAGGAAGGAACAGTGGCAGGCAAAACACTAGAGATAGCCCTAGATTTTGTACTTACAGAGATTTGGTGCTGTAATACCACCATCAATGGTAAACTGAATACATTTCAGAAGAAGGTGAGTGCAATCCGCTCCGTGTTGCAGAAGGTGGTGGCCCATATGGAACACGTGGAACAACAGATTTCATTGGCGGAGGATGACTTGGAAGAGCTCCGGAGAGAATTGTCCTCCTCTAGGAAAGCTCTGTAGAAAGCCTTGGTGAAAATCGAAGATTTACAGTGACGATCTCATCGAAATAATAGCCATATTATTGGAATACCACAAGGTGAAGAATCTGGAGTGATGGATGATTTTGTTACATTCTTCAGGAGAGCTATACTGAGCAGCCACAGCCCCAGGGTATGGTAGTTGAGAGAACTCATTGGGTACCCCCATGGTGCTCTGGATTGTCAGGACAGCCTAGAACTATTTTATACAAGCTGCTAGGCTACCAACAGAGACAAATTATATTACAGAGAACCCATAAATATTGTGATCTTAAATATCAAAATTTCACAGTTATGCTATGGACTATAGCCCTGGAAATTGATAAGTTGTGCATGCAATACTAGGAAGTAAAGAAACACTATATACCTCAGGTTATATGGTACCCTGCTAAACTACAGATAACTTGGAAGTAAAAAAAAATATGCGTTTTTCTTCACTATATGATGCACAGGATTTTCTGGACCACCATTTTCCCACTGCAAATATGCAGCAGTGCAGCCCTGTTTAGTTGAAAGGTGCACACCCTGCGGACTCCCCTCAATGATGGAGTTCTGCAGAAGCAGTGACTAGGGCTGTGTTAGCTATGGTGGAGGGAAAGACTTGAACAGTGAGCACTGGCCCTTCTTTGTCATAAGATGCAGAATCAGACATTTGGCTACACTCTGGATTTCATCTTGTTTGAGTAATGTTAATTCAGGTTCAAGGACTCTCAGTAAACAGAAGACTTCCTGAAAGAAATGTACATTTTGAGAGCTTATGTTTATCTGAGGTGAGGGGGAATGTTTCAAGAGCCAGGAGAGAGGTTGTCGTTGACCCTACTTTGACATGACTGTTGTTTTGTTCTGTGTTGCATTTCACTGTTTAGTGTGGTTGTTAATGGAGTAGGCATGTGGTATATGAGGAACAGTGCAAGGGGATGGGGATGTAAGGGAGATTTAAAAATGGAGTTAAAGGGGGAGGGATGGCCCCTTAGGTTTGTTGATGGGGGCTGTCATGCTCTCCTGTAACTCGATGGCATGGGGAATTCTGGTACAGCTGCTGGTTATTTGTATTGCTTCCTGTTCGGGATGAGGTACGTAAGATAGGGAGATTGTGTGTGGGGATGGTGCAAGTTGGTATTGTAACCCAACGGGTTAATATTTAAAAATAAATAAATACCTGTTGGGGGAATGGGTCCCATCCATGCTTTGGGGGAGTGGTGAGCTCAGGCTCTTACTGCTGCCTGGAGGTTGTTGAAGGAGCATTCATGATGGAGGTGCAGAGTGAGGCAGCGTTCTGGGGGTGTTACTAGGCAGCGCTGATAGGCCTGAAGTGTGTGGACCACGGGTTCATGGTCATTGAAATTTAGGACAGTTGGGGCACGTGCACAGCAATGGAGAAGCCGGGGGTGTGTATCGTGCATGTGTGTTTCCATTGTACATGCGCAAAGGTGACAGGAGTCAGGCCTGTACTGGAGCTGGCTCAATTAAGAGAGCTGGGCCAGTTCTGGTGTCAGAGGACACTTGCGGCTTCTCAGGGCTAGATTGGGAAGAGCTCCAGAGAGCCTCATGAAGATTTTCATGTTGGCATCCTGGAATGTTGGTGTGCGCAAGCACACAGGGAACAGACACAGGCACGGGAGGAGATCAGACATGGGAGCTGCCAGCTCATGGCAAAGCCATGCAGCAGAAGGTGAAATTGAGCATCAGAATTGGGGAGTGTGTTGCAGAGGTTGATTTCTGCTGGAGGTAAGGGACTGGTGTTTCATTTTGCTGGGAGTATCAGGGGTTCTTTTGTGGTGGTTGTATATGAAAGGTGAAAGTTTAAAAGTGCAGCACGTGCCAGGTGCACTGACAGAGTTGCACGCAGGGTTCTGTGAGGGTCCCGGGCAGAGTTCTAAACCGCCAAGTTAGGCAGTTGGAAGGGTTGGCTTGACTGAGACAGACATATGTGTGTTAGTGTTGTATAAACTGTAATTTGTATTCAATGTATGAAAGGTGAGTGGTTCTTTAGTAAGCCCAAGGTTCTATTTTGACTTCAGGGCGTATGAGTGAGCACTGTGTAAAATGAAATGAGGCAGCTCTTGTCAAGTTTTGGAGTAAAACCTGCTATGCTTTAGTGCTGAAGCAATAAAACTGTTTAATTTTGTTGGAAAAGCAGAGTCCCTGAAGTTTCTGCAGTTATTTCTAAAAGCAGGGGCTTTGTCTCTGACCAGGAGTTTAAAACTCTGAGAATTTTTAAGATTAGCCCATGAAGAAAGACTGCACAGTAAGGTGTGGCAGCTGACAGTAGCAATGAGTGATCCAGCTCTGCCAAATTAATATAGCGCTGTGGAGGATTACGTTCGAGGGAATTGCTCACTCTAATTTGAGATCTGAGAAAATTAAAGAGCTGTAATGAATTTTAATAATTCTGCAGAACCTGAGCTGAGGTCCTGGTACTAATTTGGTACCATGATAGGTAATGGTTGTAATTCATTTGTCAAAGAAATGAGTAGTGTTTTCTAAGTCCAAGCAAACACTTGCTAGAACATTAAACCCAAGAAAACTTTACTAGCTAAATTGACTTTGTTTCAAATTAAAAATAGGGTACTTCAGACTTGAATGTTCTTTTGAGAAGCATAAATAAGTTTGTGGGAGCGATTCTAACAGGGACCGCAATTAACGTTTCTTTACAAATTAGTTAGCTAGGAAAAATCCGGGATAATCTTTGAAACTTTCCCAGGATAGTTAAGGTTTTTCTTTTTTGAGTTGATAAAGTCAGGAAGGTAGAGCGTAAAGATGAAGAAGGAATCACAGAGCTCCAATGTTAAAGACAAACGACACAGACATAAAGAAAAAGAAAAAATGAGTTTTACTTACCTGAGAGAGGTCTTGGGTCGTGAAGCTCTCTGATATCTTCCCATAGCTTTCAATACCATCTCTATGCTGATGACTCCCAAATTTACCTCTCTACCCCTGAAATCAGGTTTCAACCTGGCTATCTGATATCGCTGCCTGGATGTCTCAACGTCATCTAAAACTTAACATGGCCAAAACCGAGCTTCTCATCTTTCCCCCTAAACCTACCTCTCCTCTCCCCCCTTTCTCTATTTCCATGAATGGCACTCTCATTCTTCCTGTCTCATCAGCTCGTAACCTTGGGGTCATCTTTGACTCCTCTCTCTCCTTCTCTGCTCATATTCAACAGATTGTCAAAACCTGTTGTTGCTTTCTCTATAACATTAGCAAAATCCGCCCCTTCATCTCTGAGCACTCTGCCAGAACCCTTATCCACACTCTTATCACCTCTCGTCTTGATTATTGTAACCTGCTTCTCACCGGCCTCCCTCTTAGCCATCTCTCTCCTCTTCAATCAGTCCAAAACTCTGCTGCGCAACTCATCTTCCACCAAAGTCGCTATGCTCACATTAGCCCTCTCCTTAAGTCACTTTACTGGCTCCCTATCCATTTCCGTATTCAGTTCAAGCTTCTCTTTCCAAAAATACTAGGACTAGGGGGCATGCGATGAAACTACAGTGTAGTAAATTTAAAACAAATCGTAGAAAGTTTTCTTCACCCAACGTATAATTAAACTCTGGAATTTGTTGCCGGAGAAAGTGGTGAAGGCGGTTAGCTTAGCAGAGTTTTAAAAGGGGTTGGATGGTTTCCTAAAGGACAAGTCCATAAACCGCTACTAAATGGACTGGGGAAAAATCCACAATTCCAGGAATAACATATACAAGTATAGAGTGTTTGTACGTTTGGGAAGCTTGCCAGGTGCCCTTGGCCTGGATTGGCCGCTGTTGTGGACAGGATGCTGGGCTCAATGGACCCTTGGTCTTTTCCCAGTGTTGCATTACTTATGTACTTATATTAACCTATAAGTGTATTCACACTGCCGCTCCCCAGTACCTCTCCACTCTCATCTCTCCCTACACCCCCCCTCGAGTACTCCATTCTATTGATAAATCTCTCTTATCCATCCCCTTCTCCTCTACTGCCAATTCTAGACTCTGTTCCTTTTGTCTTGCTGCACCTCACGCCTGGAATAGACTTCCCAAGCCTGTGCGTCTAGCCCCGTCCTTGGCCATTTTCAAGTCCAAACTTAAAGCCCACCTCTTTACCACTGCTTTTGACTCCTAACCACTACTCACTTGCCCTGTCCTTTAGCCTCACCTATTTATTCCCTTACCCTTAATCGTTTTGTCTGTTTACCTATCTAGATTGTAAACTCTTTAAGCAGGGACTGTCTTTTTGTGTATGGTGTACAGCGCTGCTTATGCCTTGTAGCACTATAGAAATGATAAATAGTAGTAGTAGTAGTTTTGGAGGGCTCACATTTACCACCACAAGTATAACAGGTGGGGGGGTGGGCCTGGGTCTGCCTGCCTGAAATGCATTGCACTCACTAAAACTGCTCCAGGGAGCTGCATACTGCTGTGATGGACCTGAGTATGACATTTGAGGTTGGCATAGAGACTGTCACAAAAGATTTTTAAAGATGTTTTTTGAGGGTGGGAGGGGGTTAGTGACAGAAAGGGGAGGTCATCCCCGATTCTCTCAGTGGTCATCTGGTCAGTTCAGGTACCTTTTAGTGGCTTTGTCGTAAGAAAAACAGGACCAGGTGAGGGAGGAAGTGACGTCATTGACCGAAATGGTCGCATGAAAACCTAGCTCCTGCTCCCCTCCGAATTAAATTATATTTTTGATGTCAGTATAAGCTCCCAGCAGTGCAGAAATCGTGTGAGTTGAGCTGCAGTACATCGAGGATTTCAGATTTCTCTTATGGGAGATGAATCGACAGGCAGATCTCACCCAATTCGGGTTCGCAAGCGCAACCGTGAACCGCATGGCGAACTCACAGTTGGATGCCCCGCAGCAGGATCAACAACCCGGAAAACGCATCCCCGCCAGAGCTGTTCGGATCTCCGGTGGAGTGTACTAAGTCGATTGAGGTGCCTTTGGATGAGATTAAAGAATGGCTAAGTGTGATTAGCCACGATCTTAAGGCAGTACACACGGATCTGGCCACCATGAGAGCAGACTTGCGTGGGGAAATTCGTGAGCTCGGGTCCAGAGTGGAGGAAGTAGAGACCCGGGTGGACGATCAGGCGGAGGAGTTAAGTTCGATCGGTCGATGATGGGACGAAATGCAGGCAGAACTGCAGCACCTTACCGACAAGATTGAGGACTTGGAGAATCGGGGCCATAGGTGCAATTTGCGCTTTCGGGGGCTACCCAAGGTTCCATCATATCAGGACTGTGAAAAGACGGTGCAGCAATTGGTTAGTGCATTGTTAAAGGAGGCGGGTGCCCCGTTTGAACCCACGAAGATCTTGCTGGAGCGATGTCACAGAGCCCTGGGTCCTACAAGAGGGAATCTCTCTAAGGACATCATAGCCTGCTTTCAGGATTTTAAATTAAAGGAGCAGGTGTTGCAGGCTGCCCGCAAGTTACATAACTTTAAATGGGACACTTATGCTGTCGAAGTTTATCAGGATTTATCTGCAGCAACCCTGAAATGCAGAGCTGCTTTAAAGCCTGTTACTATTAAACCGGGAACTGGGGATTAAATACCGTTGGCGGCATCCATTTGCCCTTGTTTTCTATAGGGATGGCCGCATGCAGCAAATTAAATCGATAGAGGAGGCTCGGGAGGTTTTACCGGAAGGAAGTACTGCGGAATCTACAACAACCGCGGGAGGCTCACGAGCGACCTCCCTACCTGCACGCCCGCGATGGCAGTGAGTGGAAAAGGGCCACAAGCATCTGCAACGTCAAAAATCGGATGGACAGCTGACTTGACTGTATTGTCTGTGCGGGCCAATGGTCAGGCCACCTGGTTGGTTTGATATGGATGGGAAATTAGATTTGAGCTGTTTTGCCGGTTTGTGATGTTGAATACTTTACTGTTGGGAAAAGATATATATCTTAACATAAGTTGTTATAGCACCTTTGGTAGCGGGAGGGGAGCAGAGAGATCATGTCACCTCTTCTCATTTGACATCTCTCTGTGATGTTAGCAGGGAGAATTCAATGGTTCAGGTTGTGGGGGGGGGGGGGCAGGGATGGTTGGTTGAAGGGGGGGAGGGAAGGGGGAGGGGAAACTGGGGGAGTTCAGGGAGGGGCAATTGGTAGGTGTAGGCACTGGAGGTATGGTAAGGTCCTCAGGAAGGATAGCAGGTCTGACTATATAGAGTCGCCATGACTCAGCTGAGGTGTGTGTTGCTGAATGCCCGGGGTCTTAACTCCCCTATTAAGCGTAAGAGGCTGTTTAGAGAAGCGATGCGGTTGGGAGCGGACATACTGTTCATTCAGGAGACACACTTGCTTCCCAGACATGAACACCTGTTACGTCATGTCAAATACCCCCTTCAATATTTAGCATCTAATCGGAAACAGAAAAAACAGAGGGGGTGGGGATACTTTTTAAACAAGACTGCAACTGGGAGATACAAGCAGTAAAACTGGATACAGAGGGTAGATATGTGATTGTGGCTCTGAATCTCGGGGGGCACGTTTATACCCTAGTTAACATATATGCTCCCAATCATTCCCAGGGAGAATTTTTTGAATTGCTTAGCAAGCAGCTCTCTAGGCAGGTGCAGGGGGAGATATTGCTTGGGGGAGATTTCAATTTGACAATGGACCCCACGGTAGATAATTCGACTGGGATGGCTGGTTATGCTCAATTAGAACGGGATCACTTATTCCAATTTTTGAACCACTGGGGGCTAGTAGATATTTGGAGGGTACTGCATGGGTCTGAGAGAGATTACACATGCTATTCGGCCCCGCATGATACATACTCCAGGATAGATATGTGGATGGGTAGTGCAGGCATAACCCTTCAGGTAGAGTCCATAGAGATTCACACACGCTTCTGGTCGGATCATGCTCCAGTTTCTATAGCAATACGGGGAGTTGGAACGAATATTTGGGATAGAAATTGGCAATTCCCTGATGGGGTTTTGGATGACCCATTGAATGTTCAAAGAATTGAAAGGGAAATCAGGGAATTTATACAATTTAATGATACCCCGGAGATAGCCCCAGCGATTCTTTGGGAGAGCTTGAAGGTGGTGTTTAGAGGGCATATAATTTCGCTGAAGGCACATTTACAGAAAGATTGCAAGGAGAAAGAAAAAGAACTTAGACAAACAGTGCACCGCCTGGAAATGTTGGTTAAACAACAGCAGGCCTCGGCTAGCCAACAGGAGGAATTACATAGATCTAGAGTGCAGCTCTTGGACCAGGAACTTGCGCTCATTAAAGAGCAAATGCAACGGGTACAACAGGAGTATTATGAATTTAATAACAAAGCGAGCAAGTTATTAGCTTATAAATTGCAACAGTTCAAGGGACGTAATATCATTGGCAGAGTAAGAACAGAAGAGGGGCAGAGCTGGGATCAAATAGAGGATATTCAGAGAGTCTTCCTAACTTATTATCAAAAGCTATATCAACCAGATGAGCCAGTGGCTGAGGAGGACATAGAGAGCTTCCTGACTAGGGTGGATATCCCGAGGTTGAGAGGGGCAGAGCAGGAATTGTTATCTGCACCTATAGAACTGGAGGAGGTGATTTTGGCGATCAAGGGTCTGCCTAGGGGGAAAGCCCCGGGTGCTGATGGAAAAAGCAATCGGTTCTATAAATGCTTTAGCTCCCTATTAGCACCATTATTGCTTAGAATGTTTAATGACATCCAGTATGACACGGAACTCCCGCGGTCCTGGAGGCTAGCCACAGTGGTTTTGCTTCTTAAACCGCATAAAGATCCACAAAGTTGTAGCTCCTACAGACCAATATCTCTATTGGGGACTGATTATAAAATATTAACCACAATTCTGGCCGCCCGATTGCAAAAGGTGCTGCCCCGTCTGGTGCATGAGGACCAGGCGGGATTTATAGCAAATAGGCAAACCTTTGATAATTCCAGACGGGCACAATATATATTGGACAGAATTAAACAGGTGGGATATCCAGCGGTCTTCCTATCCCTCGACGCTGAGAAGGCGTTCGATCAGGTGCTGTGGCCTTTCCTCTTTCAATTGCTGCAGAAGGTGGGAATTAGTGGGCAGTACTTGAATTGGGTTACAGCTCTTTATCGCCACCCATTGTCTCAGTTGCGGATTAATGGTACAAATAATGAGGCTTTTGAACTATTTAGAGGTACAAGACATGGGTGTGCTTTATCCCCGCTACTGTTCGCACTTGCTATGGAGCCTTTGGCAGTTTTAGTTAGAAAGGACCCATTGGTGCAAGGTATTAGAATAGGGAGACAGGAGACTAAGCTTATGCTGTATGCAGATGATGTCCTCCTCACGTTATCCCATCCTGAGACCTCACTGAGGACGGTGATGGGGATACTCCAGTCTTATGGTCAGGTAGCAGGTCTCTGGATTAATATTCAAAAATCTGAGCTTATGCCACTACAATTCCCTGCTGGGTTACAAGACGAACTACAATCTCTCTTCCCCTTTAAGTGGTCCCTGACGAGTATTCGATATCTAGGGGTTAATCTAACACCTAATACTGGGGATCTATTTAAACAAAATTTTGTGCCAAAATTACAGGAGCTCTTTCAAGATTTGGAGAGATGGGGGGAGGGGGGCTGCAGATGTCGTGGATGGGCAGAATAGTAGCTGTGAAGATGACAGTGCTTCCTAAATTGCTTTATTTGTTCATGGCAGTGCCGACTTTTATACCGCATACTTTTTTCCGTATGCTTACCAGGAAAGTGTTTGCTTTCATTTGGCACAAAAGACCACCACGGGTGAATCATAGAATATTATATCAACTTAGGAAAGATGGAGGGATGGGAGTACCCAATTTTAGGTTGTATTATAGAGCTGCTCTTTTTCAAATGCCATCCACTGTGCAGAAAGGCCTGAATAAGTTGTGGACGTATGCAGCGCAATGGGGTCTGAAGGGGGTGGCACTATGGGCGGTGTCATGGCTGCCTTTACCGCTGTTGAGAGGGTTGGTATCGGGTCTGAGGGGTCAGATGAGGATTGCCTTGGGAGAGTGGGCCAGATGTAGAGCGGAGTGGTTTCCGGGGCGCAAATATCACTTGACCACACCCATCATATATGCCACAGATTTTGGCCCCGGGAGAGCGGAAGGGGTGTACGGACATTGGTCAGCAGCCTCCCTGAGACTGTTGGGACAGATATGGGAAGATGGGGAATTCTATTCATTTGAGACCTTAAAAGATGAGTTTGGCTTGGCGGACAGGGACAGATTTCATTATATGCAGATTAGAGATTTTGTACAGAAAAAAGCTAGGGGTGATCTGTCCCTGGCGGCTACGGAGCTTGAATTGGCAATGAGGTCTGGGGAGAGCAAAGGGGGGATCTCCCGTATTTATAGAGCCTTGCTTCATAAGACTCAACCATCAGATAAATGTATAAACACATGGGAGTCATTATTGGGCAATACGTATGACCCGGGTACATGGAAAACGATATTTAAACGACTATTGTCATTCTCAATGGCAACCCCATTGTTGGAAAATGGCTATAAGATGTTGTATCAGTGGTATCTGACCCCCAGCCGATTGTCTCGCATCTTTAAAACAGGCGAGGCGAATTGCTGGCGTAAATGCGGGGCAGAGGGCACCTTTTGGCATGTGTGGTGGGAGTGCCCGGTGATACAGACTTTCTGGAAAGACCTGCAGGTGAGACTGCAAAGAGGCCTGGGCTCTGAGATTACATTAAACCCTGGCCTATGTTTGTTAAATATACCAATGAGGAAGAGACGTGGCTCTCAGCCTGGTCTCTTGACATATATTGTTACAGCAGCCAGGACATTAATAGCATGGTGGATCAAGTACTGGCTAAGGTGGATTATTGTTGCTTGATGGATAAGCTCACAGCCTTAAAGAGAGGAGGAATGGTGAGATTTTTCAAAACCTGGACCCCGTATCTGGAGTGGCGAGAACTAACCATATGATAAGTGACCACTGGGGGTCCTCCAGTGCAGAGAGAGACTGATATATTCATGGGATGTTTTGTGGGAGGAGGGGGAGGGGGAGGGACTGGGGAAACTTGATGTTATGTGCATGGGTTTAAGATTAAGTTGTTTTGTTCGCTAGGAGTGTTGGGATGTAATGGTACAGAAAATTAATAAAAACAATTAAAAAAAAAAAGAAAAACAGGACCAGGTAAGGTCGTCCAAGTGCTCATCAGGGACACCCTTTTTTTCCATTATGGGTCGAGGACACCCATGTGTTAGGGACGCCCAAGTCCTGCATTCGCTATGCCTCCGACACGCCCCTGTGAACTTTGGTCGTCCCCGCGACGGAAAGCAGTTAGGGACGCCCAAACTCGGCTTTCAATTATACCGATTTGGGCGACCCTTTGAGAAGGACGCCCATCTTCTGATTTGTGTCGAAAGATGGGTGTCCTTCTCTTTCAAAATGAGCCTGAAAGTATCAATTCTTTGCTTGGATGCATTGCTGCCAACTTTAGGCTTTGGGTGAAGAAACGTTCAAAGGTAAATATAATTATCTGATATTGTTTATGCTCTATTAATTAGTTTGTACACTGGCAGTTTAGGGTACTAGAAGGAAAAACATTTTTTAAAAAACCATTTAATTATAATTTTGTGTTATCAAATTTCATTGAAGCTTCTGTTTGAATTAAGGAAAAGTAAAAAAAATTGCCTCATTCCTTCCCTAAGTTTTCCATATTTCCCTTACCTATTCTCCTCCCTTCATTTTCCCTATTTCTGTGAGACTGTCCTCTGGGAGAAAGCCATGCCTGAGGTATTGGCCACTGACTATTAGGAGAAGGGTAAAAGTAGAGTGTGGTTGGCTCTCAGGGGGCGGGGCTTACATCATATATTGGTTGTGGGGCCTAGGTATGGTAATACAGTTAGGATATGTGAGGCAGGGTGCAGGGAGGGTAAGATGTTGGGGATAGTATATGGGTTAGTATAGGTTTTTAGTTTTAGGAGGATAGATGGAAGAGTGGGGGTTGTCAATGTGAGGGGAAAGGGGTATTTTATTTTGTTTATTTTTGTTACATTTGTACCCCGTGCTTTCCCACTCATGGCAGGCTCAATGCGGCTTACATGGGACAATGGAGGGTTAAGTGACTTGCCCAGAGTCACTAGGAGCTGCCTGTGCCTGACATGGGAATCAAACTCAGTTCCTCAGTTCCCCAGGACCAAAGTCCACCACCCTAACCACTAGGCCACTCCTCCACAGGATGGAGGCATTTGGATAACAGAAAGTTTGTTTATGAAAATAGGTCTGGAGAGGTGCGAGTTTAGGGGGTTATGGTTCTAGAATTAAGATGGGCATGCACAGGAAATTTGTTTCTGGCTGGTTTTCAGAGTGGCAGATTTCTATCAAATGTTTGTTTGGTATGGCAATATATGGTCCAAGAGGTAGGAGGGGACATTCTCGGGGAGACTCTGGGTCAATATTCTTGGGTGTATTTAATTATATGATCAAAATAGGTTTCCAGCTTAAAGTGGTTTCTCTTAGTATTTGAGGCATTGAAAAGGACCAGTGAAAAGAACCAGTTCATTTCATTATTTGAAGAGACAGAACCCAGATAGCTCTGCTATAGAAAACACATTTGACACAGTTTGAACATTCTAAACTATGCCAGAATTGGGTTGGTCAAGTACTCTCTGCCTCTTACACTTCTAAGAGTAGGGGAGTCTGCATTTTGATTTATCGATCCCTACCACTTGGAATAGTCCACACAGAGGTTGATGAGGTGGGTCGGTCAGGGCCGCATTAACCACTCATGGGGCCCTGGGTGAACTTTTGTAGATGGGCCTCCCCCCCCATCACCATCCAGGGCCTCCCTCTCCCAGTCCAGTAACTCCTTGTCCCCTTCCCTGGTCCAGCAGCATCCTTTTCCCCCCACCTCCTCGTCGAGTAGAGCTGCTTACCATGCTTCACAGGGATAAAAAGCAGCATAAAGGTGTGGAGCCACCATAGGTCTATGTCACTGTTGGCCCTGCTGCTCCTACCCCTCAGAAACAAGAAGTGATGTCAGAAGGAGCAGGACCAGTAGAGCCATCAACTAATGGCGGCTCTGTGCCTTTATGTTGCTTTTTATCTCTGGAAAGCAATTGCTCTGGAGTAGGGGAAAGGAGAGAAGGAAGATGCTGCACCAGAGTGGGCCCTGTCCTCAGGGCCAGTTCTACTTATGGGCCCCCTGTTAAGCTAGGCCTGGGGCAGTTGCCCCATTTGCCCATTGGTAAAAGCAACCTTGAGGATGATGTGTGACTTTACATTGTTAGTTGGGGGCCTTAGAGTTTGTTATTGCGAGTATTTATGGTCCCAGTGGTGACCAGGAAGATTTCTATAAAGGCCTCTACCATATATTGAAGAAGTATTGAGGCCCCCACCTTATTTTATGGGGGGGACTGGAATCCATGCAAAACTCCTAGCTTAGATTGGTCTGGAGGTTAGGGTGGTGGACAGGGAGACTCCCAGATGTTAACAGTGATGATAAGAAGGACTGAGGGTGACAGATGTCTGAAGAAATTCACACCCTGGGTGCAGAGACTATACCTTCTTTTTGCTCCCCACCACAACAGATTCAGTCACACAGACTATTTTTTATATGCAGTTCATACTGGTGTTTCCTTGGTGAACAGTGATATCTTATCATGCTCTCCACCTGACCACCACCTGTTAACCCTTGGCAATATGGATTGGAGCCCTTTTGTCTTGTGACAGCACAAGGAAATTGAATTGCTTATTGTTGAGGTGGAAAGCATTTGTCCTTATAATTCAGATGGCTATTTGAGAAATTCTGAGTTTTCATGACCCTACAGAATATGATCCAGTGTTGAGATGGAAGACATTGAAGGTAAGTTCTCAGAAGTCCCCAGCTCTATGTGGAGAGAGATGAGTTAAAAGCAGATGTGCTTAACAAATACTTCTATTCAGTCTTCAGCAAAGAAAATTCAAGAGTAGGCTGATAAAGGTACATATTTATTTATTTATGAACATTTATACCCCACTTTTTTCCACTTGAAGCAGACTCAAAATGGCTTACAATGCATAGAAGAATCAGTTACAATTACATTAGATAGGGGAGAAAGAACAGGATAAGAAGGGAAAGGAAAAGGGAAGAGAGACAAGATGGACGGTGGAAATCCAGATGCTAAGATGGACCAGAGTGGCTCGAGCAGTTCACGGCAAGGCGAAATTGCAACGGAGACCCAGCTGATCGTGTCGGCGAAGTGGCAGCTGCTGGTTTAGCTACAAAGGATCGTGGGCAAGACAGGAGCCACTGGACGCCACGGAGAGGGATCCACAGTGACGCAGACTCAAATGTTCCTTCTCCATAGTCCCAACCGATGAGGTCCTCCAGACCAGGGACAACCGTCTCCACTCCAACGGACCGGCAGAAGAGATTGCACTGTTTACAGAAGAAAGCTTTTATGGACAATGTTAAAAACTGAAAGTGGATAAAGCCTTGGGGCCAGATGGAAACCTCCCCAAATCTTGAGGGAACGCAGACAGATTCTGGCAGGTTCTCTTAAACATTTGTTTAATAAGTCCTTGGAAATGAGGAAGGTTCCACAGGATTGGAGAAGAGAGGTTTTGGTCTCTCTTCACAAAAGTGGAGACAGAGCAGAAATGGGAAACTATAGGCTGGTAAGCCTTACTTGAGTGGTTGGAAAGGTAATTGAGATACTGCTCAAGGAAAGGATAGTGAGTTTCCTGGAATCCAATGGGTTACGAGATCCGAGGCAACATGGTTTCATCAAAGGAAAATCTGGTTGATTTCTCTGACTGGGGGACCAATGAATTGGACAGAGGACATGCATTGGATGTAGTCTACTTGGATTTCAGTAAGGCCTTTGACACTGTCCTCATAAGAGACTCTGCGAAGTATAATTGGGACATAAAGTGGTGAACTAGATTGGGAATGGTTGGCATACAGACGGCAGAAGGTGGTGGTAAATGGAGTCTACTCAGAGGATAGAGTGCCTCCGGGATCTGTACTGGGGCCGATTCTATTCAACATATTTGTGAGCGACATTGCTGAAGGGTTAGAAGGAAAAGTTTGCCTTTTTGCAGATGGCATCAAGATTTACAACAGAGTGGCCATTAATGTAAAAAATAGAATATTGGACATTTTACGGTTGTGGTAAAAATGGCCTTAGCATGCAGGAAAGACCGTGTAAGGACGCACTAAGGCCATTTTTTGCCACAGCTTAGCAAAAAGGGCCTCTAAGAATTGTAAGTGGCACCTATATTGAACTGTACTACCTTGAGACTCCCCACAAAGCACAAGTTTTTTTCCCACATTGTTTAGAGCTACTAAATGTCTTCTTTATTTTCCCAATAAAGAACAATTTGCAAAGACCTGTTACAACCCCCACCACCCCTTGGTTTCTGATAACCATCATGACGAGACACATGTTCTCAATGATGTGTATTTCTCTGAAGTTGTGCAGAAAATGACAGACCTGGAGAAATTTCTGTAAACTCTGTGAAATGCCTTACAGCCATTACCACTCGTGGAAATCACGCAGTCATCTGTGTCTATCCAACACGTGCGGTTCAGGAGGAGTGTAGAGAGAGGTACCCTGTTGGTTATATTGTCATTCTAAGGAGTGTTTAAAATGGTATACAAACCTAGCGTTCAAAAACAAGAGATAGAATGCTTGTCTAAAATATCTCGCAATAAGTGTGACTCTTACACAGAAAAAAAGCACAAATGCAAAGTCAGAAAATGTTCTCAGTGTGGTGATCCTTTACTGAAAGGGGAAAACCATTTATGCTATATGACAAGGCTGGCTAGGCCTAAAACATCCGAAAGGTATATCATTTATGATTATGAGTGCATGCAGGAAATGGGGGTGAACATCCCCAAGTACATCTTTGCAAACGGACCTTTACCGTGAGCACGAATGGGTGAATTGTCTCTCCAAGTTCATAGGTTCTTTTATTGACAAGCAATTCAAGGGCTACACTTTCATAGCACACAATTTGAAAGGTTATGACAGTTGTTTTGTCCTCAGTCAGCTGTTGCAGGAAATGATGGATATGAGTTTGTTAGTACAGGACGGTAAGCTTTTACAAATCATTGTTGATGCGCTGGGCATTCACTTTATAGACTCTCTAAATTTTCTGCCCATGAAGCTTAGCAAGCTCCCACAAGCAATGGGCTTTGAAGATAGCAAAGGGTACTTTACACACTTTTTTTAACACCGTGAAAAAACAAAACTATGTGGGGGAAATGCCAGAGGAAAAGTACTATGGTGTTGAGAGCATGATGCCTGATGAGAAAGAGACTTTCACACACTGGTACAGTGAGAACAAGCATAAGACTTTTGATTTACAAAAAGATCTAGCTTTCTATTGTAAGCAGGATGTCTATATTTTACAAAAAGCCTGTGTCCTGTACAGAGAGGCAGTTGTGAAAATGATGGAGAGGGCTGTGGAGGTAGATGTAGAAGAAATACGGGGGGGGGGGGGGGGGGGGGGGGGAGGCGGCAACCCTAAAAAATTGTATAGACTCATTCCAGTGCATCACACTCGCTTCCTTGTGTATGGCCATGTTCAGGTTCATGTGTTTAAAACAAAAAACCATAGCTCTGCCGGTGGTCGACGATTATCATCGGCAGGCCAAAAGATATTCAACTGCCAGTATCCGTTGGCTGTTGTACACATAGGACAAAGAACACATACAAATCAGGCATGCTCTAAAATGCAGGTGGGTGACTACTTTCTCAACAAATATGTCATCGTTAACGGCAAGCACACTGCCATTGAATTTAACGGGTGCTTTTACCATGGTTGAACGACTTGCTACGATTCTAAGAAACAGAACCAATTAACGGGCACCACCTTTGGGTTTCTTAACTACAAAACACAGTGCAAGGCAGAATACCTAAAATAGAAAGGGTTTAAGGTCGTTGGTATTTGGGGACATGAGTGGGAGGGTTTGGCTAAAACGGATTGGGAATGTGTGGCCTTTCTGAGCAGAGCTGCATTACCCGAACCTTTAGCTCAATGAGATGCCCTTTTCGGAGGCAGAACAGATGCCATGTGTCTCTACTAACAGGTTAAACAGGGTGAAAAAATACACTATTATGATATTACCAGCCTGTACCCTTTTGTCAATAAAATTAAAGAATAACCAATTGGACACCCCAAAATCATCTATGATCATTTCGGCCCCCTCTCTGATTATTTTGGACTTGTGAAAGTCATGGTATTACCCCCTGAATGGACACTTTTTCCCCTTTCTGCCCTGTAGGGTGCACGGTAAACTCATGTTCCCATTGAGTTGCACCTGCGCAGTAATGGGTCAGTGGGAGAAATGCACCCACGAGGACAGCAAGAGAGCCCTGGTGAGGATATGGTGCACTGTAGAATTGGAAATGGCTACCTCTAAAGGGTACAGGGTGCGGGAAATCTACAAGGTCTGGTATTTTGAACAGACTTCTACACAACTCTTTGCAGAATACATAAACATGCATCTATAACAAAAGCAGGAAGCATTGGGGTTTCCTCAGTGGTATACCGACGCTGAACAACAAAACATGTACATTGATGATTTCTACTAGAAAGAAGGTGTGCTTTTACGCGCCAATCAGATAACCATGAACCCTGCAAAATGACAAATTGCAAAACTGTTCTTAAACTCTTTGTGGGGGAAGTTTGGTCAGAGAAGAAATCTACCAGTCACGAGCATCGCAAGAGACCCCGATGAGCTGTATATGTACCTGCTTTCCCCCAAATACACAGGGCCAGATGCACTAAAGACTTTTTTCCCCGACGACGGTAGCAGCTAATGAAAACGGAATGCAGATGAGCAAATTGTGCAGACACCCTATTGTAATGAGATGCACTAACCTTTTCCGATCGCCTTAACGGTGGAAAACGCCGGAAAATCTAACGAGAGGTCTTACCTCTCATTGGGGCTACGCTGGATTGAAAAAGTGCTATAAAAGTAACAACAACAAAAACAAATTGCTCCGCTTCAAAAAAGCCTTCCATTTTGGCCGTTTTTCAATCAGCTGATATCGGAAAGTGCAGTTGAAAGCATCCGTCACAAAAATAGCCTTCCATTTTGGCCATTATTCACACCCAAATAATAAAAACATCCTTTTTGGCCGTGCATCACTCAGCTGAGAGACCTGGAAGTCTCTGAGCCACTCACAGCGTGTTTAGCTCTAAACGCGCTGTGATTGGCTCAGACTTCCAGGTCTCTCAGCTGAGTGAAGCATGGCCAAAAAGGACGATTTTATTATTTGGGTGTGAATAATGGCCAAAATGGAAGGCTATTTTTGTGACGGACGCTTTCAACTGCACTCTCCGATATCAGCTGATCAGGTGAGCGGCAGAGTCTTCGGGCGACACAGAGGCGTATTTGGCATGCGCAGAGCAGACAGCATAACGCTTTGCTGCTCTGCGCATGCTTGACCGGCCGATTCTCCAACTGTTTTAAGAAGGAATAGAGAATGCAAGTGAGCTACAACGAGTAGCTCATTTGCATTCCCTTTCCTCGATGCATAGCCGTTCCCTACCGATTGTCTATGGAATTCGGTACGGAACGGCTCTAACGACGACTTTAGTGCATCTTGGCCTTTGTGCACCACCGGGTAACACTAACATCTTAATAGCCTCTTTCACAATGGTGTATGCCCAGTTAGAGCTGTACAGGGTTCTTGATGCTTTGCAAGAGCGCTGCGTTTATCATGATACAGTCTCTGTGATTTTTGTAAATAAGGAAGGTGATTGGGATTCTCCTTTAGGCAATTTAATGATCGAGATCCCTAAGGGTGAGCATATCACAGTTTGTATCAGCCAGTCCTAAAACCTATGGATTCAAGCTACCCAGTGGCAAGACCCGTCTGAAGGTAATAGGTATCACACTCAACAGCGAAACAGTAAGAAAATAAATTTTTTCAGTCTAAAGGAGCTAGTTCTGGATTATGATCCATGGGTGCCACTGAATGAACAAAATAAGATATCCATTCAGCAAAAATGATAGAAACAAGCCCCGTTGGCAAGTTGAATCTCGTGTACTTAAAAAATTCAAAGGGTCGTGCATGTTGATTCAAAATTTTAATACTTTGCTTTACGGGTATTGATTATATTTTTACTTGACAATGCCTAGCTTTCTGTGTAATGTTACGTTTTTATACGTGTGACTGTGTGAGAGGTTTGCTGATGTACCTTGAATGTTTAGTGCTCAGTGCCAAATAAAGCATTCAGATAATGCCTATTTTCTATTTCCTTTATGTGGTGAATGGTGAGAAGATGGAGGGGTGTGTGGGGATTCCATGCTGTAAATTGATCTCACAGTGTCATTGTGAAAAAAAGCAAACTTTCCCTTTCATACAGCTGAGGGGGAGGGGTCGCAGGGTGGAGGGTATAGATCTCAAACAGAGAATGGCAAAGAGGAAAGTCTGTTCTTCTCAAAAGCAGGCAGACAGCTTTGTTCAGAAAAACCTTCCATTGCAATCTCTCTTGAAAAAAAAAAAGCAGGCTGACAAAAAAGATGATCCAGCTTAAAAAGGTATCCTTTTTTAAACAGCTTTAACAGCTTTTTTTGAAAAATGTCTATTTTTTTCTTTCCTTTGAGAAATGCGGATATGTGACTAAATTCCGCCGAGGCTGTATGGGGCAGTGTCGAGGGGTTTTTGATGTCACTTCCTATCACATGACCTCATCCAAGATGGCGGCTAGTAGTGAAACGAGAAAGTGACATGATGCATATGGTGGTGGCCACCATCTTGAAAGAAGTGTGGCTATGATGTTACTTCCTGTGACATCACCAAAATGGGTGGGGTTTGGGGAGGCACTGCAAAAGGGTTGGGGGTTGGGGCAGGGCTATACATATAAGGTGGGACAAGGGGTATGGTTATGCAAAAGTGGCAGGGCTTGAGTCAGGCCATGACATCCTATCCAGTGATGTCATCTCTGGAGGTGGGGAGGGGCATGGGCGGTGATATCATCAAAAGGGCTGGGGAGTAGGTGGGGCTTGGACATGTCCTCACTTGTGATTGGCTGAGAAACAGGAAGTAGGTGTGACACCTGTCAAATTTGACAAATACTAGTGATATTCACTATTAATAAGGTATTTCATACCAGAACCCTCCATTATCTTCTGGAATCTAAACTCCTTGAGCTAAGAGTGCCAACATGTGGCAGTGGTTGCTATTGCTCATTAATGGTAGGGATGTCAATGTAGAAAGTTTAGCTGCATCTTTGGAGGTATGGTTAACTCTTCTGAGTTAGCTGCTATGTTAACAGTTAATGCACATGTTGTGATCCTGGGTGGTGAGTCCTAGGACCGTAGCCAGATACCCAAACACAGCAGACAGGTCAACTGTGGAGTTGAAGGAGAAGAAGCAAGACATGAGCTTGGCCCAGCAGGAAGCTAGGAGACAAGGCTGAAGCTTGGCAAGGCAGAGATCAGGAGACAGGAACCAGACTAGGCAGCAGGAACCAGAAAACAAGTAGACTTGGCAGCAGGAACCAAGAGACAAGCAGACTTGGCAGCAGAAACCAGGAGACAAGTGGACTAGGAAGCAGGAACCAGGAGACAAGCAAACCTGGCAGCAGGAACATGGAGACAAGTGAACTAGGAAGCAGGAACTAGGAGACAAGCAGACTTGGCAGCAGGAACCAGTTACGAAGGCACTTGAAGTGGGACTTGGTTTGCCTAAGAGCGCCCATGATGTCACTCTGCCGTGCCCCTCCGTCGTCCCTCTGCTAGCCCTATAGTAATCAGGCTGTGGCGCATGCATGCACCCTAGGTGGGAGTGCACAATCACTGTCATGGAAGGAGCCGTCCAACAAGTTGCTCCAAAGGTAAGTGCAGCGAGGTCGGGGCCGGGGTCATGTCAGCACTGTGACAGCACATCAATGACACCCACACTAAGTGCAAGACAAACTCCTCACTCCTTACCCACCTCAAATAAGAATTTTCATATTGGGGGTTTTGCAGTTATCAAGCAGTAGTTACTAAACTTAATGCATACTAGGTGCAAAACTTTGCACCAACTGTTGGGGGTCTTCCCAACATTTTGCAATGCACTTAACCCAGAGAAAATGTTGTTTACCATATGTTAACTGTATGGCAGATAACATCATGATGTTAAATGCTCCCTGATGTATCAACATTAACAGTTAATGTATGGTAACAACCTCAACATTGACTATAAGGTACAATCCTTGTCCATTCCACACTCATTCCTTGCCCCCTCATCTTCATAGATTCCTCTTTTACTTTCCCAAACCTTCTTTCACTTCCACACTTGCTTAATATGGGAATTGTCACTTGCTGATAAGATACATTGTTAACTGTTAGCATGGGCCTGTGCTAAACAAGTGGCGTAGCTCCATAAATAGACCCCTAGGCAGAGCCGTAGTGAGGGGAGCTGACACCCGGGGCAGGTCGCCGCTGCGCACCCCCCCCCCGGAGCGCATACCCCCCCCAGAGCGCATACCTGCGGCGAGGGACGGGCGGGAGGGCCGATCCGCCCCGACTGCACGTTGCTGGGGTGTGTCGGCTCCGCGCTGGTTCACTGCTCTCTCTGTCCCGGAACAGGAAGTAACCTGTTCTGGGGCAGAGAGGGCAGTGCACCAGCGCGGAGCTGACACCCCCCAGCGGCGTGCACCCGGGGCGGACCGCCCCCCCGCCCCCCCCCCCCCCCCCCCCCCCCCCTTCCTATGCCACTGCCCCTAGGTGTGTAATAAGTTTCAAGTTTATTTGCGCACTTAATATACCACTCAAGAGAAAAACTATCAGAGCAGTAACTTCAGAGATGGGGAGCCCTCCTTCCCTCTCAGCCCCCATCCTCCTCAAATCTTCTTTCAACCTCACCTAGCCCCAATCTTACCAGACTAAGGAGACTATACACCTGTCTGGGGTACCAAAAGGCCACAACTTCTTTATTAGCAATAATTTAAATGTAAAACCAAATGACAACAAATTAACCCCGAGCTACATTGAGAATGTTCAAGAATCCACATTTTCCTCCATCACCACGTGCCGTCTCAGCAAAGTGGCATGAAATTACCTTAGCCCCGCCTCAGCCGAGCAAGGGCCTATATATGCTGGCACATACCTAATTTAAGCCAGGTCACTTGATTCATTAATTTAAAATTAATTTTAAAAACAGCTCATCCACTATGAGCCTGAGACTCTGTAGCTCGGGTTACCGCATGCTGTGACAAAGGCCTCCCATTCCACGGTCCCAAGCCCCCCAGACCCTTGAGTGCCAAAGGGAGGGAGGAGCAGGAAAATCCCTGTGCCCGGGAGTCTATGCCCTTAAATAACCCTTCTAACTCTTCCGCCTCAACCAGGACCTTCCCTTGCCCCCTCCAATCAGCTATTCCTTCAGCCTGGCTTACCATTAAACTGCTCAATGGCAAGCCAATATGTCAGGAACCACTGCCCCCTGACCTTGCTATCTCCTCTCCCCCTTCTCTCTTGTTTTCTTGCCTTCCTGCATCTGCATTATCGCTAGTATTGCCGGTAAGGAAGGCCCCCATCATTCATTTAATAGGTGCCCTCCAGACAAGCTCTCGGGTTAGATATATTCAATAAACATATGTAGTTCATCAAGAGACCCCTTCCATATCATGATGACATCGTCTATGTAATGTTTCCACATGACAATTTTAGACCAAAATTGGCATTGATAAACATTTTGTTCTTCAAATTTTGTCATATAAAGACATGTTATTGAAGGAGCTACTGTTGCTCCCATTGCAACACCTCGTACTTGTAAAAAGAATTGTTGTTCAAATCTGAAATACTTATTTTTAACTATTAATTCAGTCATTTTAAGATCATTCAGATAAGTACGGCACAGTGTTTAGTGCAAGATCGAACTTGGACTGGATCAGTGTCAAACAATCAATTTGAGGGATGGGGTTAACAAAGCAAGACATGGCGATTTGGACAGTGTTGATCTGTGACATCATTAGATTTATTCATATAGATTTAAGCAGGTTACAATAAAAGCAAACAGTTCTCCAATTCGTACATAAAATTGAACACTACAGGTCTAGAGTATTGCTGTCAGTAACTGCGTTGGTTACCTGTTGAACAAAGAGTGAAATTTTCAAAGTACTAAATAACGATGTATCAGTCGTTACTGTAGTGTATCTAGATTTTCTGTGTTTTGCTTGTGTGTATATTTCTGAGTATTATTCAACTTTAGGAGTGAATACCTCTCATTATGGCGTTATAACCACCCAAAATACTATACGATATATTTCATTTTGATCTGAGCCATAATACAGCACACATACATATGCATTGTGCTTTTGAGAATGCTAGCAGTGCGATGATGGTTTTCTACTCAGCCAGTCACTTTAATAATGACTGATGTGTGAACTGAGCAGTTCTTAATATGCACAATTATATTTAAATATTTCACATTATTCTTAAGATTATTTTGATCTATTTATTATTTAAATACCTTATTATAAGTTGTTTGAATGAGAGGTATTGTTTACTTGATATTTCCCTAGTTTTGTTATATTCAATATTTAAGGCAACCAGCCAGAAATGGTCACTAACTAGTTAAATCTCTTGTTTGAATCTATCTGGTTATTTTTAGCGGCACTTAACCAGTTATCTTCGCTGAAAATGACCGGTTAGCACCTAAGTGAAATCTGGCTATGTTGGAGAGATTCCAAGGGTGAAGTCAGCTTAAAATAAAACAGATACTCAATGCCAGAGCCCGGACAGGACCCAGTATTGATTACCCAGGAATAACATCGCCAGTGGTCAGCAAAACGCTCACCACTGACAGCTGAATATTGACCCCCAAATGTTTAACCTTATTTCTGAGCTCAACCCCGCAGCCTCTTTACTATCTTCTATAATGCACAATTTGAAGTGATATGTGAAGCAATGCTAGATAAAGAAAATAGAAAACAGAACTCTGTTGCTTTTTTCACCGTCCCAGGCAGCCTTCCCCTGTGCAAGTGCCGAGAATGAAAGTGCCATAATAAAACAAAAGTTAGTTTGATTTTCAGTAGTTTCTTTCCACAGTTACTGCTGTCACACAGCCGACCTAAAGTAAACAGATGTCTATTATGAGTTACAACAAGATCAAGTTTATTTGTACTGAATGACTATATCAGTAATGACATTTGGAAAGTTCTCATTAAACCCTGTGAATGAATACACTGGGTGTCTGAAGTATTTGTTTATACTTGCTTTATAGCTGTAAGGTGCACAGTGTGAAGCAACACTTTAAAAGAAGGGTGAAGTGCTGGATGTCAAAGTGCCAACTTTTCTTTCTTCAGCATGTGGGATTTGATACCTACTAAGTTCCACACGTCAAGCTATTATGCAGAAGTGCTACCTAAAAAATGGAGTTTTCGCCAGTTAAAAAAAATACATATTTTTATTGACAAGAGAAACGCACGAATGAAATACATTACAAATGTCTGTAAACAAGAAAAGTACAAGAAAGATACCAAATGCAACTAATACAAAAACATAATGCTGACACTGAATGACAACTCAACAGATAGAAAATGTGGTCTGTTATACCTAGCCAGTGTGAAACAGTTCAGTTGTGTCATTCCCTCTTTTGAAGTCTTATTACTAACAACCCCCTACCCCCCCCCCCAGAGGTTGATCCCTGTCTTATGCTATCTCAACGTTATGCTGTGCACTAGACAACTCAAATCTTTAAACATATCCCAGACACTGTTTAATTTCATATATGCATCGGTAGCATCGATCACAGCAACATCCAAAATTATTTATAGCTACACATTGTTTATTTCTTTTTTTCTAAACGGGGATCGTCAGATTTTTTGACCACCTCCACCATCTGGGGAAACCCCCAGCATTATAATGGTGATGCCCACTTCTTCATTGATCAACCCATATGAGATCTCAAGTCTCTTTGCTATTTTTTTCGTTTCCCTTATTTTCCTTTATATATCCAAAAATTCTTATATAGTTCAATTTATAAACATTTATATTATATTCTTCTTCTTGAAGCAGTAATTCCAAATTCGTACCACGTTATTATATACAGACAATGCTTATTATGCTACTTTGCTTTTAAACAACGTTAAACAACGTTCAGCAGCGATGTTTCTCCCAGTCCAAACCTCTGCAAACATGGCCAGGTTTTGATAATCTTCATCAGGGAAGAGGAATGCATCACCTTGAGATCTCATATGGGTTGATCAATGAAGAAGTGGGCGTCACCATTATAATGCTGGGGGTTTCCCAAGATGGTGGAGGTGGTCAAAAAATCTGACGATCCCCGTTTAGAAAAAAAGAAATAAACAATGTGTAGCTATAAATAATTTTGGATGTTGCTGTGATCGATGCTACTGATGAATATATGAAATTAAACAGTGTCTGGGATATGTTTAAAGATTTGAGTGAATTAATCCCCACACTAGAAGGTTAAGGTCTCTTTAATTTGAATGCACTAGACAACTGCAGCAGGCGCTCGAGGCTCTTCCACCACAAATCACTGCATGGGAGGGGGCACCCTCGAGCATGGTCAAAAGACCCTCTGCCCTCCCACCCCACCATTTGTCTCATGCTAGCACACCATTTAACAAAGGGGGGAGTTATCTTATAGGCAAGAAGAAAACAATGAGGACATTCCTGTTCTGTCACCCCCATCCCCAGCATTATGCTCCATTGGCCCGCTAGCTGAGCAAAAAAGGGGGAGGGTTTCCATACCTTACCCACTCAATACCACTTAGAAAGTTTATTGTGTTCATTGGGCATCTGCATGAATACCACGCCATAAGTACATAAGTATTGCCATACTGGGACAGACCAAGGGTCCATCAAGCCCAGCATTCCGTCTCCAACAGTGGCCAATCCAGGTCACAAATATCTGGCTTGTTCCCAAAAAAGTGCAAAACATTTTATACTGCTTATCCCAAAAATAGTGGATTTTCCCCCCAAGTCCAATTTAATAATGGTCTATGGACTTTTCCTTTAGGAAGCCATCCAAACTTTTTTAAACTCTCCTAAGCTAACCGCCTTTACCACATTCTCTGGAAACGAATTCCAGAGTTTAATTACACGTTGAGTGAAGAAACATTTCTTCAATTCATTTTAAATTTACTACTTTGTAGCTTCATCGCATTCCCCCTAGTCCTAGTATTTTTGGAGGACTAGGGGGCATGCGATGAAGCTACAAAGTAGTAAATTTAAAACGAATCAGAGAAAATATTTCTACTACTACAGCTTTCATACACGCATATAAGCTGTGTGTATGAAAGCCGTATGTAGTTTATTTTTTTTCAAACTTCACAGCAGCACAAGCACTTTTCACAGGAAGCCTCTACAAAGCAATGATGGCAGCGAGCCTAATTTCTGGAGAGATGTGCTCTCCTCCTGCCCAACAGCAGCATGGAGTTGCAGTCTGACCACAAGTGTCTCCTGTGCCCGGCACTAGCGCCCTTCCTCAACAGGAACTGGCTGCCCAAGATCATCACAAATCTGCACTGAGGAGTTGACTGCACTGCCAAGAAGCAGCCATCATGCAATGACAGCTCCTGACCATCTGTAAAAATTTCATCCAAAAAGTGGGCGGTCCTTTCTGTGCATCACTCGGAAAATGACTGTGCATCACTTGGAATGTACATTTCAATAGTAATTAGCTCATTCAAATAAATTAAAATATCTTTGCATAAATTGTCATTGGCTGCTACTGTGACAGGAAAAGAACCCTTTTGTGCATGTGTCGCTGAACTCTGTACTCACTAAACCAGCTAGAACCAGTCAAAAAAGCACATTGCTGGTTCAGTAAGTTTTGTATATCTCTGCCTAAGTGGTCAGAGGACGAGGGGAATCTTCCAGTAGAAGGGGATTGAAAAACTAAGATCTTAAAGAGGAGGCATGAAGCCAGTGTAAAAGTTACCATTGGGGAACCTGACATGCTGATTCAAGCCATTCAGCAACTATGTGCTGTTGCTGAAAAACTGGGTAAAGATTTGGAGCACAGACAACAGGAAGTTTTGCAGGAGATAAGCCAATGGATGGAAAATCGAAGCAGACCATACCAGAGTGGCAGAGTGGCAGAGCTCCTTCTAAAAGATGAAATAACTTATCTGTAATCATTGTCAGGTTCCTGGACAAATAAGTAAATATTGTCAAAGTGAGAGAGTGCCAGAAACTAGCAGAAGGAGACCTTGGAGAGAAGAAAAGGGAGCTCATGAAGAAAGACCCAAAGAGACTCCCAGGATAATTGGAGGAGAGAAACACCAAGGGAAGTGCAAAGAGGAGATTCCTCTCTACCTTCCACTTCACATGAACAGGAATGACAAGTTACAAACATTGGAAGTAAAGTGTGTATCCCTGAAGCCCAGAAGAAAGAAATTGCCATTGGACCAAGACCTGTCTTTGAAGTGATTATGGGAGGAGCATCAGTGAATTGTTTAATAGACACCAGCTTTGAAGTTTCCACAATTACAGCTGGCTACTTCTATACCAAGCTAAAGAATAAACCGAAGTTGCTAAATGCCACCTGGATAAAATTAACAAACTGTCTTCCCTTGTACCTTTCTGATTGCTCTGTGAGAGAACTACAGAGAAGAGATAACATCTTAAAACCCATAACTGAAACCCTCCTGAGCTACAAGGCAGAGAACTTTGATACTTGGTCAGAATTGTTGCTACTATTTTGATTTCTGCCAGGTACTTGTGACCTGTATTGGCCACTGTTGGAAACAGGATACTGGACTAGATAGATCATTGGTCTGACCTAGTAGCTATTCTTATGTTCTCTTGATAGCAAGTGATAGGGTGGATTGAAATTGGTGGAGAGATAGCAATTTACTTTAAGGAGGGCCTTGAATCGAATAAACTTAAAATTCTGCAGGACACAGAACACATCTTTGAATCCATATGGATAGGAAAGCCATGTGTAACAGGGAAAAGGATAGTGATAGGAATGTACTACCATCCACCTGGCCAGGATGGCCAGATGCAAAAATGTTATCAGAAATTAGGGAGGCTAACAAACTGGGGAACACAATAATAATAGGTGATTTCAATTACCCTGTTTTGACTGGATAAATGTAACATCAGGGCACACTAATTAGTAAAATTCCTTAATGAAATCAAGGACTGCTTTATGGAGCAGCTGATTCAGGAGCCAACAAGAGGGTAAACAATTCTAAACTTATTCCATAGTGGAGCATATGATCTGGTGCAGGAGGTAATGATGCTGGGGCCGCTTGATAACAATGATCATAACATGATTAGATTTGATATCATCTCTGGAGTAAGTACATACAGGAAATCCAATATGTTAGTATTTAACTTTCAAAAGGGAGACTATGGTAAAACGAGGAGAATGGTTAAAAAAAAAACCCTTTCATCCTGGAATCCCAGACCAGATATATTCCTTGTATTAAAAAAAGGAGAAAGGAAGGCCAAATGACAGTTGACATGGTAAAAATGTGAGGTGAAGGGAGCTATTAGAGCTAAAAGAAAATCCTTCAGAAAATAGAAGAAGGATCCGACTGAAAATAATAGGAAACAGCACAATGAATGGCAAGTCAAATGCAAAGCGCCGATAAGGAAGTCAAAGAGAGACTTTGAAAAGAAGATTTACATATAGTAAAAACGTTTTTAGGTATATTCGAAGCAAGAGGCTGGTAAATCAGTTGGACTGCCAGATGATCAAGGGTTAAACCGGGCACTCAGGGAACACATGGCTATAGCAGAGAGATTAAATGAATTCTTTGCTTCAGTTTTCACTGAGGAAGATGTGGGAGAGATACCAGTATCAGAAATGGTATTCAATGCTGATGAGTCTGAGAAACTGAAACAAATTTCTGAAAACCTGGAAAATGTAATGGGGCAATTTGACAAATTGAAGAGTAGCAAATCTCCTGGACCAGATGGCATATATCCCAGAGTACTGACAGCATTGAAAAATTAAGTAGCAGAGCTACTATATGTAATTTATCTTTAAAATCCAGCATGGTACCGGAAGATTGGAGGGTGGCCAATGTAACACCAATTTTATAGACCGGTAAGCCTGACATCAGTGCTAGGCAAAATGGTACAGTCTATTATAAACAACAAAATTACAGACCATATACATAAGCATGGATTAATAGAAGTACATAAGTACATAAGTAGTGCCATACTGGGAAAGACCAAAGGTCCATCTAGCCCAGCATCCTGTCACCGACAGTGGCCAATCCAGGTCAAGGGCACCTGGCACGCTCCCCAAACGTAAAAACATTCCAGACAAGTTATACCTAAAAATGCGGAATTTTTCCAAGTCCATTTAATAGCGGTCTATGGACTTGTCCTTTAGGAATCTATCTAACCCCTTTTTAAACTCCGTCAAGCTAACCGCCCGTACCATGTTCTCCGGCAACGAATTCTAGAGTCTAATTACACGTTGGGTGAAGAAAAATTTTCTCCGATTCGTTTTAAATTTACCACACTGTAGCTTCAACTCATGCCCTCTAGTCCTAGTATTTTTGGATAGCGTGAACAGTCGCTTCACATCCACCCGATCCATTCCACTCATTATTTTATACACTTCTATCATATCTCCCCTCAGCCGTCTCTTCTCCAAGCTGAAAAGCCCTAGCCTTCTCAGCCTCTCTTCATAGGAAAGTCGTCCCATCCCCACTATCATTTTCGTCGCCCTTCGCTGTACCTTTTCCAATTCTACTATATCTTTTTTGAGATACGGAGACCAGTACTGAACACAATACTCCAGGTGCGGTCTCACCATGGAGCGATACAACGGCATTATAACATCCGCACACCTGGACTCCATACCCTTCCTAATAACACCCAACATTCTATTCGCTTTCCTAGCCGCAGCAGCACACTGAGCAGAACAAAGCCAACATGGATTTAGTGAATAAAGGTGAGACGGTTGATATTGTGTATCTGGATTTTCAAAAGGCATTTGACAAAATACCTCAGGAAAGACTACTAAGGAAATTAGAAAGTCATGGGATAGAAGATAATGTCCTATTGTGGACTAAAAACTGGTTAAAAAAATAGAACTATTCCAGATTCCGAGTTTTCTATAAAATCAGTTTCTAGAATTCAATCGATAGAGAAACTACAGAAACTAAACATATGAAAAATAAAAATAATTTTTTTTTTTTTTTTATATATATGCAGTGTATAAATAATTATATTGTGTTCAGTTTTTGGTGTATTACAATGACCTAAAGACTAAGGATATGTAAAACCACCTTCCTGACATCATCGCACTCCCTGCCTCCAACCTAAACAAAGCAGTATCGTGTTATTGTGAATTTAAATATCAAAATAATGAAAATCAAAACTACTTAGAAAACAGAGAGTAGGGTTAAATGGTCAATATTCTCAATGGAGAAGGGTAGTTAGTGGGGTTCCCCAGGGGTCTGTGCTGGGACCGCTGCTTTTTGATATATTTATAAATTATCTAAAGATGAGAATAACTAGTGAGGTAATTAAATTTGCTGATGACACAAAGTTATTCAAAGTTGTTAAATCACAAGCGCAATGTGAAAAACTACAAGAGGTCCATGTCAGGATTGCTGGACATACTTAGATTAATATGAAACCAGCTTCTGATAACTCCCCCCTCCCTCAGGAATCCCTGAGGATGGCAGATGGACCAAATGTTGCCCAGCTGCCTGCTAGCCCTTTGTTTCTCAAGTACCCCTACTTAACATACCTTTGTCCTCTCTGGGCATCTGGGACCAGGGCTCTCTGAGAACAATGAAAGCCAGACAGGCTCCAAAACTAGGGACTTCAAAGATTAAAACCTGTGAAAATGCTCACCTTCCTTACATCAGGAAATTAAACTGGAGTTTGCAAAGGAAATAGCTGATAACAAAGGCTGGGAAGGAAAGAAGTTATTTGATCCCTCTCTGTTCCTGTTAGGTATATAAGTCAGAGCACATGGCTCTGCTCTTTCTCTTTCTCTGCACACCCACATCTTTAGCCACCACAGCACCTGGCTCTGACCCCCCCTTCTCCTTCAGCCCTACCCCGAGGCTCTCCCTCTCTCTTTTCCTCTGAACACCCCTATCCTTACCTTTCTCTCCTTGATTCCCATCCACACACACACAGATACAGCATTGTAATATGTACCTGTACTAAATGCTGTGAGCCTATATATGCAAATACTATATACCTTATATACATATATACAAACCCATGTGGATTGTGTATTCTTGGGAACCCACTGCCTCTGCGGACTGGACCCAGGACCCTAACTGGACAACGAATGCTGACATTTTAGGGGCTCCGTCTCGGTTTCACAAGAGGATCTCCAGCTGGGTAAGTAAAGACATTTTTTTTCATGTTTTGGTATGTACATCTAGGCTTGTTAGGGTGGGTTGAAAGTTGAATTAATTTAATGCTGTGTTTGGGCTGCTCCGAAAATACGGATGGATCTTCCAACTTTGTATTGGAAGGGGCACAAAGTGTAACAGTCCCTCATTTAATACACTACATATCTTTCTTTGGTAACCACTTAATGTTCTGTCACTATACACTATTTCTCTATCTGGCCAGTCTCTGTCCTGGTGAAATCAGCTCAGCCTGCCTTGCTTAATCTATATTCATTCTGAACTGTCTCTCCAATCCCTCTTCTCTATAAAAGAGGGCATGTCCAACTCCAAGAGGCACACAGAGCTAGTTCCATATACATATATCTATAAAGAGACTAGCTAGGCCCCGGTACCAATAAAAAGTATTTTCGGCAGCCTCAAACATGGACGCTTTTGATCTTAAAGAACTAAAGGTAATTGTACAGACATATTGTAATAAGAAGGGAGGCCCATATGACGGGGAATTCCTGGAGGACTCCTGGTATAATATCCAAAAACAAATGGTAAACCATTACCAAGAGTTAAAAAAGAAAGCAAATAAAAGGAAATGTCTTTTTATACAAGGCCTGTGTCGGGGGCTCATTAGTTTGAAACAGGAAAATGCAGCACTGACTACTCAGTGCACTAAGTTAACCAGGGACCTCACATTCAGCAGATTGCCAAAACCTGTCGTTTCTTTCTCTATAACATCAGCAAAGTCTGTCCCTTCATCTCTGAGCACTCTACCAGAACCCTTATCCACACTCTTATCACCTCTCGTCTTGATTATTGTAACCTGCTTCTCACCAGCCTCCCTCTTAGCCATCTCTCTCCTCTTCAATCAGTCCAAAACTCTGCTGCATGACTCATTTTCCGCCAAAGTCACTATGCTCACATTAGCCCTCTCCTTAAGTCACTTCACTGGCTCCCACATTCAGTGGTTTCCACATTCAATTCAAACTTCTCTTATTGACCTATAAGTGCATTCACTCTGCCGCTTCCCCAGTACCTTTCCACTCTTGTCTCTCCCTATGCCCCCCCCTCGGGTACGCCGTTCTGTTGATAAATCTCTCTTATCTGTCCCCTTCTCCTCTTCTGCTAATTCCAGACTCCATTCCTTTTATCTTGCTGCACCTCACGCCTGGAATAGACTTCCCGATCCTGTACATCTAGCCCCCTCTTTGGCCGTTTTCAAGTCCAAACTTAAAGCCCACCTCTTTACCACTGCTTTTGACTCCTAACCCTCACTTGTCCTGTCCTTTTATCCTCACCTCTTTATTCCCTTACCCTTATAAGCTCTTTGAGCAGGGACTGTCTTTTTGTGTATGTTGTACAGTGCTGCATATGTCTTGTAGCACTATAGAAATGATAAGTAGTAGTAGTGGTAGTAGAGAAAGCACAAGATTGCATCTCTATGCAACGTACACAAGTTGTGCAAGCCACAAACTCCTTCATATATGTAAATGAACAATTGGACGAGGCTAAAACAGAATTAAAACATTTAAAAAGTAAATGTGCCTCAAAGGACCAGATTAACTCTGCATTGGCAGGCCCCGAGTATTTCTCCCTCAGCATCTCCTGCCTATGAAACACCCTATAAGCCAGGTTTTCAATTCATAGAACCACAAAAGAACACAGAAGTGTGTTTAGTGGACTTGAGAAGTGGGGGCAAATCTAAGACTGAAAACACTGACTTAAGCACTCAGACATGCACAGATGAGGAAACCCCAGGCTCAAGCAATAACCTGAGGGACAGGGAGGATTCTGCAAACACAGAGACTGAGTCCAGTACAGACCCCCGAACACCAGTAAACCTGGTACTGTATGACTCATTAAAGGATAGTGACATTGAAAGGATAATACAGGTCGGCCCTATGCCTTTTATTTTATTTTATTTTTTTTATTATTTATTTATTAATTTTCATATTTTAAACAAGTCAAAAACTTGTTACAGAAACACAGTATGGAATAATAATATAGGCAATTCTAAAAAAAACAGATATAAGATTTAAATCATTATACTTTCTTAGACCACGTGAAAAAAGGGGGGGGTGATCTAGTATTAAGGAGGGAAAAAAAGGAATAAAGATTAGATAACTTAAGGCAGTGAATAAGGGTTTAACTTTTATCTTATTCCAGCTTTACTTAAGTCTCTTATTTTACATCTCCAAGTTTTATCATACATTTACACGGATAGGCTAAGAAAAAGGTAGCACCCAAATGCAATACTTGTTGCTTCATTTCTAAGAAGATCTTCCTTCTCTCTTGAGTAACTCTCGTAACATCTGGATAAATACATATTTTTTGTCCTCCAAACAAGTCTTTAGAGTGTTTAAAATACAATCTGAAAATGTTATTGAGATCTTGCTCGAATATGAATGAAACCAAAAGCGTTTATCTTTCTGTTGCATTGTCTATTGATTGTTCCAAAATTGCTGATACATTATTTAAATCCAGATCAGAATCAAGCTTTTGTCCCTCTTCCCTACTGCCAGGCTTTTTAGGTAGATAATAAATCTTATTTATAGGAGGAATAGAATTGGGTGGAATTTTTAAATTCTCGATCAAAAATCTTTTGAAGATATCGGCCCTATGCCTTTTAATATGAATGAATGGTGCAAATGCGCCACTGATATTCTGATTCACTGGGGCCTAGGAAAGTATAAGAGGATTTTACTGGCTTTTTCCCCAGTCTTAGCCAGGAAGAATAGAGAGTAGGAAAACTTTACTGAGGCTTGGTGAACAGTTATATGTCCTGATCTTCCCAGGTACTAATTAGTATACAAATGTTTAGGCAGTGTTATAATTGATCCATATTTCAGTTACCCGTTATTGTTTGCTGATTGCACATTTTATGTTCATTGTTCAATATTTTTATGACAATAAACACTGTTAGTTTATTGCCTTTGCTGTCTGGACTGATAAGGAATCCTGGTGATTTCATTTTTGGGTCTATGGGTGCTTTCTGGGAACTGTGGGATCACTGGGAAATCACGGGGGATAATTTGAGAGCGGGAGACTCGCCCAGAGGCGGTTGGAACCTGTTCGGTGGGAGGAGGGTGCTAGCGTAGAGGACAAGTGGCAGGTGCAGGTGGACCTGAGCTGTGCTGGGGATAGTGACCACAGGATAACCCCAGGCAGCTGTCTAGGCATTTTGTGACACAACCAAAGTGGTTTAAATTTTTATTATATGCACGTACTTTCTCTGTCCTTAATGGATTTAGAGTGTCATAATCATCAATTTACTGTAACCCCCTAAGGAGTTAATAGTTATTTTACCCTTTTTGGGGGGTCTTGGGGGTCTGTTTGGTCCTTGGGCCATTCCTGGCCCTATGAGAGTCCCTGTAGGCCAGTGGTCATATTGGTGGCTAGGGGTAAGGAAGTCTGGTGCTCCAGAGGCATTGGGGAATCTCCGGTGGGGAGGTCGTGAAAAACGCAACCACCCGCAATGCTGTCTGGCCTGGAAATGAGGTTTTGCAGGGCCGGAACAGCTAAGAAAATGACTGGTCTTGGCCTAGGCGAGTCCCTGGAGCATGCACGATTTCTCGCACATGTGCAGTTGTGCTCCTGGGCCGGGGCCTCGATTTTTGCATGGCCCAGCCGGATTTCTGTGATTTTCATGGCTTTTCACAGTGGTTGTTCAAGGTCACCAGGGGTCTATTGGGACCCAAACAGAGTACTCACCAGGTATGGAGACCCAGGGCAATAAGGTAAGGTAAGGGGTCTGGTAGCCTTTAAAAATGTTTAGGTTTTTTTTTTTTTTACTTTGTGGTTTTTGTTCACATGGTTCTGGAAAGCAAGAGGTTAATTTTATTTTCATTTTTTTGTTATTATGGATTCTTCAGAACCTCTTGAGGAATACTAGAGAATTTAAATTTAGAAAAAAAAATTGTTTACATGGGGAAATCACAAGGTGGTCTAGATGAGGTGGTTTCTAGTGAGAAATCTTCAACGGAGGGGGTGTATGAGATGGTAGAGAAGATATTCTATGGTACATCAAGTAGTTTTGAAACATTTTAAATAGTTTAATTTAAGGAAAAACTGGGATGTCTTTTAAAAATGGATATTTTTGGAATGTAGGAACATAGGGCCCTGTTTGCTAAGCAGTGCTAAGGGCGCATTAGCATTTTTAGCACACACTAATGATTAGGACATGCCAAATGCTAAGTTGCCCACAGGAACATATGGGCGACTCTAGCATTTAGCGTGCGCTAAAAACTGTAGCATGACTTAGTAAACAGGGCCCATAGAAAGTTGGGAATAGTAATGCTACATAAATGTGGAGATTTTGGTGAAAATTGGTGTTTATTTGTTCATAAAAAATGTATAAAATTGTATTTTTCCCATTATTTCTTATGGAAAAAGTTAAAACCAAAATGGAGATTTAGGAGTCTGTTTATGAAGCAGTGCTAGCGGCTGTCCATGCGCTAGTGCCAACACAACCCATGGGCCATGTCAGTACTAGCGCATGGACAGCCACTAGCACTGCTTAGTAAACCGGAGCATTAGGGGGTCTTTTACTAAAGCTTAGCTCGAGTTATCAGCAGCAGGGCCCATTTTATTCCTATGGGCCCTGCTGCAGATACCTTGAGCTAAGCTTTAGCAAAAGACCCCCTTAGGTTTTTCAAAAAGGCTCCTTATGAGATGAAAAAAAGCTAAAGGTTCTGGGCAGGTGACTTGATTGGCTGAAACAGGTCAGGTGTTCAAGCCGAGTCAGGGTTTCCTTGGAAACAGGTCTCCCATGACTGTTGGGGGCTGAAGCAGTCAGATGTGTTGTGCTGAGCTGAGTAATCAACTGTGGCAGAAAATTTTAATTGATTGGTTAAAAATTGGTGTGAAGTGAAAGATTTAATTTTAGCTTTGTGAGACATTGACAGTGTCCTAAATGTTGATACTTGAAACAATTTCTTTTTTGTTTTACTAAGGTGAGTGATCTTAAATGACAGTGTCATGTTTGAAAATGGGCCAGATTGTCATTACAACATTACATTACAACATTAATGTCATTACAACATTAAAGGTGTTAGAAGTTTGACTGTCACAAGTGAGCAGTTGGTGTTTCTATGGTGCTAGCTTGTAAAGTGCAATATATTGGATGACCAAATAAGATGGAAGGTTTAAATGTTTTGTTTGCTTGAAGACAGGTGATTTGAACTTAGTAAAAGTCTTGAAAGAGCGGATATTTGATGTTAGGGATTAAATTTTCCTTTAAGATAAGTGAATTTTGAATAAGGTTCATTAATGTATGGAACTAGAAAGGAAGTAAGCTCCTTTATTTAAGTGTGTTTGACCTGTGTTGGTATGGTATGTAGGATACTTTGAGTGCATTTATTGAATTTTGGATTAGAGGAATGTGAAAGGCTGCTGTGCAGGACTCAAAGCTCTTCATAGTACCAGGGAAGCAGTGTAAAGAATAGGTCCTGGAAGACAGGGTATTATTTTATATTTATCTTATAAAAGTTTTGCCAAAGTAAATGTTTGATATCCCAGAGTATAAACAAGCAATTGTGATTAGGGAGGTAAGGTTTTGCTTCCTAATTATTTTGGATTAAGCTAGGTTTAGATGACATGGAGGGGCATAATCGAACGGCGCCAGCCAAATAGATAACCAGCCATCTATTTGGCCGGCGCCACAAAGAGCAGTCCCGAACCGTATTATCAAAAAAGATGGCCGGCCATCTTTCGTTTCGATAATACGGTCGGGGCCGGCCAAATGTCAGAGATGGCCGGGTTTCAGATGGCCGGCATCGGTTTTCGCCGATAATGGAAACTAATGCCGGCGATCTCAAACCCGGCCAAATCCAAGGCATTTGGACGTGAGAGGAGCCAGCATTTGTAGTGCACTGGTCCCCCTGACATGCCAGGACACCAACCGAGCACCCTAGGGGGCACTGCAGTGGACTTCAAAAATAGCTCCCAGGTGCATAGCTCCCTTACCTTGGGTGCTGAGCCACCCAAATCCCCCCCAAAACCCACTCCCCACAACTGTACACCACTACCATAGCCCTTAAGGATGAAGGGGGGCACCTACATGTGGGTACAGTGGGTTTTGGGGGGGTTTTGAGGGCTTAACATTTACCACCACAAGTGTAACAGGTAGGGGGGTGGGCCTGGGTCCACCTGCCTGAAGTGCACTGCACCCACTATATACTGCTCCAGGAACCTGCATACTGCTGTCAGGGAGCTGGGCATGACATTTCAGGCTGGCATAGAGTCTGGCAAAAAAGTTTTTTTGGGGGGGGGTTGGGTGGGAGGGGGTTGGTGACCACTGGGAGAGTAAGGGGAGGTCATCCCCGATTCCCTCCATTAGTCATTTGGTCAGTTGGGGCACCTTTTTGAAGCTTGGTCCTGAAAAAAAAGGGACCAAGTGAAGCCGGTGAAATGCTCGTCAGGGCCGGCTTTCTTTTTTCCATTATCGGGCGAAGCCGGCCATCTCCTGACCATACCCCCGTCCCGCCTTTGCTACCCTACCAGCACACCCTCTTGAAGTTTGGCCAGCTCCGCGATGGAAAGCAGTTGGCACTGGCCAAAATCGGCTTTCGATTATACCGATTTGGCTGGGTTTCAGGAGATTGCTGGCCATCTCCCGATTTGTGTCGGAAGATGGCCGGCGATCTCCTTCAAAAATAAGCAGGTGAGATGTCTTTCCTGAACCAATAAGAGCTCCAACACAAGAGAGACCAAAGAATTTGTGACACAAGAAAGTTTTTAGCTAAGTAAAAAAAAAACATGCACCGCAGCAGAAAAATACATTTTTCAAAGGAAATTGAACCAAATACTTACCTGAATTGAGTCTGAAGCATAGTTCTGATGGGCTGTAGTTCCTAAAAGAGGGAATAAAAGCACACAAAAAAAATCAATTCTTATCAAAGTACAAGAGAATAAGAACAATACTATGTTAAACATTTGGTTTAAAAGTTAAAGAGGTAAAAGAAAATCTAAACTTATCTGATGGTTAAGTGATGTGTGTTCACTCCAGCGTGATATAGTATTTATAGAAATACACTACAAAATAAGCTCATAGAAAAAGATTAATTGTAATCTCATATTTGCTAATTTTACTTGTTACATGAAAAGTTGTATAAAGATAAATTGCTGCTATTTCGACAAATTTCTTAAAAATTAAAAAAATGTAATTGGTGCTGGGCCTTTTAATTGTAAAAATACTAATTTTAGTTTTTCTTTCCTCCTCCAAGCCTTAGGTCTGGAGGATGAGGTTAGTTTATTTGTTCCCCACCGGTTACCAGGAATCAGCTCAAGGTCATAGGCGGACTACAAACATCAGGTACTGTAGAGCTGAAACATTCTGAAACTAGGTGGGGTTACACTACATTTAACAATATATCCACACCTCAGCCTTAGGGATGGCCTAAGAAAAATATTTCCATTTTCAAACATCTATAAAGTTGCAAGTTTCAACATCATAGTGGAAACTGCAGAGGAATACTGATCCGTGACACAGTCAACAATGAAACCCAGTACAGCATTGAATACAACAGTTCTCCAGAGGCGCAGTGGAAGCAGTTAAAAAAAATTAACAACAACAATGATAGAAAATTGTGCTTAATTTTGTACATGCTGTATGGTGACATGGCAATTTGGGAAATGATCAGATAAGAGACTGTGGATTCAGGCTGCTTCATTAACATTTCAAAGCAGAGTGGTAGTTTAAAATTTCCTTTATTCAGAGAAATAAATTGCTAGCAAGACAAAGTTCATGAGACAGACTACTGACAATCAAGCCAGTTTTCCTGAGTTTCTGGTGGACTAAAAGAGCGTACAAAATTATATAGACATAAAAAAGCTTACATCAAAAGGTCAGCTAACATTCAGTTCAATAGGTCAGCAAAATAACGAAAGAAAAGAGACTTTGGCCATTAGCCAAAAAACAGATGGGTTTTCAGGACAAAAAAAACATGTCTTAGGTAATGTTTTCTCAACCATTGATAAGAGAAAGAGAACAATTATTGATGTCTTATCTAACTAAGGGGTGCTTTTACTAAGCTGCAGGAAAAATGGTGCTGCGGTAGCGGTGGGGGTCGTTTTTCCCACACGTCAGGGCAATTTTTACTGCAGCACGTAAAATGCCCAACCAAAAAATCAAGGTGGTGGTAAGGGCTACTATTGTAACGCAGCGGTAACTGGGCAGCGTTGCGGCAATGCCTGATTACCATTGGGTTAGCGCAGTGCTAGGGAAAAAAATTCCTAGATTGCCAGAAGTGGTGCACACTTCAGCTAGAACTACCTCCAGCAGCCACGTTGGGCCGGCAGTAGTTCCATTTTGTAAAAGACCCCCTAAATCATTCTTCAAGCAGCATATGGACTGGAAAAGAAGCACCTTGCCTTGAGAAGTTTACTTTTTTTCATAGGGCCTCTCAACTACAAATAAACAGTCTAGCTCACATTGATTTTGCCTTCTCCTAAAGTCAGTCCAGTGGCGTAGCCAGACAGCCAATTTTGGATGGGCCTGAACCCAAAGTGGGTGAGTACAATAATTTCTCTGCCCTGCCCTACTGTAAAATATAAATACATTAGCTAATAAGGATCCTCAAGCTCTGTCAGCTGAAGGCTTTCTCTGAAGGTGGCCAGAACTCCCTTTTATGAAACTTGGCAGGCAGCAGCAACGTCCGCAAGCCATTGATGCCAACACCCTATGCGTGCTTAGCTGTCGGTGACTCAAGCATGCCGTCACTGACTGCATAACTTGGTAGAAGGACGTTCTGGCCATCTTTGGAAGAGGTCCTCAGCTGGGGAGGCTTGGGATCCCTACCAGCTATACAGCAAGAGTCAGAACTGGTGTTAGACATGCAAGGGCCCCATCCCTGATCCCCTCTCTTCCCTGACTTCCCTCCAATTTCCCCACCTGCCATTACTGTCACACCAACAGACCCTCACCAAATACAGAACAAGGGACCACATATCAGAAATAAAAATATTTAGTCAAAAATTGAATTCGGAACCCCCAAAAGCTAAACTTAGCATGTACTTCAACACTGGAGAAATAAAAACAGAAATGCATTTCCTTTCTGCTGAACACGATACAAACACATTTGCTATGTAGATTTCCCAAGGCCAACAACTTCCATTTAAAACATTCAAAATAGGGGCGGAGTCAAGATGGCGACCTGAGTCGGAGTGCAGGCGAGAGCGTTTGTGAGGACTGGAGCCTTCGTTTTGCAATTTAACTGTTTTACCTTAAGAAACTTAATGCCGCATTCTAAAAGAAAGGCCGTGGTGAAGGCCGTGCTGCCACCGGCAAGAACCTCGTCACCAATCCAACAGACGATTCTTCGCTATGCTTCCGACCCCCGGACTAATACCGGAGCGTTGAGTCCCGCTGTTCAGGCTGCCGGAGGAGCGACAGCCTTGCTTGGGAATGAGATTTTACTCTCTCCGCCGGAATCCGCTACACCTCCCTGCCCTGCGTCTTCTCGAGATGAGATACAACGGCTAACAGCACCGGAAGTCGGTAGCGGTTTAGCCTTGATCGGCAGCTCCTCACCTCAGAACACAGGCAATACAATCATGGAAGCAGACGTGGAAGCTCCCAGGGAGGTAACTCTGCAGTCTATTTGGACTATATTACAAAATTTAATGGCTACAGTCACAAAAGTATCACAGGAAACTACTACACTGGTAAACAAAGTAGACTCTCTAACCTTAGCCCTTGAAGATGTAAAGCAAGACATGTTGTCTCGAGTAACACAAATTCAAGCTGAACATCAAACTTTAAAATCTACTACCGAGATATTGATTAAAGACAAAACTATGACTGCTCGCAAAATAGAACAATTTGAAAACTTCAATAGGAGACTGAATTTAAGAATGTAAAATTTTCCGTTGGCCAGAGGGATATCAGCTCTTGACCTTTTCAAAAAATACCTGGTTGAAATTCTTAAATATCCACAAGCTACAATCCCACCGGTCAATAAATTGTACTATCTTCCTGTTTCAAAAATAACTGATAATAGAGTTTCTCAAGAAATTGATACTTTGAATATTTCAGAGCTTCTAGAAGATTCATTATCGGAGGTTAAGGATCGACGGACTTTGCTCATCTCTTTTGTCTTCGAACAGGATTTAAATTCTTTGATGAAAGTATACTTTAAATATTCTTCAAAAACTTTTTGTGGACAAAAGATTTGGGTATTCCCAGATGTTGTAAAGACTACTCAAGAACGTCGTAAAGCCTTTTTGGCTTTTAGAGAGGAGGTTAGGGCGATGGGAGCCTCATTTCTACTGGCATATCCCTGCAAATGTTGTGTGAAATACCAGGGTAACAAATATGTTTTCCTTGACCCAAGCCACTTGAAATCATTTATAGAAGCTAAGAAAATTATTAAATAGACTGCATATTGAAGACGGAGTTTAAAATAGTCAGTTTAAGGTCAGGCCATTTGCTAAGTTTTGGTTTATGTTTTCTAAATATACTCCTACTATGTGTTCTTTGCCCCCCCCCCCCCCCCCCCCCAGTAATGTATTGTGGTCTGAGAAGGCTTAAGAAAGCTTTAGTGCTTTTTCTTTTTCTTTGTAAAACCAATATGTAAATATATTACTTGCCGATTTTCAGTTTTATAAGTGTAACTTGTAAATGATAAAAACTTAAATAAAATAAAATAAAAAAATAAAACATTCAAAATACATTGCTTTTTTCTACCTTTGTGGTCTGGACATTGTATTTTTCCATCATGTTGGTTGCAGTTTCTTTTCTGCTTTTCTGTCTGTCGTCTTCTAATTCTGTTTCAAGCAGCTGCTGTCCATTTGTCTTTTTTTTACCTTCACTACACCTGCTTCTGACATATTGACTGTTCTTATTTTTAGCTCTTTCCTCTCTTTTTTCTTCTTTGTGCCTTGCTGTCAACTCAAATTTCTTCAGTTTTCTTCTAACATCAGGGCTTGCAAGTCTTGGACCTTTTTACCTAGACTGCGAGCATTTGTGCTCATTGCTTTCCATCTGCTTAGAGAGTTTAGGTGGTTTTTTGTATTTAGATGACCTTTCCCTCTGCCATCAAGTTTCTTCTGGGGGTGACTTTCCGAATTCCCTTGTTTCCTTTTGTCACCCCCGCCTTCTAGTTTAAATGTCTAGAAACATATTGTCTGAATTTCTCCCCAAGGATCCTTTTTCCCGTCACTGAAAGATGTAGCCCATCATTACAGTACAGCCTGTTATTTTTCCACTTATTACCCCACACCCTTATGTGACTAAAACCTTTACACCAAGACTCAAGCCACTTATTGAACTCCACTGTTTTGCGTAGTCTCTGTTAAGAGATATACTGACTGGCCAGGAAGTGTGACATCCACTAGGCACAGTACAAATCAGTGCTATCTCCACCTGCTGGTAGATGGACACAACCCACATGTCTCTGGATTCATCTGCCGCGGACGCTAAAGAATGTTTTGGTTTTTTGGTGCCCTAAAACCAGGGCCGGTCTTAGGCAGAGGCAACCAAGGCGACCGCATGGGGCCCCCGCGCCTAAGGGGGCCCCGTGCAGCGCCTCAACTCTGCCTCACTCGTGCCTCCGCTCCGACCTCCGCCGCTGCTCGCCTTAGTCGCCTGAGATGATCCCCATTTCTGCGGCTCGGCCACTCCGCTCCCGCCACCACCGGCGCGGCATCCACCCCCGGCTTGGGCCTGCTACTAATTGTAGTGGACTTGAACTGAATAATTTCTGGGGAGGGGAGGTTTCATGATAGCATTGTGCTTATTATTTCAATCAGGTTTTTTTGTACAAGTTTAGCTTCATTTGTCTTTAGTTGAAATTTCGTAAATAAAAAAATGTTCTAAAAATGGAATAATCTTATCAATCGGGTGGAGCTAGGGTAGGGCGGGGCTAGGGTAGGCGGGGCTAGGATGGGGCCCCACCAAATTGGTTTGCATAGGGCCTCGCACATGCTAAGACCGGCCCTGCCTAAAACAACCGCCTAGTCTTGTTCAATTGGTGGGCCAATTCTGTATATGCTTAATGAATTATAACCGAGTTCTACTTTCAATCAGAAAAAGTTAATGCGAGCAAATAATAAGCTTGTTTTGAAAGTTTGTAAAGCAGAGCTCTAACCTGAGCTACCAGCTGTGGCACCACAGAATTCTAGCAGATATACACGATATTTATATTTATTTATTTATTTTATTTATTTGGCACATTTGTATCCCACATTTTCCCACCTATTTGTAGGGTCAATGTGGCTTACTTAGTACCGGAGAGGAAAGGAATGGAAAACAAAATAAGGATGTTATAATGCCTTTGTATCGCTCCATGGTGCGACTGCACCTCGAATATTTTGTGCAATTCTGGTCACCGCAGTTCATAAAGACATATTAGAAAAGGTGCAGAGAAGGGCGACAAAAATGATAAAGGGGATGGGACTACTTCCCTATGAGGAAAGGCTAAAGTGGCTAGGGCAGCTTGGAGAAGCTGAGGGGAGATATGATAGAGGTCTATAAAATAATGAGTGGAATGGAACAGATGTGAATCGCTTGTTTACTCTTTCCAAAAATACTAGGACTAGGGGGCATGCAATGAAGCTACAAAGAAGTAAATTTATAATTAATCAGAGAAAATATTTCTTCACTCATACATGCAAGATTTATTCACTCACAATCACAATTTATTACTAATCATTAAGCCAGGAGGGGGTTAGGCTAGATCCTTGCCTAGCACATTTGTGACATCTACAAAATATGAAGGGTATTCAGAAAATTGGGCCTGGTTTATAGGCAGAAAGCTGCTGTCCTACTACTCCACATGGGAAAGCGAGGATGTTTCTTGCAAAAAAAAAACAAACTGCGGATCCCTTTTGTATTTTATTGCATTATGAAACTGTAAGTACTTTACACCTTTAGGTTGTTCCATATTGAAGATAATTTCTCTGAGTGTGTGCACCACTTAGTGGAGAGAAGAAAACTTTACAATATGCCATATCCCGAAATTTCTAAGCACTAGCACTTTAGCAGACCATAATGCACACAGCCCAAGTGGCATATTATAGAAGAGGATCCTTAAAGAAGGTACTTCCAAAGGTCAGACTAGGATGAGACTGATTGATCCAAGTGCTATCAAAATGTATTACTTTTATACATAATACATTCAAAATCAAAGTTACTATTTTATCTTAGCGACAAGACATAATTATATCTGAAAAACAAAACCTAAGTTAAAATAAACGGGCCACTTCATCAGTTACAGGTTAGCACGAGAAAGTGAATGATGGCACTACAGCTCATTACTAGTCGGCTACAAAAAATGTACATATTGACCATTTCAACGACAAAGACTGCCGGCAGCGATCACGGCGGATCTCCTGGGCCTGCTGCTCCGACACCACGATGTGCTACAGTAACGTGTTCAGGCTCATGATCGTCAACCGGAGCGACAAACTTTCCCAGAACACAAAAGTAACGATCTCCACAGCGGTGGCACGAGGAACTCTCACTTCCACTGCCGGCGCCGCGCACCAATCATCCCACAGCTCCGGTCTTGTGGTTCCAATGGTCTTTGTGGCCCCGCCTCCATCCCTTCTCCCTCCAATTTCGTACGAATCGCTGCCACTGAGAGGGAGGTAGATGCAAGATTGTGGGAGCTCAGCCTGCTCCCTCCGCTGCCCGGTGCTGTTAAGGGTGCTCCACTGCTGGGTGGGCCTGAGCCCAAACTAGGTGGGGCTAGGCCCACCCAGGCCCACCCATGGCTACACCCCTCAGTAAAAAGCTAAGAGCAGCACATTTCTCTCATGTAAACTAAAGGCAATCATTGTTTCAGACAAGAAATGTTAACCCTATATTTTCCAGATCCATAAGACCAACATAGATAGGTACTATACGAGGGCTGTAATTCCTTTTTAGATTTCTAAAGTATCAACATTTGCACTGAAATGTTCTTGGATTGTGCTTTGAAATTAGGGACTCTTGATAGTACATGATTTGGGTATGGGAACATTTTTCATTTTGATATTTGTGGCATTCCAGTTTTATTTATTTGTTTATTAGGTAGTGCACAATTTAACTGCTATATTTCAGAGGGTCCTATCATTGATAATCTGGATTTGATTTAATGCTGGCTTAGTTGCTAGCTTTCACTCCTAGCTGAGGATCCTTTTTCATTTTTAATATTTTCAATAGTGGGAATTTCTCCTATAGGAGGTACTGTTGTGTTTTCCACTTTGTTTTTTGTTTTGTTTTTGTTTGTTTGTTTTTTGCTGAAATGTTTCTAATAAAACTAGGACATTTTACAGCCTGCATTGTTGATATTTTTTAATTAAGTGGAGGAGATGTTTTCTTTTTTTACTCTTTTTTTTTTAATGTGTAGAGAACCTAGGATTCTGCTTTTCCAAGGAACAGCAGATACCTTTAGTGGCTCTACCAATAAGAGTACCAGCTGAATTTTTGACTTTGGAATATTCTCAAAACATCCATAGGGCTGGCTACCCTACTTGTGAGTAACAATGATAGGAGGAAACACCCTTTGGAGGGAAACTGAGTTTGCATATGTCCTATATACATTTGGACACAGACAGAGCACTGCTTATATAACAAAATCAGTCTTACAAGTATTTTATTTATTTATTTATTTTTAAAATGTATATACCACCTAAACCTAGGTGGTTTCCACAAAAACATAAGTAATAATTCAACAGTGACAGAATATTACACACGACATACTACTTCATCCTGAGCTACCCAAAGCCTAATAATCAGCAAATAACATGTTAACCAGCTTACCTAACTTAGAAAAAAGCTGTTACAAATAGCTGTGTTTTTAACAATTTCTTAAATTGTAAAGTACTGCTACACAAGTGCAGTTGACCTGCCAAATTGTTCCATAAGAATAACCCTGGTCTCAGCATAATGAATTTTCACCATATCACCTACAAACAGGCGCATAGCACTTTCAGATGTTAATGACATGCTAGATGGTAGACACTTAACACCTGTTTAAAATAAAAAGGTGCACTCAAATAAACAGTCTGATGCACAAGTACCAACACCTTAAACTGAATCCTTTTAGTTATAGGTAGCCAATGTATCTGTTTAAGAATCGGAGTTATATAAACAAACTTGAACACACCCATAATTAACCTTGGGGCCGCATTCTGGGCTACTTGCAATGCTTTGACACCTGAAGCAACTAGTCCAATGTACAAGGCATTGCAGTAGTCCAGTCGTGATATAACCAACCTCTGAAAACATTTCTGAAATCATATAAGGATAGCATAGGTCTCACTTTATGCAAAAGATGTAGAAGCATAAATGATGTTTGGACATTACACACTTGTCTTTTCATATTGAGTCTATAGTCACCACCAACAGTTTCATCTCTTCCTTGACCTTTAAAGAGACATCACCTAAAGAATCAAAATCAGGACAAAAGCCAGTCACTTCCCTTTCCAAAATCATAACATTTTAGATACATTTAAGACAAGTCCATTATTCACCATCCATTTCCCCACCTTTTTCATATAGTCATGTGGAGTGTACACAGATAGAGGGGCATAATTGAACAAAAACGTCTATCTCCATGGGCGTTTATCTCCGAGAACGGATCCGTGAAGGGGCGGACCGAACCGTATTTTCGAAAAAAAAATAGACGTCCATGTTTTATTCGACAATTTGTGAGCTGGGCGTTTTTGTTTTTCAGTAATAATAGAAAATGAAAGCGCCCAGCTCAAAAACGAATAAATCCAAGGCATTTGTTCATGGGAAGGGCCAGGAGTCGTAGTGCACTGGTCCCCCTCACATGCCAGGACACCAACCGGGCACCCTAGGGGGCACTTTTACAAAAACAAAAAAAAAGGTAAAAGAGCTCCCAGGTGCATAGCACCCTTCCCTTGTGTGTTGAGCCCCCCAAATCCCCCTCAAAACCCACTGCCCACAAGTCTACACCATTACTATAGCCCTAAGGGGTGAAGGGGGGCACCTACATGTGGGTACAGTGGGTTTGGGGGGGTTGGACGACTAAGCATTAAGCAGCACAATTGTAACAGGTAGGGGGGGATGGGCCTGGGTCCACCTGCCTGAAGTCCACTGCACCCCCTAACAACTGCTCCAGGGACCTGCATACTGCTGCCAGGGAGGTGGGTATGACATTTGAGGGTGAAAATAAAAAGTTGTGAAACATCATTTAGTGACCACTGGGGGAGTCAGGGGAGGTCATCCCCGATTCCCTCTGGTGGTAATCTGGTCATTTAGGGCACTTTTTGGGGCCTTATTCGTGAAAAAACAGGGTCCAGGAAAAGTGCCCTAAATTCTAGCTACAAATGCATACTTTTTGTCCATTATCGGCGAAAGGCGCCCATCTCTCTTCGGCCGATAACCACGCCCCAGTTCCACCTTCGCCACGCCTCTGACACGCCCCCGTCAACTTTGTACGCTTCCGCGATGGAGTGCAGTTGAAAACGTCCAAAATCGGCTTTCCATTATACCGATTTATTCGTTTTTGTGAGATAAACGTCTATCTCCCGATTTGGGTCGAAATCTAGGCGTTTTTCTCTTTCAATTATAAGGTGGATAGTAACCTTTTGGGGTGTTATTGGGGGAACCCAACGCTTAGTATATATTATAAAAGAATGGATCTCTAGCAATACCAGCATTAGTAAGTGAAGTGTCAGAAGCAAATGTGTTCCCTCTTATCTTTAAATCTGAGCTCACAATGCTTAAATAATAAAAAGAACAAACTCCACAACCAAGTATTATAACTTAGAGTGCTTATTTACAATAGCAGCAAAGATAATGTGCAAAGAAGGCAAGAATAAAGACACAGGAAGACTTATCATAGAAATAGCTCAGAGAAAATGCACATTACTCTAGATGGAGTTCTAATCTAGTCTGGCTACTGTATCCCAACACAACACAGCACTGCACAATGCACATGGCATATACAACCTGATGCAGACTTCTAGCTAGTGGCAGTGTGTTCCTCAAGTGGTCAGTCAGATGCAGCAGGGCTGCTGCTCGCATGGAATGTCAACATAGCAGCCTTTGCCTCAGATAAGAGTCCCATTTTATACAGAAATCACAGGCTGCAGCTGTGCTAATGATGTCCTTTCTGACCTTGTTGGTGACATACACATAACATTGTTATCCCCATTGTTGTGACTTCAAGGCCCCAACATTGTTTCATTGGCACCACATTGGTGGGGGTCACCTTGAGAAGAAGCTGAGGTTTCATAAACAATGTACTATTTTGCCAGCCACAGCGTCTCTCCAGCTGCATGGGAGATTCCAAGAGTTCTTGGCTGGTCTGGCCATGATGTCAGTGCTAATAACAAAATTGTTATTCTGGTAAACTTGTGTCCTTGGCAGCATTCTTGTGTCTGTTTGCAAGGTTGAGGCTCATTAAACAATAGGCTTTAGCAGTGAAAGATGAAAAGTCAGGATCTGTCTTTTAAAGTCAGGTTTCTAATACTGGATAGTGCCATATGTTATAATCCTATATATCTTTGTCATATAGGAACACCATATAGTGTGGTATATTGTATTTCATAGTGCTTGATTTGCTCCTACACTCCACCCCCCCCCCCCTCCCTTTCAAGGGTTCAGCTCTAAGAGGAGCTGAGCAGCTTGAAACACTAGTTAAACAAACAACAGTTCATTTACTCAATCACAACAAATATCCTTACAATGCTTCACTAAGCATGCTAGACTACATTCATGTATCTAAGCTTAATAAATGAGTAACAGACAACATTGTAATCAAGCTTAAAATAATAATAGGAATGCAAGTATGGAAATGTATTATCCTTGAACATATAATTATTCAATGCAGCAAAGCATATTAAACTGCATGCAATGATGTTTATCAAGAAATATGGTTAAGTGACTTAGAAATGCATAAGCAAATATCCACAAAAGTCACATGACTTTTGAGTTCTTGGAAGAAAAGCCACTTTGTAGCAAAGCATTGGAGCAACTGAGTGATGAACCACTGCATTGAAGGTAGAGTTTGATACACCACTTTAGTGACCTTTGACGTCCACAGCGAGGACTGCAAGTGGTGTATGGCTTTACATACAATCCATAGGAAACAGTTCATTGAATGAAGTCCTTACCATGCTGGGATTAAGCTTAAAACTTGCATCCAAGAATAAACAATGCTGTAACAAAAGTTGAGCATGGCTTACAACACTTCTTTGAGTGGGTTAGAAAGTCCATGCCACAGTAACTGTGGACACTCATGCTTATAAATCTGTGACCATGCATGCAGTTTATAGTCCATGGAGAAACTATACTAGATGAAATAATATTGCGCAACAAACACAAGAAACAAAGGAAATGTATAATGTCTGTCATAAATCAGTACAGGTGCAATAAAATGTCAATAGTGTATAACTATTGCAAGCAAAGCTATTAACAATACTGTGTAAGAGTAGGAAAAACCTACAGGGTTTATTTGTACTAGTATGACAGTAAGCATCATTAGAATATAGTAACTTAACCTAATATGTATAATGACAATGCAAACAAAAATGAAAGTGACATATAACATAATAATACATAGTCTACCTTAAAAGATATAGATAAAACTGCATTATACTAGATGTATATGTGCCATAAGTAAAACCATAAAAATGGAGAGAACCTTATCTCTTATCATATCAAATAACAATAATAATATAGTAGCCAAGCACAAACTTAAGATAATGAATCACTCAGAATATATAACATTGTCAGTAAAATAACACAATGCAATGAAGCAATTGGTGTGTAATTATGTGTAAGTGTGGATATAAATGCAGAAACTAGTGTTGGTACCAACAAGCATGTACAATATGATATGACACTTGTTGTGGTATGACAGTAAATAACCTTTCTACTACCTAATACTGATATGTGACCTAATAAAACACACACAAAAAAAACTTTATTTAGGAAAAACTAAGTGTAGATTCCCTTACATGGTCTGTAGCCCCGCCCATCGCATCCCAGGATGCAATGGGCGGTGCTGGGCGTCGCCATTTTGCATCGGCGTGGACTGGAAGAGGAGGGAGGCAGGCATGCTGCGTCCCTCCTCCAACGAAAGGTAGGGGGGCCTGGAGGGGGGCCAAGAGGAGGTGTTGTCACCACAGACCACCAGGTATTCGAAGTAGAACGCTGGGGGGGAGGAGTTGGGGTGGGCTGGAGGTCCACCGGACCTCCAGCCCCCAACCCCCCAGTCGATGGATGGGAGGGTGGGAGAACCTTTGGCCGGAGGCGGCCACTCAACGGTTTCTGGGGGTTTGGGGGGCTGGAGACCCACCGGACCTCCAGCCCCCCCCCCTGTCGCTGGGTGGGAGGGTGGGAGAGCCTTTGGCCGGTGGCGGCCACTTCTCGATTTCTGGGGGTTTGGGGGGGGGCTTGAGACCCACCGGATCTCCAGCCCACCCTGAACATGGAGGGGGTGGGATCGTCGGGGGGACCAGAGGTCCACCGGACCTCCAGCCCCCTGATCGCATTTGCTTTAGGGGGGAACGGGGGCCTGCCAGCATGCAACTGCATGCTGGACAGGGCTCACCATTCCTCCCCAATGATCCGCAAAATCTAACGCCAGCTTGGAGCTGGCATTGATTTTGCCGCGGCCAGCAACCCAATCTTTGGCGTGCTGGACACTGATCATTGGGGATGAATGCGTTAAGCGCTGATTAGCATGCATTTGCAAGCTAATTGCGCTAGAAGCCTTGTTTAGCATGCATTTGCATGCTACTTGCGCTAAGAGCCCACGAGTGCGTTGTTTCAGGCGCTCGAGGGCTCTGATCATGGGTTGGCAGCAAACTCCGGTGCTAGTATGGTGTTAACTGCCTCTAGCGCCGGAGTTTGCTTTTGATCATGAGGGCCTCACTGGACAGAAGAGGCACAGGCACAGCCCCTCCTCCCTCTAACTCCTTTAGCGTTATAACTTTTGCCTGTCCGGGCTCAGCCAGACTACTAATGCTCCCTTCAAGAGGAAAAACAGTGGCTGTCATTTCTACATTGTCCTTAACTGAGGAAGAGACTGGCATAATTACATTACACTCTGACAAGGGCACAGAAGCAGCAGCTTCTTGCTAACTCATGACATTGAAAGAAGGGGAGTCATACATTGGGATTTCATCCTTAGCACTGCATTCATCCCTGTCAGGGTCCGATAACAATGAAGTTTATTTTAACATTATATTAGAGCTGATGTGTCCGGAATGCTGTTTACCTGCACTGATAATAAATCAGCTTGGCTGTTAACACAAGTGGAGGCTGTGTCCACTGATAGAGAGTCAGGCTCTGGGGCACCATTCCCTGGCTGAGGAACAATAACTGACACAGCATTTTCCCCTACCTCTGTGTCTCTCATAAGGGTACTCACAGTTTTATCCTCCTTTAAGGGAAAGGCTACATTTAAATATTATTCTATCTCCTTGGTAAAACAGATGTCTGACTCAGAGAGAGACTCTGGTGTCGTTATCAAGGGGTCTGGCTCTGAGACTGCTTACTGACTAGATACTGGTTCAGATACTTGTGTCCCAGTTATTTCTCTCATGGGAACCTGAAGCTTTGTTACTAAATGGGAGCTGTCTCCCCTGTGATTTACAAGAGGAGTGAAACTAGTGCCACCCTCTGGCACTGACAGCTCTTGTACAACCTCTGACTGGTCATGTGTAATGCATTTAGTTATAATCCCACAAGCAATGTATTCAGCCAATACTGCACATGTGGCCTGATCACAACTACAACAATTCCAGGGCCATCTGTAATTCATGCAGAAGACTGGGCAAGTCGGTGAGTCCTATATGTGCACCTCATTTCCTCGAGCACTATGGTGGCCTCTATATATGCAGACTGCTATAGATCAAAATACTTGACAGAGTCAAAGAACTCTAGATACTGTTCACAAAGTTTTACTGTCTCATCTACCTTTCCCCTCAACTTTGATAGCATCCACTCTCGCTCAGCCCTGAACTTAGAACTTATACTCCAATAGGCAGCATTCACTGTTTTTCCTCTTGCTCATCTCAACATACCTGGGAAGGGCTGCTAAGAATAAATAATGGGCATGTGCCATGACTTATGCCACCCTAAATGCTGTCTTGTTTAAACTTAAATTAAACAAACGTGTTGCTACTTAGAATTGACTGTATGCCCAGAGAAGGTAATTACAGTAGTGAAATGAGAAAGCACTGTTTCACTAATAGTAAAAGGAGTTAATGTGCTTTCACTCTGCTTACAGAAATGAAACACTTGCTGCTCTTATTCAGTTCACACTAAAGCTAATTAGTATTAATTTAGTCACTCTGATAAGTACATAAGTACATAAGTAGTGCCATACTGGGAAAGACCAAAGGTCCATCTAGCCCAGCATCCTGTCACCGACAGTGACCAATCCAGGTCAAGGGCACCTGGCACGCTCCCCAAACGTAAAAACATTCCAGACAAGTTATACCTAAAAATGCGGAATTTTTCCAAGTCCCTTTAATAGCGGTCTATGGACTTGTCCTTTAGGAATCTATCTAACCCCTTTTTAAACTCCGTCAAGCTAACCGCCCGTACCACGTTCTCCGGCAACGAATTCCAGAGTCTAATTACACGTTGGGTGAAGAAAAATTTTCTCCGATTCGTTTTAAATTTACCACACTGTAGCTTCAACTCATGCCCTCTAGTCCTAGTATTTTTGGATAGCGTGAACAGTCGCTTCACATCCACCCGATCCATTCCACTCATTATTTTATACACTTCTATCATATCTCCCCTCAGCCGTCTCTTCTCCAAGCTGAAAAGCCCTAGCCTTCTCAGCCTCTCTTCATAGGAAAGTCGTCCCATCCCCACTATCATTTTCGTCGCCCTTCGCTGTACCTTTTCCAATTCTACTATATCTTTTTTGAGATACGGAGACCAGTACTGAACACAATACTCCAGGTGCGGTCACACCATGGAGCGATACAACGGCATTATAATTGATTGATTACTCTTCTAGGGGACAACTTTAACACTTACACTGCATGGTTTACATGCTTACAGATGTATAAAACAAGGCAGTCTGTATGTTTAAAAGCAGGAACTCACTTAAAGCAGTCTCTTTTGACTGTTCAATTATTTAGAAAATGAAACTATGGCTACAAGGTCCTTTTTCTGGGAACACTGACAAAGTAGGGATGTTTACAGAACATGCTCCCTGTGTTCTATAAACAAAGATAACAGTCTCTGGGGAAACTATCCAACCCTTGAGAGGGAAAGTGAGTTCTATTTCTCCGAACACCAGAAATATAACATCGGGGTGCAGGTCAGCCCTTATCTTTATCTAGATCTAATCAAAGATCTTTATCTTAGTAGAACATCCAGTTTGTGGGGTGTACACAGATAACAACCTTTTGGGGTGTTTTGGGAGGGAGCCTGACAGTACAAATTATAAAAGAATGGGTCTCTAGCAATACCAGCATTAGTCAATGAAGTGTCAGAAGCAAATGTGTTCCCTCTTATCTTTAAATCTGAGCTCACAATGCCCCAATAATAAAAAGAACAAACTCCACAACCAAGTATTATAACATAGAGTGCTTATTTATTTACAATAGCAGCAAAGATAATGTGCAAAGAAGGCAAGAATAAAGACACAGGAAATCTGATCATAGAAACCACTCAGAGAAAATGCAAATTACCTAGAAGGAGTTCTAATCCAGTCTGGCTACTTTATCCCAACACAGCACTACACAAAGCACATGGCAGATCTAACCTGATGCAGACTTCTAGCCGGTGGCAGCATGTTCATCAAATGATCAGTCAAATGCAGCAGGGCTGCTCCTCAGATGGAATGTTAACACAGCATCCTTTGCCTCAGATAAGAGTTCCATTTTATACAGAAATCACAGGCTGCAGCTGTGCTAATGATGTGCATTCTAGCCTTGTTGTTATCCCAATTGTTGTGACTTCAAGGGCCCCAACATTGTCTCATTGGCACCACATTGGTGGGGGTCACCTTGAGAAGAAGCTGAGGTTTCATAAATAATGTACAATTTTGCCAGCCACAGCATCTCTCCAGCTGCATGGGAGATTACAAGGGGGCTGATGTCAAAATTGTTATTCTGGTAAACTTGTGTCCTTGGCAGCATTCTTGTGTCTGTATGCAAGGTTGAGGTTCATTAAACAATAGGCTTTAGCAGTGAAAGATAGAAAGTCAGGGTCTGTCTTTTAAAGTCAGGTTGCTAATACTCGATAGTACCATGTATTATAATCCTATATATCTTTGTTATATAGGAACATATATAGTGCAGCATCTAGTGCTTCATAGTGCTTGTTTTGCATCTACAGTCACACAACTGAAAATTTAAACCATCCCTCAAGATGTTATAGGGAAGAAAAGTTGGGTGTCATCTGCATAAAAACGGTATTGAACCCCCAAAAAGTCAAATACTTCACCCAAGGAGGCTATATATATAACAATGATGAAACAGCTGATCCTTGTGGAACTCCTCAATCTAACTTAACAATATCAGATACCTGTGCTCCACTGCGCAAAATACTTTTTCTATCCACCAAATATGACTTAAAACACTTAGAAACCTACTCCCAAACACCTCAATTTGTGAATCAACAGTGCAGAGTCAACTGACTCAAAGGCTCCAGAGACATCTAAAGAAACCAAACAAAAATAAGTATCTTCATCCATGCCTCTTTTAATCAGGTCTATCGTGGAGACCAAAGCAGTCTCAACACTATGGGCCTGTCCAAAACCAAACTGAAAATGGTAAAGCCCCTCATTAATCTCAACCAATTCCTCTAGCTATTTCAAAACCACCTTTTTAATAATTTTTTCAACAAAAGGAATAGTAGAAATTGGGCGATAACTTCCCAAATCTTCAGGATCCATACCAAGTAGTTGTATGCTTCAAAGGAAATCTTCTATCAGAAACAGGATCAATAAACCAAGCATCTAATTCCAGGATAATATTATAGATGGAACATTTATAACATTTGCAGTGGTTGCCAGACAGCTTTTCAGAAGGGGCTTGCCTGCTTACATCATATGGGTTTAATAATTCCTTCAAAGAAGTCCTCTCAAGTGACCTATTCACTAGTTAAGATTAACTATCACTGGTCTAGTCAATTCAAGGAAAGGATTGGGAAGTAGGAGACCTGAATTAAGTTCTGCTTTTCCAAGCAAAGGAGAAAGTCTCATTCATTGCTCAATAGTGATGCCTAGTGAATGTTTTTTAAACACACAGATGTGTTGGATTCCATTGAGACACACTGTCTGTACTTCTCAGCCAAAAAGCTGCCACTGCCATGTCTGGACTCTTGGGGCTTGGAGATAAAAAAAAAAGCTGTAGCCATGAATGAAGCCATAGTAATGAAGCACCCATTTCTGCCTGGGAAGGATGCCAAAGGAGAAAAGGCTGCATTCCTGTATATATGTGGGTTTATTTGTTTCATAGTTCATAGAAGTCAGATCCTTGACACTAAGAGATTCCATTTGTCAGTTTCATTACTTTCATTGGTCATTGTGTATGGTCACAGTTTTACTATTTTAAATTATTTTTTTCCAAGCCTTCACTTCCTAATTAAAGATGTACTACTGAAGGCAGGCAGATGAGTTTATCTGCATGAAGCCTCTGCTCACAAATGCTGCTACATCAGATCATCAAATGTGTGACGGTTTGTCAGGCAAAGGGATCCAGCATGCTATTCTTTAGCAATAAATAAAATTAAAGAACGAAAGAAGAAAAGAAAGAAATCGGCTAGAAAGAAATGCATTAAAAGACTAAGTGAGTCAGGGGGGCACTGGTATAATAAAACATTTGTCTTCTCTAATATTTCTAAATCTGTTCATTATAGGCTACTGAAAAGAGATAAAATTCTGGTACTTCAGGAATCAAAGAATTTTAAAACCCTAATCCGCTTAATTCTCAAGTGGTAAAGGAAGAACTGCAATGGAGACAAGTTCAAAGTGAAGCAGGAAGTGCAGGGGCAATGTGGGTGCTTCTCTTTATGTGTTAATAGAGTCAAATGCCGGTCTGAAAGGCTGGGAATCCTACTGTAGGGGATGTTTTCACAGGACAAAGGTAGTTTGAAGAAAGCACCATCAAAGTTACTGAAACTGCTGAACCGAGACAAAGACAGATCAAAACGCTTCATTTTATTATAATTTGAACAATGTCTCAGTTGTTCATTAGTTCAAATGCTGGACAATATCCCTCCTTCAGCTATCCACAGATCGGCAAAAGACTTCTGTGTCTGAGGAGGTGAATTTCCATTTAAATAGAGTATATTTAGGATCTAACATTAAGAAAACTTGAAATCCAGGTTTCTGCTGAACACTGAGAGCGGATTGAAATGGAAGGGAAAAGGATAAGAGGATAAGGCCACAAATATTGTCTATTCACTATGCTGTTGTATTTCATCTAAATGAGCAGCAAGAATTAAGAAACCAAGCATTCAGAGAATAGGTCCAGAGGAAAAATTCAAGGCTCTAAGAAATATGTTTAATCTGTGGGAGTGTGTGACCTTTGTTACACCTCATCTGACTTGGCATAGCATGTAATTGTTCATTTGGAAGTCAGAAGCAGTTAAGAACATAAACTGGCTGTAAAAAAGATCTAGTCATACTTTATTTCCCCTCTCCCCCCCCCCCCCCCGACCTGCATTTCTACCCTGCACACGTGTCAGAAGTGTTCGAAATGTATAGTTTGTGATAAGGCAGGTGAACGGGAATATAGCAAAAGGCCGTGGGCCCCAGAACTACAAGGTCCAGAATTCCCTGGGGGACTTGGAGAAAGGGGAGGGCCCAAAAACCTTGGGAGGGATTCTCAGAAAAAGTGGGAGGGAAGCTAGCCCAGGGTATAGAGAGCCATTCTCAGTAACCAGCAGGGGGAGAAACAGCCAGGAGGAGGCCCAGTTCCCATGGCTGCGTAATCAATATCGGATTCCTCCCAGCTGTGAAGGAGGGAGGAGAGATTTTCTGAACGTTCTGAAGCTGGAGGAGAGGGAGGAGGAGGTAGAGTTATCTGAGGAAATGGATTACAAAGAGGCAGAGCTGGACATGCCTGCGGGATTGCCAGTTCCAGGAGAGACAGCCAGCATGGACTGGGAGAATACCCAAGGTTAATCTCTCCAGCACAAGAGCACGTGGGAGGCCACAGGTGTTTGTTCTGTGAAGAGGAAGGTGTGCTACCAGCCTTGCTAGTGACAGAGCTGGTGGAAGTGCTGGAGGAGGAAAGGTAGGACGTTCCTGGTTCATATGATTTTTCCTCTTCCTTTGGATAGTTTTTTTTGCTCATTTTGTGGAACTGAACTTTGCTAAAGACTGAACTGCAATTGACTGAATGCTGAACTGAACTTTGCTAAAAGGCTGGGTGAAACCAGTTTGAAAATAGAACTGAACTTTATGGAGTGCTGAGTGGAACTGGGCTAAAGTTAAACCTGAAGAAATAAGGGAAAGCAGAACTTTGCTACCAAAAGAAGGGGCAGTGAGGGTAATTGGAACTGTTCCCCAAAATTGAGAGGATTTTTGTTTATTTTGTTTACTAGTAAAGTTGGTAGTAAATTTTTTTCTGTTCTGAAGTGAGTCCGGCTTCAAGAGTTACTGCATAATCGTGGAGGTGGAGGTCTGGATTACGGGACACATTCACCAGGAGAGGGAAGCGGTATCAAATGTTCAAAAGCTAGGCATGTAAAAACTGGAGGATTAGCCTCGTGCAAATTATTCACCAAAAATATCCTTCTCATCTTGATTTTTCAGCCCAAATCTCCTACAAATACGTTATACATGTTAATTTGGGGAAATTTTGCCCTTATCGTCAGTTGACCCATTTCTCCTAGTCTCTTATAGGGTAATCTTCTAAAGCTATTTCTGCATGTAATGCATACCCTACCCAAGGAAAATGGCTCTTATAAAATTTTGGGGGGCTATATACGTGTAAAAAGCAGACACAGAAAAGAGGTCTAAATTTGTTGTGGTGAAGAAACAGCTTAAGGCTGAAAGCAGATTAGCCAGCTGTGTGTGTATATTTGGGGACAGTTCCTGTTGAGGGTGACAGATTCTCACAAGTATTTGACTCCAAAATTGAGTGAGTCAACGCTAGAAATTTAGAAGTGCAGTGACTGTCTAGAGCACTGATTGAGTGTGAGTTGTCAGTAGCCCACCCACGGGTCCTAAAGGCTTGATTGGGAGTTAAGTAAGTCAGGGCTAGAGGGCGAGAAGTGTGACAACTGTCTACTACACTAATGTGCAGATGATCAAAACAGCGCTGGAACAGCGCACCAGAACAACTCCCGAATGCTCATTGTTAATTATATGCAAATATAGGTGTGCTGTAAGCATTGAGCATTTGGGATTTGTTCTGGCGTGCTGTTCCGGATTGTGCCTGGCACATGCGCTCAGGCATGGCGACACAACATGAACAAAAAAATATAAAAAATAAAAATCCAACCAACTCGACTCCAGGGAATCATTCCAAGCCTATGACTGCAACCTGACACTACTTCTGCATCCTATCAGGAGCCAGCCCTAAATTACATCATAACCCAGTCCATAACCAATGGATGAGCAGCACTTCTCTACCTGCGAGAATCTGCAAAGAAAGCTGAAATGCCAATGTAGAGTCAGAACAAGCTACTGCAGAAGTACAACAGAGACAGACCCCAAAAGCTATTCTACCCTGAAACAGCCCACCAGAAACTTTACATAGTAGTCAGAGGGGAAGACGAGGGGAACCAAGATGAAAAAGCAGGCTAGTGTCCCTGCACTAGCACTCTGAAGTGCAAAGAAGCAGCCCCTGAGCCCAGAGCCCCGCCTTCAGCAGCAGGATTGGTTGTCCCATGTGCTAATATACAAGGAGCAACAATTGAGAGAGGAAGAAGAAGGCAGAGGGCCAAAGTTGCCAGGTGGGCGGGTTTTCACCAGCGGCGGCGGGAAAATTTTGCCGGCCGCGGGATGCGGTTTTTTTTTTTGGCGGTTTTCCCGTCGCCGCTGTGCGAGTTTGGCAGTTTTTTTCGGGGCTTCTATTGGTCCAGTTCAGTCCAATAGAAGCTTTATCAGGGATGATGTAGGAGGCGGGGCTAGTGACGTGGGAGGCGGAGTTAGTGATGTGGGAGGCGGGGTAGTGACACAGGGGCGGGGTTAGGTGATGCGGGGCGGGGTTGGTGACACGGGGGCGGG